>NC_088245.1:23832832-24443926 GCF_036013445.1 Caloenas nicobarica | reverse complement strand
AAGTTGACAAAGGGATTATTCTGTAAAAATCCAGGGTTTTTATTGGATCTCTCTGGGTGTGAAAATCTTGTTTCAAAAACCACACATGCCTTTGATAAGGATATTTGGTGACTGGCTTGCTTGTTGAGGCAGACTGTTTTAAGCCCATCAAGGTTGTGCTGTGTCAATATCATATTGTTTTTACAGTGTTAACCATAAAGGAGAAAAGATCATCATCTTTAGTCATCACTTGTAATTTCTCTAATCCCTTGATACAAATAGTGTAATGTCACTGGAGTAGGATTTTTGTTACAAGACAAATGTCAAAGCTTGAAAGTATGTTGCTCAGCTCTAGATTAATTGAGGGAGAGGGATACTGTGTTTATATCATCTAATTAATGCTTAGTCTTTTTCTTATCATTCGGCCAGCTATTTTTTTCAGCAGTATCCTGCGATCTGGTTCAAGGACTGTCTATTCAATTCAGAACTGCCTGTTTTAAGCTGACTTTGCTTAGTCTTAGCTAGAGCTGTTTCCTGTTTAATAAAGAAATATGATTTCTACTTTCTCTCTGTTGGGAATTGCTGCCCACTGTGCATTTTCACTGTTTGCTAGACACCAAGACAGGTTGCCTCTGTGTTGCCTTAGTTTACAGACAAAAATACAACTAGCAGGAGGGGTACAACTGGATACATTAATTCCATTTCTTGTCAACTATGATAGATACAAATGAAAGAAACACATAGCAAAAAGGAAAATTTTTTAGCATGGTGCAATCCTGCACAACTGGAAGAAAATTTGAAAAGCCTCCGTAAAGGGAAAAATATCAAGCAGAGCTTGGGCACAGGACATCCTTCCTGTATGTTGCAAACAAGTGACTTCAGAACCTGCTCCCAGATGGAGTATGTGCATGCTTGTGTGATGGTTAAATGCGTCAAATGGAATAAACTCAGCACCCAGTAAACCTCAGTGATTTGCCCTCACACAGAGTGTAAAACGGTAACTGTTCCTTTCTTAATAATAGAGCCACTACAAATATCTGTCTATGTTAAGTCCCTCATGACAAGTTTCTCTCAGAGGGGCGGGGTGATCTGCTGCTTTCCTGCAGTCTTCAATAACCATCATTATTATTATTATTATTATTACTACTACTACTATTATAATCATCGCAATCATCATCATTCATTATCCACTATTATTTTCAGCTTGCTGATACCACCTTTCCTATGTGTCAGCTCAGAGGGCCTTGGGGCAGCAAACCAGTATCTGCAGCACACAGTAAAGCACAGGGCTAATTACAGCCCAGCCCTGCCCGAGGAAGGACGTGCCGAGCCATGGTGTGGGCAGTGCTGAGCCTCCCCGCATCCCACCAGTGGGCACAGCCCAGCAAGAGCAGCTTCCGTGAGCCCCACAGGGTTCGGGGCAGCCTGGCTGGGCAGCCCTGGCTCTGCCTGCCCCACGGTTTGTGGTGCACCAGGTGATTCCACGCAGTGCCCCAGAGCACAAGTGGCCACCGTGTTGTGCCAAGTGACACAGATCCCGTGTGGGAAGTGCTCCCTGAAACTGGGGGTAAAACACGGCAGGGATGTGCCCAGCCCAGCTAGTGACACCTTCCCATCCAGACCGTGACAGGCACAGGAGCAGAAGGGCAGGAGGGTGGTACAGCTCTCACAGAGGGAACTCAGCATCCTGCAGTTTAGAATCACATGCTGCAATTTAAAAATAATAATAATAATTGTAGGGATTTGCTGCCCTCTGCCAGGATTTTCTTACAGCTCTGATTCTCTGTGAACTGCGAGAGCAGCGCTCAGCGATCATGCACCGGCACAGCGAGGTCTCTGCATTTCCCCATTTGTTGTAGGCAAAGCAGAGCAAAGTGCTGGGCACCACTGCTGCAGCCTCCCTGCAGCCCTCCTGGAAAGCCAGAAGCACATGGTGATCCCGGCAGGGGTTGGAGTAAGGGGCAGAACCGCTGGGCTGGCAAGAGCCCCACGTCCCTTCTCTCCATTCCTCTGGGGGAGGTGAGGCAGCAAGCCTGACTCTCTAAAGCCAGTCCTTTGTTCCTTTGTTTGCTTGTCTCCTCACAAGAGCCAACCCACCAGCTTCCAGCTTCTCATGAGAAAATTCAGTTTGGCCTCTAATGCTGACCGGCCGGAGTGGGTTTGCTGAGTTTGATTTCTTGGTACAGTATACACTTTCTGAGAGATGCTCAGCAAATCAGGTTGTTTTTCATTAACATCATTTTCCAAAAGGCCCGTTAATGCTGATAGAACACTTGTGAATATGTGGGCAGTGGATTTGAAAACCTGAGCCTCATTTTCACTAAATGTAAAGTATCTAGAGCCTCATGGGATGAGACTTGTCTGATGAAACTCTGAGTACTGCACTGTCTACACCGCTTTGCATTGGTCCTGCGGGCTGCCTGCCTGCTCAGCAGCAGGAACACGCACATCTTGGACACTCTGATGTCTCAGACTGTAAGACGACTGTATCCTAAAAGTATCCATGGCTTATTAAAAGTACCTAGGTTGACTGTCTTGGATGTTAATATTTTTGCTGTGGATACCTGAAATTAGGTCATGCTAGTCCTACCCTAAAATAACAAAGAAATGAGGGAATGGAGAGGTCTATAAAAGCACCTCAGATGCATAGATATTCCTGATTGCTTTCTTTTGTTTGTTTGGAGAAAAAGGAAGGATAACATAGATGCGCTGTTCCCATTAGTATTTGTAATAGTCTGACTGCCCATGCAACATCCATGATCCTTACCTTCAACAGATCACACTCTCAGAAGAGATAAATAGGTAGGAAAGGACTGAGGGAGAAGAACAACAAGTAGGACTCAAATACAAATCCATTATCATTCCTGACAGTTGACTGAACAGCTTTGTGGGATTTCCCCGGGGTTTTGAATGCAGGGGACAGCCTGGAGTTGGAGGATGCGTAAGTCTCTCTCTCTCTCTTATGTATAATGTAAGTATGTAGGTTTTGCTGTACATCTGGTTTCTTTTCTGCTTAATACACACATAATCAGCAGTGACCTTTTGACTAATGATCCTGCTTGTAGCAGTGGCCACAGGCCTTAGTGTCAAGGTCCACATTGCACAGCACAGTGCTCTGCGGAGCTGTCAGAGCTGGTCTGGAAGGCGCTGGCTCCATGTGATAGTGCAGCCACGCTAACAAATAGCTCAGAGCAAGCTTTCCTAGATCTGCTTTATTGCTGTCAGGGGTTTGAACTTTTATCCCTTTATGGTGCTACACAATGACAATGAAATGTGTGTGCTTGTTTAGAGCTATTTGGAGTATCTCTGGCTAGCACTATACTAGACAGGTCAGGGATGTCCCTGAAACTGTGAAGATGGTGATAAAAGCCAAGGTTTGATTTTATGGTTATCTTTGCTATTGCTGAGAAAGCTTGAAGAATAAACAAACCGTTTCTTTGTCAATCTCTCCAACTGCAACAGCCACAGCCACTGAGATGTCCCTGGGCCCATTGAAGTGATGGCAACATCCTTGGTGATTTCAGTAAGACTTGGACAGATGAGACAAGCAACTGTGTTAACCCTGACTTCCACAGACTTACACTGTTTGACTTCAGCTGTGAATCTTTCCCCTTTTTTTTGGGTTAGATTGTGCTTACTTTGTTTCTCCATGGGAGATACCTTACAAGTGGCTGATACCAATTCGTATAGCTATATATGGAATAAGCACTAATGCCTCTTCTCTTATGTTCTACAGACAAACTGAGAGATTGTCCTAAAGTTGTCTCTTAATGTTGTCTCTTAAGTCATGAAAGTACTGCCTGAAAATGGGACGCTGTTATGTATTGTTCACATTTCAGCCCCTGGCATGGCTTGGCACAGTGCCCATCTGGACTTCCCTTGCAATGAAACCAGCCCGACCACCAGTTTGGGAGAGGACGCCTTGCATAACCACCTGGAACAACTGACAGATCTTAGCTCCCTGAGCCATGATGTCATACTGAACCTGAAAATACTCTGTATTATTGGAAGCCTGCTAGCTAAAGCAAGAGGGCAGAACACGACCATGTTTTATTGTAATAGGCTTGGCTGTTATCCTTGGTACACATCACAGGAAGTCCCTGTTAATGGTGGCCTACCCTAGAACTTCAAATTGCAAACTCATTTGGAAAAAAACAGCCATGACATCCCAGCCAAGGACTTCAGTGGATTATCTGTAATAGAATGGGAGCAGTGCACTGCTCAGTGGGCCTGCAGCTGGGATGCAAAAGATACCTACAGAAGAAAGTCCAGGAAACTCATAACCGAAGTGGAAGAGAATATTTCAGCAAATGATGTTGAACATTTAGCCAGTTTCCTTTGAATAAAGTGCAAAAACCCTTATGAAGGAAACAGTCGCATTAGGAATGAAAGTCAGACCAAAGGGCCTGTGGGGATACTGTTTATACCCTGGTTGTCAATCTTCTTTGCTCTGGGATAGCAGTGCAGCCCTGTGTCCTTCCATTGGCATTAGGAAACCCCTTTGAAACGTTCAAAAATATTTTGCACTTTTCTCAGTTTAGGTTGAATGAATCCATAAGGATTTCCTCCATGACATTCCAAGATTATACTGTATACTTCACTAGGTTATAGAGATGAACCTTTTTTGTTTCTCTCTGTGGTAAGCTTTTGCTGGAACAATGTGGGCTGCATTTATGCTTAAACCATTCTTACAGATGGTGCATCAGGATGAAAAACCTCCTACTTGGGCCAGCTCTGCTGGTTCATGTTAATTATCCACATGCTTTAAAGAGCTCAATGTTCCGAAGAAAAAATGCGGCCTCAAATACCTTTTTTTTTTTTCTTGAATTCATCACTAGGCTATAGTCAAACATGCATTTGAATGGCTTAAAGGATTTCAGCAATTTGATGTAGTATGTATAAGGCAGTTTATACATTAATTCTCCGTGATATACTTTCTTCTGCTCAGATATGCAATCACTAATACGCAGATAGCACGCCTTTTATAGAAGGGAAACTGAGGCAGAGATGTTAGCAACTTGCCCAGTGTTACATCAGAATGGGAAATTGAAAACAGCAGTCTTTCTGCATGCATCTATCTCAAAAACATTTAATTTAGTCCTTTATATACCTCAGAGCAGGCAGATGGTACAGCAGAACCAAGGAGTACTGCTCACATCAGCTGAACACACACACACAAGTATCTTCAAGATAAGTGCCTTATCCTAGTCCTTCTTTATATGATTCTGGACATCCTACCAGAAACTGGATGAAGAAAACAGTAGGTTCCCTGTGAAAAAGCAGCATAACCTGCCACAGCCCTGGCTTCATTCTTCCCTGCAGAGAGTGACTGCACGTGGTAGAAGCAGGTCTCAATTTCTGTGTTTCAGAGTTTAGCAAGTGAGTTATATTCAGTTTTTAAAGGCTATGTTCAGTCTTTCAGCCCAGGTACAGCGTCTGAAGCTGGTACCTTGCCTGGGAAAGGGCACTAACTCCCTCTCCTGTCAGGTCCCACTATTCCCCTACCACCGCCACCACTCACTACACTTCCCAGTAAGCGGCTGTGCTTCTCTGTCTTGAAGGAAAAAGCCTGTTCTTAGGCTTTAAGGGGGGTACAGACACCTGCTTTGGAGGTTTCATCCAGCTTGCCTTTGCTTAGCTTTGCAAGAAGAGAATAGATGGATATCAGTAACTGCTGCAGGCTGGTGTGCAGCCCCTTTGCCACATTATGCCCAGTTTCCACCTTTTTTCCCCTTCAGGCAACTAACTCCTGTGAAGTTTTTCTCCTTTGATTTTTGATTTGCTGTAACCCTCAATCTCCTTTAAATCAATGATGATGTCTAAGGAGTCACTTGCATATTAATGGTCTTTCATCTTCAGTGCTTGTGGTATAGTAATTCACTTGTTGCTGATCCATAATCACTGTTCAAATAAACGATAAACATCCAAGCACCAAATATCCTCTCCTTACAGCCTGCGATATGAGGAAAAGGTAGAGTGAAAGACCTCTACCTGAAACGAACCTAGAAAGAGCACGAAAATTGAAACTGAAATTCTCAACATTCCTCAAGTGTTGCATTTTGCCTTTCATTTCAGGTTGTGCAATGCTGACAATTTCCCTCCTACAGTGTGTGCCTATTTACAGGCACTTTTTCTAAGGTTTTTATAAGAATCTGAGTGAGCTCCTAGGGAAAGCAGCAGGAACAATACAAGCCTTTGGAATCACAGCTTTCGAACTGGCAAGGGACTAGAAAACAGCTGATTGACATAGCAGAATGGTGCTCTCCTTCCCCTTATCAGCAAAAACAGAATGGAGAGAATCCTTTGGGGAATTCTCATGTTAAAAATCCCATTTTAATGAAAAGATTTGAGTTGCTTCTAGTAACTGATGAGATACCAAATAATTATAATTAAATTTTGCATAAAAGTAAATTAAAATGCATTTTTTTTCTCAGCGTTTGTTCACTTGCTTATTACCAACATCTCAGGCAGTACTCAACTTTGCAACTTTTGTTTAATAATCTTTTACTCTAGACAACAAACCTTTAGCCACAATAAAATAGAGTTCATAAGGACCAGAATGAAAAGAAAATGTAGTGTGAGGGATAGCCACATAACAAACCACTGGATTACTTTAGAAAGGCTGCGAAATGCTGAATTAGTCTGACAGTGATGTCTTTACTCTTCACTGTAGCAAGATCTTGTTAACAGTGTTGGAGACAGTTCTCTGAGAGCTGCAGATATTGTTGTTTGTCTAAATATGAATTTAACTTCCTTCAGAGGTAAGCCTGTGCCTGATTTAAATGCAATGTATAAGACTCAAATTTTATCCTGTTAATAGACACTGCCTGACTGCACCAGTTCTGAGTAACTGGTACCAGCAAAGCTGACTGCTCGACCAGCCTTTGCTGTCTCCAGTCAGGATGACCACGGGACATGGTCTGTTCTTCCTGGCTCAACAAGGTCTTGTGAGGCTCACAGGCAACCAGTGGCAGGGAAGGAAGCCAATGGCTAACACCAGGCACTGGAAGACATTTTCTCAATAATTATCATCCTGGTCATATTCCTTTCCAGCTGGATAAAACACTAGGACATCATCTAGAGCCTGATTAGCACACCAGTCACACCAGATTAGATGTACCAGTGGTGCCCAGCAATCTGTCAGGTTATGAGAACTATATGCTTGTGTGTGAGGAAGGAAAACGAAGCAGGCTGTTGAGATCAGATGGAGAGGCTTTGTATTATGTGATATCAGACCTAGCCACATTAAAATCAAAGATTGATTTATAAGACTCCGCCATGTCCTAGAGCTTTCACAGAATCATAGAATCATTTTGGTTGGAAGAGACCCTCACGATCATCGAGTCCAACCATAACCTAACTCTAGCACTAAACCACATCCCTAAGAACCTCATCTATACATCTTTCAGACACCTCCAGGGATGGTGACTCAACCACTTCTCTGGGCAGCCTGTTGCACTGCTTGACAACCCTTTCTATGGAGAAATTTTTTCTAATATCCAATCTGAACCTTCCCTGGCACAACTTGAGGCCATTTCCTCTCATCCTAGAGGACAGCCACACATCAAAATTTGACATGAGAAAAGACTTTATCCTTAAAGCTGTGTGAAATGGGTGTTCTGGGCTGCTTTTCTCCTGGCAGATAGTATAGAAACTCCAGCCAGCATGAGAATGAATGGCTGAAAATAAGTGTTCAGTTGTTCTCAGCAAAATCAATTACTTCAGCCATTTTCTGTAAAAGTTTGGCTGCGGTTTCTGTCAGAGTTAATGTGAATAGGAGGGTGAACTTCCTTCCAACCCAGTCAAGTAACAAACGCAAGCCCCTGGAGCATCATCTCCAGACCCCCACAGTCTTGCCACACAGCCACACTGTCATCACTTGTATTTCTAGTGTACACCATGGCTTCTTTGTCAGCAGGATGACCATGAGCCGGCACTGTGCCCTTGTGGCCAAGAAGGCCAATGGCATCCTGGGGTGTATTAGAAAGGGGTGGTTCGTAGGTCGAGAGAGGTTCTCCTCCCCCTCTACTCTGCCCTGGTGAGACCTCATCTGGAATATCGTGTCCAGTTCTGGGCCCCTCAGTTCAAGAAGGACAGGGAACTGCTGGAGAGAGTCCAGCGCAGGGCCACAAAGATGATTAAGGGAGTGGAGCATCTCCCGTATGAGGAAAGGCTGAGGGAGCTGGGTCCCTTGAGCTTGGAGAAGAGGAGACTGAGGGGTGACCTCATCGATGTTTATAAATATGTAAAGGGTGAGCGTCACGAGGATGGAGCCAGGCTCTTCTCGGTGACAACCAATGACAGGACAAGGGGTAGTGGGTATAAACTGGAACACAGGAGGTTCCACTTAAATTTGAGAAGAAACTTCTTCTCAGTGAGGGTGACGGAACACTGGAACAGGCTGCCCAGGGAGGTTGTGGAGTCTGCTTCTCTGGAGACATTCAAAACCCGCCTGGACGCCTTCCTGTGTAACCTCACCTAGGTGTTCCTGCTCTGGCAGGGGGATTGGACTGGATGATCTTTTGAGGTCCCTTCCAATCCCTAACATTCTGTGATTCTGTGATTCTGTGAATCTACAGACTGTGGTGTTTTCTGAGGGGTGCAAGTTGCTAAAGCTCTTTGCACCTCAACTGGGTTATATTTTCTGTAGAAACTCCCTAAGGATACTTTAAATTACTCAAATTTAAGTTGTCCTGAATGAATTAATTAATGCAGGCTGCTTATATGTTGCATATTTTTCAGAATGTAAAAAGAAAAATAGAGTAACTTGTTTCACGACAGCTAAGAAAATATTTTCTACCATTTCCAGAGTAACTGCACAGAAGTGCAAAATTTTGTTGATGCTAAACTAGGACCCTACATTATCAATGACACAGCAGCAGCTGAGTTGTGCAGTACGCATCTTTGTCAGGACAATGGATGATGTGTGCAAAGAACCTGGAGAGCCTGGACATATCTACATTTGAATCCTAAAAGCTTCCAGATAGATGCCTCAGAGGACCAAGGACGGCTTATGTGAGGAGAAATATCAAATGAAGATCTGGAAGTAATGGCCGAGCCATTTATCTGCCACTGTTATCTGCCTTATGAAGGAACTGACTGGGGGAAGTTGCTGATGACCATCCAGAGAGCTCTGCAGACTCTGTCTCACCAGAAGATTTGCAGCGTTCTGCCTGCGTCCTTTGCATTTGGTGAGTCTTCTTGAACTACTGCTTAGTCAAAGGGCTGGTTTCAGTCAGACAAGAGGGATAGCAGAGTGGATCCAACAAAAATTCTCACATGTTCTGCAGCTGGGGACTGGACATGTCATGGTCTCAAATGTAATCCAAGCCCTGCAGCTGTGCCCCAAGATCTAATGTCCATAAGGCATGGAGAGAGTGGGGCATCTTGAAGACTGAGTCAAAAATGCACAGACCATAGGAACATGTCTAGGTCTAGATCCCATCTTCTGAGATTAGGCTGTCTAGGATTCTATAAACCAGGCTTCTGCCCAGCTGACAGACACAACCAGGACAGCAGAAGCCTGCTACTACTGAAAATAAATGCCACAAGATTCACTTTTTCCCTTTGTAAAGAGAGGAAGAGTCTACCCATAGCTACCTCTTACTGGATGGCCTACTGGATAGAGCATCCTCCCAGACTATTAAAGATAAGAGGAGGTTTCTAGTTTCTTTTCCATTTCAGTGAATTCAAGCCCGTATTTTCCTCTTTCATGTCCTGCATGATGGAGCTGTTCATGCTTTGAGGCCTCCATGAGATACAAAGGAACGAAAGAGTCAGGAGACAGGAAAAAAAAAAGGACAAGCCATACTCTATTGAATAGTATATTTACTGAGAAAGGAATGTATATATTCTAATCCAACAACAAAAGGTCTCCCTGTGTTGGCTTGGTGGGGTTTTTTTTGGGTTTTTTTGTTTGTTTTTTTTTTTTTAGTCGTAACTACATAAAATAAAATTAATAAGTAGTGCTGGGAGCAGGAACTCCATCTCCACCAGGTCTGCTTCCATCCTGAACCTATGACAATAATTCAATGACTTTTAAAGTTAATGAAAGTACCCCATAGCTAATATAAAGATGCAATCAACAAGGATCAGGCAAGTTTCTCATCTTCGACAATAAACTTAAGTCCCAACTGCCATTGTAACTTCATAGTATCATGGGATAGAATCATAGAATCATTTTGTTTGGAAGAGACCCTTAAGGTTATTAAGTCCAACCATAACCTAACTCTAGCACTAAACCATGTTCCTAAGAACCTTGTCTATATGCCTTTTAAACACCTCCAGGGATGGTGACTCAACCACTTCCCTGGGCAGCCTGTTCCACTGCTTGACAACCCTTTCTGTGGAGAAATTTTTCTTAATATCCAATCTAAACCTCTCCTGGCACAACTTGAGGCCATTTCCTCTCATCCTGTCACTTGTTACTTGGGAGAAGAGACCAACACCCTCCATGCTACAACCTCCTTTCAGGTAGTTGCAGACAGCAATAAGGTCTCCCCTCAGCCTCCTTTTCTCCAGGCTAAACAGCCCAGCTCCCTCAGCTGCTCCTCATAAGGCTTGTGCTCCAGATCTCTCACCAGCCTTTTTGCCCTCCTCTGAACTCTCTCCAGCTCCTCAGTGTCCTTCTTATGATGAGGGGCCCAAAACTGAACACAGTATTCAAGGTGGGGCCTCACCAGTGCTGAGTACAAGGGGACGATCATTTCCCTAGTCCTGCTGGCCACACTATTCCTGATACAAGCCAGGATGCTGTTGGCCTTTTTGGCCACCTGGGCACACTGCTGGCTCATGTTCAGCCAGCTGCCAATCAACACCCCCAGGTCCTTTTCCACCGGGCAGCTTTCCATCCACTCTTCCCTGAGCCTGTAGCGCTGCCTGGGGTTGTTGTGACCCAAGTGCATGACCTGGCACTTGGCCTTGTTGAACCTCATACAATTGGACTCAGCCCAATGATCCACCTGGTCCAGATCCCTTTGTATGGCCATCGAACCCTCCAGAAGATCAACACTCCCACACAATTTGGTGTCATCTGCAAACTGACTGAGGGTGCACTCAATCCCCTCCTCCAGACCATCGATAAAGAATATCCAGCATGTCTACAGGGCACTCCGTGAAGCCCCAGCTTCTCGGCTTCCCAGTTTCCCAGGGGTTAGGTATTCTTGAATGAGAATTTGTTTGAACGAAACAATTATAAATCATTTTGGTTTTAAGAATGTGCATGAAAAGATGCATATACACACATATATATGTGATATAATTGTCTTTATATTAGAATCCCTGTAGCTCAAAAAAGAATAGACAAGTAGTCATAAGACAAATAAGGGACCTATGAGACCTATGCTGAGCTCCCTGCTTTTTTCTCTTTGACCTAGGCAAACATTTGAAACACATCGTCCAACTTCCACTGGTCTCCATTATTCCTTTGTCCCAGAACCTTAAAGATCCCACCAGGCTTAGATCTTTGTGATTTTGCACCTCTTAGCAGCTTTTCATTCTTCAAACACATGCTATTATCCTCATATATAAGCTCAGTGAATTATTGCCATAATAACTATGTTAAACAAGTGATTGTAAGGTGAAAAAACACTCTTAATGGTGCTTTTGAAGGCATCAGAAGAATTTCATCTTATTTTTTTGACAGAACTCCATTGTAGAAAGAAATATTTTAAATTCCATAATTCCATTTAAGTTAAGGGAGACCGTGACTAAACCACAGCAAATCAATAAGAAATAAATTGAGTCTAGAATGATCCTTCATTTAAAGAAAAAAAAAAGAAGAGAAATTCAGGCTGTTTCTTTCAAAAAACAAATGCAGGAGATCCACTAAAAATATTCTAAGGCATATTTTTATAGTGAAGAAAACTAGAGATATTTTCGTTGATTTCTTTTTCTTGGTGGAATGTCTTTCTCAGAAAAAATGGCTTGTTAAAATCACAGAGCTGATTGTGGTGGATTTTTCAAAAGAAAAGTATAAAAATGATTCATTTGACATTCTGCTTCTGCTGTAGGACTGAAATACATGCTAATAGGAAACAAAATGTCTCTTAAAGTTTTCTGAGCAGCATTTGATCAGATGTTAGTTTTGACTCTTCTTGCTGTCTTTGTTAAGGTCACATCTTACTGCTCATGTACATAAGCAATGGGAAAGAGAACCAGTGTTTTCCAAAACCAAATTTCAAACTCTTCTGCGAATATGTTAAGTTAGCAACTGTCTGTAATAGATTAATGCGTCCTATATAAATGTTACGATATTCCTTGGTATCCAAACATGCATCCAGGAATGCAGACCCAGGTTTCTCCCACCCAATATATCCACTGAACTAAATCAGAAGCTAACCCACTATGGGAGAGGGCACCTCCTGAAGACCACTTCAGGTGCAGTGTGGTTTAGCTGGTTTGTGATATGTAGCCCTTGGACAGACGTTATTGGAGATTACAGTTTTGGTCAGAGGACGCTATTTCCCACCTCACTATCAGTCCAGTCACATAAGACTTGGTTTAATACCAGGCCACAATTCCTCTTTAGGCAGAGGTGCAATGTCTTTTTATCAAAGCACAAACCAGCTCTGTCATATTGCTTCCTTCCACGGAGAGACTGAGGGTTCTTTTTTTCTTGCAGTGACTCAGTTTTTTTTCAAGTGCTCCTCTGCTATTCTGCATTCAGAGAAAGAACCCCACACCCCGGTTACACTGAGAATTGTAATTCTTAATTATTACAGCCCAGGTAGACAAACAACAAAGCATAGGCCAGTGCAATGAGACTGGGCTTTCAGATATTTCAGAATTATTTACCAAGTTTCAGTCTCTCTCACAACAGTATTGGCAGGCCAGATGATTTGGTGAGATTCAAGCAGCTAAGATGTGCAGTATGACAGTAATGACCTGCAGGATGGTACAGTGAGGAGACACTTCCCAAATGACAGCAGGTCACCCCCATAACAGGGTACCCCACATACAGAGTCTGCTCTCACAGGGAAAGCTGAACCTCTGCTGGCATCCCTCTCCTTTTGAGGCTGGACACTCAGGCTATTTGAGATCTGGTATAAATTTTTATCAGCTGCACCTCTAAGATCAAATCACCTCTCTTCTGTTCTCCTGTGAGGAACACTTCTGACTTCCAGTTCTACAATGTTTTGGATTTCTGTTTTGTTTTCTTTGTGTTTCTTCAAGATCATCAATTGATGTGCTGGCATTTGTGAATTTCTTTCCTGAGATCTAACTGTCATAAAGTATCCTATAAAGAATCGCATTGCTTAAACTTGAGACTGTGGGTTCCCCTTGATGTTCATAACCTCAAGATTTAGGCACACCAAAAACTCAGCATTATGGTGACTAAACTATTTTTTTGGATTTCAGTAGGAGTTAGACGCCTAAACAAGCCTGGAAATCTGCACCTGGGCTCTCAGCAGCTGCATGGTTAAAGCTGTCGCATGTGGTATGCAGAACGTAATGCAAAATGTCATAACAAAACTGACAGTGAAACAATTATCCTAGCTGTAGGCTTTTTCCCTGCAGAAGATTAAAGTTCAACTTATGTTATTATACCTACTAAATGGTAATGATAAAATTAACTAATCTCTGTGCATCCATGAGCATGGATGCTTTTAAGTATAATAAACATGCTTTATCTTATTATAGTACAAACTGTGATTCTTCCTTCCATGTTTTGTGAGGCTAAACATTTCTTAGCAATATAATGTGAAAATAGTAACATATGAAGGTAAAAATTGGAGGACAGATGATAAGCACAGAAATACTTTGGTCAGTGCTTTTGATGGTCTCACCCAAGCCCATATGTAGTAAATTGTAAGCTTCCCTTGGTTTCAATAGGCCTTGCATTGAGCTGGGGTGCCTCCCAGGCAATTACACCATGAGGGTCTTGAGACCTTGATAGGTGCCTCTTCCATGCTAGAATATTCCTAAAATAGAGCGGAAGGCATGTATTACAAGTAAAAACAAGTTTTGAAGAAGATTGTGTAGTCACTTAAACAAAAAAGATATCTAAAAATCATCTAAAAGAGCTTATTATCTAAGTTTTTAAAGGCTTTGATAAGCACTTAGATGACCAATAAGTATCCTGTGATTCAGTATTTAACAATATTTATTGGTATAAGGTATGAGAATAACCTTAAACGTTCTCTCACCTAGCCAAAAGACTAATGAACAGTCAGCTAAAAATCTGCATGTCTCTCACTAATAAATGAAACCAGGTACAATTTTCACTACATCTAGTATTTTAGCAAAGGCAACCAAGGTTACTGAAATGGATTTGTAGTTGTGAATGAGAACAGGACATAAGGAAAACTTCTCTGATATTATTACCTGCTGATCACCCTCTCAGGCTCTTCTGCAAGTTGCTGTGAAATGGGAAATCTGATACTAATTCTGAATTTCAGGTTATTTGGAACTTCCATTTGCAGTAATTCCCTGGTATTTACATGTTGTACCACATTCCCTACTGGTTTTATGTTGACAAAGATATCTTGCCTTTTTGCTTCTATTTACTGTCATCCTGGCAAAGGACGGATGTTTGAAGCTGGCACCTGGCTGCAGTCATACCATGAAGCGGCTGTAAAATCCACGGACTTGTTCCTTCATCTGGATCCAATCAGGCAAACCCCATCTGCATGTGTAGCCACTTAGGAGGTACAGATCCAAGTGACAGCAAGGTTTAGTGTTTTGAATTAAATCAGAAATTCTGATCCCGTGTAGGCAGCCCTTGTCCCAGTCATCCTAACTTATTCAATACTAAACTATTTTCTTCCCATTAGCCTCGAGGCAGCTGTAGGGCAATGCTGCACCTTCTTGCCTATTTCTGCTGCTTGATCTTACAGACAGGGATTTTTCTTTATCACTCAGCCAGTTCCAGATGTCTGGATGTTGATCTTAATCCTAGTATGGGGTTTTGGTGCAAATCACTTTGACAGTCAAGTGCAAAACAGAATTGCCTTGGCATAATTCAGGTGCCTGACTCCCTGAAATGATGGTTAAACTCAGCTATAACAATGCTAAACACAGCATTTTAAACACTGTACAGATTGCATTGCGCACTCATTTTAAATTGTATTCTGTTTTGAATTTGATGAGAATAGGGCTCCTAAGTACAGTTAATGAGTCAGCTTAAGAGTTAGGAGTTTGTTTCTTTTATTCTCATTTTCATGTAGAGGGGATTAAAGAGTAACTACCTATCTGAGCCCTATTACTCTCAATTATGACAGATTATTTTATGCTTATATTGAATGATTTAATCACCACTGTCATTTATTTAGAATAGTGGAACACATTACAGATCTCTTGTATCTTTTTGCATATACTTTCACCTTGTGCCCCACTGGTGGAACTCTGAGGTGTGTCATTTTCTGAAAGTTACAGAATTACATTTAAATCATATTTTATCTTGAACCCTAACCTGCTGAATTAGTACCTGAATTTTGAACTGGGCTCCTGCTTTAGTGCAGGGTTTTCTGAACATGCCTGTCTCTTAAAAAAAAAAAAAATAAAAGGAAAAAAAAAAAAGAAAAAAAAGAAGATTCAGAGGTATCGTGGCTTCCCTCTGCTATGTGAACTTAGCCAATAGGGTTGCTTACTCAGATCACTTTTCACAGACTGGTATATCCTATGAACTCCCTGCAAAAAAAAAGTCTCAGCTACATGTGACTTCCTCAGTGAAGTGAGATATCAGCTGTTGTTACAGACTTCTGTTCCTCTGATTATTTGGGATTTTTTGGCTACAAATATGTTTTGAGAGAGTGGGAAAGAAGAAATGAGAAATATACTGTGAACTAGAACAGCTAATAATCACCTGTTAGCACATGTGGTAGTTCTTTCTTTGTTTTGACAGAAGAGTCACACCACCATCCTATCAAAAAAAAAAGTGTTTCAGATCCTTATTCAGACAAGATTTGTAGTTCAGCCCATGCCTCTCTATAAAGTAAAGGTAAACCCCCTGAACAGTCAATGCTCTGCTGTTCCAAGGAGAGCAAAACCATATGTCTTAATGATGGCAAAGAACTCATTTTCTGCTAGGGTTGTGGGTAAACAGTAATTCTTGAAAGCAGAAGCTTATTAGCTCTTCCTGAAATCCATGTTTCTGTAAGGATTCTCTCTCAGCAGACAAGCAAGATGATGTAGAAATCTGCCAGGACTGGCTGCAGTTACACCTTAGGTGTGACTGTGGAAAACGTGGCTCGCTCTTTAACCCTCACTGGATGTGGTTGGCGAAGGCTCAAGCATTGATTCTCTGAAGGTTTGTTCAGGCTGGAGCAGCTCTGCAGTTTCCTGCTGTATGGGGAATCTGATTTCAGCAAAGACAAGACTAGCCTCTTTCCAAATCTTCAGGAACAGGTCATTGAAATCATCACAGTACTGAAGGGAAAGGCTTTCCTAGTCATCACTGTATCTATGAACCATTTATTAATATGTTAAACAAATGAGACGCAGGCTTTTTTCTCTGAAAGAGTGGGAGGAGGGATTGCAGCTGAGCATTTAGGGAAAAGTCCTTACTTTAAAAGACTGTATTTCTTATATAAAGACTACTACACGCCTCTGCTATCAAGAAAACCACTCTTTATTAGAAAGAAACACAGACCTAAATAGCATTCAGTTGAGGCAACATGAATGCAAAAGACTTACTTGTAGCTCCTGGGAGGGAAGAAGTGGGTGTTTCTACAGAAGGTAACCCCCTTTTCTCCACTTTCTGAGTACACCACTTTTATTTTAATAATGCACATTTTCTTACACTTTTTATATTCTGCATTGTGGTTTATTGCATTCTAACTATATAAAAAAGAAAAGGATCTGACTCTATTAAAATCAGAAAAGGTTTTAGTTATGTTTTAAATGAATGCAGGATAAAAGAAATGTGTAATTTACAGCCTGGTCTTACTTTTACCTGAATGATTATTAGAGTTTCTGGTTGGTAAATGAAATATCACCACCCTACATCGCATACGTCATCGTCTTGTCTTGATACAAAATAGAATTCAGTAGCAGTGACTTGCTTGCACAAAAAATGTGGAGCAGATGGAGAAAACTGAGTATGGCTGTCCTTATGTCCAGAAATAAGATGCATACACTGAAGTGCAGCAGTCCCAAACCAGCTCTGTTTTGTTAGGTAACTGAAGGAAACAGGAAAAATTGCAGTCAGAATTACCAGGTTTACAAAAGTTCCCTAAAATATATAGATGTTATAGGCAGACCTGATATTAGACTTCCCAGAAGTTATGAAACAAGTCCAGGCAATGTTTATTTATCTCCTAAGACCAAGTCTTCATCTGTTACCAGAGAAAACACACATTCTGGAGCTTCCTTTACCTTCCTTCATCGTCCTAATTCTCCCAAGGCCATTCAGCTCCCAGGCCTTTAATTTCATCAGAACATTTGTCTGGGACAGCAACGTGTTGAATGTTTTCAGAAGCAGAACTGAAAAGAGAAAGGGAACAAAAATGCAACAACTGTGCTATGCACATAGGCAATATCCACACCTGCTGTGGAATTGAGCTTCACATGGGATGCAGTCCACTACCACCCAGAGCTAGCAAAATCCTTCCCATCATTTTGACAGGCGTGTCGAACTTCCGTCCAAGAGAAGTGCAGGACTTTTAAAACTTAATTCTGATTCACTGTGATACACATCTGTAAAGAATAACAAAGGCTCAAAATGTTAAAGATGGTTCCACATTTTGACTCTTATTCCTAAAACTTACACCGATCATGTCTATGTGGTTTTTTGTCATTGTTATTTTTTGTTGGGTTTTGTTTGCTTGTTTGTTTTAAACCTTCAGAATGTTCTCTCTAGCACTTGCACTGAGTGTATCTGGTCCAGAAGGAACACTTAATGTCATAGAGCATTACAGAAAATGTGCTATCTGTCTGAATTTTAGCCAGCTGTTTGATGTATAACATTGGCAGTTTAAATCTCTTGCTGAATTTTTAAACCATTTGGAAAACAAATCAGAGACTTCAGTGCAACTTCTCTGATTTATATCAGCTGGGAATTTGACCCTGAATGTTTTAGAACAGGCTAATTGGCAATCAATAGGAAGAGCTTTCAGTTGGTATGTGAAAAATAGCATTCAACTGCCAGTTCAGTCCCTGGCTTTTCTGGTGGAATTTTTGCAAAGAAAATTGTCTCAACATTTTTAGTGGCTGCCTAGGTAGCAGTTACAGGTTCTGCTCAAAGCAGCTCAGCTACTGTGGCCTTATACACTTTTGGGGAAGGGGGAAAGGAGCCAGGAGGTACATGAAAGGGGGAGAAATGGGAATACAGCCATATGGGCTTGTGCTCTGGGATCATTTCTCTCAGCGGGTGGGTAGGGAAAGGCAAAGGATTGACTACCAATGTGGAAGCAAAGGAAGGAGCTGGAGTGACTGTGTCAAACTGCTATCCCACCCACGTCATCCTGGGGGCTGCTAGGAGTCAAAACAGTCTTATTTAGCATAACAGTGTGTCTAAAGTTAGCACCAGCTCACTGATGCTAACTGGATTCCTGAATAGGCACAGGAAGGATAGTGCCATGAAGGATGACCTGGGTAAAACGCAAGACGTATTGTTGTTCAGTGTGTGGACGAAATATATAACAAATAGATAGTAAAAGTCAAATACCCAACCTGAACAAGTTGGCACAAGTCTGGCCAACATCTGCCTCTACTGAGGGTCCACGGCATCACTCGAGTATGGGCTCTGGTCGGAGGTGCTGACAACCGTCTTCTGAATAACAGTCTCAAAAGCATTTATAGCGCTTGCCAGAAATGGTTACAGCATTTGCCCAGAGGTTGAGGCCAGTCTCAGCAGCAAGCTGTATAATTTAGGTTTCTTCTTGCCCCTGCTGTCTACAGTCCTAACATTTTATCTTGCCAACTTGATAGGCCTATGATTGCATGGTGTTTTGAGTAAAGCAGAACGTTCAAGGCCAAAAAGAAGACCTAAAATAATTTTAGGCCTGTCTTTCTACTTTTACCCAATGCTTGCATATATGAGGCTGCCGATGAGCTGCACTCATCAGACACCCCAAAACTGATATAGTAAGCCAGAAATATTGTTCGTTTCATCTGATTTATTAACAATTTTTTCAGTTGTATGGACACCGGATGGAAAAGATGGTTTGAAAGATGGCACATTGGATTCTCCCCATCTTGGATTCATACCTCTCAGCAGCTTGGCTTGTGCAGCAGGTTTGCTGTTCTTGGCTGGGCCCGGAGCAGCAGGCACAGAAAAGGCCCAGGTGGGAATTAATCTATTTTTAAACTGATTTTTGCATCAGCAGAAATTGGAAGCTGATCTGTAACTCCAAAAGAGCAGCAAATCTCTCTCATATCCGCTCCCACGCCAAGCTTACATCCCACTTCCCTGAGGTTAAAGCTTTACACAGAGAAATCAGCTCCAGGTGGATGAATTTCCTAGGATGTGCATTCATCAGTTACTGCTGGCATAGCACAGTGAAGGTGGAGAGAGTTACACAACAAGTAGTAATGCTACTAATATGTGCTATTATTAAGGCTATTAAAATACCAACTGGCATTGCAGAAAATTTTGTGTCATTAAATATATATTACGGCTTTATAATGAACTATCAGCATGATCGGTCCTGTGCAATCTTGGTAGACAGAGCTTTAGAGGAACACGTTCACTTTGCAGGTTTGTAGTGCTGGGATTGTATTCTGTGGTGGGAACCGAAGGCAGAGCAGCAATGGCAGTGGTGAACATCACCATGGAGCCAGGCCTTGGGCTGCCTGCACCCTGGGGCGCCTGCACTCTGGCCCATGACACTGCCACCCTCCACATGCCAGGGAGCTCTTGGACAGGGATGAGAATGGCTATCACATGCACCTGGGCTGTGTCCAGATGGAGTGTCTGGACAGTGCAAAGCTTTGGAGGAAAGAGGAAGGTGAGGCTGAGATGTGACCTCTGGGCCCCCATCTGCTCTGTGGTGGGTTGAAGCGCTGGCAGGTGCTGGACCACTGCTCAAGCCACGCTAGGTTTCACCTATGTGTTGTAGAGAAATGACTGAAAACTCATTAAGCCAAATGTCAGTAAGAGCTTTACACCTATTATTTTTAATAGTTGGTGGCTTTCAAGTCACTTGCATAATTATTCCAATAAACACCTGCTCTTATCTTAAAATGCTTTATAAAGGCCATAAACAACCATTTTACAGATAGTCAAACTATAGTCCAAAGATACTGTCTTGCAGCTGGTTTATGGCTGAGCCAAGAACAGGACAAGAGCCCCTGAATCTCATATGAATGTGCTACCCCCAAATCCAAAGGATGAACAGGATCCCGCCTTACCACAAACTATTGCAACTGTGCATCCTGCAAAAGAAGACATCCCTGAGTACAGCACAGGGAGGGCTCAATGGACAAATGGTACTTTCTTTGCCTCAGAAATCTAGAATGTTTCCTCCAGGGTCTTTCTCATGCTTTTTTTCAGTGCTTGCGGTTAAAAGCACTGGTGTAGCTCTTGTCAAGTCAGAGTAGTTATGGCAGTATACAGCTGTTGAGCTTCTGATCTCAGCAAAAGCAGCTAAACATGAGGAATGGTACCAGAAATTATCTATGGTCTATCTCTACTAGGTTCTTTCATTTATTCATTCATTCAAAAAAAAATCACAGACTTACTTACATAAAGAAAACTAAAAGCGTGAATTGCAATCAGCAAGCATTTTCGAGTTTGCCAAGTGGACCTCTGAGCATTTTGTCTGTCTTAACTGGTTTAGCTAAACTACCTCATATCCTTTCTTGAATTCTTTTTAACTGGTAAAAGTAGCTTTAATTCATCCTGTCTCCCTTTACTTCTAGAGTGACTTAAAGCAACTTTAGTAAACATCTTTCACTTTTGAAAGAGAGTGCCACGCGAGGTTTTTAATACAGTCAGTCCCACTCACTTGAAATGCACACATTTACCTAGTCCACAGCACCATTCCCAGCTCTCCCCATTTGCCTGCTCCCAGTTCCAGCTGCTGAATAGAAAAGTCCTAAATTACAAACTCCTGAGCCTGTGGAACCAAGCTTCAAAAGATGGTCCTCAGGCTCAAGATCTAGAAAGCGAGGAGGAACTCAAATGAAAAGCATCTCTAAAATCTCTGTAAAGTGGGCAGCTCTGGTGACCTGCCTCAGTGTCGCAGCTGTTCACGGACCAGCGCTGCTCTTGCACAGCCCGCTCTGCAGTGGCAGGAGCAAACCAGCCCTGGGCACACACTTTTGGGCATATGGCACCCCTGGGAGAAGAGCTATGAACCTCCCACGTGGTGCCTGGTTAATATTCATTTAGTTCGCAGTACTAAAGCCTGAGCTATAGGCACACAGGCAATGTGAGGACTGTCTTGTCTACTTGCTGAAAATGTTATTGTGTATACAGAATTCAATATAAAAGAACTACAGTCTATGAAAGGTATTTCTTTATATTGCCACCAGACCTATGAAACAGAGTTTGCTTTAGCTGTAGCAGATTAGCTTTATTTACGTGGTTTGCCTGCTTCTTGAATATAATGCAGTACCTGAATTTTACAATAGAATCTTCATATTTTTATGTTCTGTCCTTTTTCGGGATAGGTTAATGAATAATATTCACAGTTTTATCTTGTTATCTGAGTGACTTGATCTCTTTGACCAGATCAATCAAATTCTTTCAATCAAGCTTCAAGGCAAATGTTAATGGGGAAAAAAGTAAAATTTACTTTCTAGAAATTTTCTCTCCTTTCAAATAAAATTTTCTGTTTCCTCAAGAGGTTCTTCAAAGAAAACTTGGTCATTAAAATACTAATTGGAAATGGACAGAAAAAGGTCATGAACAGAGTCATATATCTATTGAAATCTGCCTAGAGGAATGTGATTACCTAGTTTCTCAGACTTTGTAGCACTGATCAATTCATCACATTGGAAAACATGGCAAGATAAACTTTCTAATCTTCTCTTTGCTCAGTGGAAGATTTGATGGTGTAGAAATGAACAAATATAGTGAAAGGTTTGATTTTTTCATATTATGTTTTGGGAAAGGACCACTTCCAAAATAAGGTGAACCTTTCTGGTGATTGAGAATAGAAGAGTGACATCACCTTGCTTTATTCCAGACTTCACTACTGAGTATGCATTTTTATACAATGCAATCAAAATTTTTTTCCAGAATGACTCAAGAGATAGGAAAAAACCCCAGCGTTTTCTGACTGTGTTTGACTTAGTAACACTGCGTCCCATTGCTGGCTTCCAGGGCTCTGCTTTCTGAACTGTTCTGAGTCCCTTTCTGTGCCACAGTGCTGTGGCCAGGAGCCCAGGCAGCTGGTGAAGCAGCACAGCAACAAGATCAACAAACCAAACTCCTCCATGCGATTAGCCCAGCCACACAGGGAGAAGGAATCAGAAATGCAGCCCATTTACACTGGCAGAGGTGGGTACCCATTCGCTTTGCTTCTGCTCACTAGGAGCAGGAATTGTACAGCTCCTTGGCAGCTCTGGCCTGCTTCTGCTGGACGGGGTTTCAGAGTAATCAGAAAAGAACATTTCTGGGTCTGCAACAGCATACTGGCATATGGGCAGGGCTTTCATCAATGTGCTAGGGCTGCCCAAGCATCCCCATAGCCTGCTGTTACATAGCATTGCTTGCCAGTGAGTTGTGTTTTGCTTGACCAAGGAGGCCTGATGCACTAGTTCAAGAAGAGCCCAGTAAAAAGTACAAACACACTCCCTTCAAGCCTCCATCTGTCTGACATACTTCTGGATGGTGCTGAGGTGTCAGAAGCTTGCAGCTTTTCCAATGGCTGTTTCTCATTCCCTTTACATCTCTGATAAGGGACTTGAGTTTTTGCAAAGCAGCGAGTGCTTCCGTCTGCATACCAGGAGTCCTCACCCCTCCTGATTTAAAATGCTGGGAGGAGGTTGGGATTGCATTGTTTACTGTGCCAAAGAGTACATGCTGTAACAAGTGAGTGTGGGCATAAGTGGTGTGCCACAAACTTCACTCCGTGCCACCTAGGGAAGGACTAGAAGACCTGAATTTCTGCCAGCCAGTATAAAGGTAAGTTAGCCTGGGAACGGACAGTTCTGGTAGCTCTCTCCTGCAGAGCCTTGTAAGCAGCAGATCTCATCAGAACCAGGTAAAAAAAACTCTGTATGAATTTGCTTATTTTGGTTTAAGCCTGTTACTGCTTGAGCTGGGTCATTCCTAAGCTAAGGGTGGGATTCAGGTATACCCCACCTGCCTCTCAGCTGCTCCAGAGGGACATGGGACTCTTGCAGATCCTGTGTCACAGCTGCCAACCCCATGCAGATATCTGGGAAAGAACAGGACAGTTATAATGTCCTGTATCTAGACAAGTGAATCATCATCAAGTGTTTTTACAACTGTTTTCACTGGGACTTTTTTGGGTTTTAGTCTGCATAAAATTGCATTTAGAAAAAAAATATCTGTGTCCTAATGCAGATGGACACTCACAAAGGTAGTTTATTTAGCTATGCTTACTAGTAGATGTGCACTGGTAGCAACCAAAGTGAGCTAAGATGCTTCCATCTAGCATGCAGATATTATCAAACTCCTCAAAAACCTCTGCTCGGGTATTTCCCAGCTCAACAGACCACTACATTCCCTCTGCACATCAGGCTTTCCTACTAATGTCTCATCACCACCTGACCCCTTTTGTCACC
The DNA here is from genome assembly GCF_036013445.1 of Caloenas nicobarica. Classification (NCBI taxonomy): domain Eukaryota; kingdom Metazoa; phylum Chordata; class Aves; order Columbiformes; family Columbidae; genus Caloenas; species Caloenas nicobarica. Next base: position 24,420,307 of record NC_088245.1, on the reverse strand, counting down.
TGCCATTTGGAGACCTATTTCACTCTTGCGGCTTGGTGGGATTCTCTGGAAGTCTCATCTATCTGACTGCCAGCAGGTGACTTGATAAGTGTCCTTAGAGCATGTCTCCTGGACATCTGAGGCAGAGCCAGCTAATACTGATAAACCCCAACTCTATTCAACAGGCTAGTACTGTGGGAAATGTGTTTAAAAGACCTGTTTGCTGATCTTATTTGGGAGCACAGACTTAAACTCAGGCCTCTTGCACTTCTAACTAAGCTTCACGAATCTTCAGATAGTGATGCAAAAAATAAGAAGTACTTTTGCTGAAACATCACAGTGGTGGGAAAAACAGCAAGCTTTTGTTCTTTTTACGTGTAATATAATTATTTTCTTAGAGCAGGAAGCCAAAGACAAGGGTGTTGGGGCTGCAAAGGCTGGCTGCCGCAGGAGGGATGGGCAGCTGGGAACTGGGGGTGACCCCAGGATGGGCCATGCCCTCACCAAAGGCGCAGTCCCATGAGGGCTGGACACGGCAGGCAGAGCCAGCTGCTGGTGACATGGCCCATTGACCGCCCCAGATGAGGCAAGTGAGGAGCCAGGTCCAAGTGCTGTCCAGAGAGCCCATTCAGGAGCAGCAGGACATGAGGCGGGAGACAAGATTCCAGTGTGGGCTTGAGGGATCCACCCAGCAGACAGGGCCAGAGACAGGGCTGGCGATGGACACCCCTGCAGCATCTGTGGGGTAAGGACCAAGAGCCCCAGGCTGAGCTGAAATGGGGCTCCTGGGCCATGGGCTGGGGTGGAACAAGGCTCCAGAGGAGGCTGGGCAGGGACAGAAAGGCCACCAGTGCCTTCAAGGCTGTGACAGAAGTGTTTGAACTCCTTTGGTCGAACAGTCACCCAGACATGGAAGACCAAGGCTCCAGGCATGAGATGAGCCATATCCAGGAGAAGCTTTGGATGCTGTGACATAGGTAACTCTCCAAACATCACGGTGCATCAGGAAAAAGTCCCAAGTTTCCTAAATTCCCAGCAATGTGCCCTAGCTTGGTGTTTATTTTGAGAAAGCCAGGACAAGAGAATATTTTGAAACCTACAAATACTACCTTTAAAAACAGATCCCTCCCTGTAAGGTGAGGGCTCTGCAGGCCATGGGTGAAGTGCTGGATTAAGACCTCTTGGAACTGCTCTGGCTTTGGTCCTTAACATGTTTTTTTGCAGTCTATGTTTGTTTTTCACATTCAAAAAATATATTAATTCACCATCGTCATGAGATCTGCTGTGGAAATGCTGGCACAAATTACTCCTAATACAATTTCTTTTTCTGACTGTAATTTAGATATTTATTAAAGTATTGTATGCCTCATTTAACGTTAGGATTGAATAGAGAGAGGTCAGGAATGTAGAGAAAGGAAAACAAAAACAGATTTGAGGTAACCTCCTTTAGTAACAAGCTAGATTAAGTGAAGGAGTAGCTCTACCACACAGATTCTCAGCTGACAAGCTTGGAAACCCCTCTAAACCATTTAGCATCTAAAAGCCATGAAATTCCATTTGTTTATGCACAGTCCACTCATTTTTAGCACATCTTAGCACAACGCTTCTAATATTCTAAATAGCCGGGAAAAAAAATCAAGAGCTTTATGCACAGACATAGCAAGCAATTTAAAATACACATCGCTTCCTCTAGGAAAAAAATAGATGGACTATGTGAGAAGTATCTACTAAAAGATGTTCCGGAGGATACCGAGCATTGTTTCACAAATATATTGCTCAATCTTTCAAATTTATTTACATGTAAACGGACAGGTCTGCTATAAACATTACAGCATTGGTTACTGTTAGTGTTGATAACAAGACTGTGTGTTTAAGTTTTATTGTGTACATTAATTCCCACTGGCCTGGCATTGTATACATTAAAATATCTATTTAACAGACCATAACTAGGGGATACAATCTCAAGATAACTCTCAGAATTGACACATACTCAAGATGTTGTCTTCCTACCAAATTAATGACAATAATGAAGGTAGCGAGATTTCAGAAAGTCTCGTTTTTCTCTTAGAGAGACGCAGTTAGGGAAAGAATGTGATACTGGCAGGTAGACAAACTCTGTTGGTACAAAATGGTAGAGCCTGTTAATCTTTGCCAGCTCATTGTGTTTGCACATGCTAATGGCAAGAAAGAAAGTGCTGTCACTTGGAAATATTTATTTCGAGGTACTACAATCATCTTTCATGCAGTTAAGCAATGTATGAAATATAAGAGGTTTTCAGCTGTTGTAACACCACCTATATTTGACATAAGAAAACAGCCTGAGCAGAGGCTGCTGGATCCCTGTTTATCAATACATTGTGGGGGGCATAGGTTATGATAAATCTGTTTTTACCAGTTTTTCAACTTGTAAGCAGCATAAAGCAGCCCATAAAAGAAATCAACAAAACAGGATTTATGAAGTGAGAATGCAAGGGATTTTTTTTATTACTATGAAATCACAAGTAAAATATCACCTGTCAAAATATACCTGCTCCTTTTCCTAGGGAGAAGAGTAAAAAGAAGAGAAAAGTGCAACAGGTAGGGTAGAATTGCAGGCAATGGGTTAGGAATTTGGTTGCTTTTCCCTAGGATTAATGCCCTGATGGGAAAGGCTCTGGCCACGGCAGGACCCCACCTCAAAGCACCCACCGGCTGCAGAGGAGCAACCCAGAGGACGAGCAAATCCTGCTCCTGCAAGGGTGAGGTGGCGATGCCCTGGGCCAGGTTTGACCCTCAGAGCCAGGGCAGCGGCCAGAGCTTCTGAAAGAAACCCACAGGCAAAAGGGAGGGCTTGGGGGGAAAAAAAAAAAAAAGAGAAGATTTGGAACAACTGTGAGAGAACTTAATTTTCAACTGCATTTTCCAACAGTTACGTTCTCTTATTTCCAAGGGATTCAGGTAATGCAATCCAGATGCTTATCTGGCTATCATTTTAAAGACTCCAAAGTTCTCTTCAGTCAGGAAATGAAAAAATCCTTTTATAGCTGTTTCATTTCAACAAATGGTTTTGCCTTGAGCTTTGTAACTTATAAGTAAATATAAGATCAAAATGAAAAGTAATTCAAAATGGCAAACTTTTTTTCCACAATATTTTTATATTGTTGCAACTTTCTATCCCATTTTTACTGAGATTTTATGTTGGGAAAAAAGTAAACAATTTAATATATCTTAGAAATACATATAATTAAGAGCGGTGCCCTTTTTAATGCAAAACAGCTTTCCTGGCAGCTCTACCTTCTGCACTTTAAACACTAAAGTCAAACTACTCTTTAAAACATTTGCTCCACTCATTCTGCAGAATGCTACAGATCATTTGGCCATTTCCACCTGTGCAGAGGGTCTTTAACATCTCAAAGCCAGAGATGGCTGGAATGCAAATAGACACACATGGCGATCTTTTTTCTAATGTTTATACTGCGGACACTATGATCTTTGTTTAAGAATGTAATTACCAACCAGCTCCAACCAATTTAAATAGAATTCAGGCTTTCAAATCTTTTAAATGCTCAAGTGGTTCTACGTGCTGAAGGCATGCTCCCTCTGGTTTAATTTATATTGATATTGGTAATCCAGGGATTACAGCAGCACTGAAAATAAGAAAAAGAAATACCACCCAAATTCAAGTGAGAACTGGGGCTAGAGAAGAGTGTTCAGTTACAGTCAGCTGCACCTTTCAGTGATCCTTGCCCAAAGTCTAAAGAAAAATGAAGTCTGAACTCTTAGAAAAAAAAAAAAGGAGAGTTTTCTTTCAGCCTGTCATAGTCCATGCTCCTTGCAATAATTTTATTTTTTTTTTTAACTGGAAATAGAAATAGCAAAAATGTCACAAGATATCCTACTCAGATCGTCCTACCAAAATCAAGAACAGAGAAATTACTGGAAATTGCGTTATAAAGCCTCACCTAGGAAAGTTGCCTGGTTCAGGAAACTTAGAGGCATTTCAGTTACAGCTGGACAGCTTCTCGCAAGCCGAACAAAGCTTCTGAATATTCACACCTCTGATTTTCCTCTTATTTATGAAAACATTCTTTTTAATATTTATACTTAGGTATATCAACACCAGATTTTATACTTTAACCAACAATTTAGGCAACATCGAAAGACTAGCATGTAAAAAGGTCACAAAAAAAGACACCAAGTTTACTGGCTTTGGGCAGAATTGAAGGTTCTTCCCTTTGGGGCTTGAATGCCGTTAGGTTTCCACACTGCAAAGAGCAAATACCTCGAAAAACTTCTCCTCTAAGGGTCACAAGCCAGCTGTTCCTTTCTACCACATGTAAGCCGCAAAATTCAACAAAACATTGCTATCCCTTGCTACTGTTGCATTTGCTATTGCTTCAGCAAAACTATTCTTCCCTCTCAATTTTCTTCTTCTGCAGGAATTCTCTATATCCCCTATCAAGAGGTTATATCCAGTCGAGTTCAATGATAGACATTCACCCAGCGGCAAACACAGCTGCTTCTGAAATTCCGCTTAGCTGAAATATATCCCTGTGAGGTGTGTGGGATAATAAGTTTTTCTTTCATGTAGCTAAACCTTTGTGCGAGTCTGTTCCACACTGTCCTACAGGACTAAGCTAGTTAAGAATACTAACAACAGCTGCAATAGCTAATGGGCCTGTAAGATGATTTGCATAATGAAAAATCCATATTAATGTTAACTAATTAACGTGGAACAATGATGTTTGAAAGAAAGCATATTCTTCCATTTGGAAAATAGTAAAATTTGTGGAAAGTTCATATGAACACTTTATTGCCAAAAAGGCTGAGTATCAGGCTACAGGTGGGGGGGAAATTGATATCATTTTATTATGAAATATGAGGATCCAAAAGAAAAATGTAGATCAAACACTAGGAAACTTTGAAAATGGATTCAGTAATGCTGTGAATTCTTTGTGCAGAAATCTTCAAACTTTTAATTTCTGCACAGACACGTCAGAGGTATGGTTATCAACTGTGCAGGGAATTCAGCTTACCCAGCACGGCAGCGGGCACTGGGGACAGGACAACTAGATTAACCCCTTGCACCAGGACACATGCTGGCCACTCAGTACCTACATATTTGAGAGATTTTACACACCAGTGCCGCATCACTTCCCTCCATCAATGTAAATCACACACTGTTCACGAGTGGAATGATTGTTGCTATTAGTCTTGGAGTTGTCCACGAGGCCCAACATGGGATAAAGACAAAATTAAATTAGAGGAGGTGTGGAACCAGAAAGGAGGAGTTTAAGCAGGTTTGGAGCGGTTCCCTTCAAAACGTCTTACACTTTGGACATGAAAGGGCAGGAAAGAGCAGGGATTTTGTCTGATAGCCGTGGGTCCTGGATAGTCTCCTCCTTGTGCTAAAGAAACTTCAAAGAGCACCCTGTCCCCCACCCAGGGGCAGCCAGACAACGTGGGCTGTGAAAGACACCGGAATGTTTGTGGCTTTAGGCATCTTGCTGCCTGACACATCTCGTCTTTTACTGACCTAAATTCACGATTTTGCAGTTGCTTCAGGGCATTCACATCTGCTGCCTCCACTTTGAAGATGAGGGTGTTAAAAATGTTAAACACCCCTGTGATTATTTACATGCAAATTTACATTGTATCATTTACATTACAGCAATCAAAACAATAAGGTCAGAATTCAGCATAAGGTCAAAAGTCAGCATTTTCTACCTGAAAATAAAGTGCCACTGAAAAATATTAATATTCGACCAACTCTAAGCTGAGCTCAGGTAGAATGACTGACAGATATCACATGTCCTTTCCTCAGATATCAGACACGAAGCTTTCAAAGCTACAATGAAGTTGTTACACACTGCCTTCCTGTGGCTCCTAGAAAGATTTTCACTCCAAGTTTCACCATGAAAATGCAGCACTGCAGAGCAGTTGCTCCCAGGATCCATTTACAGAGTAATCTCCTCCCTCAGCTCATGGCAATTTAACAGCCATATTCCACTAAATTCTTTACATTCTGGATCTCCATGTAACTCTAGAGCCTGGTCCTACTCTTAGTACAGTCAATGAAAAGAAGTATGTTAATTTTGATGGCACAGGATCAGATCCTAAGGCAAGGCATTTTGCTGGTTTTTTGGTTTTGTTTTGTTTTTTTGGTTTTTTTTTTATAACTGGTAATAATCAGAGTAAATAAATATATTTACTTGACCTCCTCAGTCACTATACTTATATTCTCTTTCTTTTGTTCCTTTGCATTAGCAACCTATGATTTCTTGCCATTTAGTTGCCTTTTTTACCCTTCCATCCATTTCTGAACTGCACCTTAATTCTCCCTGTAAGGCCAAGTTCTCTTCCTTTATTCTCTTTACGAAGAAAATTTGTGGTGTAAGAGGGTGATGATTCTTTTCAACCTATATTTCCACTCTGCAGTATCGTGGTTTTACTTTGTGTGAACAAACTCAGAGCTATTCACAAATAAAAGCAAGAAAAGATCTCTGCTTGATTTTCCCTCAGAGACAAGAGCCACTGAATAAGTAAATTGCATTCGCTGGGAACGGGAGTACATTTTCTGAGTTAGTAGCAGTTCTCAGGGAACTAATTGTAGTAAAGTGCTCAAGTTTCACAGGCCAGTGGGCACAGGGTAAACAGTGGTAGCAATCAAGGAAGGAAAAATCTTTCTCCCTCAAGGAAAGATAGTTGGATAAAAATAATATAAAACATTTGCTCAGTCAAAGAGTTGTATCTAGGAAAATAAATTCTAACAGAGAATAACAGCCATCAGTGGCTGACAAACTCGTGGCTTCATCTAACTGCAAATAAACACCAATTAAATTTTAGGTAGCTGTGGGAAATCAGGAAGCACCATCCCTGAATTTGCAATATTGCACACTGATCTGAGCAGGACTCTGTCTCAAAACTAGGCTAAGTGTTTATAAGCAATTTAGGGAAAGATAACGTGAATGGGAATTGAAGAGACGACCATATATGTTAAAAAATATATAAAAATGACTGATTACACAAAAGGTTCATGGTAAAAGAGGACAAAATCATGGGCTTTAATAAAAATTGCTGCAGATAAAAGGGGGCAACCTATCTTGTGTGATGTCAAAGGTTAGAAATAAAAACAATGGACTAAACCTAGGGAAGGAGGAAAAGTCTGGTGAATATTAGGGTAAAATGAAAGCTGTAAGATTATTTTGTCCTATGTAAAGTATGTGAAAAGAATATGTGAATCGTTAAAGAACAGATCAGGTGACCTACTAAACTTTATCTCACTTGTAAGATTCTTATAGCTACATTCAGAGAATGAAATGTCATTAACTTCAATATCATTGATACTTTTGGTAAAACAAGTTAATCTGGCACCTTGTTCCTGTATAAGAAAAACAGAAAATATTTTAATTAACATTCAAATTGTCATTGTCTGAATTATTTTGGAAGAGAACTAAAAGAACTGCAGCATTTTTGACCAGCACAACTCATTCTGCAGCTTTCTAATCCCTGCAGTGCGATGCAGAGACATCCACTTGCAACCACAGCGCTATGATCTACAAAAAGCTGCCAGGTGGTTTCATATCATCCATCTGAATTCTCCCACCCTCCCTTTGCAGAACTGATGAGGAGGATAATATTAATTGTCAAACCCAGTTCCACATGCCGGACCAAAGTTAATTACATGGGACTCAGTCTGGCTTGGACCTGCTTCGGATCCAGCACGTGACAATGCTCACCATGTTGGGAAATGAATGATGAGCACTACCCTACTAATGCATGATGTAACCATTAACTCAAGAGCAGTCACAGAGAAAGCTATAAATGAGGTAAAATCAGTAGAGCATAGACAATATTTGCTAAGTGCCAGCTGTTAACCAGGGCAGTGAGTTAATTTTTAAAGGAAGAATTTGCCGCAAGAGAGTCGTGCATGCTCCCACAGCTCCCAGATGGATTGCACCTTGCTGGGATGTGGAACCCAGCCTGGGAGCAACAGTGAGGATGCCACAAGCAATTTTTCTCCCTGAGCTTGTCTGTTGTTGTTACCTATTTGGCTACCTTTGGTGACTCCTGCTTCCAGATGGCAATTTATAGCTTAGCCGAATTAAAAAAAAAAAAAAAAGGTTTTCTCCCTGTTTTGCAGATATATTCTTTCATTGTGACACACAATGTATATCAGAGCAAATGTGTTTTCAAGTGCTGCTGAAAAAGCACGGGCAGTACCCTAGGGTGATTTTTCCACACCACACTTTTACCTATGGTGGTGCAGAGAAGAGACTGAAGAAGTGCCAGCTCTTTCCTTCCCCCTCCTGCTTTATGGCTGGCTGATACAACACGTGTAAATTTGCGTCATGTGGAAGGACAGCCACACCATGTACAACAGGATGGTGTCTGTTACTGGGTTTCTATGGGGCAGTTCCTTTGCTTCGCTTTGGCATCTGTTTTTGAAACTAAATCAATTTAAGAGGGTTGTTCCTTTGCTTCCAAAGTATTTTAGGCCAATCTTTGGGTTATCAAGCCGTAACACAAACTAATTTTATGCCGTTTCTTTATTTTACGTTGTGGGGAGATGAACAATGGCACTCATGAAGCACTCGGGATCTGTTAGCATTCCTGATTTTCTAAAGCTAGACTTCAAGCCAGACTACTGTAACTCGTAAAGCCAAATGGTTTGAATGTCTGTGTGCTTGTATGTACGAACTCATTAAGCTACTGGCATCTGTATTCATTTTCTTTGAGTCACCATTACTGAATCTGCCCCAGTTGATGCCCAGACCCTATTGTTGACCATGCTGATCTCCTGTATTTGTTCTTCATAAAAATAACTTATCCAGTTATTACTGCAGCAATTCAATAATAATTGTTTATGTTCTTTAGAGTTAACTCTTTAGAGTTAACTTGGTACAGGCAATGATTTTATTAAACTGCCTAATGCTGTATGCTCTTTGGAAAAATTATCAATATCCAAGTTTGCATTTTACTTTTTGTATATTTTTTTCATGTATGTGATTATTACAATTTATATAATTTTATTGAAAATTAGGCTAAACATCAAGGATTCAGTTATGCAGTATCTTGGGGAAAATTCAGATGTGCCTCTAAACCAGACAGTTGCTGGCCCAGCAGGTCCCTAGCATGTCTTCAGACTGTGCACTGACTCTCAAATTGAGTAATTTTGTATGATGATATTCACATTGTCCTTTATCACATCCTGAGTAGTGCAATATAGTGCAGAAAGTGCTTCAGTCTCCTAGGGAGAGACATTACTTTTCATTTTCTGTGTGAATAACTGACTGTTTAGGTCTTGAATTCATCTACATACCCTACCTTTCATGCGCTAATTAGAGGCCTGCTCTCCTTACGTACCATCTGCAGGCACTGCAGAGAGACAGGCACTTCTGCAGGGCGAGTCCTCCCCCTTCACGCAGCATTCAGGATTTGCGATGAACCTGAGAATCCTACAGAGGGATTCTATGACAACTGCATTCCTCAAGTAGGCACCTCAGCTAAATGCCTGAAGTTACCTGGGCAAAGCACACCGTGGCATTCTTCCATGTCATTAGAGGGGGAAGGCATCTCCTGACAAGGCTAAATCTACTAGACAAATGTGGTACATAGATGGAATGAGTCATGCTCTAGGGGCTTCTGTCTTTTTCTGTCAATGATCAAGAGTGTATGGAATAACTACCTTGGAGCAGGGACCTAATTTTTAGATGGCTGAGAGAAATCCCATTGTAAATGATAAAGTATCAGTTTGGCAGCTCAATGGGCCATAGTCATCTTTTAGCTTATCCAGGAGGATAAAATAGGCAGCAGGATGTAAACTTCCCTTTAACATTCTGTGAGTATCATTCAAGGTTATTAGGCTCTGATTTGCCTGAAGAGTGGGAAAATAGCTCAGTCTTCATTGCCATTAACTCAATTACTTTCAGCTGTACTGCAAATTTTATGACAGAGAGCTGAATAGTCACTATACCAATTTTATATGATGCAGCAGGTAGCTAAGATACTAACTGGATAGACTGGAACTGAAACTGAACTTGCAACTTAGTTGTGATGCCATGATAGAGAAAAAATAGATTTAACTGTAGATACTTTGAATCTGTTAAGAGAAGGGATGGAGAAAGGACAAGTACTGTTTACATATGGGATAAAGATTACAGGTTTCAGGAGGTTTTTAGTGTTCTCAAGTCTTGATCATCTATTTTTTATAACAATGCCTGAAATGAATTTTTAGTGTGGTTTTGGTGGCTGTTTGTTTGTTTAAGTCATTTAAAGGTCCTAATAATTTTGTAATCATATTGCATACAAGAATGAACAACTGGCTGCTACAGTGATGAATTCCTCACAAGGTTACAAAGACCAGCCTTGGACAAGTTGCTTAGTATTGGCTTGTAGGGTCTAGGATGAATTCTGCAGGGCAGAAGCAAGATCAAGTGTGAGTTTAAAGTTTAACTCATTCTAGTGTTACTGGCTGCAATCTGCAGAAATTCAAAGTTTGGTTTTGCTCAAGAAGGAAATAAATGAGCCAAAACCTGATGTTTTCATCTGGGAAATTGGAAAAAAAAATATGAGCCTATGTTTTTAAACATAGTCATTAATTCTGGGTGGTGAAATGTCTAGTACTAGTTAAAATTTCCGAATTAGCCTTACACTGGCTAAGGCAGCGTAGGAAGCTTTCAATGCTTCTGGAGACAAATGTGTGGCATCAGAAACTGGAATGAGTTTTCAAAATTACTTTGGTTCTTGTATTTCTACACTAGTTTGTAATGAAAATGTGAGCAGCCTTTAAAGGCTTTATCTAGCAAACAATCCTGCAATGTGTCTCATCTCTTAAATTATAATGTTGTCTGACATACCTGCAGCCAAAAGGCATTATGTATTATGTATCAACCAAACTAAAGAAAATGAATCTAAGTCAAGGAGATGTTTGAATATTGCAGAATTCAAAGAATAACATCCTGAAAGGGTCCTCTGGAGATACCTGATTATCTCTTGCTTTCCAAAGTTAGAATTATTTATACCTACAACTTTCTTGAAAGATTTCCCAACTCTTCTAGACAAAGTATTCTACTGTTTATTCGCTCTTACTACCACAATTTTTTCTAATATTCAAGTCTTTGTTAAAATGTTTGAGATTCTTTAATCCTTGTCTAACCCCTAGTGGACATGGAGAATGTGAGTGTTGTTTCATCCCTTTTAATCATTTTTAATCCTTTCCCCTTTCATGCCCATTGAAACTATTACTGTGTTTTCCTAATAATGTCCTCTAAAGACTAAAGAACTGTCCTTTATCCCTTCAGTCTTACTATGCTGTATTTGCTAGACCTCTATTGTTTTCCGTGTTCTGCTGCATCTTAAGTATTCTACTCAGTTGATATATTTTACCTAAGTACACATTTTTGCATATGTCTCTACTGAGCTGAATCCAATGTTTTCCTGGTCACTCCTTCCATTTGAGATTTTTTTTTTTTTTTTTCATCCCAGGCCAGACCTCTGGCAGACTTGTAGGCCATCTGTGTTGTAGGTCATGTTAAGTAAAAAATGAACACTTTTCTGAAGATACAGGTAGGCCTCTTGTAGGTGCTACATGCTTTAGCATTAATCATGTAAACACTTGCTCCTGTGCAAAGCTGCAGCAGGTATTTAAGGCAGGATCAGAGCAAGATACATATTAACTGACTCTAAATCTATCCCTGAGATATCCAGCATTGGGTTATAGATAATTATGCACTATAAGGCTGTTTGAAGTAGCAAATAAACGGTGATTTACTAAATATGGTAGCAAAATGGTTGTGTATCCTCTGAAAATTGGAAGTGATGGACTTTGAAAACTAATTTTGAAAATGAATTATTATTTCCCTAATATTTTCTTGAAAAAATAGTATTATAAAATCTTAGCTTAAGAAATAGGAGATTCTAACTATTATCTAATCCATTATTAAGTTCTCCTTTTATCTGGGAGCATACAAATTCAGAAGTAATATGACAGGAGAGAAACGAATGCTTCCTAAAAGTTTTGTGTTGCTGATATAATACTCAGAGCGGAGTTTCTACATTTGTAGGATTTCCCCAGCCTGCAAGATCTTTCCCTTTTTCAGTAAACTGATCATTTCTTTTATGTTCAGAGAAACACCTGTCCTAGATGATTTGCTCTCAGTTTGCTCAACAAAGAAGCAAGAAAAGAGAAAAAGAAAGAAAAAAACCACCCCTCCACCAGTTAAAACAATCCGACATAAAACTTTGGAACTTTGTAATCTCTATCTCACTCTTGTGTCATTTCATAATGATCTGATTACAGGTGGTTTTGTTAGCAAGTTCAAATACCTGCAGTTGGGGTCTGAAAGACTGATCTGGAAATAAATAATTAACTCTGTTTTATACAGGTGTTCTGGAAGTTCATATATCATCTTTATATAGACAGTTTCCATGTAGAGTCAAGCATAGAAGGAACTGTAATGGTTCTCAGATGACTAGTTGAAGGGTATAAAAAAATACCCTCCAGAAATTCTATTTCTATATTGCAAAGAATTGAACTATTGAAAATCAAATATAGTCTAGACATGAAATTCTCATGGAAACTGCCATTTCCTAAAGCTATTCCTGTAGGGTCTAAAGATATTAGGTAGTGCCATGTGGAACTGTAGTATAATTTTTATAATGTAAAACAACATTTTAAGACTACATAAGATAAATAACTCATGAGCACTCACATTGCTGCCCAGAATCATCATTTCACTTGCTATGGGTCTTCCTGAATTTGTTTTGGCACTGGTCTTTATGACTCCAAGTAGTTCTTTTTATGTCTTTAATATGTAGATTGCTAGCCTGAGAAGACACTTACCTTTCCTATACTGCTTTGCAATCCAAATGAACTGCTACCTCTGCAGTTTCCAGAAGTCATCCAAGTTCATTTCACAAGCAGGTGAAGCAGTTTAGAGGCAGTTTATAATGCAGATTTGCTTTAAGGCCACATTCCAGCTGTGTTAGGTGTGGAAATTCATTGGTATGGGAGCTAGCTGGTAAGAAACCTATGCCAGTTCCTGTGAAAAGCCTCGACTTTTTTTGTTTTAATTCAAATTCAGATAGTCATCTTCACACAGAACATTTATGACCTACTTTAATTAGCACTTTCCTCAGAAGGCTTAGTAAATTGGACTCTTATTTCTTGAAGGCAACAGGCAGTGGGATCGGTTTCTTCAAGCATTCTAATAAACTGAGATTGTTATTTATTTAAATAATTCATTTTTTCAATGTTATTTTAGACGTGCATAACAACTTTGCTAGACTGGATTTACAATTACTTGTATTATTGTTCTTAATATAGAAATCATAAGTAAAATTCCATGGGTCTGACTCCTCTGTCAATCTGGCAGAAACAAATAAGGAATACCCTTTGGTAGTCTGTGCAAGATGGACAGATTATTTTCTCTGGTTAGAAATAGGTATTAATCTATTTCTAATTTCTGCACAAATGATATGTAAGCCAGCAAAAGGTAAATAAAACAAAAAAAAAAATTGAGAGAGGCCTCTGGAGCCCTTGAGCTTCTTGTAAAACAGGGCAGAGATTGATCATAACCTTTTAATACCTACATTTCAGAACTTCCTTCTAGTGCATGAACAGTTACGACAAAGCTGTAATGAGTTCTTGCTCTCCATGATTTCACAAGCAGGATGGGAGAAAAAGAAAAAAAGCAGACTCAGCAGGAAGTTTGAATGCTCGGGAAAAAAAAAATCTAATTTAACTGCAAGAAGGTCTCAGAAGAAAAGCCTTGAGATCAAAGTCCAAATTAAACTCAATACATGCAAAGGTGAAGAAAACAAAAACCTATCAATCAAGCACACTGAGGAAACTTTTTTTTTGTTTTTGATAGAAAATGTCAATCTGTTTAAAAAACAAACCAGAGGACCAAACAGAAACTAGCAGGGAATATAGGGTTCTCAAAGAAATTAATGCAAGTCCACACTGACTAGTGAGGCAGGGACACATAGTGAAGATCAGAATTATCTACCAAGGAGAGTTTTTTCCTGGTCAGTATCATATGTGATATTTTCTACACCTTATTGCTCTCTGTGACTACAGCATTTTTACTACAAACATTAGTATTTTAGAAAATGTGGGTGGAGAACATTAACATGGATTTCGCATGTCTACCCCATGAATGACTTCCACGTGGGTTGTATTTCTGTAACAGGAGAAAGGTTCTGGCTCATTAGTCACATTCTGTCACCGAAAAAAAAAAAAAAAAGTCTGGCAGCTGAGACAGAAGCAGGATTTCCTGGGATCCAGTGGTCCTGCTATCCTAAGTGGCAAGAAGTTAGGGGTACAGGGAAGACTGTAAAGTGCTCCTTGTACTCTCTGATGTTTACAACGGCAGGGATGCAGAGTGCTTTAGCTCTTTTTCTATGCCATTGTGACTAGGATGTGTGCTTCTCTCTCTTCTCTCCTTGTGTGCTTTGAACCTCTCCATGTGGAAAGGATCCTTTTCTTGACATCCACATCAGTGCACACAATTAGGCCAGTGGGCTTACTCTTGCTAGAGGCACGATACCAAATGTCCATTATATTAATGAATATGGGCTCATTGGTATAAATTCACATAGGTGCACCAGAGCTACCTGCACTGCATGGATTTTAATCAATGAGAATTTGGGACTAGATAAGCTTCAGACACATCCTGTGCTATTGCTGTTGGTTCAAGCTGGAGATTAGTTTGCAAATCTTATTGCAGTTGGTGTGGGTGAGGGAAGGGTGTCTGCTTCTTTACCCCTTTTTTAATGCTGCTGCTTTCAATATGTACACGTGACACACAGGAATGTATCTTTCTTGACATAAAACTTCTTTGCTCAGATTGCTTTTAGCTTTCGCATCTGAAGATATAACTTGAAAGTGCCGTGGCATAGATTGACATAAAAGACAATGAGACATGAAAGGCAATCAGGTAAATAAGAAAATTATTTACTAATTTTTACAGTGCCTATTGTAATGGCAGCTTGGCAAGGGATTAGAAAAATTTAGATGTAAATTAGATATGTCATTCTCAAGACTAAACTGAGTTAGTTATTCAAAATTGAAAGGAAAAAAAGATGGAAAAAATAAAAGGCAAAAGAGCCTTCTACACTGCCTTTAAAGCTTAGATCTGAGTCCCAGAAGGCGCTGAGTGCCAGCCACATTGCAGGAGGCCTCCCCAGGGAGAGCTGTGCTGCTCATCATAGGATTTCTTTAGCCTGCCCAGAGCAACACAAGTCAGAGGTAGCCTTGCATATGCAAATGTGCCAGAACAGGAAAAATCAGAACTGCAGGAGTGTGGTGCTGTGTGCAGACTAAAAGCTCTGCAGAGACTGCAATAGCAGCTGCTCTGCAGAACCCAGCATGGGACTGACACCTGCCAGTTTGGTCCACAGGGGCTTTTAGGCTTAGAAGGTAGAGTACAGAACTATCCCACAAATTGATCAGCTCCAGTCCTAAAAGTAGTCCAGGCAAACTAAAAATGTTCTGTGCTGAACAAATACACTGCAGTTTTTCATGCTTTACTACTCTCGAGACCCAGGCTGGTGTCTCTGCATGGCCTTGTACTGCACAGGTAAACTGCTTTATTTGGAAATAAGAAGAAACTCTTATTCGGACTCCATTATGTGATACAGACATACTTGCAGAGTAGTCAAGTGCCATAGTGGAAAAAGGAAGTTTTCAGAGTGACTTTAACTGTTGTAATACAAGAGACGGCTCTGGTGCTTAGACCACCTGTCTTGCCAGGATTCAGGAGACACTTCCACCTGGAAAGTTTATGCACATATAGGAAGGAAAATATTCTCTCAGGTTAAACAACAGTATGCGCCCAAGCTCCCTGATTTTGTTATATGCTTAACCTACATCCCGGGGCAAGGCGTGGGAGTGCACAGATTTCCATGTCTCTTCCCCAGTGCCCTGGCCTACAGTAGGGAAATCTGATGGCAAAGAGCAGAATGAGACTGTGTGAATTCAGGGCAGATCCACTGAAATAGACGTTCAGACGGTAAGATTTGAGGATGTCCATAGTACATGCTTGTTGATCACATCTCATGCAGACTTACAGCTTCACTAGCTGCTAAAGCAGCTCCTTCAAGCAAAAGAGAACGCAGATGATAGTTGCTTATGATGACCCACCTCTGTGGTTAGCTGAACCCTGTACCAGAAGGGGAATCTGGATGAAGTTAAGCCATAGTTCTCCAAAAAGCAGTTTGAATTCTTTAGGCTGGAGCTGACAAAGTACTATGGAAAATATCTAGAAAATCTTGACAAAAGAGAAAGAGGTGGTAAATCATGACAAAGGCATGTAACAAAGTCATGTCTACAGTAAATGGGAAAAGCAAATCCCAGATGTGCACAGCAGATACCAAACATACATGGTACTAACCAAAACTACCAGGGTGACCTGAGCTTCTGTAGCTTACCTGCAAGGGACACGACACTGCCCACGTCTGACTAGGGGTGAGGGCAATGAACACTGACATCAAGAATCCTGGGAGTGAGTTAGGGGAGTCAGCCCCGTATCAGGAACAGATGAAGGGAAAAAGCATCCTGAGGGACGTAAACTGGAGGACAGGCACCACAGATGTGGTGGGTGAGCATGTTATAGAGTAGAACCTTCTGCCTGGGGGATGTAGGGGTTAAGATGGGCACTCTGGAGGAATGAAAGTTGGAAGTGGGGAGGCATCCCAAATTGTGCTGGAATACAGCAAGAGAAGGGGACCTCAGTGTGCTTAGCAGAAGAGCATATGCGTGGTGTGTGGAGGATCTGACACTTGTGACTGAGGGTCAGAGGACAGCTGCTGAGAAACAGGCTACCGGTGCCTTAAGGCCTTGCTCTGACAAGAGATAAACACACACCAGGGAGACAGGGTTCATCTCAGTGGGGTCAGACAGGCTGGAGGGCAGGGGAGATGTGGAGACACCACATCCCCAGCTCAGGCCCCTGCCTCCCTTCACTCCGCTGAGTGCCTTTAGCCTCGCAACCTGCTCTGCTGAAATCACAATGTGGAATTTTACTACTGATTAATAATGGGATAAAAGGCAATTCCCCTGTGCTTTCTTCCTGGGGCAGCAGAGTTCAATTTTGCCTACGCTGCTTAGAAGCTTTGGGCCACCTCCGCCTTTGTACATCACACACCCTTTTTTTTTTTTATTTATAAACTGTGTGATATTTGCATATCTTTACCAGCTTCTCTTCCCGTCTGGCTTCAGACATCTCTTATTAGCTGCCAGCTGTGGCTTTGCTATTTCATCACCTTCTCCTATTGCCCTGCAGCCAGCAGGAACACCTTCTAATTTGTATTATACCAACGTGAAAGCAAGACGCCTAACAGCCATACTCTTATGATCTGGAGAAGCACAGAAACATTTAGCAACAGGTTATTGAGTTGATTCCAGCTCATTCAGTAGCAACCAGAAATTTTGAGTGTCTGCTGATGGGCTGGCAGCTGTGGGGTGGGACACTGGTGGCTCTTCTCCAGTTGCTAATGGACAGATGTCCCCATCATAAGAAAAAAAAAAATTAACATTTTTGCTGGCAGCCTCAGCAGGGGACACATTCAGTGGGCAGTGAGGCTGTTTTTACCATGGAGCAATGCCCACAGAGAAGCCCAAGAGTACTGGAGTGAATAATTTACAGACCATCTCCCCGTTCGGCTTCTTCTGGGAATGAGAACCTTCTGTACCGGCGACCGCAAGTCTTGTTTTGAATAAATAGTGTGATGATAGAAGCCAGAGGGGATATTGCTGGATGTCTGAGACAAACTAGTAGGTTAATGAGGTGTGAAGAATGGTCAAAGTTTTCTGCACCTCTTCTTTTTCGTTTCCCATACCTCTGCAGACCCATTTCCATATCTCCTCGGGCTCCTTGACTTTATTCTATTCCACGCAATCACTTCCACCATGCACAGTAGTGCTCCCTTCAAA
Source organism: Caloenas nicobarica (assembly GCF_036013445.1). Taxonomy (NCBI): domain Eukaryota; kingdom Metazoa; phylum Chordata; class Aves; order Columbiformes; family Columbidae; genus Caloenas; species Caloenas nicobarica. The sequence continues at coordinate 24,402,411 of NC_088245.1, read as the reverse complement.
CATGGAGAATTATTTCACTTATTTATTTAATACTACAGCCAGCAAGAGCTGGCATACTCTGAGAGGAAATTCCTATAAGACTAGGGAAGTGGATGCTAAACCACGAAGTGAGTGGTAAAGACGCTGGATGGGATTCCAGCTGTTGGACTCCTGTGGAGCGGATCCTGTGCCATAAAGATGAAATGTTACAGGAGAGAAAACCACTGCTACAGGTGAAGTGGAAAAGCCTGGTAGTCTATTGCTTCGGCAATGGCTTTTGGTAACTACCATCAGTTTCTCAGCAGTAATTTGACCCACATATCCTCATTTTTGTTTATCTTATTTTCCTTGTTCTTCTGACATGTACAGCTGGCTCCATACTTTCCATGAAGAAGGATAGTATTTTCTTTTACAAAAATAGCAGGTAGAAGAATTCAACTCAGCCAAAGCCAATTTTTAGCATTAATATTTAAAATCACAAAGCTTTATTTTCACTTTTTCTAGACTTTTACCAATCAATATTGCTTTAAATTCTTATGTAAAATAAGAGTAACATACAGTAGCATATTACTGAGGAATGATGATGTGAAGATATATATTTTGAAAAATTCTATTCCATCATCTTTCTTTGTCATAGCAAACTGCTTTAGAGTATTTTTTCATAATTTTAGACTAGTTTTGTATACTATTATTTTTAAACCATTTTTTTCTATATTTTTGTTCTAAATAGTTATTTAAAATCATTGTCCTACACCTGACCTTAAAAAATAGGATAACTGGATATTTTGAATATTTTATCATTTTGGGGTTTCATCATTACATACATTTAAGAAGAATATGTCATGGAGTAACAAAACCAGTAAAAATATTACACAAAGAAAACAGAATGTATGGCATATAAAATCACGAAAACGTCTCAATATTGAAATGGAAGTGTTGAGACTGAAATCAGTTTCAAAGACAAAATTGTTTTTATGCTGAGAGAGCAAAAACCCACATTTTTTAAATTACCATGTCGCAAGTATAACAGAGGGTCCGCAGCTCAAAAAGGCTGTAAGCTGTGGCACCACCTGCCACCCCATTGCGGTGGGAATCTCTCAACCCAGCGGCTGTGCGAGCATCATCAGAGCTGGGCGTTTAACAACAGACAGTGGAAAGTTGTTTAATTACCTTTATGTGGGTGTTAACAGACCCTACATCAGCATCCACCAGGGATGCTCCAGTGGTCCTGCCCAGTCTCTGTCAGTGCAAAGGGCAAACGTGGTGCTCAGTTCAGTGACCTCCAACCTCAGCAACCTCAGTGTCTGCTCACCATGGAGGATCTCCTCCTTCCCACCCAGCGTGGGATGCAGTGCCCAGGGGTACTCCATGCTCTGGCAAAACAGGATGCAATTTTGCTCCCTCCTACTCCATTTCTGCATAGCCATGAAAAAAAATTACCTCAATTGGTCAAACCACTGCTGCATCAAGAAGTAAATTTTTAAAAAACCACCATATTTCTTACTTTAGGAAAAAAAACCTCTTTCAATGCATATGTTCAGTTGACTATAAAATATGCTGTAAGACCTCTGACAGGTCAACATGTTATACTACTTACTGCAATCAGCAGTGACAGGAGATACCTTTAATCAACTACCCTGTAATTATGCTAAGGTTTCCATCAAATGACAAATCCCAATTGGCTGGGACAGAGCCCTGCCCTCCCAGACACGACTAATTATTTTGTCCACTCACCTGCTCATTCAGTCCAGGAAGCCATGGCCTGTGGAATCAGGTAGGTGAGTATTTACTGCTTATTTTGATGTTGGTTAGATTTTTACTATTTTGAAATTTAAATCTTAGAGAGGGAAGGCAAATTGCAGTAGGACTTTCCAGAGAGATTGTCAGGAATCACGAGGTGTAGCAACCGCTATCATGAACCATGTGTAATACTGTTACCTATTTTTCTCTTAGCATGCTTTAACTTTTTTTCATTCTAAGTGATTCATTGAACTATTACACACACAAAAGATCACTTCCTATACAGCTGTCGTAAGTATTGAGTAAAACCTATGCCACCACACCAATCAAATTGCTACAGCAATCTTAGTTCAAATTTTCTCAGGGAGTGGGCATATATAAGAGTAGACTAATATTGATTTTTTTTTTTGTTTCTTTAGGAGTTTACTGGAGTAAGCATAGACTTAGGGAGGTTTAATAAGAAGTTGTTTATCCTTAGCGAATGCTTTTAACCAGGGATGAAAGACATGTGAATGTTTTCAGCCTTTCAACTCCGGTAAACGGTATGTTGCTGTGTAGTAGTTATTTTTTATATGAAGCCACAGATGGCCAGATGACCCACTATACATCCCAGGCAAGAGGTTTGGGTCAGAGTTGCCTGTGAAGAACCAAGCGCACGCTGGGCAGCTCCTGTGCAGGGGTGGGTTGTCCTGGGTCTCTGCTGCAGCCTCCAAGGAGGAGAAATCTGAGGTGGTGAGGATGTGAGCAATGAGAGCCGGGCCTGAATGGCACACATAGAGTCCCAGCTCCCACGGCAAGTGGGCCAAACTCACCCTCTCAATGTGCCAGATGTTAAGGTCTCTTATCCTTAAAAATAGTAGACTCCATTGTGTCTCTCAACTTCACTGTTTAGTAAAAATTTGTGAGGGTGTGCAGGTTATTTCAGCTAGAAGACAGGGTGATGTCAGGTATCTTGGCTGTTTGTGCGGACCGCACCAGCTTTGCCTCCCTGGCAGTGGCAGGTCCAAACAACCAGAGCGAGCTCTTTGCTCAGAGCTGCCGGCCTCTGCTTTCAGCTCCCTCTCTGCAAATCCTTTTCCTTAGGCTTTCTCCAAGGGTTATGCTAATGTGCTTGCTCAGGCGGGTCCAACTGCGCTCCTTTCTTCTCTTCAGCTGAAACTTAATTCTTTGCATAACCATTTCCCAAAACAGTGCTTGATAACACTAATGTCTCCTTTATAAATCACCAGTGTTCTGCATAGCTTTGTACTCACCTTTGTTTTGAGAGTTTGACATCTGCTTATCCATCTCTCCCACTTATCTCCAGGGATGGGTGGCAATTACACTGGCTCCTCGGTATTAGTGGGTTTATCAAAATAACAAAAGGCTATGTGGATCCTGAAGAAACAGGAGGTGAACAGGGACACAGTAGGAAACAGTAGAAAAGAGAAGTTATTCTTGAGGGAAGGTTCGTTTCTTTACTGCAGTTTCATATTTTCCTCAGATTCTATTTATTCGTATATGCTCATGTCAGAGAAAGAAGTATGGAATGAATTACAGTCCCAGGAGAGGAAGTTTAAAAAGAGAGAGCATTCAGATATAGCACAAGAGAACTTGAAACCACATACTGTGAAGATAGATGCTAATATATAAACTTGTACTGAAGAAGTTCATAATACATATTTATTTCCAAGGATAATTCCCTCTGAGGAACTATCCCTACCTCTGCCTGCTGTTGCTCTAGCTATGAAGTGGTGCTACTGAAAATCCAGGAACAATTTCATCTGTGCAGTTTGGGTTACTCCAGGGGTACATCTGCTTCCCTGCTTTTAAAAGGGAATTCTGCCATCATCTTGCTTGAGAGATCCTCTTTTTCAAAATAAGAGAACAAAATTTTGTGACTGAAACAGTTGTGTTAATTTTAATACTGCCTTACTTCTAAGGATTAAGCAAAAACCAGTTGTGTCTCTTCCCTAGACGTTCTCTAGAACAGTCTCCTTTCAAAGGCACAGCACATACTTTTGTATGGTATAGATTACTTTGATCGTGTTAATTCCTAGAACAACGTAATGATTTGCTGAGGGGAAAAAACCCACATTTTTAACACAGATGTGAAATGCCATCTGCTTTGATCAAAAATGTATTGCAGTTATTTCTGTGCTCTGTGAAGGCTTAGAAGGAAAGAATATAGTATCACATTATTGGCTCCTTGTGATACTCTCTATACACTTGCAGGTATAACATCGTCTTGTTTGGAAGAGCTCACTGAGAAGATCTAGTAAACTGCTTATGAAGCCTGTTCTTGTACTGCAACTCCAGCTCTTTGTAGAAATGGTCCACAGAGCTTAAAATGGTACTGGACTACAAGACACTGTTGCAAACAAACAACAAAAAAACCCACCACAGGGCACCTTAGGTGGAATTTCAAAGAATTATCTTGATGAAACCATTCAAAGATTATTTCATTTACTCAGTTTGTGTCCTCACAGAATAATCAATGAAAATTTTGCCTACAACTTTGTCAGGTAGTTGGAAGAAGTAACAGTTGAACATATAGGCTAAACCAGAGAAAATAGTAGTTAGTGGTTGTGTTGGGTTTGGTTTTTTTTTTTTTGAAGGCTTTTAATTAGAATTATTAAAGAGGGATCAGTGTGATTCAGTGAAAAAATATTTGACTAAAGCCAAGCTAAACAAAATTACTAGTTGCTTTTAAAAACTGGGCTGTGATTTGCCCAATACTCTACATGAGGGTAGTAATAGTGTAGTACAGAAATATACTCCCAGGTTGATCTGTGCTTTAGTCAACTGTACACCAATTGATATTAGTGGTAGATATCTGATTATATTTTTATATGATATTGGCTAGTAGTGCATATTTTTAATGATTTTCAAATCTTGCTATAAAGAATATGTTTGGACTCATTTTGCCATAAAGTACTAGAGATTCAGCAGACATTCTGCAAAATGTTGTCTAACCTTAGCGAGATGGAATACTCTGCAAAGTGATGGACTCTTCATCTTGTGCTGGATTCTTCTGCAATGGAAACTGTCATTACAGAATCTGAGTTCTGCCAAGTCTAATTACACACAATACAGCAAATGAAATTTTCCAAATACTCTTGGAAACATGTCCAGACAGTTTATTTGGTTACCTTGCTAAAAAACAAGTTAGAACATCAATAAACAGGCTGTTAGGACATTAAGAATTTTTATGAACTTGAGAATTAGAACTTGCAAGAGAAAAAACTGAGAATGAAGAAGAGTTTTTCCTAACATTTGAAATTAGTTATGGAAAACTACAGTAGTTATGGTAAGACCATAAAAAATAATTTGACATATTAGCAAAAACAGATAATGGACTCATATTTAAATATAATTGAACAGTAGTTTGACTAAATCATTTGCATACACCTTTCCAAGGGAGGCTGTCTACAATTAAGATGCTCAGCGCCTGACCTTTATGGCATTGTTGTAATTTGATTTCTTCCACAGGCAGCAATTCTCTCAGTCAGGAATGTCAGCACAGAAATTTGTTTGGAGGTTTTCCCCGGATTTGGGTCCTCATGCACCCATTGCCCTGCACTCAGAAACAGAACTCGAGAATGGGAGTAAGCAATTGTGAAAGAGCTGGTTTGGCAGTTCTTGATAATAAGGACAGGCACAGCACTGGGATGTAGTTTGACAAGCATGTCTTAGGTCAGGTGTGCTGGCTAAACTAGCCAGTTTTGCTGGTTTGTGTAATTAATTATAAGAAAAACCTTCCTCTCATTTCTTTTGGCTAAGGTATTTTTAACCTGGATGATTCATTATGTGGCCCCAGAAACAGTTGCCCTAGCTCAGCTGAGAAGATTATACTGAAGTGAAGGTGGAGTTTTAGAAACCATTGTCAAAATAAGTGCTTACCAAATTCTGACTTTAAAAACAAGTGCAGCTTAATGCATTCATAACAATGAGGCTAAATCCTATCATGCTAAGACCATCCCTCACACTTAATGTTTGATCAGGTTAAACTTGCCATCAGCTGTGCAGCACAGATGGTTCACACTTCCAGAGGTGGAGCTGCTTTCTGAGGAGACTCCGATTCCTCACAAGTGTTAATGTTATCCTCCCAACACCTGTATGTGTTTGTGTTAATTGAATATCTCTTTAAAAAATGCCAAAATGATCCAGGCGGTCATGGGGAATGCAATGTAACTACAAGGTTATTCTTCCCTTTCTTCTCTGGCTGTTTCTTGACTCTGACATCTGTTTGTAATGAACAAAAAGCCTCTTGCCCAGGACATGCAGCACTAAAAGGAGCAGGAGGGTTTAAATCCTCCCTAGGTTGAAGTTCCAGCAGCGATACTGTTCCCCTCATCCTGAAGAAGGACCCCTCCCGAATGGACAGTAAGAGAATGGGGCCGTTTCTCACAACTGCACCACCTGGGGCACCCAAGGACAGAGCGGGAGGCATGTCAGACACATTAAGTATTTTCCACAGATCCATGAAAAATACAGATGTTGACCTCGGACAGCTCTTTGCTAACAGTGCGGGCTGCTTTGATCCTGTGCTAAGAACCTTAAGTCTGTGGACTGTATCAGTATTGCTGGTGCACCTTTGTTTTAAAAAAAATTAAAAAAAAAAAAAGGCAGTTTTGGACTCTGCTTCAGGTTCCAAACTTAAGGATGTTAACACTTAACTGAACTTATACTTAGTCTGTTCCTCTGCTCCTTAGGAGTCATGGCTGTTTCTTCTTGGGGTTTAATCAGTGCTGATCTCTTCACAGAAGCTGGAGTTGAGTCTTTAGACATCTTTTGCAACTTCATATTTTCATAGCCTTCAGATAAAGGAAGATACAAAGCAACCTGTCCAAAGCACTTCTAAAGTTCTAATGTCTAGCATAATATTTTGTCTATAATGTTGGGAGTTACTTTGACACTAATGTAGCCACTGTTTATGTGAAAATGAAAGAATGGGGACTGAATTCTTAATATGTTGGTCCCATCTGCATATCTGACCATGTATCTTTCTTACACCACAACTTTACAGGGATTTAAAGACAAGCATTCCCCTACCCCATAAAACAAACAAAAAACCAACAAAACCAAACAAACAAAAACCAAAAACCACCCCAAAAAAACCCACTTAAAAACCAAACAGTTCCATGGTCAAACTTCTGTATCTGTCTTTTTCTCAGCACAGGGAAAAGACCAACCGATTTTCTCATCAGTATTTTCCATTACTGTTTAATATGTAATAACACACACCTATTTTGCAATGCAAGAAAAAACTAATAAACACTTAAACTATGCTTTCTATAATCTAAAATAATAATTATATTTATGATCTTGGGCTTAGAACTGTTCTTATATGCTGTTGTTCAGTCAGATATCACAGCTCAGCAACACTCATCTTCTCCCTTGGAAGTCATAAAGGCCACCCCTGCTTTCTCCCTGTTCAAGCTAGAACAGCGAATGTGTGAGATTTTATGGACTTTGCATGAAATTTGAAAAGCGTGATTAAGACCATTAATATAAGAATGTCAGATACTGGTTGTGCATACTGACTTATGTTTATTTTTAATGTTACTGGCTCTGACTTGACTAAGCTATGTCTACTTATTTCAAGGCTAAATGTAGACTCTCATGTCTAATTTTCATGAAAACCTCAAAGATGAATTCTTCTAACATTTAGTGGTACTTCTTGAATACAAGCTAAACAATACAATCAATGTTGTGTGGTGCATGACAATTGTGTGAAATTCAAAGGTATGTACAGTACTCCTCTCCCTTTTATTTTCTAACTCTCTTTGGCCAAATGGGGAGGGTTTTTTCTGAGTCATGTGGCACAGCCCAGATGTGTAGCTACCAAAATATGGAAGCACACTTGCATTTTCGTTTGTGTGTGTTTCTGTAGTCCAGTTGATGCTGTGGAAAAACAATGAAATTAATAAACCAAGAAAATTCATATGATTGCCTCTAATACTTAACCTTTACAAATGCCAAATTTGGGAAAATCTAAAGCAGTAACTATTTCCCTTGACTAAGAGCATTTAGATCTATCAGTATGTACTTTTAATCAGGTAGTCCCAGAGCAATTAGTGTTAATATATTGTAAAGATATTGACTTTTTGACAAGGGCAGCTTTATGACTCAGCTCACTTAGACCGACATTCAAGGAAACTGAAAAGAGTGACATTCATCACAGCTGTCATTGTTACGCTGGGGCAAAGGCAATCCTTTTAACTGGAAACTATCACATAAAATAATCTATTAACTTATGCCCAGCAGCAAGATGTGGAGGAGAACCATTTCCCAACAATCAGCTAAACCAAACTTTGCAAGATTAGCCAATAATAAATGAGTTCTAGGTAAACAAGTAAATATAGTATCCAAAACAATGCTTTCCTCTTTTCCTCTGTGTCAAATCAGTCAATTACTAAAATCTGCTTACGAAAAAAGCTTACAGGAACAAAGATTAAAATTTGTGTCTTGTAGTTTTCTGACTTTGGGAGCAAGAAATCTTTCATAACCAGAGACAGAGGCATAGTAAAAGCTGGATTACTCCCACAACTTCTTTCTGAGATGATCATATTTTGTTATGACAAAACCAATGACATGAAGGATGACTGTCCTGGCAAGTGCCAGCTCTTTATGTGTGATAACTTTATTTCATTTTAATAAGCTGTATTTGCATAAATGGGAAATATTTTTCCCCCAGAATTCCTGTACAGAATTATTTTAGTTTGCCCTTGAAGTCTCAGTCTGTACCACCCTAGGAAATGTCACTTTGGATAATGGAGGAGCCAGCAAGGGGAGATGCTCCGTTGGACCTCATAGTTACAAACAGGGAAGCTTGAAGGCTGGGGGCAGTCTTGGCTCCAGTGACTATGAGATGGTGGAGTTCAGGATCATGAAAAGAGGGAACAAGGCAAATGGCAGGATCACAACCACTGATTCAGGAGTGCACACTTTGGCATATTCAGGCACCAGCTTGGAAAAATCCCACGGGAGACAACCTTGGAGAGAAGAGGCATCCAGGAGCTGGTTCATTTTCAAGAATCGCCTTTTCCAAGCTCAAAACCAGTCCATCTCCACATGCAGGAAATCGAGCAAAGACAGGAGGAGCTCCTGACAAAACTCAGACATAAAAAAGAAGCAAATGTGAGGTGGAAGCAGGGATCAGTGAACTGGGGGGAATACAGAGACACTGTCTGAAGTGTAAGGATGGAGTTAAGAAAGCCAAAGTCTGCCAGGAGCTGAATCTGGCAAAAGATGTGAAGAGCAACATGAAGGGCTTCTACAGGCCTATCAACAGCAGAAGTCCAAGGAAAGTGTGGGCCCAGTGCTGAATGAGGCAGGAGATCCAGTGGCAAAGAGGCAGAGGTACTCAATGGCTTTTCCACCGTTGACTTTACCAGAAAGACTGGTCTTTGGGGATCCCAGGCTCCTTAGACCCATGGGAAAGACTGGAAGAAGGAAGACTTGCCCTCAGTGGAAGAGGATCAGGTTAGGGAACATTTAAACAAACTAGACATACACAAGTCTATGGGACATGATGGTGTGTGTCCACTAGCCAGCTGAAGAAGCTGGCTGATGTCATTGTAAGGCCACTCTTGATAATCTTTGAAAGATCATGGTATTTGGGGAAAAGTTCTGAGGACTGGAATAAAGCAAATGTCATTCCTATCTTAAAAAAGGATTTTTTTTCAAGAACTACACACTGGTTAGTCCAGTCTCACCTCCATCCCTGGGAGGCTGACAGAGAAAATACTCCTGGAAAACACTTCCAAACATAAAGGACAAGAATGTGATTTGAAGTAGTCGGCATGGATTTACAAAGAGGAAATCATGCCTGCCCAAACTGACAGCCTTCTGCGATGAGATGACTGGCCTGATGGACAACAGGAGTGCAGTGGATATTGTTGATCTTGATTTTTAGCAAGGCTATCAACACTGTCTCCCACAACACTCTCACCGATCAAGTACAAGCTAGATAACTGGACAGTGAAACTGAAAACCAGCTGAGCTGTCAGGCTCAAAGGGTTGTGATCAGTGCCAGGAAGTCCAGCTGGAGACCCATCAAAGTCCAGCTGGAAGCCTGTTCCAAGTGATGTATGCTAAGGGTTCGTACTGGGCTCAATACTCTTTAACATCTTGATTAATTATCTGAACAATGGGATAGAGTACTCCCTTGGTAAGCTTGCAAAACATGCAAGCTCAAGAGGAGTGGCTGATATGCCAAAGGATCACATGGCCATTTAGAGGGACCTCCACAGGGTGAAGAAACAGGCTGACAGGAACCTTATGAAGTTCAACAAAAGCAAATGCAAAGTCCTGCACCTGAAAAGTAATAACCCCATGCACCAGTACAGGTTTGTGGGCCAGCTGGCTGGAAAGCAGTTGCAGAAAGTCTCTAGGAGGTCATGTTGGACATCAAGTTGACTAGAGTAAGCGATGTGTCTTAGCAGCAGCAAAGACCAACAGCCTCCTGCATAGGATTAACAGGAGTACCTGTCACCAACAGGTCAAGGAATGTGTTTATTCCCCTCTATTTAGCACTAGTCACACCACACCTGAAGTGCTGTGTCTACCCCGGTCTCCCGAATACAAGAAAGAAATGGACATGCTGGAGCAAGTCCAGCAAATTAAATAAGGGATTGGAGCATTTGTCATACGAGGAGAGGCTGAGAGAACTGAGATTGATTACCTCATAGAAGAGATGGCTTTTTCCTAGTCATCTCTGGGTAGTTGGGGGAAGTGCATGAAGCCCTGTTCTCTACAAGTCTCATCAAGCAAATGCCACGCAAATGAGGTATTGTTCCTGTTGCAATTCAAATCAACAGAGCCATACCTTCTTTCATGGTGATCAGATCTGTCATCTAAGTCTAGCCTATGAAACTGCTTCTTGGCAGGGATTCTTTAGTTATCACATCAGCAGCTTTGGAATGGTGAAATAACTGTATGGATGTTTAGACTTCAGTCCAACTGCTGCTTTTTTAGTGAGAACTTGTTTGCCTCCTGTGGTTGATAAGGCTTTTATAAGATAGAAGTAAAACAGGCAATCAAAGGCTAGGTGAGGGAATCCAAACCAGAACTGTGAGAACTCCTGCCTACTGCTACTTGCTCATCATCCCAAGAGAGACAAAGAGCTTGATCATGAAAAAGGAACCAACTTTTTTTTTTAATTAATATGAAAGCAGTGGGCAGTCATCATATACATCTCTTGATCCTAGGGTCTCCGGTATCTGCAGTTTCACTTTACAGCTCTTGGCCTTTCTGACTGGTAATTTAGACTTCAGACCCTTGGTTTCCATTTCTTCCAAAATGCTGATGAAAACTTGTCCATTGAAGAAAGAGTGAAGATCTTCACTGTAAAGGGCAGGGGTGGGAAGTAAACCAACCAAAAAAGTGGATAACTATATTTGACCAGAACTCAGCTATTTGTGAAAGGCTACGGAGGACTCTTTGCAGATACATGCGTAACACTGTGGACACTCAAGTGTGGTGCAAAAGCAACTTGTAGTAATATGTTGAGGGAATGAGGATGACAGGGCCAAAATCCTAGTGGAAAGTTTGTGCTAGTCTGTAGAATAGAGGTGCTGATGGCATTCCTGGTAGAGAGTGTCGCGTGTGTTTAAGTTCCTTGACTTTTGGTCAGAAACTGGGCTCTAGAGGCTGAGGGGCAGTGCCACTGAGGAGACAGAAATGCTGTCATGGCTGGCAGGAGGAAGCTGTTGCAGTTCGAGCTCTACTTATGTTGCACCTCACCACCTCTACTACATTTTACTTCCCTTCCTTACCTGTATTTCATATACCTGCAGATGAGTTCTGAAGGAATGTCTGATACTGCACGGGTGTACTTTCTGCTACTTCTACTTGCATTTCCTACTCCAGGACTATAAGCTCCTGTTTTGAAAAAAAATTCCTCCTTTGCTGCCAAACACTCTTCCAAGAATCCTTGCTATTGGTGCTTGTTTGCCAGTCTTTCAGCTGTGCGTGCTTGTGTCTTTGGGCAGCTTGTTTCATTCACATGTGTTGGCACCTCTAAGCCAAGAAAATGGAACTGGCTGTTGTTTCCTCCTCAGCTAGGTTGGGGACTTGGCAAAAGGAATGGCTAGCAGCTCTGTGCTTCTCCACTGACATGATGACCGAGAGTTGGCAGCATGCCCAGGAAGAAAAAGAATAAAAGAGAAAATATTCCTACTGCCTGCTGGCATCAGAGGTGATGGATGAGGAAGAACTGAAGTGGGGTCTGCAAAGCAGACTTGCTAATCTGGGAACCCAAGTGTCTGGGTTCTGCTATATTTTTGAAGATCCCTGTAATGCAAAACTCCTCCTCTGGGAAACTCAACTCCCAGAGATCTCCGCCTTCAGTACAACTATTTCATTTGTCCTTCATTTTCTCCTAGTCCTGAGAAGAGGCAAATTATCCTCAAATGAAGAAGAATCCCAGAAAAATCTCTAGGGAGTGTGAAGTCTGTGACCAGGGGCAGGACCTAGTCCATTTGTTGACATAGGTTCCTTCAAACAACCTTCCCCCAAATATCTAGATTTCACCATTCTGGCAAAGTTATATTGTTGTGCTATCAGTCACACTGCTCTGTCTTCCCACCTCACCCCTGCAATGATAGTTCCCTGCACATGTGCTTTTCTCCCACAATCAAATAAAATTTGGAGTTTTCAGTATATTCAGGTGTGATCAAACTCAGTGAACAGACAAGGAATCTCACACGACTATTACTATGACAATCTCTGCTGTGAATCTGGCTTGAGGCACCTCTCTTTATACTGTCAAGCTTTTCTGGGTATGCAACAATTTGATGGATGGAGGTGCCATTTTATTGTAACAAATTAAAAAATAATCTCGTAGCCAGAGGGATGATGAACAAAATGCAAGTGGATAATAACTGCAACCTGTTGTCTGTATGCAGTGTTGAGAGAAGAGAGATGTATGATTCTTTGCCCATACAGCTTATAAATTTTATGCAAAGTAGTCATAGGACAAACAGAGGGAGAAAAATAATTCAAGGTGTAGGGACCAGAGATCTGCAGTTTTCGGCCCCAGCTGAATTCAGTGCATGCAAACCAAAATCTTGCTTGCCTTTTTTTTTTTTTTTTTAAAAATGTCCTCAGAGATTTTACATTTCCAAGCACCATGTGGCTGACTTCACAGTGCCTCCTATATTTTTATGCACACTCTTGTATACTCCTTAGCTACTCCATGGCCTCATCATGAGGTTTCCGTAGAAAGTGACAGATCCACGTTTGAACCATTTCAAAATCAGAAGGAAATTGGATTCAGGTGAGTTACTGCATAGAGGAATGTTTTAGCTACTGGGTACTCAGTAAAAGCTGATGACTACCACCACTACCATAAAATTACTGAATAAAATGAAGTGCGACAGCTCACTGTGGGTGTACGGACAATCTCAGTTTTCCCAATGAATTACATTCCTGGGCAGACTTGGACTTTGGGTCACTTAATCTGTAGATCTCAAATGGCCTCAAGCAACATATAGATGGCCATATACCGAGATGATACACAGCTTTTGAACTTGTTTAAAAAAGGTCTGGGCAGAAGATAGAGTGCCTGTAATATTTCAGATATCTCACTGAGTTAAATGAGTGTACATGGATTGCTTTGTTGCATGTGTACAACAATCCAAGTTCCAGTTTTGTGTTACCTTGTATTGTAAGTGCTAGTAAAATTAACGAATTAAGACCTAGAACTTTACTTTGAGATAGGTGAGAGTTATTACATATAGATTACTGTTAAGAGAATACATTGTGAGATTGCTCATGTTTACAGACATCAGTCACTGGCACAATCAGGATTACTATTGAGCATAGTCATTCTGATCCATTACTCACTGGATACCATTAAACTGTCAGTTTTATATCTACCTTTTATATATATACAATTTTATATACATACAGTTTATTTCCTCTATGATTGTACATTGTGCTTTTCCTTCAGAGGGGAAGTTTATTCAAAGATTACGATACATTGAAAATCACAAATGGTATTTGTTTAATGGTTAGAAATATTTATCATCTCTTTATCTACATTTGTTTCTTTTTTCTGCATTAGGCCTCAGAAGTTGTTGAAAGGTTTCCTGCAGATTGAAACAACAGAGAGCCTTGTACAAAGCACACCTCTATTTTACACCTAAGGAATATTGCTTAATAGGTATTAACTGGAAAAAATATACTGTAAGGTAAAGCCTTTGACAGCCTACCAATTTTATGAACACCCAGAGAGCATTTAATTTTTGTCTGATCAGAAGCACCTAACGTGACTGTACATGCTGCAATGGAAACTCCAAGACAAAGCTTTGATATCCCTGTTACCCGTACGTATCCTATAGCATCCAGTATGGTATTTGCCACTCTTCTAGTTTCTTGCTGCTCATCCCTGAACATAAGAGCTCGTCCACTTTTTTCTAATTTACCTTTCCTTTCGATCTGGAATGCTCCTACAGAACTCTGTACTGAAAGGGCTGGAGTGCAGCTGGACATGACTTTTTTTTCTCTCACTGGAAGCACGCTGAAGACATCTATTGGGCAAAACATCACTCTCTTCTACCCAGACAGGCTTGGATATTATCCTTACAAAAATGAAGTCACAGGAGAGGCATTCAATGGAGGACTCCCCCAACTCTCACTGCTGGAGAATCATTTAAAAAAAGCCAAAGAGGACATCCAATTCTATATTCCTTCAGATGAACAGTTTGGATTGGCTGTCATTGACTGGGAAAACTGGAGACCTGTGTGGATAAGGAACTGGGGATCAAAAGACATTTATAGACAGGAATCCATTGAACTGGTTCAGCAGAGAGACCTCAGTCTATCAGAAGCCGAAGCCAGGGCTATAGCTAAAACGGAATTTGAAGCTGCAGCAAAATCAATAATGTTGGAATCTTTAAAGCTGGGCATAGAAATGAGGCCAAATCGTCTATGGGGATATTACCTTTATCCAGATTGTTATAATTATGATTACAACCAAAACCCACATAATTATACGGGAACCTGTTTAGATATTGAAATAGAAAGAAATAATGAGCTTAAATGGTTGTGGGAGGAAAGCACAGCACTTTATCCATCTGTCTATCTAGAGACAGCATTAAGATCTTCCAGAAATGCCCAACTCTTTGTTCGCAACAGAGTTCAAGAAGCCATTAGAATTTCGTATGTCTCTAATTCTACTCATCCCCTTCCAGTTATTGTATATACACGTCCAGTATTCACAGATGTCTATGAGGAATACCTCTCCCAGGTGAGTGGAGCTAGAACTTCAGTATTTTAAATTTAAGTGGAAAGAAATTACACTTATTTAGCAAATATGCGAACTTATATCAGAAAAAAGGTATATTTTGTATAAAAACAATAACCTACCAAAGAAATGTGATCAAATGGAACAGTAAAAGGTCTGTTTTTAAGCCTTCCTCATGATATTCATCAAATACTGTTTTATTCTCTGAGTAGTTCTCACAAGTAGCAAAATATTACAAAGCTAGAAAGCATATTTAGTACATTAAGTCAGAAAAAAAAGAGTAACCTCTTCCAAAGAGAATTAATACAACTGGGCTAGCCTAATGTCTGCTTTTTAGGTTACAAGAAAAAGCAATGAAAGGGGGTCTTCCTTTTCCTTAAAAAGAGTTCAAATGCCAGTGAGAAAATTCTGTCCTTAGTTGTACTTGAGTAGCTTTCCACATGGTATCTCATGGGTTTAGTCAAGGTCAGGCTCTGATTGAGATCTAATCATCTTACTGCCGTTCCGGTTACACTCTTCCCTTCATAATTTTTATATATATCCACCCCATCAGAGATACCATCAATCTGGGGAATCTCTTCCTGGTCATCCAGGCAATGAGGCAGTTTAGAGGTTGTGGTCCTGGTGACTGTGTGGTGTCTGGTATCCTCGAACATCCTGGACACAGTGTCACCAGGCAGTGCCCTCAGACCATGGATACCTTCAGGGAGCAAGGGGTGCTGCCAGGGTCCTGCTGGGCCCCTAGTTAATAATTTAAATCCTATAATCCTTACATTCTTCTTTTTCATGTGTTGTAAGTTGGTTTTGCCTTGTTCTTTTTCTGCCCACAGTCCTCTCCCATCCCAGATGGGCTTTAAGATTTTGTCAGGGCTGGGCTAATAGCTGATCCTGAAGTGAGAACTGAACAGAAACAAATTTCCCAGATCAATCTCTGTATAAGGCCAGAACTATTCTCTGGAGAAAAGAGATTCCTGTTGGGGAAAACTCTTTCTCTTGCTACTTTTCTGCTTTAGTACTTTCTGACTGAAAGTACTGAAAAACTGTAATGAAATTAAAAACCAAAACAAAACAAGAAAACAACAACAACAACAAAAACCAAAAAAACCCCTAAAGAACAAAACCAAACCAAAATCACCAAAAAACAAACAAACAAACCCACAAACAAACAAAAACAAAACAAAACAAAAAAGCCACCAAAAAAAAAAACCCACAAAAACCCCCCAAAACCTACAGGCAGTACAGGCAGTATTACTGAAACCAGTTGCTACTAACGCTGAACAGCCAGGAGGCAATACACTCCTCCAACCTTTTAATTTTATATTTTGCTGTATGTCACATGCCTAACCACTGGCTCAGTTTTACAGGCTTGTTTTTCTAACCAGATGACATATATAAAGTGGATATAGTTGGCAACATTTTCTGGCATCACCTGTGCAACCGAATCTCAGAATAAAACAGTATAATTGAGAGCAGAATGTTTGCATCGTGTATAATTTTTTGCTGTCTTCAAAGTAATTATTTTGGATTTGTAGTTTACTCTATGCATTATACCTGTGGCCTTATGTTATAGCTTACATACACTAGCATGATTTTTTGCACATTTCCTCTCAGGATGACCTAGTAAATACCATCGGAGAATCTGCTGCACTGGGCGCTTCTGGAATTGTGATCTGGGGTGATATGAATTTAACACAAAATAAGGTATGCTAGATTAATTACTATATGACATTTTTTAAAAGTGATAAAGTGAGAAGGATATAAAGCATTATGGTTACTTACATCATATCTTCTACTTTTAAAATGATGATTCCATATTGCCAGCAGTCTTATCTAGTTAAAAAACAAGCACATTTGAGGCTTATGAAGATTTTCATTGACTACACAGAATAAGAGCTCAATCTTTAGAATACCAGTGTTGGCTCTGAGTAACTGGACAAGCTGCCATAATAACTGTAGGCAAGTTAGCATTTGTTTATCAACAGTTAATTTAAGGAAAGAATTCCTGTATCTTCATTACAATCCAGTCATGAGATAAATGAAAAATTACTTGTGCTTTCCCAGAACAATTTTTAAAAGACCCTTCTGCTTTTTAAAGTGGTGCATTTAATATTTGAAGTACTAGGAAGAGTCAGTCTGCAAAATTCCAGCTCTAGTCTGTTCTGTATGTTGTAAGCAGCACTTTGATTAATTTCATTGTAAGGAAGACCTGAGTCAGAAGACAAAAAAAAAAATCCAATTTGTTTTAGGAAGGTCAAATACATAGTTTGAGAAACATCATTATAAGGATGTTCAAATAAATCTTTCAAACTAGCTCATTCATACCCAGGGAAGCTAGATACAATAAACTACTGTATGGGAAGACTCTTCTGAAGTCTTCTAAGAGCAAAAAACTGAAACTCTTCAGCACTGCTGGGCTTCCTGTGACAGAAAGAATGGCCAAATAAACCTCCACAGCTCTATAAGGGTCAAAGACCCACAAGCATCCCACTTTGACTCTTTTTTTGTATGTGCCTGCCTTTGAGAAAGCGTATCAATTGCACCTGAAACTTTTTTGCCCATTCCCCCAATGCCAGAACACAGATGAACAACTTGTATTGCTTGAATTTTGAGATTCATGTGAACAAATACAACTTTCCACAGCCTAGTCAGACTATGTATTTGTGCACTAATCACACCTTTTTTTTTCAAAGCTATCACAAGTCAGTAGCCTTTCAGCAATGAAACATTACTATGAGCCTTACTTTTGCGAGAATTGCATTAACCAAAATTTCTAGGCAGGGTTTTATATATATCTAAAAGAAAACTACAAAACCTCATAGACCTCAGATTCACCAAAGTGACCTCCATAGGTGTAAATATTAGCTGTATCTATATGCGGTACTATGCAAATGCCCTAAGGAGACATGGTGTCAGAAATAAAGAAAGAGTTCCCAAAGCCTCTGGTTATTAAACTGTGACAAGCAGATACAGAATATATGCCATCTTCATGATCGATTAGAATAATCAGTTCTCTTAGCATACTTTCAATTTGACCATCCTTCTAAAATGCTTTCTCTTCAAAAATGCCATGAAGGCTCCCTACTCTTGCAGCCTACTTATTCAGGTTAGGGGAAAATTGAAGAGTCCCACAGAGATGATTTGATAGAAAAACTATTTGTACAGGTTGAAGACGTGAGGTTTTTTCCAAGATCACTTCAAACAATTCAAGACATAAAAAGGAACTTTGATCCTTCATGTAACTTCTTTAAATGCATCTGATTCAAAATGCTACAGGAAATATACGGATAAAAAGAAAGCTTAAAGTTGTCTGCTTTCTGATATAAGTGCTTTTTGTAGCATCTCCAGCAACAACCCAACATTAATTTGCTGTGATCCTTGAACTATACAGCAACTTCTCAGATAAACTTGCTTCCAACAACCAGTTATAACTATTATCAAAGCCTCAGGAGAAACATTCATAGATATCCACTATAGTACTGTTATCAGAATGACAGCATTTTAATGGTTTCTGTACTAAACTAAGCAGATATGATGCACTTTTCACAGAACACCTGTAGAACTCTGGACAACTACCTTAGGAGGACTTTGATCCCATACCTCATCAATGTCACCATGGCAGCCAGAATCTGTAGCCAAGTGTTATGCCAAGACTCTGGCGCTTGCGCACGGAAAAAATGGAATTCCAGTGACTATCTTCACTTGAACCCTGAGAATATTGTCATCCAAATGACAAAGGATGGAAAATACACTCTACAAGGGCAACCAACATTTCAGGATCTGCAAACTTTCGTAGAAAAATTTGATTGCCACTGTTATGCAGGGCACAGCTGTGAACCTAGAGCTGATATAAATGACATCCACTATCTCCATGCTTGCATTTCAGAAGATATTTGCATTCAGATATCTTCAAATTCAGTTTCTAATATAGAAGCCTCTGAAGAAAAGATCCTGTCTAACAGAACTGTATTTTCATCTACCTCTCAGAGTAAGGTGACATTATCTAAGCATTCTGAAATAGAAGATTTCCAATATACCTTTGGAAATAATTTACTCAATATAACAGCTGCAAGAAATAACAGTGTTGCAGCTGCCACTAGATATGATTTAGGAGCAAATGATACTCGTACTTTTAGTAGTTCTTCATCCTATAACATAAGGATGTTTAATCTGTTTTGTTTAATTCTAATTTTGAGAAATTTAACATAAATAACCCATGAAAGTGAGAATATTCTTCTCCCTGTGTTTTAAATTCTGAAGGTTTTATTTACAAAATAACCATTCCTGAAAGGCATATGGTATTATCTGTATCAGGTAGCGTTTTCTATACCATAGGTCACACTTCAGCTTGAGTATATTTCTTCAGTTTAGTTCTATGAACTATTATTTGTTGCAAAGATACTGATTATATCATATGACAGGATAATCCAGAATAAGGGACATTTTTTATAGTTTACATTTTTAACAGTTATATTTGAAAAAAAATTGTATTTCTTGATAATGCTGTTTTGTATACGTCAAGTTAAGCTAGTTAAATACATCTCAACCTGGATTTCATTGAGTCTCAGCAGTCAACAGGTTTGACACTCTATGCAGGAATTAATTCCATTCCATATGATAATTAGCTCTTAAAAATATTTGTCTTAGCTTTAGATCTGTGGGACTTTTCAGCATAAATTTTATCTGATTAATGTAATGTTTCTCCACTTTTCACAGTATCTACAGGCACACTGTGATTTTTTCTTTTAATTAAATATGTTCATAACTCTCCAAAAGGTTCTACCGTTAATGTTGACTTCAAATATTACAGCTTCATTATTTAAAATTTGAGCTGTAGTGGTTTATCCTTCTTTTCCCAAGCCTTCCCCCTTATGGCAGATGTCCCCTCCTTGGCTTTCAGTCGTTTGTGTGGCCAATACTCACAACTCCTCTGATCTCCCACTGCACTCCCGGCCGGCACTGCTCACGACTCCTAGTTTCTCCATCCAGTCAGCCCTAGCAACTGGTTAGGACTGTCTGTGCCATTTGGACAAAAGCCTGTGAGTGTGGGACTTTCTCTGTGCCTGAGTGTTTGGTGAAAACCAGTTTGTTCCTTACGAAGACTCGGCATTGGAAGCTGCAAGATGCAGTGATGCTGGGAACCCAGGGCTCCCTTTCTTCCCATTCAGTGCCCATGATCCCCAATCTCAGGGCCACCTTTTTGATCCAGTCTGCTAACAGAACTAGGACTATTTGCTTAATATTATTTCATTGCCAAAAGCAACGTAAAAGTAGCAGAGATACCTCAGAAGAAAACCAATCCCAGATTCATATCAAGAGTCTCATTATGATTTATATATAGTTAGTTTAATCATTTAGAAGAAATTAATTGTAATTCCTTTGATAAAATATCCTTTCCAGATTATTATGTCAGATGCTTAATAGATGGCTGGACTTCTGATGGGTGAATAGTGGCTGCTGGCATGGATAGATTAAAAAAGTTTCCCTAGAGCTAGGCATGATCTGCATAAATAAATCACTACCTCCTACAGATATAACCTGCCTCAATAATGAAAATACCTGGGATTTCAATATAGTAGCACTTGTTTATGAAAACTTAATACCTTAATTTAGCAGAAAACACATATTATATCCATTGCCTTTGAATTTATAGTAATAACAGATGTGCGCAAAAATAGCTAAAGGCTTTAGATTCAACAAGGAAAAAGAATGTTTTATGGATTTTTGGCTAACAAGTTATCAAGAGGAAGTGACAATTTTCTCATCGCAGATACGGTGTTGAGTCCACAAGTCAAAGCTATTTCTGCCACCAGTGTTCCAAGTAGAATGATAAATAAAAAGTACATATGTAGCAGACCATCTAGCACAAAAGAAGCTAGCTGGTTTTCATCACCTTTTTAAATATGTTGTTTCTTCAATGCAGCTTTGATTTTAGTTATTTGATTTTGGGTGAACAAAAGCCATGATTATGTCTTCTATATAATACTTGTATCTGAGGTCCCGCCCTTTCATACTGGATTTGTGATAACCATCAGAACGTTTCTAAGAACTGGAAATGTCACTGGTAATGTCTCAGTGTATTTTGTATAACTCATACGAAGTGTTTTTTTTCAGCAGAATGCTTTAACATGGTTAAAATTTTATGTTGGCACACATTATTCGAGTTCAAACACTGCACTGCTTTGTTAAATCACAAATTGGGAAAGTTTCCTGAGGTTAGGCTTGTTTGTATCTAGTGCTCTGAAAGACACTGGATCTGTAGCACTTTGTGATAAGGGAGCTTGCAGCTTCACAAAATCTGCAAGTCTTGCCACAAATAATTTTGACTATCAGCCAAGCAATAGCATGCAGAGCATTTGGGATGAGGAAAATGTGAAATCACCAGAAAAAGAGGAACGAGAAGTTAAAATCACAGAAGAGTTGAGACAGAGCATCCGGGACCTCCCAGTGGATGCAGAGGAAGTGAACTGGTAGGTGAAGAGGGAAGCAGTAGGGAATGTGGACAGACCAGTCCCTTCCCACTCAACAGTTTTTATCTACCTGCTATTTAGTACCAACAACCTTTCCCTGAGGCCCATTGTAAAGATAAAGTAACACAATAACTGATAGGTTAGCATCTGATCCCATCTCTTTTTTTGGTGAGAGCCGTCAGGACCAGAAAAGTACAAGTAAGGTGAGAGGAAAGCAGAATATTGCAATAAACTGCCCACAGAAACGTGTCTTCGTAAGCGTCATCCATAAATGTCTTGTGCTCAGATGCACAGTGCTTTACCAACCACCTTTCGACTGTTCATTTGGGATATTTATGTTACCTACATGTATCTGCAATTCATGCTTTAACTCCTACAGACTTGTCACAGTGAGATTCAGGCTACCTTCTGTGTGAAATTACAGTATATTCCAAATATATTATTTTGCTCTGTATTATATTTATCTTGCCTACATTCTATGCTAAAAAGTCACCATGGAGTCAGCAAGTCTCCATGGAGTAAGGAAGGAGGAAAAAAAGAAAAGGGGTGCTATGCCATCCGTTGCTGGTGATTATTGTATATTCAAAGCCAAACTTTTATTCTCCTAAAGCATGCCCCCCCCATTCACCTTCCATTCATTGTATTTCCTGGAATCGTAGTCTCTGTAACCTTATAGTTTCATTTTTTTATGTTCTTAAGATTAAATACTAGTGGAACATTCATTTCACTTTGCCATTCATTATTTTATATTTCTGCCATCCAGGCAGAATTCAGGCTGGCCGTACTCAGGGAGAAGCTAAAATGGGCTTGATGAAGCGGTCTAAATGAAAGCTGTTTGTGCTTCACTGTCTAGAAATGCTGCTTCTCTACCTGAAGAATTTGGAATGTGTGTTGCTTATTCTGGGAAACCCAAAAATATCAGCACTTTTAAGAGAGATGCCTATTGGCACTTGCAGATTCTGAACAGAAGTGAAGTCATAGTTTAATCCCTGCACTACAGTTTCTTGCTTCTCTGTATTAACAATAAGAACATGGAGAGAGATTCTGAGATACAGGCAAAAGACCACTTTGCAGACAGCCTAGGATGTGACTAGCATCTCAAGGAGTCCAGCAAAATTTGCTTTAATCCCTGCATCACACTGGGACACCTTGTACATATATCAGCAAAGAATTGTGTGGAAGATTTCAGACCTGTGCAATATGCATCAGACAACTCCTAGACACAGATTAGATTTGTACATGTACCTATCCATCACGTTTCAATACAAACAACAAGACAGCAAAGACAGTTACATACTTTTGAAACATACTCAGTTATGGCACAGTGATGACCTTTTTAAAAAGACAACTAAATTCCACCCCTTCAAGCATACACACTTATAACTTACTTGAAAGGTTTTTCACAGTGTGCTTGTGCAAGCCCGTCACCGGCAGATACCTGTGCTGCCCAAGCAAAACAGTATTCACAATTAGGTTCTGAGATTTCAAGACAGAGTCATGAGTTTAATTCCAAAGAATAACATTGATACAAAACACTGTTTATTGCATGCCTTTAAAAAAAAAAAACCACACAACAAAAACAAAACCAAAAACTAATGAACCAACCAAAAAAACCAACAAAAACCCCACCCTGCTTTACTAAACATGATTTCACCTTTCTAAGAGAAATTTCTTTTTTGTCGTTTCTTCTTGGCAGTTTTTCCTCTCCTACTGGAAACCATTGTATAGGTGGCTGGAAACAGGTTCAAAAAGCTTATTGGTCTAACTTCATCCCTTAATCCTTCTAAATGTTTCCTAATATATGGCTATCCCAGACCCTTCAGTCTATTTTTCTGGAAAGGCTACACTGAAATTTAACCCCACACCATGGAATTTTTCATCCTAAGTTTTTGTGTATACCAGTCAATGACTGATGTCTTCAGAGAACAGTTCATTTTTTGTAGGTGTTCTGAACCTTCCATGAGTACTTTTCACTGTCAATAGTACTCAGGACTGCAAAATCTTCCAGCATTTGCTGTCTCCTTACTACATATGAGAAAGTATAATAAAGGACAAGGAGGTAAAGAGCACCTATCAATATTAACATCCTCAAGAGAATAACTCTGGATTTCATTATGTTCACTAATGTGTTACCACCATCATGGCATATTGATCACCGTTCTCCTTGGCCAGCAGTAATTAGATGACATTTTTCAGTGTATGCTTGTATACCCCTTAGTTTATAACTGTTAAGACATTTATTGATTAGTGATCAGACAAAACCAGATAGTATGAAAATTAATGTGACTCACTGCTTTATATATTCAAGCCAATATTTTGTTTCTGTACATGTAATTCCAGAGCATGGTGTTCAGTGGCATATATATGTGAACATCAGACAACATGCGGTCACCCTTCTCTGCCTTTGTTTTCATCTCCGAAAATACATTTGTTCAACAGAACTTTAAGATCCTGCAGAAGAAATACACCATATGTTGGCAGTCGCCTTCTGGAGCACACTGCTCCCTCAGGCTACTTGCAGGTCAAGACAAGACAATAGCTTCCCAGTGTCAAGTAATGATTTCCTGAGGCAGGGATCTCCCATTCAAAAGCAGGCTAAGGGCACCCTGTAGTCCCATTACAATAATATAGTTAATGTCACAACAAAGCTGGAAGTACCTTAATGCTTGGACCAATAATACACAGACTTAGACTGTCTTTAAGTCCTACGCACGCTTCAGTTTTTGCGCTGCATATACCAAACTTAGGTATCCAAAATGGAGAGTTCTTGAGTTAAAAGCCTTTATCTGTCCCACTCTGTCAATGTAACAATCCTTACAGAAACCTGTTTTCACTCCTTCCTTTACTGGAGCATGAGAAAAATTATTAAGATTCAGCAGAGGGCACGGATGACGCACATAGACACTGGTGGTTACGTTACGATACTTTCATTGAAAAGGTCGACACAGTCTTTCTGTTCTCTTTAGCAAAGCAGCTGCTTGACTCTGGCTTACAAATGGAGAAGACGATTCGTCTTTCACAAACGCAGTGCCTCATTAGCAGAAAAGATGTATGGCTTATTCTACAGGGGTTTTTTTTCCATCTGGTATATCAGGGCAAACCTGAAAATACCTGAGTAAGACTCTTTTCATGCTCTCCTCCATGATTATTTCATTCAGCTGAAAGCTTCTTCTCATTAAGATCTTCAGCTGCCACTAAAATCTGTGCTAAAACTGCAGATAATGTGATCTGATCTCTTTGGTAGAACTCTGAACTAGAGATGTGGGTCCCAAACATCTTGCCTCTACCCAAATGTGGAAATATCTGGATATGCAGTGTTGGTTCAGGTCAAGTTTTGCTCACTATATATTTATAGCATCACCACCACCGTCATTTGAATCGTAAGATCCACTGTTATAAATTTTATAGCACAAGTAAGTTTCTGTGATGGAGTAAGCTGCTTTACTATCATATCAGACACTTGGAAGACTCAATATGGTAGGTGCTGCACAGCTCCATAATGCTGCTGAACTGGTTCTCAAGTGCGTAAATCTCAATAGGCAAGACAGAAGTGAAATATTTTATCAGTCATTAAATGTTACCCAGAAAGATTAAGTAGCTTTCCTACAGTCAAACAGGATAATGAACTGTGGCCTCCTGTGCCACAGCTCTGGCTTTTAGCTGCAAGAACAAATGTCCTCTGAGCTGCTAATTGTAGGAAGGTAGCAATATTTTTACATACAATATTCTATTACCAAACAGTCTGCAAAATAAAGAATTGCCTTTCATAATCATAGTTTCTCAAAAGATACAACAGATTTTAGAACAATATAACAGAACTTTGAACTTGGACAAATGGTCCAAGACTTTTTCTTATATGATATTTTGAGCCCCTAGATACTGTAGAAGATTCCAGGCAGTGTACAGCTGAATTATGTTTTAGAATTTACTTGCCCATGTTCTGCTGGCCTTTTATGAGGATATGACTGAAATGTATTTTTTTCATGTTACTGTATCTTCAATATATAGTTTCTTTAAGCTTCCATCAGTATGAACCTTAAGCACTATGGCAGAATTTTAAGATCCTTGCAAAAATAGTGACTGCTCAATTTTGAGTTTTCCCCCATGGAGTAATCAGGACCACTTCATTCCCAGAAACCACTCTCACAAATGGGCTGTCTTTATACCACACATTGCCAGCTGGGTGATATGTGGAGACAGGAGAAATTATTATATATTTCAGTTTTAAGGCAGCCAGAAATATTTCACCTACTCACTCAAAATACGATAATTGCTTTGGCTGAAACAAGTTTTTAAAAATATCAAGATCCATAGCAGAAAAATAAAATAATAGTGTTTTGCCTATAAATGATTTCCTGAGGTCCTTTTACCCATCTAACCAGAATAACCCATTTCTACAACGTCAAATTTTCCACCTCTGTCTGCAGTGATCTCTGCAGTTACTTTTAGAGTAAATGGTAACTGAACAGTAAATTTGTGACCACTGGCTGAGGTGAGGATGTAAGTATGTACTGAACGGCCATCTGGCTGCTACCAAGAGGCAAGTAAAACAGCAGAGTTCTGTTATAGATCCTTCAATGCAGGACCCGATCAAGTCTCTTTCACTGTGCCACCAATTTTCAAGAAACTTTGAGAGCGGTACCGTGCTCTGAAACTGCTGAAGGCACCACCGATGCTTCAGTTTTAAGAGTGGCATTCAAAATTCTGACTTCAACTCAAAACACCAAGGCTAGGGAATAGCGTTAGGACAAAAGGACTGCCTGTATCGAGGGCAGCACGTCATGTTACTGGGGAAAAACCTACTTCTTTTTGTGTGTTTGGGACTTGCCACTGAAACCTGTCTGCTTTCCGCCAGATTTTATATTGCGATGAAAAATAATTCCCTAACATTACCACTGGGTGGCAGGGCCAGTTCCAGTGTCCAATTTCCTTCTGAAAATGTTCAATTAAATTTACAAGGGTAAATAAATGAGTATCCGTAAAAAAAAATTACACGATGAGTCATTTTTACTGTATCTACAAGCAGGGCATGAAAAAGCATAAAATTTTTTCATCTTTACAGCTAGCCCAGAACCAATTGCTCATGACATGAATGTCACAAGAGCTTCCAGTTTTTGCGGTCTGACTGACGTAACCAGTGAGGTTTGTCACAAATTGCATTCTCTAAAATGCTGAATAATGTCTGTAAAAATGGCATGAAAAACAAATTTCTAAACGTTTTGACGAATGTGCTACGTTTCAATAGTAGAAGCACCCATACTCAATTTTTTAAGTGCCTTGTTTACACCTGTGTGAAAATCCTTCATAAACCAACACCACCAGCATTGCAACCTTCTTGAGCACGCTGTGTGACAACTTCAGAGGCTGGCAGATGGACCCAGGCTAAATGTCAGGTCTGTATTTAGGGGGGAACAAGCCTTTCTCTAATGCTGTGCAGCAAGACAATACATTAATTATCACTTAGCCAGTGCAGGCAGAAGATTCCTGGTGAAGCCGCCTGTCCCATCATTGCCCACTATACAAAGCATCTCCCTGAGGGAGCTGGGTCTCTTGAGCTTGGAGAAGAGGAGACTGAGGGGTGACCTCATTAATGTTTATGAATATGTAAAGGGTGGGTGTCAGGAGGATGGAGCCAGGCTCTTCTCGGTGACAACCAACAGTAAGACAAGGGGTAATGGGTTCAAGCTGGAACACAAGAGGTTCCACTTAAATTTGAGAAGAAACTTCTTCTCACTGAGGGTGACAGAACACTGGAACAGGCTGCCCAGGGAGGTTGTGGATTCTCCTCTGGAGACATTCAAAACCTGCCTGGACGCCTTCCTGTGTAACCTCATCTAGGTGTTCCTGCTCCGGCAGGGGGATTGGACTAGATGATCTTTTGAGGTCCCTTCCAATCCCTAACTTCCTGTGATTCTGTGAAAACCACCATCACAAGTGTCTCTTATTGGGGGAAGAGGTGCGCTAAGGGCAACTCCCCAAAAACCAGGGTCAGTGAAGACCCAAAATAAAGCCATGATAAGCTCTGGACCTGAAAGTCTGTGCCTACATGATGAACAATTTGAGAAAAGTTTCATGGGAAGAGTGGAAGCCCTGGGGATGTGAGAACTGCCATCACTAGTGGTGAAGGACCTCTAAAATCCGTCGTGTCAAGGAGACCAAGCCCACCAAGCCCTCCAAATCTCAAAAGCCAGTGGTGCACACGCGGGCCCCGTGCATCCGTTGTTGGGTGGGGGTGCTGGGCAGCCAGCCCATGGCGGCAGGTCTGCGCCGGGCCCCGTCCCGCCACACTCCCGGCGGGACCAGCTGTTCACCTCACGCCATCCCCGCGGACCCCCAGTGCCCGTCGCGGTGCCCGGGCCGGCGGCCTCCTCGGGGCGGTGGGACGCTCCTCCGCCTGCCGCCCCCGCCGCGGGCCCGGCCCCGCCCGCCATGTCGTGTGGGAGCCGCCCCGCCCGCCCCCGCCGCGGACGCGGCTCCGTCACCTCACACGACGGGCACCTCCCTGCCCACCCCGGCCAGCGCCCAGCCCTGACTCACGCTCGCTCGGCCGCCCGGGCCCCTCGCAGGGCGCCCCCGCCGCTTCCCCGCCCCTGGCCGAGCCAAGCCGCCCCAAACCCCTCCCCTGTCTGCAGCAAGTGGCAGCGGCAGAAGGGCGGCGGCGCCATCCCGTGAGGCTCTGCCCGGCGCTCGGCTCCCCGCGCCGCCTCGCCGCCGCCGCCGCCGCCCCCCGGGCGCGTCCCCTGCCCCGCCGCCGCCTCGCCCCGCGCTGCCATGCCCAGCAGCGAGGCGGTGCCGCTGGGACTGGGCGCCTGCCGCAGGTCGGGGGCGCTGACCGGAATGCTGGCGCTGGTGGCGCGGCTGCTGGAGTGGCTGCGCTCGCTGTTCTGGAAGGAGGAGATGGAGCTGACCCTGGTGGGGCTGCAGTACTCGGGCAAGACCACGCTGCTCACCGTGCTGGCGGTACGCTGCCGCGGCCCGGCCGCCCGCCGGCCCGGCGCAGGGGCGGGGCGGAGCGGAGCGGGGGGCGCTCAGGGCGGCGGCCCGCGGGAGGGGGGTCGCCGCGGGCGCTGAGGCGGGGGGCGGCGGCCCGGGCCCCGGCGGGGCTGGAGGGGCCCGGCGGGGCTGGAGGGGCCCCGGGCCCGCCCGCCCCGAGCCGGCCGCTCCGCGTCGCTTCCCCCGGCAACAAGTGCGGGCTTGGCGTCCAGGGCCTGCGGCGGGGCCGCCTCCGGCCCGGAGATCCGGCGGAGGGAGCGGGGCGGCGGGCGGGAGGCAGCCCTTGCATCCTCTGCAGCCTCGAGAATTTGACGGTCGGCTCAGGTGGGCGTGAAATCGTTTTAAGAGGGAGAAGAAAATGTCTCCTGTGCCTGACTGCAAAGCGCGCCCCTCTCAAAGCAGGTTCCTGGGCACGGGCTCTTGCCCGTGATTCAGAGGTGGCTTTTCGCGGCCGGTGTATCTCAGAATAACTCGGAATATATTGTGCATCCTGCAAGGCGGCAACTCCCCTGTCACCGAATTCTATCAGTTGTATCAATACTAATGCCTCCCACAATTCCTTGATAGCTCTTTCCCAGGATTCAAGCCTGATTTGGCATTCCCTTCCCACAGTGACAGACGATGGCCTTGCATCCTTGTTCCTCTCTGACATTGACACCTGCCATGACATTATTCATTTTGCTGTGCTGAAATATGTTCCTCATCTTTATTTGGTGTGCCCTCCACCCTTCTGCATTTGGGCCCATCCAAGAGATTTACTTTCCATTGGAAGATGGAGACAAATGTATATGTTAAATATGGCTAATACTGACCATGAAACTTCTCAATGCATAGCCTTTTCTGCAAGGTGATTACTGCTATTAGATGTTTTGCAACATCACCTGCCATGAGATACGGGCTTCCAGAGGTACTTTGGTCCTTATTCTGAAAAGTTACTGGATCAAGAATCAAAACCAGACTGGGAGGCGTATGGCTAAAGTCAAAGAGACTGAGGCAATGATGAATATGAGCATACAGTATTTGTTGTTTGCTTTCATATACAATTATGGATTCAGGCAAAATTAGGAGATTAGTGTGAGTGAAGAAATGGAGAGAAAAGGGAAAAGAAGAATGGGGAAAGGAAAGTACAAAAAGCAATGAATGTATGCATTGGAGGACATCAGCAATCAATAAACAGAACTGGTATTTTAGTTGGTTTGTTAGGCACTCTGGAAGTCTTGGTAACACAGGTCCCAGCTTGGCTCATGCCTATTGGAAGTGTTCATCTCCCAAGGCAGGCTTTGCTGAGGAAGAGGGAAAAGACACGACAAAGTATATTGTTTCTTCGATTGATTTAATAAACGGAGCAAAGAAGAGCACAGCAGTTCAGAGACCTCTAACACTAGTGTGTGGTATTAGACTTTGTGTGTGTAAATGTTTGTTCGCGCATTTATACTACACCACCTGTGGAATGGCATTTTATGTGTTTATTCCTCTTATGCTAATATCTTTAATTTCAGAGCACTGCTGTTACTGCAGGTCTAATTTTGCCAGCAAACTTGTAACTTAAGAATATTCTATGAGGCATCCATGTTTTCTGACTTGCGGAATGTCAGAGATTGCAGGTTTTGTAGCTTTTGAATCTTCCAATCTGGAGATGACATGCCATGATAATCACTGACGAAGGGTGGCTGAACAATTTAGGAGTAAGGCGATGGATAATAGCTTACTTTTGAATACAGTTGATATGGGGGTGGCAAATAGATTGGAAATTCTGTGCGTTTGTGTGTATGTGGCTAGAGTGTGATGAGATGAAAATAAGCATCACAAACTAGTGGCTCCTTAAAATGCAAACTGCAATGGATCACAAAAACAAATGGTAGGAAATTACCATTTTTTCCACTTTGCAATAGTATTCAGAGATCCTACCATGCTAACACCAAATAAACACCTTTTGAGACAATCTCCTCACTGAAGAGCTTGAGCCATATTTAGTTCCGTTTCCAGCGGAAACCTTGGATAACGTCGTTGCCTTTTATTATGGATGTTCACTGATGTAATGAAATAGAATCTGGCCCATGGTTGTCGATATGGTGGGGGTAATGGCAGTATTCATTGTCAGTTCAATAGTCAGCATCATTTAAAGAGGACATTGCAAACTTCTCAGCATGTTTTTTTCATCTGTGTCAGGATGTGATCTTTTTTTGACTGAGATATGACAGTACACTTGTTTGCACATCTTGAGTATTCACATGTAAAAAACTTCCTTAGCAAGAAAATGGAAAGGATTTTTTACTTCATGATGCTTACAGCACCTGAAATAAAACACAGTAATCAGAGTTTTTGGACTAATGTGGGGAAAAGATTCAGCTTTCTTTGCTTCGTTGTATGGGAAAATGAAGAACCTTAAACATAATACTAGCTGATTCCGCTCAACCAGAATGGACAATTTTTAGAGGAAAAGACTAAAGATGAATAATGGGGACACTAATTCTTTGCATTCTGTCCCTAATACCAGAGCATTTATGATTTTAAAATTTTTTTTATTTTTGTGTTCCAGTTTAGCATATTACACATGGTGTATAGTTTGCTTACAAAAGTGGAATCCTGAGTTTCTATGAGTTTATTTAAACAATAGCCTCCTGAGTTGGTTGGCTGGTCTTCCAGGCATTCCAGTGCACAGGGTTTCTGTGTTCGTATGTGTTATATGTCTGTCCTCCTCAAATAAATGTACTATATATTTTAACAAATTTGGCCAGTACCTGCTACAGGAGATACTTACTGCTTGGCTTTGTCTTACTTTGTCCAATTAAAAACCTCTGTCACTGCTGGGTATGTGTATCTGTACAAAACTGTGGGTGCATTTGTCTTCATTGTTTTTTCCTTCTGCTTCTTGACAAGTTGTTGAAGCAAGGAAAGAGGGGGAAAAAAGAGACTTTCAAAAATAAAAGATGGGGACGAGGTATAATACAGAATTTAACAAGAAGGTTCTCACAGGTAAGGTTGGACAAGTATTGTTTCTTGCCTGAAGAGTCTTAATTCCAAACCCCAAAATCTTGTGAGAGGATCAAGTAATTGCCAAAGGTTATACAGCTTTCAAAGACCCAGGTTAAAAATAGTTTTAATTTGTGAACGCGAACTGGAGGACTACTGTATTCTTTCTCTGCCTCAAACAATGCGAAGTTGCAGAAAGCAGAGACCCGGGGTAGCTGGCGGCAAAGTGTGCACTGTGAGGCACGTAGCTGCTCCAGTGCACTCTGAAGCTCTGATCATCAGCTCTCGGGAGGGCCATGCTGGAGCATGACTGCTTCTCTCCTTTTTCACGTAACCATATTTT
The DNA here is from genome assembly GCF_036013445.1 of Caloenas nicobarica. Classification (NCBI taxonomy): domain Eukaryota; kingdom Metazoa; phylum Chordata; class Aves; order Columbiformes; family Columbidae; genus Caloenas; species Caloenas nicobarica. The sequence goes on along the minus strand of NC_088245.1, from coordinate 24,370,682 downwards.
ATTCTCCCAAAAATACCGCAGTGCACGTGGGATGATGAGTTAGGTGAAAGGAATATGGACAGATAGATAGGGAAGCGCAGTGGCATGTCCAGGAAGTCCTGCTCTCCTTTCTGGGTGACTACAAAACCAGGACTACTGTGTATGTTGCAGAGTGTATGAGCCTTCATGTAAGCATGGCTGTTAACCGTCTGCATGTCTTAATGCGCTTCTCCTGGGAGACACAATACCGTATTAATGATACATTTTGAAAAGGAAGAATGAATAATGAGTAATGTACTTAGAGCGGATTTCACCTTTCTCCTCAAAAGCTGTCTGCCGTAGGGGATAGATTTGTGTAAGGTTCACATGGGCATGATGACAAGTGTCTGTCTTATAAAAATATTTGTCTGAACTGGGGAAGGAGACAGAAGTTTGCTTTTATGTTTTGGGTTTATGGCGTGCTTAGTACCTTGTATTTTTCCATCTTAATGGCATTCTCTTAGCTTCCAAGGGGGTACTCCTCTGCTGTCACCTGCTCAGAAGGAAAAAGTCTGCATGTAGTACTCTGTGAGCACTCTTTCACCGTTATTACATTTGGAGTTAAACCATTGGCAATGGTAGTGAGAAACTACAGGGAAAAATCCTGGTGCAGTCAGTTTTATCATATTGGGGGTTGGACTAGATGACCTCTGAAGGTTCCTTCCAAGCCAAACCATTCTATGATTCAGTATTTTGACTGTGCTGCTTTCTGGTTTGCTCGAGGATCAGATGAGGAATTATTTGAAGTCTCGTGGTTTCTGGGGTGATCTTTGTCACTGGGGAGAATAAAAGATCATTTAAAGGGACTGAAATGAGCAGTCTTCCTTGGCGTGACAATGCATTAATTGATGTGCTGGCCAGTGCTTTTGTAGAAAATTAATGTGATATTTTACTGTGTTGTAAAATAAAAACTTTAGATTGCAAACGAGAAACTTCTCTGTTAATGATCAACTATTTTATAATAAGTACTTTTTTTTCTTTTTTTTGTGTGTTCTAGTCAGGGCAATTCACAGAAGATATGATTCCTACAGTAGGCTTCAATATGAGAAAAATAACAAAAGGAAACGTTACCATAAAGGTAGGTGTGCATGTTTGAATTAATACAAAGTGAATAAATAATAGACAAAGTGATTTGAACTTGGAATGTGAGAGTGTAGGAAATTCCTTTTAAGATGATAGGATCATTTATCTGTTTTTCTAGCTCAAAAATAACTGTTTTAAAAGCATATAGTCATATATTTCTTTGTTACATTAATCTGTTCGATTTCATGATACCCATGCCAGGCAGAAGCTTTGCTGCACTCTTTTGGATTAAAAAGGTCATAAATTCTGAGATACTAAGGGAGCTGTGTTGACTCCCAGATGTGCCTCCCTCTTCCCTTCTCTCTCTCTCCTCCTCCTCACAACTCTAAGTGAAATCTGAAGCAACTTCATTCCTGATTTACCAGTGGAGAGTGCAGTTTAGCACACGTAATGTCAGCTATGTGGAAATAGAACATCTAATGTAAGTCAGTTGTCAGGGAACCATCTCTTAGGCCTATAGAGAAATGTAGAGATTATTCTAGTTTGATTGTGGTTCATGCCATAGGCTTCAAAATAGAGATGAATTGCTCTGGTAGCATTAAGGTGCACTGTGTTATTTGATTATAAAGAGGGCCTGGTTAATGAGACTAGATCAAATTCGTAACTTCTATCTAAAATTAGGTGAAGGAAATGTAGGCTTTTGCTTTTGCCTTTGCCTTGACTTTTCCCTCCTTTTCCTTCATTTTCTCTCCTTTCTCCCTCAGTTCTAAAGATATTCTTTTGCCTCTGATTTGGTATGACTCCTAAATCTAGGGAGGATTTTCTGAAACAATCTATATTGTGAATATAAGCAGTTGCTAACTGTCTAACCACTCTTTCTAAACAGTGAGCAGGTAAAGCGTGATAAAAGGGATAATTTACTTCTGTTGATTGGGAGATGCTAAAGCTGAACTAAATAACCCTAAACCTAAGATGACCGTAGGGGTATAGATACTGTTACTGCCTGTCTGTTTCTGGTCTTAGTATCTTGCTATACTTCTTTGAAAGTTCATATGAGGTAGGGCCTTGGACTGTACATTTCACTTGTGTATCTACTTCTGTGTTACAATCTTGCAAAATAATCAGTAGGTTCCTGTAAAACTGCTTGTATGTTAGGGTGCTTAATAAGCCAGTCTTTTTGAAACGGAAAGTCTAATGTTACCTATTTCCTCTCATCACCTCAACTTTCCTTCCCATATACCCTCTTGAAATTCATGTCAGGTTTGGCTGAAATAAAAACTCTTAACATTACCCATGATTTGGTCTGATTTTAGTTTCCGAGGAAATTTTAGCAGATTGCCGAAAATAAATGATGATGAGTATCTTAAAACTAGCTCCACAGTAAAGATAGTAAAAGACTTAAAAGGAAGATAGAGTAACATGTAAAATGGAGTAGAACTAAAGCGGAGGAGAGTCATTATTGTCATGGTAACCTCAACTTTGTGAGTTTGTGTTTTATCATTATGATAAGTACGTTATTAGAGCGCACTTTGGGAGAGAATCTGCCTTTACTCTTGTCACAGAGCAAGTGTGCAAGAAGACGAAGTAGCACCGTATAAGCATTTTTAATTCACACATTTCCTGAAAGGAAAATGACTGATAGCCTAAACTTTTTTTTTCAGTGTAGATCATGTGTGTGGTGAGTTTAAAAAACCCCAAACTGTCACATGATGAGCAGTGCAATACTCAATGCAACACAGCCAAGTCTTCTTTTAAGTAAAAATTGTGTCCTCCCACAATACAAAAATTTCAATACAGAATTTTTTCAGTAAGGAATGCCTTTCTGTAGCCTTGAACAACCAGCTTTTGTGTGGTAGTAGGGGAAAATGTCCAATTTAATGATTTAATAAATACAAATTATTATACTATTATTATATTTTTTATTAAAATATATTGTAGCAAGAAAAGCACTTACTGCAGGAGTTACAGGGCAGAAACTTCCAAGATTTTGAGAGAACACCCTCCCTCTGCACAGACAATGAAAGAAATTTTGTCTTGATTTCTTTCTTTTTATGAATTCTTCTGGGGTGAGATGAGAGCTGCTTGAACCACTAACACCTACAAATGTGAGTGTGCAATGGCTCTCATTTTACATTTTATTCCCAAAGATCAAAATTTTCAGCATTGTTTTCATGGGAGATGCTACTACTTTCAAGCTGCTACTAGTAGCTTGTCTACTGGAATAGGTAGTCAAGATTAGCATTACTTTACACAGTGGGTAGCTCTCTCAAAACAGAGGAATTTATATGGCAATATGAGTAAGCCTGTGTCAGTTGGATTTTATCTGGGAAAAAATATAGGTGACCAGAATCAAAAGCCTCTCAGATCTTGCAGCCAGCCCTCTATGCTCAGTTTCTTTTGGAGACGCAGGAATCAGAACAGTAAAAAGTAACTGAACTGGTCTTTCAGGAGACAGAAGTAGCACACAAGGTGCACATTCTGCTGAGTAATAGTTATGCAGCTTTTTCTTGTAAATGAAGGCTGTTATTTCATGATGCTTTCTGTTAGTTCTTATGAACACTGTGTTTGAAACTGGCAAAAAACCCACAGTATTTCATCGACAATGAGATTTAACTTCTGGTCTTGGCCCTTCTTCACCTCTGTTGTCATTATATACAAAATGATCCAATCTCTCCCTCACCTCTGCTGGTTCATTTCTCTGTGGCCAGTTCTGCTCATGGTAGTGCATTCTCTACATTTAAGGTAAGGCTGGTAAGGGTGAATTTAAATTTACGGGAACATCTGCTTTAATTGCAGTAGGGCAGTATTCATGCTGCAAAACAACGAAGTATTCTGATGGGCAGAGAGCTGTTTCCTCTCCTTGCAATGGATTTTACCTCCACCTCTCCTCATGCCTCTTAGCCTCTCTTCATCGAACGTGTTCTTCTCTTCCACGGCCTGGTTTCTTTGTGCCTCATCCCGTTGCATAAGTACATGCACACAAAGGCCAAACCCTAAACCACTCATTTCTCAAAATACTGCTCCTGTTCCTTAAAGACGAAGCAACCAATGGCCTCACTTAGTCCAGGACTGATTTTTTCAGTGAAAAAGAAGTTCTAGTCATGAGTCTGTCTGTTGAATGTGTCTCAACAACCATCCATGTGTTCCTGAGCAAAGAGCTGAGCTCTGCTATATAAAGAACATACTTCGGCCTAATGGTAGTTTGGTACATTCCTATTTATATTCTCTCCAAAGAGTGCCTTTTTAACCAAAATCAGAACTTCTGAATATTTTTTCCTTTGGGGTCCAAATTCTGCTTTTCAAACAGAAACTTTTTTGTAAAGGGAAATAAAACCAGCCCTTCTTTAAAAAAACCTCAGAAATAACCTTTTAAATACACTCACTTTCCTGCCCATGGTAGCACTTCTAAACCTCAGTATGATGTTCCTCATGCTAGGGACAAACTGAATCTGCCTTTTGGAAAACCTAAGAGGGAATCAGTCCAGCCTAGTGCGGGTGGCAGAGATCAAAGGTCAGCTTGTACAATCAGCTTAAGTAAATCATAATGTGAAATTTTATATTCTACTTTAAGCCTGGCTGTGCACCATTGCACCCCTTTTCCATCAGCACCAGTCATCACATGCAAAGCAGAAGTCAGATCAGTCAGCTTATCTAGATGAAAGCAACCTCTGAAAAAAAACAACCAAACCAAACCTGCCCCCAGGCAAGTTTCTCCCCAGGCAAGTTTCTCCCCAGTCAGATTACCTAAGCAGCATGCTCCCCAAACAGCCCTGTCATTGTTGGTGCCACTGCAGTGTGGGAAAGCAGGATACAGAAACAGGTAAAATGATGCATTTTGGGGGCAGCCTGAATAGGTTGACTTAGATAGCTGCAAAACCTCATGTTTAGAACATGGAATCTGAACAGGAGGATAGCAGTCTCTCCATTTGGTGAGGAAGAATGAAGTTTTCCCTCATCCTTCTACTCTGGTAGATACAAATTTCTAAGTACAACTAAGGCAGCCTGTTGCTAGAGAGCTGCCAGAATGGTGTGTTCAGTATGCATACATAGACTGATTGTGGATTCAGATGGATCAGTGACAATTTTTCAAAAAATAAATGTTTAATGCTATATCGTTAGGACTTACGAATGTTGGATGGTGATTTCTAGTCCTTCTGATTAATTCATGATTCATATTAGTTATGAAAGCAAAATTACAGATAAGTCAATGGGAATTGATATCAGAAGAACAGTCTGATGTGCTAATTGTATAGATTTTCTTTCCCAAGATTCTGCTTTATTATGCACAAGTCAACATGTACACTAGCTATGATAGCAGATCAAATAGTGTATTTACAACAGGAACATCAGAGGTACTGCCTTACAAGTGCAAATACACCCTATGGCTATCCCATGTCTTCTTGAGCTCTTACACATCAATGGCAGATGTGTAGGAGAATGGGACCTGCAGCAAAATTATGATTAACATTGTGATATGAAGCAGAAAATGCAGACTCACAAGGAAAAGCTGTTTGTTTCAGTTTAAGTGGCCAAACTGCCTTAAGTTTTCACCTATTCAAGGAGATTTTTTTTTTGCACTGTTTTTTCAGGTATACAGGTGTTTTTTGTCCTCCCGCCTGAGCCTTCCGTCTCTTTCATAAGATTACCCTTGTACTGAAGGAGGACCTTTCACTTGAGCTTTAGCAATGCTTCCCAATTCATCCAGCCGAGGATTCTGTTTTCATTAGAATCATAGAGTCACAGAATGGTTTGGGTTGGAAGAGACCTTAAAGATCATCTAGTTCCAACCCCCCTGTCATGGTCAGGGACACCTTCCACTAGACCAGGTTGCTCACAGCCCTGTCCAACCTGGCCTTGAACACTTCCAGGCATCCACAGCGTCTCTGGGCAGCCTCTTCTGGTGCCTTATCACCCTCATGGTGAATAATTTCTTCCTTCTATCCAATCTAAATCTACCCTCTTTCAGTTTAAAGCCATTACCTCTTGTCCTTTTGCCACAGAACCTGGTAAAAAGTGCCTCTCCAGGTTTCTTGTAGGTCCGCTTTATGTACTGGAAGGCTGCTTTAAGGTCTCCCTGGAGCCTTCTCTTCTCCAGGCTGGACAACCCCAACTCCCTCAGCATCTCTTCATAGCAGAGGTGCTCCAGCTCTCCTCTGGACTTGCTTCAACAGGTCCATGCCCTTTTTATGTTGGAGGCCCCAGAGCTGGATGCAGTACTGCAGCTGAGGTCTTGTGAGAGTGGAGCAGAGGGGGACAATAACCTCCTTCAGCCTGCTGGTCACACTTATTTTGATGCAGCCCAGGATGCAGTTGGCTTTCTGGGCTGCAAGCGCACATTGCCAGCTTGTGTCGAGCTTCTCATCAATCTACACCCCCAAATCCTTCTCCTCAGGGCTGCTCTCAGTCCATTCTTCACCCAGCATGTGTTTGTGTTTGGGACTGCCCTGCTCCAGGTGCGGACTTGTTGAACTTCATGAGGTTCGCATGGTCCCACCTCTCGAACCTGTCAAGGTCCCATCTGGATGGCATCCCTTCTCTCCAGTGTGTCGACTGCACCACACAGCTTGGTGTAGTTGGCAAACTTGCTGAAGGTGTACTCGGTCCCACTATCCAAGGCACTGATAAAGATGTTAAACAGCACTGGTCCCAATACCAACCCCTAAGGAACTGCCACTTGTCACTGGTCTCCACTTGGACATTGAGCCATAGACTGCAACTCTTTGAGTGTGACCATCCAGCCACTTCCCTTTCTGTTCATTCCTAAATGTCAGTTTCGTACACTTTTCATCACATCTGCCTTGATATGCCACTGATCGAAGGAGTCCACAAATGCCACAGTCAGTAAAAGTTACCGCATTCTACCATAGTTCATAAATAATCCACAGGAATAGGAATGTCATTTCAGTTCCTTAGTTTTCTGTCTTCTTCATAGAAACAATAAGGCCATGATTTAAAGTTTATGTAGAGAAAGCATAAGGATAGATAGAGTCCTATACTGATGCTGCTACAGAATTGTCAGACATGGAAAAAGATGAGAAAACTGTTGATGGTTCATTCAACTAGAGAAACAAAAGTCATATACAAGTGGAGTCTTCAAAATAAAGTATTTTTTGAGCCAGGATAGTTAAAAGTAGATGAAGGAAGTGACTAATAAGTTTGTACTGGAGTAGTCTGCACAGGTGATATTGCAAGGTCAAGTTCATGCAGGGAGGAGGTGTGTGAATTTCTGTGGAATTGTGCCTTTTTTACACTTTGATCTCAAAAGTCATGTTAGATATAGTTGTTATAATAGAGTTGTTAAGAATAAGGGGATAATGCTAACATTATTAATATGTTTATTAGTTTCAAAAATGATACTTGGTTTGGAAAATTAACCAGTCTTCATGGTCTCTCTGCTACAACAGCATACAATGAAAGTAGGAGGTGTAGGGGAGCATGGCTCTTAGGTATAGAAGCTTATTTCCTTAAAAGCCTGTCAAGATGAAGTACTTGTACATCACTATTCCCCTATCTAGGTAAGCTGTTAAAATCTTACAGCCTAGTTGCTAGATAAAGTTTCCAAAATAATTGTACTGTGAGAAAGATGACATCATTTGTTGGTAAGTTGATGACTGAGGGATGGTGAGAGGAATGCCACTTGTTGGAATCCTTTGATGATCTATTTGCAGCCTAGTTAAGAAGGATTCAGAGTGAAATTTTCTTTAACCTGTTTATCCCAACAAAACAGCTTACCATTCTCATAGGAACGTTATAATATCTAACTGTCAGCTATTATTGAAATTCCTGGGTAAAGTGCTATTTTACTAAACCTGTTAAGTCCTTCAAACATGGTAAGCAGATAGGTCTTGCATCTGACCTTTTTCAAAGGTCTCAGGAGACACTGCAATACAGAATGAATTAAACTTATTCTAAGAGTGAGTCCGAGAAACCATCTGGGTCAAGAAGTCATCCAATGAAAAAATAGCATTCCAGGAGACTAAGACTGATCGCCCTGGAAGAGAGCTGCAACACCAAGTAGTAGGTGAAACTAATCCTTTATGTGGTTTTTGCCATATTTTGGGGTAGGCCACTGTGAAAGATGTGCTGTCCCAGTGCAGTGTCACTACCTGGTTTCTTGATTACAGCTCTATCTCTAGATTCCATACAATTTCCAGAGGGCAAGAAGAGCTAAGGAGCCCATGGTGCTCTTTCTTTGATTTTGGCAGTTGTTTCCAGAAGCCAACAGATTTATTCTCGTATTTAGTCCCTGATCCTAGAGTATAAAAGTACGGTCACTGGTGTGCCTCTGTGTGTGAGTATTGATCTGAACCATACTGAAAGAAAAACACTGATTTATGCAAGCCACAACATTTCATAGGAAGATGCCAATTTCGTATAGTCTTTAATTGAGGTTGAGCATGATCAGAAATGGAAATATGTCAGCTTTAATCATGAGTTGTCTAATTTTGTCTTGTCAATGTGTTTAATAAACCCTGTCATCTATGATTTCTAAAAGAAGAGGAAACAAAGAGGAGGGATTTTACCAGGCAATATTTGAAATCTAAGCAGGAAGCTTTATGGATTTTGAGGTCGTGGTTGAGGTGTTAAATTACAGGATGCTTTCCAGCATCAAAATACTTAATGTACTACAATTGAGGGATCTGTTAAAACTTTTTGGATGAAATTCATAACAAAACTGACGGGTAGCACTTTTTTCTAATAAAAAAACCCTATGACTGAATTAATTTTGGGGTTTTAATTCCCAGCAAGTTTTGTTGTTTGCTGAGTGATTTGGTTTTGATGGAATTTCTCTATTTTTGGATTACCTTAGTATTAGTAATCTTTTTGCTTTGGTGAGGTTTACTGTTTAACAAGCTAGACAGTAGCTAAGAAAATTCTTTAAACCAAATTTCAAGAGCCTCAGAAGACACATGTAACAAACATTTTAAATGCTTGTGGAGCTCCAACTAATTAACCTTTGATTCTTACAGTGATGATCTTAGAATAGTCTTGTGTATAAACAAGATGTAGAACAATACGAGAAGTGCATACACACAGGCGATGAATCCAGCAGCTTCATTTGCCATGCTCTTGCACTTTGTTTTCTTAAAATAGCACCACTTGGCAGTTTCTGCCTGACCCTGGATGTGGAGGTCGGGAGGGAGCCGTGAGCAGCTGCTGGGGGACAGGGTCTGCAGGGACAGGGCTGTGGCCACCCGGCTGTCATCGCTAGAGGCCAGTGTCCGGCCATGGAGCGGCAGTCTGGGCCAGCGCAGGCTGATCTGCTGGAGTGGGGAACCAAGCTCCTTGCTACTTGCTGTTTGCTCTCATGTGGCAGAGAGGGAGGAGGAGGAGGAGTATCCCGGCTGTGTGTGTTCTTCCTGCAGCTCCCTTCGTTGCAGCACTCCTCCTTCCTCTGGATAGTAGTGTTTCCAAGTCTCCAAACATCCTCAAAGGAATAGAGTCCTCTTGCTTTGTAATGCTTCATCCTGCTGTTCAGCAACAATTAAGAAACATCTTACTTGTCTTGTCACTGTCTCATGTGTCGTACAGTGGTACGAGGCTCTGTGTGTACTGCCTGTATAGCTCCAGCAGTGTTTCAGCAAGTACTGGCTATTCCGTATGGCTTGAGTCACTCTGAAATGGCCGTGCTGTATCTGAGCTGATTTCAAGTCAAAGTGATGATTTCTATAAAGAAGAATTTTTTGTGGGGTATCTCGATCATTTACGAGAGTTCTGCGGAAGGAAAAGCTGCACTGCTGGATTCAAAAGGGCTGTGATCCACAGCAGGAAATCCAGTTATCTAGTGATCTGCTCTCAGGATTGTTTTGCATCTTCATTAGTGACATGGATGATGGAACAGAGTGCACCCTCAACAAGTTCGCCAAAATATAAAACGGAGAGGAGTGGCTGACACAGCAGAGGGTTGCACTGCCATCCAGAGAGACCTTGATGGGCTGGAGAAATGGATTGACAGGACCCTTATGAAGTTAAAGAAAGGGAAGGACAAAGTCCTGCACCTGAGAAGCTTCCACCCCAGACACCACTACAGGCTGACTGGCTGGAAAGCAGCTTTGCAGAAAGGGACCTGGGAGTCCTAGCGAACACCAAGCTGACCACTGATGACGTTTAAAGGCCTCTTCCAACCCAAAGTATTCTGTGATTGGCGAGCCGTGTATCTTTGCAGCAGAGACCAGCAGCATCCTGGACTGCATTAGGAAGAGCTTTGACAGCAGGTCAAGGGAGGTGATTTCTCCCTTTTACTCAGCCCTAATAAGGCCATACCTGGAATACTGTGTCCAGTTCTGGGCTCACCAGTGTAAGAGGGTTGTGGAACTACTGGAGAGAGTTCAGAGAGGGGCCATGAAAATGATAAAAGGACTGGAGCATTTATCATATGAGGAGATGCTGAGATATCTGAGACTGTTCAGCTAGAGAAGAGAAGGCTCAGGGAGATCTCATCAATGCAGCCAGAAGATGTAGCCAAACCTTTCTCAGCGGTGCCCATCCTTGAAGCAGTCTGCTCTAGCTGACCCTGCTTTGGCCAGGACGAGATGAACTGTACAATTTCCAAAGGCCCCTGCTAGCCTCAGTGGTTCTGTGAAAAAGAAATAAATGAAGGTTGGAGAGTGTCTCAGAGAATAAGTATGGAGCATACTTACAATTAGTCAATGATCAACTAAGAAGGAAAAGTATAAAAGCAATTTCCCATCTGACAGTTTGGGAAGAGAAGCGTTGGAGACTGTACCTGTGCTGGGAGTTATGCACTGCAGATTGTGAGGAGGATCATATGTTAGACAGGAATGTCTACAGTGGTCTGGACAAACACGTGGTGCCAGAAGCCAGTGTCCAGAGTCAGGACAGGCAGTGCTGAATGTCTCAGCGGTCATTCCGAGTAACTGTTAGGACTCCTGAAAATGAGGACCGTGCGTTGATTTCAAGGAATCATTTAAACCAAACTCGTGCTCTGAGATGAATCAGGTATTTACCCAAATATCTTAGGTGATTGTTTCTTAAAATTTGTTCTTCCATGAAGAAGGTTCTACAGTATCCCTTGTTTTGTACAATGTTCTTTCACTCTAAGTGTTAGAAAGCTTATTTCCTAATATCTAACATGAGTTGCCATCATCACAAAATGACCTGCTTTTTTCTTCTCTTTTGTATTTGGCAGCCATTTCCTGGGAAACATTATGGTTTTGCTCCCCCCTCCCCTCTTGATAGTTCATATTTTCAAAATCTCTTCTCATTCCTTCTTTTCTCACCTGGACTTTTTCAAATTTGACTGGTGCTCAAAACCAGAGCTTCCCTGGTACCGAGGACAGGGCAGTGCATACGTCCAAAATTTTATGTAAGATGCTTCTGCTAGTACCTGCTGATTTAAGATCTGCAACACTGTTGAAAGTGTAGTTTGTGAAATGCTCAAGCTTTTTGTCCTGCACCTCTACCTCATTATTATCCATTTTGTGCTAGTGCATTTGGTTCCCTCTGCTCAAATGTAGCGTTTTGAACTTGTGTATGTTAAATTTCAGCTGCTTTATTTCAGACCATCCCTCTAGTTAGTCCACATACTTTAGGATTCTGATATTTTCCTTTTATCCACTGCCAGTTTGACCGTATCTGTAGTTTACATAAACGTGTTCTATTTCAACATCCTGTTGGGGCACCAGCGAACCATAAATGCAAGCCCCTGGTTAGCTCTGTCCTCAGCAGCTTTGCCTCATTGGTAAATGCTGGGAACCTCAGGATTGCTCAGACTTGAGAGCTAAAGAGCAAGGGGGACACATGAGGAGAGTGCCAGGGAACTGTTCTGTGGGGTTAAATCTGTCATGGGAGAGTGTCCTTTTCTTGTCTGATCTACCAATATTAGATTACCTTTTCCCAGCATACACACTGTTGCACATCCTCCTGGCTTTTCTCCGCTATTGAGCAAACGCTCATTTTTGCTTTCATGGTTATGTGTTCTTCAAGGACAAGCAAAATTAATAATCACTACAGTAGTTATCGATTGGCCATTTTGAGCTAGCAGTGTCCTTGCCTCTGGTCTCCTTGCTCTCGGTCTTTCTAATGCAATTTCTGCCTACAACTTACAACTTCAATGTGCTTACTTTCACCAGAATCTCTTGGATTTTGATGTCTAGAGACTGATTCATGATCATGTGAAAATAAGGTATAAGGGACTGAACGTGGTCACGCAGAACCGGGGCTTTCTACTTGGGGAGGACACAATATTGAGGCTAGGACGGATTGGTGCCTTATATTTAGAGGTGTGTTATGTCTTGATGGAGGGGATTACAGTCTTACCTCTAAAGCTGGGTCCCCTGGTGCTCTCCTGCCTTAGAACGCAATGTGGAGGTAAGCAGCATGAGGTTCAGAAAACAGTTTCTGAGAACACACTTAGCTTTTGTGTCCTGTTTACACCTGTTGATCCTTCCAGCATTGTACCTTGTGTCTCCGATAAAATGGCGAGTATACCCCAGTCATTGAGAAATACCCCCTCCCATTAAAATGACTGTGCTTGTTTTCAGGAGATGAAGGTACTCAGCAGTTTTGTGTTGCAAATCTTAAGTCCATTTCCAGTTCTTCAGTGAGTGCTATGATTAAATTAAATAATTATAAACTGTGAAGTTTGCATATAGCATTTTTTTTTGTAACTAAAATAAAATACATAGTTGCAGAAAATGTTTAAAAGTTGGACTTTATCTCCAGTGAGGAGTGACAACAGCATTCTTTACAGGACCAAGACTGATTTTGAAGAGCATAGTGTTCTGGGAAGTATTGCCTGCAGAAAATGTGGCCATGTGGCATAACCAGCTTTAAAAGCAACTGTAAAGGCATTTCCAAAATATAGGATAATAGATGGGTAGTAAGTATTCTAAGACAATAATGTGTTCTAACTTCCATAATAGTTTACATGGCCGGTAGTACAAGTAAGGCTCTTTAGTTTTGTATCCACAGGGCAATTTATTAAAAATTTTAAGGTGATTTAATTAAGCTCTTTTTATTCTTCCTGTTTATTGGATGGGGAAGCCGAACATTCCTGGTTGAAGATTCCAGTCTAGGATAGGTGACTAGTTAGGATTTGTCTCTCTGGACCTCAGCCAGGAGAAAGGGAGGACACCAGCCTGAGCCAGTTGTCTAAACTTGGTGGCAACCAGTGGGTGCTTTGCAAGGCTGGTTCACCTGGTGGGCAAGGTGGGTAAGAGAGATGCAGACGTCTCCTTCTGGGGGTGCCCTCTGAGCTCTTCAGTAGCCACAGAGAAATTTTAGTCACTTGAATTAGATGCCTGCATTTTAGGTGGCTGAAGTTGAGGGGAATGAATCTCATGCTTTTCAGTTACTCCCTGTCATTACACATTGAGTTGGCTGTGAGTGCTGTGACTGCTTGCTGTGTATGCATAAGCTCATTAGTCACATCTCAGTATATGTGGACTTGCCTGTGTACAACATGGTGTTGCATGTTGCTGGTGCTACTGTATTCTGCCCAAATACTCTTCTGTGTTTAGAATTTCCTCATCTGTTAGTTCAGGTTAGGTTTTATGGCTGATATTTTCTGAATACTTCCAAGCAGAAACATATTTCTCAGTTCAAATATTTGTAGTGTTGGATTTAGCTTGCAAATTAGGATGCCTGAATGTAAACAGCTATGTCTTCAATGAGGGTTAAGCTCCTTTAATAATATCCAGAGGAGCTCTAGCCAGTATTATCTAGCCTAGAGTGTAATTCTGTCATCCTAAAGAAGATGTTACATCTGGTCAGCTGAATAAATATTTAGGCTTCACTGACTACCTCAAGATTGTAGGTACTGAACCAATGCATTGACATTGAGATAAAGATCATAGAATCATTTTGGTTGGAAAAGACCGTTAAGATCCTCAAGTCCAACTGTTAACCTAACGCTGCCAAGTCCACCTCTAAACCATGTTCCTAAAAACCTCATCTACATGACTTTTAAACACCTCCAGGGATGGCGACTCAACTAATTCCCTGAGCAGCCTTTTCCAATGCCTGACAATCCCTTCAGTGGAAAAGTTTTTCGTAATATCCAGTCAGCCTCACCTGATGCAACTTGAGGCTGTTTCCACTTGTCGTCCTATTGCTTGTTACTTGTGTCATTGTACACATCTCTCTCCACAAAAAAATCGTACCCAGCATGTCTGAAAAAAGCCATGTAAAAGTGACATGTAGAAAATGCCCTTCCTGCAACTTTCTCATTAACGCTCAAGCCTTGCCACAATATAAGCTAATTAAAAGAAACACAACAAGAGTGTTAATGAGCCTTCCTGTAACTGGAAGCTTTCAAAAACCTCTGAACCTGTTCACCAGCTGCATTTTTGGTCAGCTGTCATGATACACCCTCTGTGCAAGATAAAAGGATTTGCTCCTTAAACACAGCTGATAGCTACAGTCTTAAGAAGGAGCCTTAGATCCACATGGAGAAATTGAACACGACACATATCCAGAGATGTTCCTGTTTTAGAAAGCTTTGATTTAACAGGTAAGTATAACCACTATGGTAAATGATGATCCCAAAGTATGGTGATTCATCTAGTTTACAAATTAAAATATTGCATTATTTTATAAGAGTGCATACCTACAAGCGTGGGATGAAATTATCTCTTAAATATTATTAAAATTTTATTCCTGAAGGACCAATGAAAGCCATGGGAGCAATTTGAAGTCCAGTCTTTTTTAAAAACACCCAGACAAAATAAACATCTTTTTATAGCTAGCTGTATATTCTGTGGTTAAGCTGTAGTCTTCTGCCTCTCCCAGTTCACACACAGAATATACTTTTTGTCTGTACATTAAATACTGGGATACAAAAATAAGTGATGTACAAAACATGCAAGACCCATGCAAGACAACTTCTTTAACACTAAGAACTCTCCGCTTTCTTTCCTGGGTGCATCTTATATTCTCACAGTTTTGCCTGTTCAGTCATGTACAGTGGGAATGGTTTGGGGCAGAGATTTCTGTTTTGAATAAAGTAGTTAACTCTGTCATTGGCTATTCAAAATAGTAAAGACTATAAGAAAGTTACTGCTAGCACCGGTTAAGTATCACAGGCAAAGAGGTGAAGATTTTTATTTATTTATTTTCTTTCTTTCCCTATTTCAGATAATTATAACTTAGTATACTGACAAACTTGATTCCCAAACACTATTAAAAACACTTATTCTGTCTTGCATCCCTCATGTAATGTACTTTAATGAATAGCTATCAGCCTTATTAGGGAAACTGACTGGAAATGACTTATCTTTCCATTGTTTCAAGGTGACTTTTTCTCCTAATGATAATAGTGCTTGTTCTGCAGTGCAATTTAATGTAGTATATAGTATATCATTTAACAAGCACAAAACCAGTATTGTTTTATCTTGTATTATTTATTTTATGATTAGTCCAGGCTATATCATCTTGTAGATTTTCTGTGGCTACCAGGAATAATCACTGTCAGTCTCCAAAAATCTAATCTTACTACTGGCCTTCCCTGTCCTCTTTCCCCTTCTTTATTCTGGGATCTACCAAGAAAATAATTTAGTTTCTTTTTCCAGACACACACACACAGATGTGCGCCAGATGGTTACTGATAGTTTCAAGGTCTGATGAGTTATTGGAATAATTAGTGTTGGTGTGAGGTTTGTCATCTAACTGTAATACTGAACTGTGTAGTTATCTCTTTCAAGCTTTTAAAATAAAAAGTTTATTTTATTCAGACTTCTGAAACAGTGTGTCGAATGTCAGTGCAGATAGTAATTGATACCAAATTCATGGTCAGAAGTTCACTCAACTCTCTTTCATATGTAAAATTATGGATCTTATAAAAGGGATCAAAGGCAGTCTACATTTAGGTGCTATACTAATTTTATGCCAGAAGGAACGGTAAGGTATCAATCAGGGAATGATTTTAATGGTGAATTGGGAAATAATTCTTTCTAAAATATGAACATAAGGTGTGGGAAATGACAGAGAAATTGATACATAAATATGATTTATGGATTGTGGAATTAAAAACATAGTCCACATGAGCTGAAAAAGGCTGTATCCCAAGGGTCTGTTAGGTCTCACTGTTTTGTGCAAGTCTGTGTTGCCCCAGCAGGTTTAATATGTTTGGATTTATAAAGTATAAATATGAAGACAACTCTTAAGAAAATTTTGCTTCTGTGTATGTTACTTCCAAGTTTAGTTTGTGGTGTAATGGATATGCTTCCTAGGTCCGGTATACTGTACATACATTTGATAGTTAAATCTGATTAAAGTAAGAAGTAATTACTTCTCTTTGACATAGGAACAGATCAATTCCTTTTATTTTTTGGTGTTCATCACTTTTAATCGGTGTATCACTCACAGCTGTCTTTGGATGTAGCTGCAAGAGCTGCGTCATCACACAGCCCTTGCCTGCATGATTTAGGTCCTTTCCCTGGTATTTTGATCTTGGAAGAAATTTTGAAACAAGATTATTGTCATCCACCAAAAAGACTGAATTGGTACAAGGAAAGCAGAATAAGTAACTCCCGTACAGAAAAATACTGTGCTAGCCATGTAACAATAAGGAATTCAATGGGATTGCCAGACAGTAATAGCATGCATAAGTATTTGCAGGATTGGAGCTTTATAAAATCCCAAGCAGAATCTGAGTTTCCTTAAGATTCACTGATTAATCACTTCAGGCCTACCCTACCTACACTACTGTGTCCATTCTGGTTTTTATCAGTTAATCCCTGTGTCTTCTAAAGCACATTTGATGGACAAATGGGAGAGCTGGGGAGTTACTGGAGCTCCCTAGCGTATATCAGCCTTTACGTGCAATCAGGCTGCTCTCCGGCCAATTCTTTATTTCCTTAACATCTGCCTTTATCCTGTGGAAGGCGTGATGTGTTCTTAACTCGGGTCTCCCTAGCCCCATAAAAAATATGACTTTGTAACTGTTTTCATACAATGATGCTATTCTTTCTAGACTTCAGATTGTGTATTTGCAAGAGTTCGCTTTCATGTCTGGGTAAGACTTGTCTTGCAGTGAGTGGGAAAGGGTAGTGTTGTCCAAATGGATATTTGTAGCTGTTAATGTCACAGGACTGACCTGCCCTGAATACGCTTGTTGCCCTTTATTGACTGGAAGGGGCTGAGACCTCCAGTCTCTTGAGGACAGTCACTTAAAAAAAAAACCTGCCTACATTTAGGCATTGTCAATACAACCAGCATGCTGCATGTAAGTGTTCTTCTGTTCTGTTAGTACTGTGTGATTCAAAAACATTTTGGAATTGGGGTGTTCTTACCTTTTCCAGGTATGGGACATTGGAGGGCAGCCAAGATTTCGCAGTATGTGGGAGCGTTATTGCAGAGGAGTCAATGCCGTTGTGTAAGTTTTCTTGTGTATGCCCATACAAAATGTATTTTAAAATATATATTATTAATATAGATATGCCTTTCTTCTTGTCCACCTCCATCAGATAAGAAGACCCAACACAATAACACGATAAAAGTACTGTGTTTTATACAAGCAGCAACCCTGATATATAAGTAATTTCATGTTCTAGGCCATTTTCCCCCCACAGGCTGTATTTAATTCTTTATCTTCCTGCATTAATAAATGCAGGACTTACACAACTCTGGGACCATTCTAATGCTGTTGTCAATGTGAACACATTTTTCACATTTCAGATGTTTTAGTGCAACTTGCTGCAAGTAATGGACAATAACATAAGTAACTATATTCCCATTGCAGTTACATGGTGGATGCAGCGGACTTAGAAAAAGTAGAAGCTTCAAGGAATGAGCTACACAGTTTGATAGATAAGCCACAATTGCATGGAATTCCAGTAAGTATTCTGATTATTATTCTTACCTGAATGTAGACAGTGTAGCCTAAATCCTCATGAATTGGTTCCTCTGGACTCTTGAAAATACTGGTTTAAACATGATGCAGCCCTGATACATTGAGTGCTCTTACAAAAATTGTTGTGACATTTTTTCAGAGGACTCAGCATCTTATCAGTGCTGCAGTGTGTTTGCACGTTTTCTCATCTAAAGGTCAGAATACATTTGGAAAAAATTAATTTTCACGTGTGGCATTATCAGACAGTCATTACTTCCAGTCAGTCCCCTTGTTGGCTGGGTTTGAACCAGTGACCCAGATATGTTTCTGGCAGTATCTTAAGGCATGCAAGATGTGTCTTTCTGAAGACTGGCAGATGCCAACATCAAATAGTGTCTTCTGCTTCCAGAGATTGTGGATGAACTTGACATTTAAGTGTCCTGACTTTTTCTTGACTTTTTAGTTTTTCAAACTAAGCTATGTGGAAAAAATGCAAATATGCATCTGTTCTCCAGTAGGAAGTGTCAAAGAATAGTATATTCTGCTGAAATTCTAGTGAGGAATTATGGAGGTACAGACTAATGTTATTTAATTAAATGTTATCTGCCAAGTCAGACCTAGTAGTAATCCATCAGGTTGGCACTGATCTTTGATGCTGACATCACCAAGCAGGTGTTCATACAAATCAGGAAGAAGTTACAACTTGATGGCTCTTGCTTGGTGCCTTTTGTGTAAGCAAATATTTGGGCACTTGGGCAGTGCAAGTGATCAAAGTCATCTGAGGATGAGTAGACAGTCAGCCAACACAAAATCATTGTGAGAATAAAGTTCTTACACATCCATTCTTGAAGGAGAATTTTTCAAGTGACTTTCCATCTTTTTTTATAAGGTTTGCTGTTATTGTTGTGTTCTTTTATGTTCCATACCTATTGAACAAATCCCACAGAAATCTAGTCATGCTATTCATGTCAAGGGACATTGTCTGCCCTTTGTACTGTCTTCACGTCCTGTTTTACTTCTCACTTTTCCTTCCTGAAATGACAGATCTCTCATATCTTCAGAATTATTTAATTAAATTGCTTTCCTTTTATATGTTTTAATATCACATTCCAATTGCCCAGCCTGACCAGCACAGTAATTTCCAAGGTGCAGTAATGTACTTTTTACTTACTTTTTTCTTCATAAGTTCTAACTAGTATTGAACTTCCTTCAATTTATTGTACTCAGGCTTTGGCATTATAGATTTTAAGGTAGCTTTATTAATCTGAGACTGCAAGTAATGGGTTTTAATGTGGTCGAGGTTCATGGGAAATAATGGGGCAGTCTTGACTCAGAATGGTAACACATCTGGAAAACAATAATGCAACCATAATTAGAAAAACCTTCCATTGCTTACTTTATCTTAGAATGTGCTCAACCCATTTATCTGACCTTAATTTATACTTGAAGCTTAAAGTGTTGTGTAGAAACTCTTTAAGTTCCAGCATCTGGTCAGTAAATTTTCTCTGTTTCTCAGACTTAATTCCTAATGGCTGCCTTTCTGATTTCTACAATGGATGCTCAACATGGAGGGAGAGGAATCAGTCATTTGGCTGGTCCTTGGGTCACATGTGGTTTGGATGCCTGGCTGTTTAGTATGTCAGTGTTAAGAAGCAGGGGAGCAAAACCATAGAGAGAATCATGTCTGAGGCTTGAGGACTCAGCCTCTACTGCTGGGGCGCTGTTTTTGATTAACATTATTCTGGACCTGTGAATTGAGTGTCCATTGGTGGCTTGAGTGCACCTGGCACGTGTTCTCCTCCAGATTTATTTGCGTGCGATCTGACACCATCCCATAGTGCCATCCAGAATGGAGAGATTCACTTCCAGAGGAGACTTCTGATACTGATACACTCAGAAATAGTTGGATCCAGTTTTCAGAGTGTGCGCATCCAATATCTGACCCTGACTAGGAGCAGGATTTTCATGACGCTCCCACAGTCATTGGTCATTTTGAATATGTCTGCTATTGTGTTCTGAGTACTTAGTTGCAAGATTCAAAGTAACGCCAAGAAATGGTTAGAGACAAAACCAAACTTTTATTGCTCCTGAATTTATCATGAATATTTATTTCAGGTCTTAGTCCTTGGAAATAAAAGAGACCTCCCAGGTGCACTGGATGAAAAGCAGTTAATTGAGAAACTGTAAGTAGCTGGCCTGTGTAAAAAGCTGAGACACTGTGAAATTTGATATGTGAGAGAAAATCGTTGGTAGTCTATGGCAACAACCAGCTATAACAGATTCCATTTTACATTCTCAGATACTCTGAGCTCTGCTGGCAGTTGAAATAGCAATCTAGGCTGATAACTGCAGTAGATTTGAACCTCTCTTGATTTTTGTTTCAGTTGTATAAGGTTGTTTCAGATAATCCTGTTTTTCCATCACTGAAGATACAACCACTATAGATAGTAATAAGCTCACACTTTTCAGAATACATTGTAGTGGCAATTTAATGCTTGAATGGCAATAGCACAGAACTGTTCCAAACTACTGTCTGTAAACTCAAACAATTCAGAGATTTTTGGCATGTATCCAAAGCATATACTTATGAATTACTGAAACTGACTTAAATTGGTGCATTGTAAGGGTAATTGTAAAGGAAATGTACAATTTTGTAAAAATGGCCAGTTTAGCACTAATTTTGCAGAAGAGGATTCTATGTCTCAAATCACATAATTTTAATCAATGGGAAGTCAAGTGAAGTTGCAGTATAGAGTCATGATCCAAAGATAAGCAAATAAACTGTAACTTAGGAAAAACACGATGGCTGAGGTTGGAAGGAACATCTGGAGCTCATCTTGTCCACCACTTGCTCAAGCAGAGCCACCTAGAGCTGATTGCCCTGGACCAGACGACTTTTGAATATCTCCAAAGATGGAGACTCTGCAACCTCTCTGGGTAACCCTTGCTAGCGCTCAGTCACCTTCAGAGGTAAAAAGCGTTTCTTTATGTTCAGAGGGGGCTTCCTTTGTTTCAGTTTGTGCTTATTGCCTTTTTTCTTGTCACTGGGCTCCATCTTCTGTGCAGCCTGCCTTCAGATCTTTGTTCACCTTAATAAGATCTCCCCTGAGCCTTTTCTTCTCTAGGGTAAACAGTCCCAGCTCTCTCAGCCTTTCTCCATATACGAGATGTTCAAGTCCCTTAGTGATTTTAGTGGGACTTCACTGGACTCTCTCCAAGAGTTTCATGTCCCTCTTGGACTGGAGAGCCAAGAACTGGACTAGAACTCCAGGTATGGCCTTACCAGTGCTGAGTAGAGGGGAAGGATCACCTCCCTTGACCTCCTGACAACACTTCTCCTAATGCAGCCCAGGATACAATTAGCTTTTTTTGCCACATTGCTAGGTCTTGTTCAACTCGGTGTCCACCAGAACTCCCAAGTCCTTTTCTGCAAAACCGCTTTTATAGGATCATAGAATGACCTGAGTTGGAAGGGGCCCACAAGTATCATCGAGTCCAACTCCAATCCCTGCATATGACAATTCCACAGGTCACACCATGTGTCTGAGAACAGACATTTGGCCCCTGGCATGTACTCGTGCCTGGGGTTATTGCCCCCCAAGAGCAGGACTTTGTACTTCCCCTTGTTGATCTGCATGAGGTTCCTGTCAGCCCAGTTCTTCAGCCTGTGGAGGTCCCTTTGGATGGCAGCACATGTATCGGCCACTCCGCCCAGTTTTGTGTCTTCAATAAAGTTGCCGAGGTTGTACTCTGCCCCATGATCCAGATGACTGATGAAGATGTTGAAGAGGATTGGGCCCAGTGTTGATCCCTGGGGTACACCTGCTAGTTACTGGCCTCCAACCAGCCTTGGTGCCACTGATTGCCACCCTCTGGGCCTGACTAGTCAATGAGTTTTCAGTCCACCTCAGTGTCTGCTCATCCAGCCCATACTTCTACAGCTCATCTATGGGGATATTACAATAGACAGTGTCAAAAGCCTTACTGAAGTCAAGGTATACAATATCCACTGCTCTCTCCTCATCTGCTAAGCTATAGATTTCATTGTAGAAGGTTATTGAGTTGTTCAAGCATGATTTCCCCTTTGTGAATCCATGCTGACTGCTCCTGATTAGTTTCTTGTCTGTCATGTGCCTGGAAGTGGTTTGCAGGATTAGTTGCTTCATCACCTTCAGGTATCAAGGTGAGTCTGATTGTCATGTAGTACCCTGGGTCCTCCTTCCTGCTTTTTCTGAAGTTCTGAGTGAAATTTGCTTTCCTCCACTCTTCAGGCATCTCTCCTAGTTGCCATTATTGTTCAAAGGTTATCAAGAGTGGCTTCACAAAGACATCAGCCAGTTTCCTCAGGACTTGTAGGTGCATCCCACCAGGGCTCATGGGCATCTCTATGTCCAGTTTGTGTTGGCCTGATCCTCTTCCATCACAGGTACAACTTCCTTGCTCCAGACTTTCCTGCTGGTCTCTGGCACCTGGGATTCCTGAGGGCTAATCTTGCCAGCTAAGGTGGCCTTCAGTACTTCTGCCTTTTCCATATCCTGTATAACCAGGTCCCCAATCTCGTTGAGCAGTGGGCCCACATTTTCTCTTGACTTCCATTTGTCACTTATGTACTTGTAGAAGCCTTTCTTGTTGCTTTTGACATTCCTCAGGAAATCAAACCTCATTTGGGCTTTGGCTGTCTTGTGCATGCCTGGACAATGTTTCTGTATTCCTCCAGGTTACCTGTCCCTGCTTCCACTGACTGTACACTTGGTTTTGTGATTGGGTTTTGCCCCAGTTATGCTTCCTGGCTTTTTATCCAGGCTTATTAGGATGGACTGCTCTTGAGCTTGGAGATGATACTTGAATATTAACCAGCTTTCTTTGCTCTTCTTTGCTACGGGACCTTATCTCGTGAGACTCTTCCAAGCAGATCCCTGAAGAGGCCAAATCTGCTCTCTTGAAGTCCAAGGAGGTCACTATTTAGTTCTCTTGTTTATTAGAGTCTCTTGTGTGATCTCAAGACTCTTTCCTTCTTGGTGCCTCCATTCCATGTCTGCTCCAGGAACATAATCTGTTTCCCGCATGTCTGTGTCACTTGTGTGAGGATAAATAAACGAAAAAATAACAAAGTGCTCAGAAAGTCTGAGGGCAATAGGGAAATTTGCAGGAAGAAACAGAAGTTAATCAGGAATTAGTTTCTTCCTAAATGTAGAGGAATCCTTTCACTAGGAATCAGATCTGATATAATTAAGTATGATATAATAAACATCCAGAAGATTAATGGTATGATCATTTGAGTACTGTTATTTGATGTAAGAGTTATTAGAGGTAAAAACTCTGAATTCTAAGTGAAAAAGAGTGAAAGGTGAATGCTAAGACATGGTAATGTTACTTGGTTGCCACTACAAAGTGTTATTTTCAGCTCATGGGTTTCTGTGTTTTTATTATTCACTATTATACTGACTTAATGACAAATTTGAATTTTTGTGAAATGACTTTATAACCTTTTAATCTTCATAGTTTAAGAAATGTGGGGGGTTTTTGTGCAGTAGCATATTTTTAAAATTTGATATCTGAGGATAGAATTGAACCCACTGAGTAAAAAGCAGAAAACATATAATTTAATGGAGATTTCTGTTGTCAGTTTTAATGGCATGATAAAACTACTTATTTTATTATTTTTGTTTCTGTAGAAACCTTTCAGCTATTCAAGACAGAGAAATCTGTTGCTATTCTATTTCCTGTAAAGAGAAGGATAACATCGGTAAGCTGCTTTTTCTTACAGCATCATCAGTGTATACTTTGGATCAGATGTTAAAAATGTTAATGCTATTTTAATACCTAACTCAAATATATAACTGAAAATCTCAATTTCCTTGGAAATATTTTGTTGCAAATATTGCATACGATTGTATTTGTTTTAACATAGAATTATGCATAATTTAAAAGTCACTTGTAGAATTATTTAGTTCCATGAGAAACGAAGAAATGAATTTGACGGGGGCCTTGGAAAAGCATATTTAAAGTCCAAAGTAATTGAATCTCTCACAAAAACTCTGTTACTTTTGAAAAAATAGTAACTGGATACGAAGGCCTTCCAATTATTAGGTGGTTCTTAAAAAATTTTGGTGTTTTATTCCATCCATGATTTTACTTTATAAGCAGGCCTTACACGTGTGGCTGAGTGGTGGTGTTCCTCAAACTGAGGGACTGGTGCTTTTGTTCTTCTGGAGACACCAAGACCGTATCCTGAAGTCAGTGAGGACCTGTAAAAGCTCCATGAAGTTGTCTTCCATCTGCCTTTGCTTTTTGACCTTTCCTCTCCCCACTTTCTTCCACTTGCCTGTCCCTCTCCTCTGTCATGCTCTCCCCTTCGCTCCACAGGGCAGGAGAAAGGGGTGAAGGACAGGCCGAGCCAGCAGCAGCAGTTGCCTGGGGACATGCTGCCTCTGTGCTGCCCTTCCCTGCACGCTGCTAAGTGGTGCTGGATGGGAGGATACAGCCTGGGTGGATATTTATAGCTGCTTCTTGAGGAAGCCAGACTCGTTAGAAGAGCTGGGCAGCTCTGCAGGGCTCAGCTGAATGAGAGACCGTGAGAGCGGGAATGGGAGGAAAGCCAGTTTCTCTCAGCAGCAGGGGAAATCTCCATCCTAGGCACAGAGGACCAGGTGGTAGAGGTCATGAGGAGGCTATACTGTGACACCCAGGCTTCAGAAAACCGCGGGAGATTTCAGGTGTGTGCGGGGACACTTTGGGCAGTGAGGACTTCTCTTGGAAATGGTGTACACCATTTGAGGACATTGGTTTGAAGGAGACCACACCCAGGTTTGCTGCAGCTTGGCGTGCACCAGTTATCTCTGAGTAAGGGAAATACACAGAATGTACTGTTACAGTAGAGAAGATTAGACTTTGGCGTATAAGGACTGAGGAAGACAACAGGATTATCTGCATAGGTGAAGGGCAGTGAAGCTAGCTGAGGTTTTAGAAATGCAGTGCTTGATTCTCATCAGATTGGCAAGGCTGCAGCAGAGGACCTCAAAAGTGGTATTGTGACTAGAAACTGATAAAAATAGTTTAATTTCTGAAAGGATCCTGGAGAAAATAGATTTTGATCCTGGCTCACTTATATGAGTGGCTTGGAGGAGAAAAGTATGCAAAAAACGCTTACTAACGTTTGCAAATGGGAAAATCATGAAAAGAACAATCACTACTGTGGAACCATGTAAATCACTTACTTGTGGAAGTCCTGGGAGTATTGATGAAAAAGACTCAAATCCTGACTGAGAATCAGGCAAGTATCTTCTAGTATAACATTGTGCCTAGAAAGGCTGAACTGGTTCCTGAATATTTGCCCAAAGAAATAACAGGAGCAGACTGGGAGCAGACTGCATAAATCACGTGCGTTTAGAACTGTGCAGGCATTACTGGAGCAGTGTGTGCCATGTTTGAGGAAGACCTTGAGAAACTGAAAAGAGGTTGGGCAAGAACCTAGGGAGATCAAAGGACTGAAAACTATAATGAAAAACTATAATGAAAATCTATTTAGCTTATTAAAGTGCTGAAACTACTAGACTGTTAAGGAGCAGACTGGGAGCTGTCTTCTTCCTCTGCATTTTTGATTTATGTCAACGCAGTTGAATGAGATGAGTCATTTTTCAGTGCAAACTGCAGCCTGGCTAACTGGTCCCATCAGGAGGTGTAGGTGTAAGGCTGACAGTTTCTGTGTTCTGAGAGACTGTAGAAGATAAGTATATAGTTATTAGCTTTGTTTTAGATGCCACACAATGCTTTTGTCTGTGGTGTCAGTGCCTGAGCTGGTCTGCCAGGATATTCATGGAGTGCTGTCTTGAACTTAGGACAGATGTGGCAACAAATCTAAATTTGAGGGCTAGAGCTGTTGCTGCCCCCTGACATCCTTCCTACCTCCCTGACAGATGTTACTGCCTTGAGGCAAGCACATCTAATCTGCTCATGAATCAGTTTGTGAACTGCTGCAGTTTTCAGCCCAATGCATTAGGTTGTGTCAGGAGGGGTACCAATTTCAGCTATCAAATTTTAGTCCAGTGTTGCATGTCTTTCAGAGACCTTGGACTCTTGCAACCTACCTAAATGGTTTCTTAATGGCTTGTCTGATGTTTGCCCTTCTCTTTCCTTCTGGCTGAGTATTTCTGCCTTTCTGCTTTTCTGTTCTCTTACTGGATTTTACAGTCCATTTTATGGACATCTTCAATCTTTGCTTTTTCCAACAGTTCTTCATCTGTGGCTTAGAGAACTTGATGTCAGTCATCATCTTTCAAGAACACAAAATACACATAATTTTAAAACTAACAAAAACAACAGAAAAAAACCCTACCAGGAGTTTTAAGTACTGAATTTTTAATTAAGTGTAAAGGAGAGCCTGTGTTTTTTGGATTTTGTTTGTGTGGGGTTTTGTGGGTGGTTTTGTTTGTTTGTTTGTTTTTTGATTTTGTTTTTTTTTTTTAATTTGTGTTAGCCTGCTGGTGTTCTGTAGTCCTTTTACACTCTGCAAGCAGGCTGTTGAGATTTTAATTTTCTTTTATCTGTCTTGGCAGACATAACATTACAATGGCTTATTCAACACTCCAAGTCAAGGCACTGTTGAAGAAAACTTTTGCTGAAGATAACTCTTTCCCAATCACTTTGACTTGTATCAGCTTTACACAACTGAAAAGATAAAGAATGCAACTGTGTACTACCAGGACTCACTTTGGTCGTATTTGTTAACAGAAGTAAAACTGAGTTATAGCTTGTCTCTCTATTTTTGTTCTTTTTTAAAAAAATCCAGATATTTATCTGCCTAGGTAAGATTCCTGAACGCCTTAATACAAGTATGACAGAAACCAATACTTTTTTGGGCAGAAATGTTTGAGTTCATGCATGTGAATTGTCAAATCCTTAGTAATTTTTTTCTAATTTGAAACTGAATAAACTGCACAGTGGAAACAGATATGACTGTGTTTTTTTTTTGAATGTACCATGTAATCATTCATACAGAATGTTTTCTCTACAAGCACCTGTGGTTAAGTATCAATAACCAATTAAAACCATAATTAAAAGCATCTTATTTGAACAAAATGCTGTTAATCAGAACACTTTCAGATACTCTGGCTGGTGAGAATTTATTTCCAAGGTCGTGTATTTGTAGTTATCTAGATTTTCCAGTCACTGATGTAAATTATTAATATTCTTTGGGAACTGAAAAATAAAACAAATTCTAGACAGTCATGTCATCCTTGATTGGGATTGGAATCTAAAGTGTAGAATTGCAGTGCCTGTTTTCCTCTCTTAAACAGAGGGCAAAATACAGAGGGAGAGCAGGTGAGATGATGTGCATCTTTTCTGACATTATTACCCTCCAAATTCCTGGATTTCCTAAGCATTTTTATTGTAAATGAAATAACTTTCACAGTGCTTCTGGACTACTCTTCCCATTCCTGAACCTTGCAGTATTTTCAAGGATGCAGCCTAGTATAGCTGGGCTCTGAAGAAGGATTAGTTCTCTTGAAAGAGATTAAAAGAGCAATTAACTTCTTAAAATTTTGATGCTTTGCTAACATCTTACAGACACCTGCTGCTTCTAAGCGCTACACTTAGAAGCACTCTGATGGGAATTCTTCTGTGAGTTTGGAAATTCTATGAAATATGGAAACTCCATGTCAAGAAATAATAGACTTAAAACTTTTGCAAGGTAGGTGCTCAGTGGCCAAATGTTTGAAGGACCCTTGCAGATCTAGGAGGGAGAAGTTCTGGGATGCTGGTCTAATGATGTGATAAGTGGACTGATTGCTATAGTATTAAAAAAGTCGTAAGTCATTTATACAGTTCTTGCAATTAGGTACGTGAACTATAAAAATAGCATCATGACTGTTTGAGGATGCTTTTAGGCTAGTGGCTCTGATAAGCTGCATAAAACATACTGCACAGACTTCATAAAATCTTTCTCGAGTGTCACAGGAATGCTACTACAAACATGATGGGTTATTGCCCTTGTTCATAAATACTTGCAGTATTACCTGCAGAAGCCTGGCCAGGGGGCTAATTTTTCTACAGTTAGATGAAAATAATTTAACTATGTGTTAAGTGCTGAGTTCTCAGTAAATAAGTAAATGATGGATGTTCCTGAAATGGGATGTTGGAAATGACCTTCCAAAATCTGAAATATAATCCATCCAGTGACATTTTGTATGCTGAAAAAACAGCATTAGATGGCTAAATTGATGAATTTTGAACACTGTTGTTGCTCATGGACTTCTAAAGTAGTAGAGCTGTTGCAAAAGGCACTGGAATTGCAGTCATCATGCATAGAATGTGAGAGAAGAGCCACTTCTGTACCAGTGGTCTCAATATCCTTCTGGTAGTTGTGCTTTTTGATGGTAGTGCCTCATCCTTCCAACCCACTATCATGGCATGCAAGGTTTTACTTCTGGCATAGGAGCTCCATATCAAATCTTACTGCATCACTTCTTAGTCTGGACCTCTCTTGCCCCGTTGCTGCAGGGGGTTTGTGGGGATGGAAGAAACCTCTTAGCAGGTTGATTGGAACCAGCCAGTTTTCCAAGACAGCACTGGTGAAAAAAGCAGTGCTGACTCCTGTCCTTCCCTTGCTTTGTTCAATGCAGTATTTCCTTGGGAGATGACTAGATGAGAAGTTATCATCTCCCTCTATGTGATGTACATGTCACCAAGTACCAATGCAACCTAAAGACAACCTGTGGAAGGAGGAGGTTAGGTTCCAGGTTGGCTGAATGAATCTCTGTGAATAAGAGATGAGAATGAGCAATTTTGTTATTAAAATTATCCCGTTATACAACATATGTTGATTTTTTTTCTCATTTCTCCTACTATGTGACCTTGTATCAGAACCTAAGGCAAATCAGCACAGACACTGGCCTTGCTGTTCCCATTTCAAACAGCCTGATTTTCAACAACTTGCCTTCAAGTAATTTTTCAAAACGGGTTTAGATGAAGATGAGTGTTTACTGTCATACTCAATAGCTTTGTGGGAAAGATGAATCGTAGCTGACTGACAACTCTGACGTCCTGTTTCTGACACTGCATATGGCCAGGAAGTGTTGCAGAGGTCTGGACCACTGAAGACAGTATTGCAGCAACGTTATCTGGAAAGGTCACAAACTTTCTTTGCAAAGTGGCCTCTGTGCAGGAAGTGTCGCATTGCTGAGACAGCAATATGTGGTGCAGTGCCTTGCACAGGTCCACATTAGGTGTGTGTCAGAAGCAGGGAAGGTGTGGAGATGCATGGAGTGACCACTCCGTGATTGTTGTCTGCTTCTCAGCACTCCTGAGAAGCCGACTGCAGGACAGAGCAGCAGGAGCTGCTGTCGTGCTCTGGCTTTGCCTGCGAGGTGGTGATGCCTCATCCCCAGGCGTGTGTGAGGGTGGTAGTCTGGCCTATGTGTACAGCATCCTCCAGGCTGGGAGAAGAGCAGCCTTGGGGAATGTGGACAGTTGAGGAACTTGGGACTAACCTTCAGTTTAGGCACAGCTCGTAACCCCAGACTCCACAATGTCAAGAGCCCTAAAATAGCACAAGTGTAACAGCAATACAGACATGTTTCCCTACCCTTTTTTCCTTCTCCAAGCTTAGGAACAGCTTAACTGTTACTCAGGGCGATACAGAACCAGCAGGTGCCAACCATCTGTTTTACTTCCAGCACTTTTATTTTTTCCTGCTAGCGATGTAACTTTCCCCATATTTCTTTTCGATTTGCATTGTGTATTGTAGAAAGTAATCATGAACATAAAATTTTAGTTAAATGATATAAAAAAACCCAAATCGGAGTCAAGTTTTTTATCAAATGCACTATAAAACTTCCTACATTTATTGCAGAGAGCAGTGACACATACATAATTTGTTCCTGAATAAGCCATTTCGGAAAACGCTGCTGCTTTGGTCACCTGAGCAGCATGCTGAATGGAATGCCTCCGTTCTGCACTTTTGGACAGGGTGTACATATCGGCTGTCACAAGACTTTTGAGCAGGCCAATGGAACGTGTACAATAATGTTGTATAGTGACCCCAAAATTTTAAAGCGTGTGAAACAGAATAGACTGTACCCTTGGCCAGCCTCTCCGACAAGGCTCTTCTGCCTCTTGCTGTGGCCCAGTCTGGTCTGTAACACGCTGTGATCCTGCAAGCGCCTGCAAAGCAAACTCTGCCTGGCTCAGGTCATGTGGTCATGGCTCAAAAGCACGTGAGGGAAATGGGACATGGGTGAAGGACTGGCTGTTGGTTATTAGTTTTCTGCACCGTGGTTTCCAGGCCAAGCCATGCCTTAGAGCCAGTATGTGGCATTCTATACAGTATGTCTGCGCTGCACTTCTTCCTAAGGATTTGTCTTACTCCAATGCCTTCAAAGAGCAGGACACATTTATACTTTTCCCTTCAAAGATCCTGGGGTACACTGACAGGAGCCATGGTGTTGCTCCGTTACATTTTTGTGCTTGGGACCTAATGCACTGACACTCTCTCTTCCGGGGAGTGCCTGCAAACCTGGTCTGGAGCCAGAGGTCATGAGCACAGAGTGATGCAGGACAGGACACTGAAAGCGAAGTGTGAGGAGAGATGCGTCCTCCTTACTTAGGGGGAAGGATGGTTTTCAGATCTGTGGGGCAATGAATGAGAACAACATAATGTGTCCTCAAATGTGATACGATCAAATTTTATCCCTGGCAAGAGATGGTATTGCATTATGGTCCAAATCTAATGATTCATGTCATCATGCAGTCAGGCTAGAGGCACAGACCAGCCAACACTGATAAACAAAAATAAAAGAGTATTCCAGATTATCAGAAGCCCTAGTCATGTAAAAGCCACCAGGGTATGGGACAGAGTGGGACGACTTTCTTCCTCCACTGCAGAAGACACTGAAATGGGACATCTGTGAGGAGTCACACACTGCTCTGTCAGCACAGACACAAGGTCTTCATGAGAGTTTGAGTCTCTCATGGACTCCACGATAGACTGCAGTCCCTCAAGTCTAGACAGACTGGAAGCTCTCCTGCTTTCAGCTTTCGATTGAAGCCTTTCCAGATTTCTTGTGACCTACTAGCAATGGTGTTGCCCTCAAAAATACTGAGCTCTGCCTTTCTCATTTGGCTCCCTGCCAAGACTTCCATCTTCTCTTGCAACTCAGGCAAGTGACTCATACATGTCTGTCCTGGCTTTAAGCCTTGTTCAGGAGCTATTTGCAGCACTATCAGAATCTAGCATGTTTCACAAGGCTCAGCTCGTATGAGAGCCAAATTCAGACTTGGTCAGTTCCAAGGTAGGTCTGGAAAGGCCTTGTACTCATTCTTGTGTGGGTTTTGCACAAAATGAACAGTCTATTATGTTGTTTCCATTCTCTCTGCACTCAACTGTTTCCTGGCAAAATGGGTTTAGTCCACAGTCTTCTAGGTGCTAAAGTCACCTTGAAAGAAAACATCATGTCCCACTTCTTGAGGACAGTCCGTCTTCATTACAGCATCACAAACAGGATCCCAAGAAGAAAAAGGAGTTTGGAACTGGACTAAGAAGTGATACTGAATAGGAAAGCAGTCCCTGTGGGATGGGTATGTGAGAAAAAATGAACTTGTGGTATACCATCTGAGATAATCCCTTCACCAGCCACAGTTCTCCCAAGGCTATTGATGTGCCTCATGGCATGGCCTGCAGCATTTTTGCTCCCTCCAGAACGTGTGCATTATGCTGGAAAGGTTGTTGACATGAGCATTTTGCAGATACATCTACCATGGAAGAATTGCAAGGCTGGGTAGGTAGCACTACTGGATTAGTAGCACTGTTCTGTCACAGCAATCTCAAAACGGATAAACAGGGGGAACACAGCTGACCCATGAACTGATGATTATGGATGTTCTCAGCCTGAATATAGAGCACTTCTTTGTCTCCTTTGTCTTGGTCAGCATGGTCAGTTGAGCAAGAAGATATATCCCAAGAGCTATCTATGCAATATGAGCATTTGCAAGCTCAGTAGCCAAATGTTTCTTGGAAAGTAGACTTTCCATGGGGAAAGACTCTCATAAATCAGCCTTGGGATATGGATAAGCTGGGTGGGAGATAGGTGTGAGGCAGCAGGCAGAATGTTTGAGGTGAAGAGGTGCCTTATGCTGGTTCCTATCTCCTGAGTTGCTCTAAAAGGGCCATGAAGCCAACCCCTGACAACCCAAACTGTTCTGCCCTCTGTTTCTGATGTGGTCTGAAGCAGTCAGCACTTGGACTGGAAATGGAGCACTTCTGTGGGCGTTGTTCGTGGTCATGGTCTCTGTAGCCAGTGCCCAGCATGTCAGCAACTTTGGCCTGAAGGAGAATAGTGGGAGCAGCGTGGGGAGAGCAAACTGAAAGCCAGGCCAAGCCAAGCAGCAGGCAACGGCAGCAGCTGTGAGCTGCATAGTGTCCAAACCTCCCACTTTTCTTCAGACTTTTCTCTACCTGTGTGATTGTGTCTTCTGTGCCACTTGACTCTGGCAAATGCTGCCTCTCTTGCCTGTCCAGGTATGGCTGCTGAGCAGCTCTCTGCTGGTCAGTGGAAAGGGACAAAGGCTGATGTCACCACAGCCACAGGGCAGCTAAGAGGACTGGGGCCAGCTGGCCCTTCAAGGCTCAATGGTTGCTGAGCCTTGCAGGCCTTCTGGCTTGGAAGGGCAAAGGGACAGGAGATGTGCAGTTCACAGCAGCCATCTGTGGGTCTCTGCTCTTCACTTCAGAGGGAGAGAGGGAGCAGAATGAGGAAGGATATTGCCCTGCTGTATAGTATCTCCCAGGGTGAACAGGGCACCAGGCTCTTTGTTGCATGGTTTGGTAATTCTCCTTGCACACACCTGTTGCTGGCACGGGAGCATGCTCAGGCTGGTGAGGGAAGGGGCTGGGATCACTGTTTGTGTCTAAGAGACTTTGCAGAAGCTTGACTTTCAGGAGGGTGGACAGCGCTGTGGCATCCAGTGGTACAGGCTCTGCTCGGCTGCTGTTGGGTGGGACTGTTGCCTTGGGCCTTATGGAGGGGCCTGTGTCAGCAGAAGCATTTTAATTTGCGTTGAACAAAACCACTCGTAAGGGTTAGCCACCTCTATACTGACTTTGCCAATGTCTCTCCAAGGCCACGATAGCGTGGACAAGTTATGGGGCCTTGTAGCAATTCAAATGTTTCTTTGGGCACCTAAGACCTCCTTTGAGAACTGCTGCCCTCATGATTCTGTTTTCATGGGCTGTGCTGCAGTGTCCAGCACATCCCATGGTGGAGTCAAAGTTCCACACTCATGAGTTGAAGAAAAAGGGAGGCAATTCCTCTGTCATCTCTGAATACCTAATCCTTGCTGCCAGAGACAGCTCATCCCTGGGGCTCACAGACAGGCATTTAGAAAATGCTTTTGTTTTTTGACTGAGTGGACCAGATTGCACCTAGTGTGCGCAATTTTGTGAAATAGTCCCCGAGGAGAGTATCTCATCTGCCTTCCAGTTTCAAAAATTGAAGCACAATGATACATCTATGTAGGCAGTATACTTTTTCAGGAATAAGGTATTTACAGATAAGTGCACTTAAAGTAAGTGGGTTTGTTAAGCAGCATTGCCTGACTCTTTGCTCATTGTCAGCTATAGTGTTTTCACTGAATTGGAAAACAAGTTAATACATTTCCCTAATCCATCCTTCAATGTGAAAGCAGGCACATGCACTGCTGGTGTTTAAAGTTATTTACCAATTAAAGGACAAGGAATGCAAATTTGCAGCGTGCCACTTGATTTGGAGGCTGCATGGTACAGCCATATTGGACCAAGAACCTTGTTACAGAGATTAAAGAATAAAAGAGCTTTTATGTTTTGAATCAAACTGTCCCCCTTAATGCTGATAGCAACTGCTGAGAGCAGTCCCTGAGCAAGGTTCTTCCCCTTGCATGCTGTGGAGAGGTTGTCCTCCAATCTGAAAAAGAGACTGGAGTAGATCCCAAGACCATTTATGCAGCATCTTGTACCTGTCTTCATCTGTCTTATCCCCCAAGTTTATGGCAGTAGGACTTGAATGGAGTGTTTTAAAACAGTCAAATAGCTATGCTTTAGTTTTAGCAGATGTAGTAAAGCCTAGCGGACGGTCACTTTGTGTCAGCTTTTCTTCACCTTTCTATTCTCATATGGACACAGAAATCCCAGGCATGAATAAAGAGCCGACTTTCTGACTAATGAAGAGGTGACCTGGCGCTTCTGCAGTTCAGAAGACAGCATAGGAAGGTATATGTTAGTGCATGAAGTGGCAAAATGTATATTGCTTATAGACAAAAATGATTTCTTGACATCTGTTGGACCATATGAAAGTGTATTTTTAAAAAAAATAGCTAAAATGAGACCTTCAGGAGAACAGTCATTCATTTTCAATACCTAGAGAGGTGTATACTTTGTTTTTAAAATTTATGCGTTACCTTTATTTTTAAACCTTTAACTCAAATCCACACACTAGGTCTTGATCCACACGCAGCCCCAAACACACAAACATCTACTTTGATTGGATGTACACCTGTACATCTATGTACTTTACATATAGTTGTACATGCAGATGGCTAGTTGGCTACCTGCTTATTTGAATAAGGTCAAAAATAGTCAGGAGAGGTCATCAGTCACAAGGAAGAAAGAGCCCAACATGCCCTCTCTTTTGTAGAGATTAATGCAGATTAACTGTAAGTATTTTTGCTGCATTCATGCTGTGTGGAGGTCTGCAAGTGCTCCACAAGGAACCTGTCAAGATGGTCCAAGTGTATTTCAATATTTATTATATACTGTGCCATAAAATTCCGCTTCCAGATCAGATTAATTAAGAGCCTGTGATACCACTCCACATCTGATAGCCTTCAGTACGTGCCATCCTGGATCAAAGTCCCATTCCTCGGCACTTCAAAGCTCAGTTCCCAAACCATCGCTCTGCCCATTTCCTTGGTGCTTGGTATGCAGCAGATGGAAGGTGCCTTGAGCATCCTGGGCCTGAATGTTAATCTGAAGACTGTCATATTAAGATACCTTTCATGTTTCTACAACCTCAGCTTCCATACTGGCTGAAGGAAAACAGTTTTATCGTGCATCTGTTTATCAGACAGTTTATTCTCTTGTGCTGTACAGAAAACTCCACTAGTTTGCTGGAGGACCTCCTGAGGAGTGGAGAAATGGCTTAGTCAAACAGTAAGTTTTACTTGCCATATAAAACTGCATAATCTGTGAGAACGATGAGTTACTGGCACTGTAAAGCAAGTCTGCCATGAAATGAAATGGAAAAAAGTATGTTTTTATTATGAACTACTTAGAAGGGCTGTCTTCTGGGACCTGAGAGCTTGATTTTGTTAGTTTTGCTTTGAGGAAGTCAGATATTCCAGGCAGTGAGCTTTTTAGCCTTTTTATTTAACCTATTTATTACCTCAGGTCCTACCTATTTGACTTTTTTGAGTTTTTCCTACACTCTGAGATTTTCTCAGTGTTTATGGCCCAACCAGTACTGAGCTTCTGAAACATTACAAATTATGAATTTCAACCTTAGGGCTTAGCAGCTGCCTCTTTTGTAAAAAGGCTAAATGAAAAGCAAATGGGTATAACATAAAATCTCTGTTTGCGGACACTGTTTAGTTAATACAGTGATGCTTAAATATGTGCCTGACACCCAGACGTACTTCGTGTTTTACCCACAACCATCAACAAATTCACATGACCTATTATAGATATCATCCACATAGCTGCTAATATACTCAGTTTGTTTGGTAATCTAGGAAGTTAAGCTATTTTATCTGCGAAAGGTTAAGGTTAGCATATCAATTCAAGCTTGGAGGTAGACAAGGCGTAAGTATTTTTGTGCATTGGAAGAATGAAAATCACCTAAGATGTTCTTAACCTTCTTTAACTTCTTAAATTTTCTTCATTCTCTTTTCTCTTATGACTAAAAAGTCCTAAAGCTGTTCTTCATGCATTTGACAAAACATTATTACATGCTTTGTTTGCATCAATTACACAAAACTCAGAGCTGAATGGCCTGTAAGTGGAGGTAGAATGGTACCTTTAATGCTTCAAGAAAGCAATATTTAATAAAGACTACTCAGAAAGATCTATAGTGCTAGAATAAACCATTCTTTCCGAAAACACTTTGTTTTAGAAATGCAGGGACGGAGAGAGAACATGGAATACATTTATGACTTTTATATTTTAAAGAGATTAGCAATTAATCCTATACATGCTTGCAGCTTCATGGCTTAAAATCTTCCTTTAGAGTATTTTTTCAAAGTCGAATTATAGTAAGGTCATTAAAGTCCTTTTTGCCTTTATGTTTATATGATCGTCATGAAATATTTTAAAAGTGGCTGTGAAAAAGGCAAATTAAAGGAACTGGGGAACAAGGAAGACTTTACTGAGAAGAGGAATTATCATTCAAAAGGGCTTGGTTTTTCTAAGAATTTTCTTCCTGGTGTGTGTTAATTGGTCTTAATTGAGAATAAAGTCAAAACCGTCACACTTCCTTACATGTACCAAAACAAAGTTCAAAGTTGTAGTTCAGTCTATGTTAAACTAAGCATAAAAGAAGGAAACACTGGCAAAATATTGCTCTAGCATTTGAACTGATGGAAAGCTGATTCTTAAAGAAATCTAGCATAACTGTCAAAATAACCGTGCCATACATTTGAGAAATGAGGCTCAGAAGTCACGTGTAAGAAGTCTGAGCATCAGGCTTTCTCGATTTACTGAAGCTGTAAACTAATAAATCAATGTCTTTAAAACAAGAGATGAAAGATGAGGGAACAGCAAGAAATATTTTCACACTGTACAGAACAAAATGTATTGATATTTGTAGTGGATAGTTTTAATTACATTTAATTGTTGTACTTTTAAGCCTTTAACAGGAGATTTTTAATGGGCACGGTAAAATCTTTGCCATTAGTTTTTAATGCGATAAAATTAAATGCCTGATGCTGAGCTGTTATGAATCAGTGAAATGCCACTGA
This sequence comes from Caloenas nicobarica, assembly GCF_036013445.1. NCBI lineage: Eukaryota > Metazoa > Chordata > Aves > Columbiformes > Columbidae > Caloenas > Caloenas nicobarica. The sequence continues at coordinate 24,333,868 of NC_088245.1, read as the reverse complement.
AGTCACTGGAGGCACAGATACACTGTTTGAGGCTCAAGTCCCTTATTTTGTGCTAAGTGCAGCCAATCTGGTCTATTAGACAGTGTAAACAGTGAGACATGCTGTGCAAAACCTGAAGTGCGGGAATGGCACCTTTCGGGGAGGAGAATTGGAGGTCATCATTGAAGGCTGAGGCTTGCTGGTCCAGGGGCTAATGAAAACTGACAGATTACTCCTCAGGAAAAAAATGTCTCCCCACAAAAATAACAACCATGCAAATTAATATGATACACAAAGGGACTGAAGATTTATGTGACCGTTTCCCTCATTCCTTTCATCTGACTTCCTTTTTTTGTGCTGTTCCCTAATGATGCTCATTTGTCTGCTTCACTTACTGCTGCTTGCCCTTCCTCCGATGCCACTCCTGTGTGCCAGGCTCACACGGGGCTGCACCTTCCTGGCCTCTCATTCTTGATTCCCACTGATTTTTTTTGATGGTGGTTGAGCTGTTGCAGCTGAGGAAGCTCTTTTGCCGATTTCTTCATGCTAATCCTGTGCCAGAGCTGACCTCACAGGAGAGATGATAGGATGGCCCTGCACTACAGCTGCTGCAGATCACAGTCTCAGTATTGCGTTCAACAGAAACGGGAGGCAATTTAAGTTAATGTACCAGGCTGTGAGGTGTCTGAGCCATGGGTGAACTGTTTTACTTGGCTGGCCTCCGCCTGCCAGCCTTAAACCCCACAGAAAGAGTGAGGCAGGGCCGGGCTGATGAGGCTTCAGCCAGAGTCTGTGGATATCAGTGGGAGGATTCCTGCTGCTTTTAATGAAAACAGGACATTGGCTTTAGATTATCCACAAGACTCTATTCTGCTGTGATAATTACAAAGAATAGAGATCCACTTGAGCAGAACATGAGTCACACCTCATTTCTGTCCTGCCACATTGCGCACAAATCTCTGCTGAGGAGTGTGATCACCTTTCTCTACTTCCACCTTCCTTCTTATAGTCCTTCCCTCTCTGCTCCATCTGAAATGAGATTCAGACTTCTTAGAACAGAGTCCCTGGCTTTCCATTTAGACAGCAAGATGTTAGCCTTTTTGAATGCTGTGAGATTATAAATATATCACAGGGGTTGTGTTTTCTGCACGTAACTGGAGAGTAATTAGTCCTAGAAATTTTTCCTTCCTTCTGGAAATGGTACTAGCAGCTATTTCCTGAGGATGAGAGGCAATTGGCAGCAGGCAGCCTACTTGATGAAGTGAGATGGATGGTGGCTTTCTCTGAAAATAATGATATTGAGCTGGGTCTGCTTGGGAAAAGAACACAGCAGAAGGGAGGGAAAGGGAGAAGAACTGAGGAAAAACAGCCCCCTCTTCCCTCAAAGGCAGGGTTCAGGAAAAACTCACCCCAAACATTGTTCCAAAAGGTTGGTTAGTGTCCTATCTGCTCTCAATCTAAAGCAGCAGAACACAGGTAAAAAATACATGTGCAGGTGCACACACACACGTACACACATATACATAGTATGATAGTTAGGGCACTTTCTATTTAAATATAAGATATAATGTATTAATGAGCTTCAGCCTGAAGTCTGAGCTTTTCCCAGGGCAGTGTGAAGAGCTGTTGTAGTGAAAAACATCAGCATCAGAAAACTTGCTAAATTCCTTACTCAAGTGTGGGATAACTTAACAAATAAACGCTCATGTATTTTCATTTCTGCACATTTGTAGCTTTATGTTTTGCAAATGGTGTTTTCTGCTTTCTGTTTAGCAAATAAGCGTTTTCATTTGCTTTCACCTTAGCTTGCCATGAGATAAAGCTATTTTTAAGGTCACTTGCAAATGTCAAGCCATCCCTTCCCTGCATATATTACCACTTTTTGAAGTAGGAGACTGGGAAACCTAACAACTCCTTGATTCCTCCCAGCATTGCTCCAGGTTGGAGAGTGTTTAAAGTGATAGACATGTTTTCATATTAGCTGGTCAGGTTGAAGATTACTGGTGTGGGAGTCAAGAAGTAGATGTGTCTTCTGTGACCGGCAGAGTGCAGGGAAGCTGGCTGACCTATAGCAGGGTGTGAGGCACGCATGTAAAGAGCAAGAGTTTTCAAGGTGTTATGGCAATCACACTATTAGATGTTTGAGAAGGGCTGTGAAATGTGCTGTTGAATAAACTTCAAGGGTTCATCCATGTTCACGAAAGATTTGGGAATATGAAAAATATTTTAAGCAAATGTCACCATGGTTTACACTAAAGACCTCCAAACTATTCCATGGACTTGCATCCACTCTCTTTGCAAAGATTTATGTTAAACACTGAATGGATGCAAAAAAGCCCAACTTACCAGTCCACAGAAAAAAAAAAGGTCCTATTCATTAATCTTACTATGTCTTCAGAATCTGCAGATTACAAAATCAAAACGTGCACAAAATACACATGCTTTTTATAATCAAACAATCATTTGGTTTTGGAAGCTTGAGCAACTCAGCATAAGCTGTTATTTGTACCTTTGGGGTTGTTATGACAGTCCCACGGGTATTATCTCCTTGATTCAGTCTCTTTTTCAACAAGTCATGATCCTTTTAACATACATATAACATGGAGTTGATATAGCCAAGAACTCTTTTCTGTCAGTTGGAGAAGAATCTTTTCATTGGCACCTAGACACATTAGCGTCCTGCTGTGTTTATTAAACTGCTGGCCTAGATAATGCTGAAATAGATAGCTTGGTGTAACAAGGGTTTATGTACTCAAGTTATTTTTTACCACTCATTTGCTCTAACTGGAGTTACACATAGAGACACCAGATCAAAGAAAATTCAGTAGAAATTATTTTGCAGTCACAGAGAAATGAAATTTGCTTTGTAAGTAAATGGCCTGCTAGCTTTATTACTTGTTTTTTCTTTTCCATTTTTCTTTCTATTAGAAGCTGAATATTTGAAAAATGAAAAATTTAATCTGGAGAGATTGTCTTGATAAATGCACTATACCAAAACCAGTAAGCAATGCAATGTGTGCCCTGTTTTCCTTTCAGGAGGAGAGAAATATACTAAGGTGTTTCGAGAGAGATATATATAGGTGTCAAAACAAACTTCATCCTGCTCTTGATAATGCAGTCAGCATTAAGGATGGATACTACAACTATATATTTGCAACCTAGGAGGGTTGAGTGGCAGAAAGATAAATAAGCTATCCAGAATCATCCACTTGCTCTGTTTGCCACCAGCTGATGTACCTTCATCATTCTCCCCTGAGACTAATAGTGAGATTTGTCATTGCCTTTGTGTTTGTGAGAGACCCTGAGCTGAATTTCAGGTATTGCAACAAGACAAATCTATTTAAAACAACATAAATCTCTGGTAAGGTTTGGGGCTCTATGCTATGTCCATTATTGGACAGACCAGTAAAGTTTGCTGAAAGGCTGCTTCTTCAGTGAAAAGAACAGGAATCAGCACTCCGTAGTCTGGTGTTTAAAATATGGGAGAAGCAGGGAAAAGGTTTAACTCTTTGCACTATATGGAAAGTCAATTCTGTCTTAACTGAATTGGATAAAAGCAGTGAAAGCAGGGACTTTGTTAGTTCTTCACAGTTCCTTGAAAATATTAGATTTCTTTTTATATACATAATCTTAGTATGGTGGTTTTTAGCAAATACCTTTATAAAATGCAAGTTGTCCTGTCCTGCAACACTAGCTAGGATAATGCAATACTCAGAGAAAGGGAAAGAGAATAGCTTTCAATAGAGGTGACTTTGCAGTGTGACAGTGGCACACAAGTTTGGTGTGGGATGTAATTGATCGTGAGACAGACGTTATAGAGCGGGTGCCAGGCAGATCCTGTTGGTGCTTCAGGCATAATGGGATGAATGAGCCCCCAGAATTGGAATGGATCAATACTGTCTCTGCTCATGTTGTTTCAGACAAAGCAGTTAATCATTTATTTAGAATACCTGTATACCAATGCATTCCTGCTAACAACCTTCCTTCTGCCTGTTTTATCACGATAAAATTGACATCCTTAAGTCAGAAACAAGTTGGGCAAAGATTAATTTTTCTGTTAAATTCCATTGCTTTTTAAAAATTTCAGATTCCTACCCTAACGTCTCATCTGTTTGGTTTGGTTTAGTTTGGTTTGGTTTGGTTTTGTTTTTTGGTTTTTTTTTTACTACCCACAGAGAGCTGTAAATACTGCATTCAGGATTTTGAAGGCCATGAGCACAATACTTCTGGAGGGGTCTCCATCATCCCAGACAGACAACCTGTATGTGCACAGGATGGTTATATGACATGCTCAGTAAAATCCAGTCAGAGCCTTTGAACATATGGCATAGCAAAAATTGTCTGCCTGCACAGATGGAGCAAATGAGGTGATTTATCTGTTCATGTGCAGTAGCCGCTTCTGAGACACACCACAGTCAGTATGGCCATAGAAAGACATGTAAGATACTAGGTGGGATGAACAGCTGTTCTGACGTTGATTGATTGTCCTGGTGACCATCCTGAACAGGCATTCAGCCCTATACTGATGGATAACATCAGCACTCTGTTATCTACATATATGATGCCTACCACAACAGGGACCCTGGGCCAAGTTCACAGATATTAACAGTATAGAGGGAAATATTAACTTATATTCAGACAGCCTTGAAAATTACTTGGTCATAGGAGCCTGGTCTCAGTGTCTCTTTCTATAAGTCTTCTTGTGGGGATCATTATTAAGACACTGAAAAAGGGAGGGAAGTCAGCTGTTTTAGGAGTATTTTCTTTTGTTGCTTTAGTTAACCATTCTCTAACTGCCTCCACTTGGTGATCTCCCCTACAAGCCAAGAGCTTTTGCATCTCCTTATGTTTTTATCAGAACAGAAGTAAAAAATATTTTATTAGGAATAATAATGGCAACTGTGTCATTATCAGGTTTCAGGAGATCAGTACTTTTTTCAAATCTGTGTGTTTTCAATGTGTTGTTTCAAGAAACCAGTGAAGGATATTAAACCTCAAAGGGGTAAGTAATATCAGTAGGGATATAGTTGAATAATTATTGCAGATTTAAATTCTAATACTTTTTCAAATTACTTACAATCATCCCGGTTGTGCAGATTCTCAAGAAGATGTGATGAAATGCAGCATTATACTGTGATTAAATAACCCTTGCCAGCATTCTTTGTAATCCACAGCCTGGAAGCTTAGATTCTCACAAACTTTTATATTAAACTAAAATTATTACGGTTATTCATATCAACTTTCTAACTATTCAGTAATTTCCTTAAGTTCAGCAAAGCCTTGTAAGGTTGAGTTCCATAAACTAATGGTGTGTTGCGGGAAAGCTCTTAAAAACCTGTACACCTCTCTCCTGTCATGGAGAGCTTTATCTCAAAAGATACTGCATGGTTCAAAGACCTGGACTGTTGAGTAAGGGAGCAGATTTATCTCTGATGGGAAAAATGAACAACTTTAGTTTTACTATAAGGCTCCAGGCATTATAGACAGCCAGGTAATATCCTGACTCTGCTTAAATCACTGGCAAAATGCCTGCTGACTTCAATAAGGCCAGGTTTTCATCCACAACATATTTAATAATCTGTGTCAAAATGAGATCAATTCTTTGCTGTGGGTGGGGAGATGTGAAATTGTTCTAAAATGGAAAAAGGACAAGTTGCCAATAACGAAGAGACATCAGAGAATTTGAGAAGCTTCCATCTGGGAAACATCTTTAGTTAGTCTTTCACATATATTTTAAATATGTTTCCTGTTTTCTACAGCTAATTAACTGGGAAAAAATATTCTTCTGGTGGATATATCCAGTGATCACTCTATGAGATAAAATCAGCTAGTCTATCAGTTCCAGCAACACTGCTGAAATTTTGAGTTGTATGGAAGTATCATCAACCATCTTCTTCATTAATCTGTACATCAAGCTGTGTGCATTGAAGCAAAATCTAAACTGCTATTTGGAATTAATTCCTATAATGTAATGGTGTGGCAAAATATTTTATAGAATAATTAAGGTTAGCAGATAGGACTTGAGTCTTCCTCGGTTTCCAATAGCTAGAGATCCAAACCAGAAAATACAGTATATACCATTGTTATTTTTCACCCAGATTAACTGACGGTGAAGAACCGACATACAGAATGTGTTTATTTTAAAGTCCTGTGAGTGAGGAATTAACTTTTCTGCCTTCTCTGAGAAGTCAGCAACACTAAGTTAATGTTGCAAGAGAGTACAAATCTCATTTCAAAAATGTATGCACCGAAGTTCACAGTTTTGCCATTAATTATGTAAACGAATGTCATCAAAGAATTACAAGGATAAAATAAGTTCTCCACTCTTATTACATTAATAACGTAGGATAAAATAATTTCTCCACTCTTATTACATTAATAACGTAGTATTAAGTTATCAATACCTTTTTATACAAAAAGAGAAGATAGGCAGGCTCTCTGGTAAGTTTTTGCGATTCTGTAGACTTCAGAATATTTTTTTATATATATATTTATATTAACTCCTAAGTTAAAATATACTGACTTTGCTGTGAAAAGCAACCAGATTCCTTTTCAACTCATGTTCAAGGTTTACCCAGGAAGTTTTTGTTTGCATCTTTACTTTTTAAGCAATGTCTGGTTATCCATCTGTGCTCCTCAGCAATAATCACAGCGCTTTATAAAAAATTCTGTTTAATAGCAGTGATCATAAGAAAGTAACTGTTTGCTTTATCTAAGTGGCTTTCTCTTCAATTCCCTCTTCAGTAGAGCTTCTACAAAGCCAAGTCAAACACTCTGTTGCATGAAGAAAGTATTTGCAAAGAGTCATTATAGCTACAGGTGAAACAGAGAGCATCCTCTGCCAAAACAGGAGTCCTTCTGTGGCACTACAGTGTGTCAAAAAGAAAACAAAACCAATACAGCCTCTGAATGAGATGAATTGCTCTCTGCTGTGTGGTAAAGGGAAGAAAACAATGCTACAGTAGTCTGGAAAAAAGGAATGAAGTGTTGGTTTCCTTGATGTGCCTTTTTATCAGGGTAATCCCTTCAGCAGGAGAACCAAAAATTTGAAAGAGGAAAAACAGCATCTCCACCCACTGGTTGTATAGTAGCTGCTAATATAGTAAAATTTAGAGACATGCAAGAGGCGGCCTTTACTTCATCTAGTGTTGTTTGCAAAGCCAAAGTTTCTATAGTGGCATTATGCCCTTACTGGTATTGCTACACCACCACAATCAAAGATCTTATTTAGACACGCAGACCTGGATACTGCAGAAATACAACCAACAAAGTAATGTTTTGTGTTGAGTAAAGTCCTGTTATCCAGTGATCAGGCAGAAGCAATTGGATACCTAAGGTTACTTCGGGCATTCCCTTGCAGGTCAGTCACACCTGCCCTGCATCTGACATCTGTAGGACAAAGGCAGAAATAACTCAAAGAGTGCAAAGTATCATGTGACTTTGCTGTCTTCTAATAAGAGCGTAATGCTCTAGGTAAAAATCATACTCTCTCAAGCTGTTGTTCTCACAGGCCAAGTCTGATGTTCCTGAGCTTTATAGTGGTCTGGACTGAGTGGCGAGATGGATCGGTGTTCCCACCATGGATGCTTCATCTTCCAATGCGTGGGTACCTTCTCCAGACTAGGCAGCTCTGGCAGAGACTCCTCCAGGCTCTGGACAGCCCGGTTTCAGGGCTTGCCTTTGCTTGGCAAGGGTCCCTGGACAGCAGGCTGCCGTGCAGGAGCACAGGCGGGGACACTGCTGCCTTCTGCAATAAAAACAAGGCAAGAGAAGGGCTGAGAGCCTGTGCTTAGTGTTTGCTATTGATGGCCTCTAGCTGCCTGCCTGCTTGGCTGGGCAGGGACACGTGGCACTTCGAGTCTTTCGTACACTGAGAAGCTGAGAGATGTAAACTCCTAATTTAGGTTGTCTAAATTGCTCTCTGGAGGTGTTCAGAGCTGTCTCGTTCCCTCTGCTGTGTATTTAAAGCAGTTGGGCATGTTTTCTGTGCAGCTTGCGTTACATTTAAAAGGACAGTTGCTTGATTTTAAGATGAACTTGATTTGGACATAAGCTTGGGGTGGGGTGCAATCCAGTTAATGTTCACTGTGTTCTCCATCTGTGAAATGGAACTGACAGCACCTTGCATGGAATTTGTGTATTTTTGTATACATAGGGAAAATGATGGGCCTCTGATTATGCTGATGCCTACGGCTGAGAGGCTGAACCTCTTCACACTCCCACTTCATCTGAGCTGTATCTTTCTGTTAATCCTAATGTCCAAAGTACTTTTGTCCAGCTACATATTTTCCTGCCTTTAATGAAACATAACAGGAATATGATGCAAATCTATGGCTACATGTAAAATGTAGAATTTGTGGAAAGGAACTGCTCTATTAAGGCTGTATTTGCTGCAATCTCTTCTGCGAGAAACATCACATATGCCATTTAGCAATTGTTAATAGGAACCAGAAGCCTAATTGGCAGCTCACCAGATGAACAAAGAATACAAAGTGATACCAGTTCTCCAGGGATATGCCTAGATATCTGGGAATAAGAATATACATTTCGTGACTCAGTTTTCTTAAATAATGAATTTATAGTTGAATTCAACAGTTTCATGTGGTCAGTAGCTCTGCAATGCAGGGCTCAAGCAGTAACATCTGTCAAAGTTACAGCATATGCTCTTGCATTTCATTCCAGCACTAAGTTGCACTGTACCACACTGCAAAGATGAACACAACATAACCACACATAACCCCACTCATGTAATAATGCTCAGAGTTCCTGGTTTTGCCTTTTTTCTACTTCTTTTTGTTTAAGAATATGCACTGAGACAGAGACAAATCAGCTGGAAGTATTTAAAACTCAAGGTAATGTTACAGGTAATTAGCAGCACTCCAGATGGATAATAAAAGACTAATAAACGGCTAAGGATGAAACATTATAACTGTTAAGAAACACTCTTCGTTAAAATACATCACAGTCTCTGGGATTGCGTTTTATCTCTCTCCCAACACGGATGACAGAATGGGATCTCCCATCCTTTCCTTATGTATTTGGCTTTGGCTTTCATCTGTGTATGCTTTCTGAATCACATGGTAAGATTTTCAAGTTCTGGACGTATGGTGTATTTGAGTTTGCAAAAATTATTATTATTTTTTTAATAAGAAAGACATTCAAAAAAGCTGGGCAGTTGAGTAAAGTCCAAAAAGGTTTAGGAGAGAGTGACTATTTTTAAGAAGAGGTGAAAGCACTGCTGATAAGTAAACTCATTGTCTTAGGAAGAAAGGAACTGCTGAAAGATAATCAGACTTCAGGAAGGGCCTTGCTTTGTCTTAATGAATGCAGGAATGCAATGCTGAGTCTAGGCAACTTCCCCTCAGATTTAGTATAACGTGAAAAAGTTGATGTGCCTAGTAAATAGCTCTCTTCTGGAAAATGTACTACGGCCCGTGTCACTTTGTGCTAATTAAATGCACCTACCAAAAGCTGCTGTTGTGTTATCACCAAAATAATCTTCAAAACCCTTGTGTATTCATTGCTTAGTATCTTACACAAAAAAATGCCAGATCCCTGCTGGGCCCAGATTTATGCTTTTCTTCCACTCTCTCATACCCATGCAGATGTGATGAGTGCTATTATTATGGGACAGCAGAGCTCAGAGGCCTCAGCCTGCAAGCCCTGCTGTGATAATGTGCGCTGTAGACCACACCAGGTAGTAAGGTGAACACCTATAGCCTGCTAACATCTGAACAGACTTTGTCTCAGTTATGTAAACAGGGGGAAAATCTCAATGAAGTATTTGTGCTCAAGAGTGAATGACCTGCAGTGGTTAGTGTTACATCTGACATGATTTAAATGGGACATGATTTAAAGTAGCCAGTCAAAGAAGTATTATTGTATGAAAGAATGTAAAAAAAAAATATATATTGAAAATAGCCATGCTTTTGGCACAGCTTATAACACCCCCATGGTACATGGCAGGTGGCTGTGCATGCACAGTGTGGCAGTCAGTGATGGTACTGGCACACAGCCCATCCTTCTTGTGTGCCATCTTTCGTTTGTTCAAATTTATTATTCAGAATGATCCTATTCTTTAACAGGTGCCCATGACGTTAAAATGCAAGTAGACCCACCACAGACGTCCATGTTATTTTTTTGTTGGCATATATCTGCATCTTCTTTTATTTGCCATGAAGATATTTCCGGCAAACAATGATGGAAAGATAGGCTTCCTACCTCAGCTGATGGATGCTGATACATGGACAGTAGCTCGGAGTAGTTTTCAAACATGGGATATCAGAAATTTGTTACTGAAATCTAGTCAGCCTGGCTCTAAGTTCAGAGATTTGGTCCTTCGGTGTAACTAAGAGAAATAAGAGACCGCGTGGATCATCTTCAGTTGACAGAGATAGCACTTGTCTTCAGAGGGGAACGGGCTCAGGCTTCCTCTATCTGCTTTAGCTGACAGAGCACCATCTCTTCCAGATGCTGTTTGCTGACAGATTGTATTTGCAACAAGATGTGTCATCTCAATATTCTATTTATGAATACATTTAATTAAAATCCATTCATGCAGATGTAAAAGCATTTACCATTTAAGGAGGCTGTGACAAGGACTTAGAGAGGACTTCTATTCCTGTAACTTCTTTGCCCTTTACTTTGGGCTTTTCAGCATCTATCTGAATTTTCCAGGATATTCTTAGATTACCTGTTTGACTAAAGTGGCTTTCAAATATAGATGCTACAAAGGGAAATGCTCACAGAGAAACCATTCCATAATCAAAATCTTTCATTTCCCATCTCTCAGCTATCTGCTGTTTTTGAAATGCAGCCTCATAAGTCTGACAAGGGCTCCATGCTTAATTGCCAAGATTAAAATTGATGTACCTGCTGCAAAAACTAAAACACCACTTCACTAAAGATATTTAAATAACCACAGCATCTCACAAAAAAAACCCCTCAAGGGTTTCACCCAAATTAGATCTAATCATACAAGACAAAACAATACTCTCATAGTGTTAAGGTATGAAACAAGCACTCCAGAGTGGCTCATGTCAAGGATACCTACACACCCCCAGATGTTCAGGGATGTTGTGGTTCAGGCTTTGCTCACGGGAACATATACTGTTTTTAGAGGACCTTTATGTACTGCACTGGAAAGGCCTGTGGTGCCTGGATCTGTTAATCTTTCTCATGCCAGGCAGAGATATCCTCATGCTGATAGTATTAATGGTGCAGAAGGCCAGGGGGATGTACAGGGATGTCTGCACAATATCTGCAGACAGCTGCAGATTATCTTCCCATGCTACCAAAGCTGTTTCAGTGTCTCACCCTGCCTGCATCCAGATAGGGCCAAACATAAATGCAATTTATTAGATATGAGTAGAGGAGCATTGGTACCTTTTAGGAGTGCATGGTTAGGAATGGAGAGTGTGACACAGAGGAGCTGATGACTAACACCAGGATAGCTAGGGTAGTTTCTTGAGTTTCAGAGATAATATTGCTCATTTGGAAGAGGAAGGTAAGCTTCTCCACTTGAATGAGCTCTAGTCGTGGGGGTACCAGGTGAGCAGAGCAGTCCAGAACATTTTTTGCTAGAGTATATCCAAAGTATGTTTCATTTAAGCTAAAATGTTTCATAGAAGTGTAGAAGTGCATTTAAAAATTTCCTTAGAGACTCTGCGCTTGGTGATTTGGGCATTAGGGGAAGAGATGGGAGAATTCTTTTAATTTCCTGGCCTCCCTGGTTGAAAGTGATCAAGGTGGTAAAACAAAAATAGCTTTGAATCAATGCTATGACTATATGACTATGCCTGGCATATTCCATCTCAAGGGATAGACCAATACAATTTCCTTTTTAGCAAAATATTTGAAAGATTTTCTTTTATTCTTGTATTAAATAAAACCACCTTTCACATTTTAGAAGCTAAAAACTGGATTATGATCCCCCAGAGACCTCTGCTGAGGGCCCTCTTTGTAACACCAGATGTGGGGTTAATCAGCCTCTGATTGAGACCAGTACATGTTGAACAGTACATGATGTGAGTCTGTATACTGCAGACATGCAGATGGAATACTTGGTGCCCTGTAACAGACAGCATATTTGTGTTGTATGGGAAGGCTCCCCAAATGTGTACCAGGTTTTCAGCGAATTAGGAAGAAGTCTAGAACTGCAAAGCATTTTAAGGAGTCAGAATTAATGTACTGGTTTACCATGCCAACTAGCTTCACTGTTTGGTGTAGCATGGCTTCAGTGGGTGGCTATGAGGTGAACGTTTTTTTAATGTATAATGCAGCTTAATACTGAGTTCTGATATGGTAGTAAACAGAGATTAAAAACCAAACCAACGAACAAAAACAACCCACCTTATATCAGCCTGACTCACTGGAAATTGCCCAAATGTGCAGAGTAAGTAATTATTTTCTTAAAATCAAGCATACCTATCTCTGAATTCCCACACAGTGAGCATGCATGGGTAGGTGCAGAAGAAAAAATTGTAGTTATTTAAACTGAAATGATGAGACAGCATCTGGCTCTTCTGCTGCCACAGTTGCAAAAACACAGAAAAAAAAAAAAAGTCAAAGAAGGTCAAAGAAGTCTTGGAACCAAGACGAAAAACATTTGGTATTCTGGTAACAAAACAGATAATGGCATTAAAGAAATGTAAAACTGTCTGGAATAATAGCAATTTGCTACTGCTGCTGTTGAGTAAACACAACAGATTCTTCTGCCTGTGACAGTTCTGCCATTAGCACAAGAGAATCATTCATACTGCAGCATCGAAGAAAACAAACAGAGATCTGTACTTAATTTGCAGTGAAACCCTGAGACAGCAACCTCAAGAAGATGAGGACAAAGGACCTTGCCAATACCCTCCACAAGCTGCACCTATAATATGATTGAAAAGAATGTGTGTGTGATCAGAAAATCAATGAAACAGCATGCGGATCTGCAAGAAACAAACCAAGAAACTGCCAGCCAGAAGCAGAGGAAGCAAAGCACGTGTGTGCTGGGTAGACTCACAGCACGTTCTGCGTGAAGGAGGTAACACACTCCCAGGAGTGAGGAAAAGTTGCAGGAGAGAGGGTATGCTACAGAGGATGGGGGTAGAATAACCTGAAGAATTATCAGAGAAAATCAGATTGCAGGAGATCTAGAGAGGTCACTAAATCCACCCAATGGCCCAAGGCACAACCAAGCTTTCCTCCTGTCGTCTTCCAGAACAAGCAAAGTCCTCATTGTAGTGGGTGCAAGGATGCTGAAGTCCACATGAAATCCCTGCTCCTTCACTCAACCAGATATGATTGTTTTGCATCACTGTGGAGGCTAGTTGGTGTTTTAAAACGTCAAATAGCTACTGCACTCCCTCTCTTTATTAAGACTTCTCATGTTGTGAATTATCAATGCAACTCCAGCACCGAGGTCAGGCAAAATAACTATTCATCAGACAGATGTCCATTCCTAACGGGGGCAAGCCCACATGCACAGCCCAACCAGGGCTGACATGAGACAATTCCTTCTGTCAGAGGATCTTGCAAGTGGTCAGAGGACAAACCGATTGTCTCATGCAAGCTCTCCATCGATCCACGGTGCAGACTGAAAAGGCAAAGCAGGGCAAACAGTCTGTGTCATGTCTTTTTCTGGTTAAATAAGACTTTATTCACCAAAGCTGGCAAGCTGGCACTTCTGACAACCAGTTGCATTCATCTGTGAAAATGTAAGACATAAGTGACACAACTGTTGTCGGCACTGCTGGGCTGTCTTTTCTCATGGACTAGCTAGTCACTAATAAGCAGTGGATATTTTGCATCTTATCTGGCATTAGTAGCTGCGTCTACAGTTACCCTGGTATATAAGGGCCGTTTAATGGAAAAGGCTACAAAGTGCTGAGGGAAGCTGGACTTTGAGATGGAAGATGATGAAAACTCAATCAGTGACTCTCCCACCTTTCAAGAAATGTCCTTTTACTACTGGAAGTGAATAATGGTAATGATTTTTACCTGAGTAGTGCTGGGTGGAGATTCATTTTATCAAAAAAAAGTGTTCCTAATCACTTTGCTGCCAGCTGAGAGTGTATAATAGAAGGCAATAAATTAACCATTTCACTCTAAACAAAATCTAAGAGTCACAATGAAAATTCAGTTGTAAGAAAAGTCCTTTGACAGTAAATAAAATTTTATAGGACATGTAAATAACAGTTCAAGTGACTCAATTTAGCACTGACAAAAGCTGTTGTCAGTGCAGAGTAATTGTTCAAATTGCCCCCTTTCACACACAAAAAAACCCAGCTAAAATGAGCCAATTTATGTGGCATTTACAAGAATTGTTTTCAACTGTAGGCATTGTGTTAAAGCTGTTTAAAATTAAGTAGATGGTTGCCAAATTGATGCAATTACTTAGACATCATAAAAAGGGTTTTAAAGCTGCAAATGCATCTGCTAACAGTATTAAATTGAGGCAATTAGCCAACAAAAGTTTTAACCTTCATCTAGCCACCAGGAGTGTATTTGGACATGGGAAGTACTTTCATACATGTCTTACTGTACTTTATATTAGTAATTAAGGAGGGGAATTACCTGAAGATAAATCACCAGTATGAGCTTCCAGAGGTGCACCTATCTGCAGCTAACATTAATCCATGCGTTGCCAATGCTGTGTTCACATTAATTGGTGCTGCATGAACTGTGCCGATATTATTCACCATCATTTCATGTATGTACATTTTGTTATTTAGTCAGTAAGTCTTATACTGGAAAGCATCTGGAAGCAAACCAACACCGTTAACAGAGAGCGATTGTATGAAACGAGACCTGTGAAATTCCTCCGGTTGTCTCCACCTCCGAAGGAAAGCTTGGTGCCATACAGACCGGGACCCTGTCTGGCTGTAGTCAGTCCCTTGCATCTACACTGCTGACCTGAGAGGCACTGTGTGCCTGACGGCTCTTACAATGTTCCCAGAAGGACCTATCTGATATTAAGTAATGTCAATCAGGATGGTGGACTGTTTCTTGTCTTATAACACTTCAACACTTTCTAGGTTGTGTTGTGCGGCTTTGGGCTAGTTACATATGCCCAGAAACACTGTTACATCAACGCCACTGGCACTAATTTAAGGTTCTTTAATCCCAAATATTAGTTTTAAACTGTGAGCCACAAAATTTTTAGTTAAACCCTCAGAAGCGCAGATTTCAGGTACTAAGCTTCCCAAGCCCCCACAGTCCTGCTCTGGCAGATGCCTATCCCAAACCACTGAGGTCCCTTGGTTGAGGAGGGCAACAAATCCATGTCTCCCTGTTCTTATCTGCAGGAGATCATCTCTTGAAAGAGAGATCCACATCCAAAATGCTGTTCTGACATAGATACTTTAGCTTGGAGGGACTTTGAGTCTGTGCCCTGAGCCTGGAGAAAGTTGGACAGAGTTGGAATTTAGGTAAACCTTTCTCTTTAGCATTTTCTAACGGCTACCTTAGGCAGCTCTAAAGATACATTACAGTATAATGGGTCTTGTCAACCCTATTTGGAGATGCTTGACTTTCCCCACACACTGCTCAGGCACTTCTGAGTAGCAAATTCCCATCCGGGATCCAGGCACCTTGCAAGAACCTTGCAGCTTTCAGCATTTCAACACCTAAGCCCACTCCAGATAGCTGTCTCAGTTCCCATCTGTTAGTGGGAACAACAGTACTGTCTTATCTTAGAGGAGGAGTGTCAGATGGGTAAAAAAGGATATCTGTTTGTCAGATGTTGTAGCGAAGGAAGCCATATGAATGAAAAGGAGGAACATCTGAGTAGGACTTGTAATTCGATTAGCCCAAGTCCTGATCAAATTTGTTCAGCCATACTCTCTCATAGAGGGAACAAAAACCTCACAGAAGAAAAATACATGCTAAAAAAAAAAAAAATCGCTTGTCTGACTTGCATTTCCCTGTGGCCTTTTCTGTGCATCTTGATAAAAGCTTTGGAGTTCAAAGCTCTGACACTCCGAGCAGGCTGTTAGATTGGAGAGGACAGGGATACCTACCAGCACTCAGCTTTGGGACTTAGAGACTAAGTATTTGCCTTCTGGGGCTGAGTGTTATCTACTAATACTGAATGACTTGAAGTCAAGTTTTTTTGTGTCCACCATTTTTTGTGTCCATTCATCTTGTTTCTTCCAGTTTGTCAAACTATAATGAGGCAGAGAGATTCTCTTATGAGTCAGAGAGCCAGCTGAGGACTGTTACTACATACAGATGACTCCCTCCAAAAAGTGCAGTTCCTAGTGCATAATCTTATTGCAATCTTCTAAATCACCTGTGGGAGTTGCACCCCGTGGCACGTGAGACCAGTCTGATAGAGAGGACAATAACAGGAGAGACATCGGCAATTGTTCTCAGCAGCGCTGCACCCACCAAAGAAAGAGTCATTAATCAAAAAGGTCTGGCTATCGTATATACAGAGTACAAATGCATAAAAATAAAGTGGTTAAATGGCATTTCAGACATTGCGTTTCAGAATGTTATTTACTAACTGTAATGCAAACAAGACACCTTAAAGATGTAAAATGAGAATTACAGGACATTATAAGTAACAAACTCCTGTTCCTTGCCGAAACTTTCTTCCCATATCTCTAAAATTTTGGGCTGGTGTCTTCCTCACAGCATCTACTCAATAATTCTTCCTACACTGGTCAGACTCTAATAATTTGTCTAAAATAAACTTACTTAGGTCATCAGAAAACAGCTATCACTAGTTAACTGTCAGACTGGAAAGTTTTTATATTGAATAGTGTTCCATGGATCTTTGTCCTGAGTCACAGAATCATAGAATTATTTCAGTTTGAAGAAATCCTCAAGATCATTGAGTCCAACTGAGTCCATTCAGTATTTTCATTAAAGTCTTGGATGTAGGCATTGAGAGTTTGCTGCTAAATCTGCAGATAACTTCAGACTGGCAGGGGTGACAGGCACTTTGGAGGAGAGGTCTAGAATTCAAAATTATCTCAACAAATTCAAAAAGTGTTCTTAAAAAGGTCTTCAAATGTAGGAGGATATTCATCAGGGAAAAGTGGAAAATATTACATATATGTAGGAATAAGCAATGGCACAAAATCAAGATAGGAAAAGAATCACAGTCCTCCAGACAAAAAACCAAAACCAAAACCAAAAACCAAAACCAAAAAAGGCAAGATATATAAATAGGAAGTAGTGTAGATCCCATTTAATATTTCTTTCATTACAGTCAGCATTAAATAACACCTCAACTGAAATATTGAATCTTTGTGAGGTATTGCAGGTCAAGACAGACATGGAAAAGGTAGATCAAATTTCAGAGGAAATCATCAGAAAAATCAGGAAAACAAAACTTGTGAGTACAGAATGAAAGAAGTAGATTTGTTTAATATGGAGAAGGGACTAACTCTGGAGGCATAACTATAGTCTAAAAATATTAAAATGTTTTTTCAAAGGGCAAGAAAAACTGTTATCATACACACTGGAGACAGGGCAAGGTCTGAGAAGCTTAAACTGGAGCAAAGAAAATTTAGGGTCAATACTGGGTAAAATCTTCTAACAGGGAGGAGAGTTAAGAACTCAATAGACTGTATAAGGGTGCTGTGAAATCACGGTTTATTGAGGGGTTTAAAGAACAGATTAAACCAGGAATGAGACGTGTGAACCCTGCTATTGGGTATGAGAGAGAGAAAATTAAGGGACCACCCAAGGTCCCTTCCAGTGTTGTTCTCTGTAATTCTTCACCCAAGAGCATTCTCAGCAAAAACGTCAGGTAAGAAGACTTTCAGCCTCAGATGATACTGCCCAAATGCTCAACTGTTCAGAATACGCTCATATTGAATGCCTTCTTCCATTTTCAAAAGAAACTCGACTTTGCTAATAACATAATTGCTTTATTACTGTAATTATACTATTTATCAGTTGTTGCTGACTGATTCAGCATGACATATACAATTCTACAGGAAAAATACATTTGGAGTTCACAGACTTTCAGTTTACCAGAGTATGTTCTCATCAATGGACAGCATGGAAGAAAACCTCTTTTCTGTTAGCCTTTGATTTTTACTCTTTTTCCACTTTCACCTCTCGAGGTATTACTGTTCAATGCATTTTAAATAAAAGTTTATTCTGGCTTCTTGTCTCCAAAGCCTGTTCCTGCATTCCTCAGGCAGGCGAGCTGAGCCACTAGGATTTCACGACCTAATGTTTTGCCTATTTCTTCTCTTCTGGAAAGAAACACCTAGCTGTCTTCCTGCCTTCCTTGCTCCTTTTCTGTGCATTCATTTTGTTGTTGTACTTTGTCTGGGGAGGTCATTATGTGAGGCAACGATATGTTAGCTAGTGTGTAATTCAGAAAGGAGTTGCTCATGTCTTGATGGTACAAATGATTATCAATGTCAATTTAAACAATCAGCTATTACCAAAAATATTTTCTAGACATCTTTTCACTCTGACTGCTCATCACTGGACTTTCTTTATATGGTCTATGGCTTTCTAGTGCCCGGGAATGGTGCAGCCCACACTCAACAGAGTTCTCCAGGTGAGACCTTAGCTTTTTTTTTTTAAGGACTACATTATGTACTATAGTGTGTGTGTGTGGGGGGTTTGTTGTTGGTGGTTTTGTTTTGTTTTGTTTTCAAAAACAAAGTTTCAGGCAGTCAGGTCTTAAGGTTCTTAATGAAGAAATTTCTGACTACTGACTTTTTATTTCTGAAGTAGGCAATCAAAATCAAAACTGTTGCTGTTCAATAGATCACAGAAGAACTCAAAAGTTGATGTCTCTGCGACTTTATGCTGCCTGAGCTCCTAAAAGTCTTTGTTACTTCATTTTGCCAAGCCTGATTGTATCATACTTTGGTGTGTTTTTTCTTTACAGTTACATTCCTCTTTATATTGTAAGTTCTACAGCGAAAAAAATCGTCTTCTGTGTCTGTGCTATGCCTAGCACAGGGGGATTATGCTCCATTTCAAGCCTTGAAAACTTACTGTACTACAGATAATGAATGAAAATAGATCATGCTATTTGCATGACCCAGATGCAACGTAAAAAATAACCATGGAAGTGACAACAACTCCTTCTTGAGGTCTTATTTTTCTCCTATTGTATGAGAAAACCTCTTAAATGAGAGCTCTGAAGGAGGAAGAATGGTATTCTACTACTGATATTTTCATTCATAGTATTCACTAATCTAAAAAGACCAGAGCAACACTCCCTATAAATGTCAAGAAATACGTTTTCCCTAAGAAGTAGCTGAGATTGTAGTTTTCGTTTAATACCTGGTGCTGCCCTAAGTTTGTGGCTTCTTGTGGGGTCATGTGCATAAATGTCACTGTGATTGGAGTCTATTGTATGCAAATGCCTGTGAATCCCTCAAACATTTCAGTGTTATTTTTCTGCTAGTGATTAAAATCTTGGACTTGTGCCTGTCATTCATTATTCATTATTCAACATGAAAAAAAGTTTGGTCACAGGCAGAAAACAAGAACAATGCCAACAGGCTTGGGTAGCATAATGCATAATTAAAATGAATAATTTCAACAACAAATTCAAAAACTGGTCCCTTAGTAATGCTTCCAAATAAGCCATCAGTGCTGAGAAGAGATGGCATTGCAAATTTTTAGCAAACAGAAAATAGAAGGTGAAATAAAACTCAACATTCTTTAATAAGTATGTAAGTTAACCATTTGGTTCTCCATTGTTCCCAGTTTTTAAGCATTTTTAATACTGAAGCTGTTGCAGACTTTAGGAAAAGATTCAACAACTAGGGACACTATATTTCCTTTTATAGCACCCATATGAGTCCACATTAATGAATATCAACTTATGTTAATGAATATCAACTTACATTTGCCCAGCAATTGTACTTCCGATAATTTTTGCAGAGATAGTTAAACTTATGATTATCAATCCTTTGATATTTTAAAGATAGCACCATTCAGATAAATGCTAAGGTGTGAGAACTTCCCTTAGGAGGAAAGAAGGAATAAGACAATTCAGTGATTCCAC
The DNA here is from genome assembly GCF_036013445.1 of Caloenas nicobarica. Lineage (NCBI taxonomy): Eukaryota > Metazoa > Chordata > Aves > Columbiformes > Columbidae > Caloenas > Caloenas nicobarica. The sequence continues at coordinate 24,313,905 of NC_088245.1, read as the reverse complement.
TCACTTTGAACTTTTAGGAAAGATAGTACCTAGAACTGAAATTTCCACTGACAGATTTAAATTAAGAGAACTTACTACTTCCAAATGCTGAAGGATCATGTATTAATGTCATATCTTTACTTGAAAATTCAATATTAGAATTCAAAACACAGGTAGCCTGGGGTGCTCTATTGCTTTAAGTCATAAAACTGTCACTGAGAGAATGTCTTTGTATATTGACCTACTTTTATACTCTGTTACCCAGAAGCATCCCTTACTTTTAGCATACTAATGTCTTAAGCAAAATGCAGCTGCAGACATGATCTGAACAAGTTTGATAAAAAACAGACTGACATCTAGCTTCTCTGAACCTCTCCTGAATGCAATTAAAAAAAAATAAAAGATAAAAAAATCAGCTTTTCTGAGATACATCAAACATATTTTGGAGTTTTGTTGATCCCAATTATGTGCAACAGTTCACAAATTATAAACTCAGAGTACATCACATAAAACTCAGGTACTTGCAGTGAAGGCCAAAACTTTTATGATTAACTGCAAAAGAAGATGTGCAATGAATCTGAATAATAATTGCATTAATGGGGCAATGCTCTGTGCTCCTCAATTTACATGAACAGAAGAAAAAATCTGAATTGTAAGTTTTCCAATTAAAATCACAAGCAGAGTATTGTGGAAAGTTCTTTGCTATCTTTGTTTCTATTAAAACTTTTTTTAGATAATTAAAAACCCAATAGTTTAGCCCCTTCCCCTAAAACCCAGCTGTAAAAACCAGCAAGTTTTCTCCAGAAGTTAACTCTAGCAGTAAAAAATGCCTTGTCAGTTGACTGTATTAATTATTTATTAATTTATTTGGGATTTATGAGGTCTGTTTGACGTAACTCCCCAGCTAGACTAACCACTATAGCACCAACTTGTGGTGCATCACAAAGAAGAGATGCTACCTTTCTGAGAAGTCTCTCATCTGGCCAGAACATTCACTGTCATTGATGAGAAGAAGAAAGATTCATCTGCACCAAACGGTTAGACTTGCATATCTGAGTTTTTTACCCTTGGGCCCTTTTACATTCAGTGGAGAGAAATATTAACCTCCAGAGGTCATTTTGTCCAGCCCTCATAAGGAAGAGAGGACACATGAATCATCTGCTGGAAGCTCTTTCACTCTATTGACTACACAGAGCCAAGGGTGATTAGCAAGGCTTGGACATGTAACTGCTAAATGACTTCAGTTAGAATGGATGAATCCCACCCAATTTTTTTTTGCTTAACTACTAAACTTTAAATTAGAGACTTCGACTCTGCAGGAGAAATCAGGAGTTTTCTTGGCAGACTGTTAATATGTATGCGCAGTGGGTCACTAAGTTTTGCTTTGGGTTATAGTGCCGAGTGCTTTACTCTAAGTGATGCCCCTCTGAAGATAATTACTCTAGGAGTAAAATGCCACACAATTTGCATAAGGAGAGAAAAGTATGAAATGATGGCACCATTTTTAGGCAGCATTCATAAAAGTGGCTGATAAGGGCACATCTCCATTTACCTCCAGCTGATACCACTGCGTCCCTTACTCAAATAGTTCCCTTCCACATTCATGTATAAATATGCATATAAAAGTATAAATATATCTTATAAGTCTTTCTAGTTCTGCTTTCTTTTTCTAAGCGGCTTTCTATAATTGCAGAATTCAAGATAATTTTGTATTTTATTCTTCTCACAAAGAAAAACTGCAGGCTTATCTGATTGGAGGTAACAATTACTGAGGAAGTCTAGGCCACATAAGAGAAAAAAAGTTGTAAACCTGGATTACATTTTGGCTTTGTGATCCAAAAAAAGCTCAGAAAAGTGACAGGAAGACAAGAAGGTTGCTATTTGCTAATTCAGTCCTAGTAGCTTCAGGTTCTCTGATTTTTCTTTTTCAACAAATTATCAGTCCAAGAAATGTTGCCCAGCTTTTCTTCACAAGATCTAGATTTAGTTGTCTATTTCAGCTTTTCACATGAGGTAAATCATCTAAACTTAGGACCTGATCCTGTATGTTTCATTGTCTAGTTTGAACTGTGAACCAAATAAATGGTATGCATATGGCTTCCCAAAGTCTTAAAGCTGCAACAAGCACATCCATGCAGGGAGAATTTCAGGACTACAGCCTTGTTGATTAAATTAATCCTGGAAGACTTTTTCTGTGATCGTGTTATTCAGATGTTGTGTTCAGGTTCCAGAATATATCATAACACAGCCCTGTGAACAGCAAAGCTAAATCTCTTGTCCTTTTGGTTTTCTTTGGATGTTTACTGTCACATGAAGTAGGTGGAGCAAGAACTAGCTAATCAGAAGAGTAATAGATTGCATTAATTTGCATCAGCATGTTTGTCTGCAGGGATGCAAAACAATAGGGAATCCAAATAGGAGCTGAAAAGATTAATAAGAAAGGAGCAGGAGAATGCTGGAAAGTTCATATTGACCTTACTGTGGCAAATTTCAGGATTTTTCATATTGCTCAAAATACATCCATGAACACTTTTTAAAGGTTTAACTAGAACTCTTTTTAATTAACGCATAAAAAGATAGAACAGGCTGCATAAAGATAGTGTTTAGAGTAGCAAAGGTGATAGTATTAGTGATAGTGATAGTGTTTAGAGTAGCTTTGTCACATTCGCATTAGTTAATGGAAATATGTTTCCCAAGTAGAAATGGCTTCAGGAACGGACCAGCCAAACCATATACCCACTGCTTCAGGCACACAGATTTTTTTTTTTTTTAATACTGAGAAAGTTTTGGTTTTGTTATTGAATGAATTTTCCTAACCCACCAGAAGATTTGACTGTTTTCAGATATATGCTCTTTTAGCTCAAGTGCTTAGTTCACAATATTTAAATTTCTTTAAGTTTAGTCTTTGGTTAATCTTTCACTTTATGTTTAGAGGTTAGAATGGCTATCCTACAGTATTTCAAATTTTAAGCCAGCATATGTCTTAACAAACTCAGTGGCTTCTTTGACCATGGCGAGAATAAGAGACTTACAAAATGTGTCCTCTAAATTTGGCTTGCCAAGGTTATTATGTTGAAGGGCATTACTTGCCAGTACATCCTTTCTTGATCTTAAGACACAAACTTATTATACTTTAGGAATACTCCTAATATCAGCAGTGCTGTCTTAGGTGATGATTGAAAGTCAGGTCCAATATTAACGCACAGCTGTAGTGCACAAATGCCTGACAGAATTTAGTGAAAGTGTTATGGCTCTGAATCTTTTAGCTTGACTTTGTGTTTCTTCTCATGAGTTGCAACATCTCTGGAAAGTCAGTAAATGCTAGGATTCTTTTTTTTTTTTTAATTTCCTGTGTGATACTTAAGGCACTATTTATTTTTATGTTATTCCACTGCAAAGAGAAATTTGGGGTTCGCCCTACAAGTAACAATCAAAGGCAAGCTCATTGCTCCAGGAAGCAGTTGAGTTGCTCCCTTTTAACACTAGAGGGAAGTGTATGTAAAGACACTAAGGACTGTGTAGCCTGCACTTCGGTAACTTGCTGGATGAATGGCATTTCCTTTTAAACCCAGGAGGATTTGGGAGCGCTAATGATGAAAGGCGAAATAGTATAATGTATCGGGCCGTGGTGTAGGATTGAGGGAATCTGGATCCTGTGACCAGCCTTCTGGGTGATTTCTGTCCCGGCACTTTACCTCCCTTTTATTTGTTTAGACTGACCATTCTTTCAGGGCAGCAGTTCTGACTGATGTTATAGTTGACAGTGTGCTCCCAGAAGCAAAAACTTGAGAATAAGGAACCATGTGAAAACAAGAGACAGTAAACACTTAGGGCTTATCAGATGCAGTTCACGTAGCTGTCAGCCTATGGCAGGTTGGCCTGTTGGGCGCACAGATATTGTGGTGGACAGCCCACCAGTCAGGTCCAGAGCCTTTCCAGCAGCATTAAGAACTTCAGTGATTTTCCAGTTCTGCTTTGTTATATGGACAATCAAGAAACCTTTGAAACAGGGGCAAGATTGACAACTAAGGGTGTTGTAAGGATGTTTGATCCATGGTATTTATGATGAATTAGATGTACCCTTCCCATTAACAATAAATAGATGTATTTAATCTTCTTTGAAGGGAGAGCTCGACCCCATAAGTGCTATTCTTCACTCTGTTGCCATGTCCTGAGGTAGGAGTCTGCATGTGAGTAAATGATTCCTTGGTGTTTTTATGCTGACCTATGTGAATCCTGATCCAATGCCCACTTCAGCTAGAGGAGAGAGTCCCATGACTTCACTGAGCTTTAAATATGTACATTGATATACATAATCATAGTGCTCAAGTGTCAGACAAAGACAAAGCTGAAGAATGAAAGGAAATCAGAAGAGGCTTAGGAAGAGGAATTGCATTCAGAGGGTAAATATGAACTGAGAATTATTTTCTAACTCTGGTCATCTATTTGACCATCTGCCTCATAGCAATATCTCAATTTCACATGGGAGTACCATGAGAGTCAATAGGCAAGTATAGCACATACGGTACCTGATTAAACCGCAGTACTTCAGAAAAGGTACTTACAGTTTGTAATTGATGATAACATAAATTATTTAAATGGTATATGTTTTAAAAAATTAAAGAACCTTCCTTTTGTGTTAAATAAGCAAATAGCAATGCATAACATGAGGGAAGTAGTCAATTGTCATAGCTGAAGTGCTATAAGTTTATGTTATAAGATTATTTCTTCATACACATTGAAAATATTAAATGGGTAACCAGGTTATACTAACATAACATAAATTAACATATGTAATTATGTCCTCAGTCCATTGAAAATACTTATATCTTAATCTCAGTTCTTCCTTGCATTTGTACTGTTTTTGGTAAGCGCTGCTGCTTCAGATCCCATGCTGTTTCTGAGGAATTCACACAATCCTACAATACCTCACCTCAGTCCTGTGTCACATATAGCTTCTTCAAATCCTCACAGACTATATTCCCCCAAATGTGCTTGTACTGGACTCCACCAGACCTATGCTTGACCAGTGTTTCTGGTCCCTCTGTAATTTAATTTTAATCCTATTGCATTAAAGATATAATCCCATTCAATAATACTTATCAGTATGAATATTTTTGCTTTTAAATGGAGAAGAGAAAGGGAAGACTTCAACTCTAATTGAATGTAAATGAGAATTTATTCTCTTTTCCTTGCAAAAGTAGTAAAAAATTCAGTAATCCACTAATTCACATTGGGTTAAATACTCTGTTCAGTCCCCAACCCACCCCCCGCCCTGCCCCATTTTGTTCCCAAGCACTTCTCACATAGGCAATAGAGACAAAGCTGGATTCATCATTACTAAGGGAATGTTAGTATTTTACTCAGCTACTGGTAAACTGCTTTTACTCAGCTGCTGATTCACTCAGCTACTGGTTGGAGCAGTAGTTTCCAATGAGCAAACTGGAATTCAACTCTTTACCTGAAGGAACTTGAAAGTGCATCTTCTAGAATGCGGCAGCTACAGGCAGCTTGTTATCTCAAATATCTCTTCTGCTCAATATTATTCAGTGAAGAATAGTCGCTCAGATCTATTAAGAATACTTATTGCATGATATTAAGAAAGTGGTATGGCGTATTGAAACTTTTGCAGATTGGAAGATGCATGAAGGAAGCATGATGTTAGAGAACAGTTCTTTTTTATGAGTCCATAGCAACATAATCACTGGATTTGGCTTATAGTAGTAAAGCTATAAGCTAAGTGGCAGAAGAAACCTTTATGAGGACCCTTCAACATCATATTAAAGAAGCAAGAAGGGGTGATGGCACTCTGTTGGATTTGGTTTGCCAGGGTAGGAATGACCAGTGTTTCCATGATATGAAGAGAGAAGGAAGAGCAGATCCCAAAGCCTTCTCAGAGAAAAACCACTTCACCAAAGGGGCTGTTTTTTCACAACATCCAATAGTGAATATGTATGGAACTGAAGAGTTTTGGGAAGTTTGGGTGAGCATTCAAACTTTGAAGCTCTTGAGATATCCTTTTCACTTGATTTTCTGTGTCATTTAACCTGCAGTTGGTATGCATTCACATGTGCCTCTGCCATCTTCAGACTGAAATATTAACATATTCTGTGCAATTTTAATTCATTCGCTTCACTCTACTACTTAAACATCATGTAAGGTTCTGTTAGAAAACAAATGGACATGTCGACACAACACCACTGTGATTTATTTTCCTAACTCTCAAATGTACTTCTTTTCAGCTGCCACCATATCTGTATAATTTCCTTCCCCCACCCCTCCTCCAAGTAACTACCCTCTGAGGAGAAAGCAAAGGAGTATGGGGATAAACATTCAGTATTGGACGATTTTAGGCCTATGAATAGTGCATCAGAAATCATTCAGGCACAAGCGACTGAACCAACTTTTTTAACCCTACTGCCAAAAGACAACCTGTTGCAGCCTCATCTTCTTGCACGAGAGCAGAGCCAAGGTCTGTAATTCAAGGGCAGCTGGAACTTACAGTTCTCTACTGCCCTGTCATGGTGAATAAAAGCAGCTCAAAAGCTTCTTGTGTAATAAATACTTTTCAGTTTTCTTGAAGGCCATTTGGCCTCTTTTTTTTCCCTTTCCACAAAGACAGTTTTTCTCTAGTTTTCATCTGCCTGCAGGTCTCCCTTAATATTTTAGTAGTGAATAGCTAAGGTACATACTAGGATTATTATTTATCTGAACAGTAAAGCTGAGTGGGTGATAATTTCAGCTGCCCAAATGAAAGAGAGTACTGAATACCATTGTAATGTAAATAGTTTTCGCTTCTGTATTGTGGGCACTAAATACTTGCACATATCTAAAGGATTGCTACTCAAAGTGTTCATGAATTGTAGTTCAGCCAGAAAGTGTAAAGTGCTATCATTTCCCCCTTTCTAATTCTAAAAGATTTTAGGTGTCAGAGCAAATTTTCTGCCAGGAGTTACAGCCATGAACATATTGGCCTCAAATAACTGGTCAAGAAGGCTAGAATGGAAAATGCAAAGGAATGAAAACATGGGCATCCATTTAGAACCAAAATACATACGGCTGCATACACAAAGTGAAAAGATGGGGAACCTACTAAAATAGAAGAGGTCCCCTTCAGATCTGTGTTGGCCAGAGGTACCAGCACTGGTGTGGAGCAAACCATTGACAACTGCTTTCCTCTGCCCTAGCCCTGGTGTGCCACAGATGCTCTTCAACTTTTCCTCAGCTTCTCTCAGAGCTGTTTCCGCCAGGCAGGTTTTGCAAAGCTGAAGTTTCTTTCTCCTACACCTTACGTCTTTTTCTCATCTTTTTGTGTATGCCTAAAGCCATGGCAATGTCAGGGCAAGAGAAAGGTCAGCTAATAGGTAAATCAATGTGAGTTTAATACTCAATTTAGGATAAGCATGGAAGACAAAGGGAGGATTTTCCTCTTTTTATCCAAAAGAGACTCTTTCCCTGGGGAGATTTCAAGCAATGTGTCTTTCAAACCCTACCATCAACCCCTTTGCTCTTTCCCAGTTTTCTACGTAAGAGAGACCTTCGAATGGGATGCTAGGTGGATGAAGTTATATTTCCATTGCAGTCACTTGTACTCTCAATGAGCGTAGTAGTTTGCAAAACTAAGCAAAAGGACTTGTCCTTTTTGGTACGTAACTCCCCGGAGAGTGTTCTTTCCACTGAATCATAAAATCATAGAATCAAAGAATCATTTAGGTTATAAAAGACCTTTAAGGTCATTGAGTCCAACTGTAAACAACACTGCCAAGTCCATGACTATACCATGTCCCTAACCAGCATGGCTACAAGGTAGACTGGACCTTCTGCAGCTAAATGTTTTTCTCCATTAACTGAGCAAGAATTTGGACAGTTATTTGAGAAGACTTGGAAAACATCTCCTCTTATTCCCCTCATCCAGGCCAACATGAAGCCATATTGAAAGTTGAGACATGAACTAGTCAAATGGAATCCTACCCCTATTTTTTTCTTCCTGACTTTAAAATCTAAGGTAGAAATGGCACTACAGAAAACAGGGTCATCTTCTGCTGGGTCCCACCCTGTAAGAGTATGCCAGCTCATGCTAAGTTTGAGGTACTGACTCAGCCACAGAATTATGGAGAGAGGCGGATACATTGTAGGAACTGCGTCATGATTTCACAGAACAGAATATCTTCCTCAACATAAGGAAAATAGCACATTATGGGGAGAGCTGAGAAACTTATTTTGGCTGGACTTCTAGCAAACCAAAAAAACCCCAAAACAAAAAAGGAAAAAGCAATTCCTGCTTTCTTTCACTAGCTAGTATTCAGTTGCAGCCTTATTCAGCACAGCTGGTAGCGATTTTTCCAACCAGAGCAACCTGACTGTCTAGTGCTGAGCACTCAGATTTCAATGTACCACTTTTGATACAGCCCTGCTAAAGTAACGAGATAGCTCCTGGAAACACATACAGTTTTTTTTTATCAGAGGAAACATCTGTAGATAATCCCTTCAAGAAAAAACTTGGGTTTTAGCTACTTTAGCAAGCAAATAAACTATATGAACTGTATAACAGTCTGCCAAATGTGTGCAGTTGTGATGAACTGGTGCCACAGCTGATTTAGCTGTCGAACATAACCTTAGTACTTGCTAGACTTCAGATTCATCAAGAAGAAAATCCCTTAGAGACAAAGCAAAAATTGATTGTATGAAGCACATAGCACTGAGCGTTTATTTTTATCATAATTTCTGTCCATTACGTATATTGTTCCATTTTTTTCCTAGCCCCTTATAAATACTGTAGTCATTCATAGTAATACTGAATTCTGGTGTATGTTTCTATCTAGCTATAGGCTGAATTATTTTATGAGATTAATTCCTAACTGGATAACTATGGATGCAAGTAGATGAAATTGTTTAATTGTCCACATTTTTAGCTGCACTGTAGTATGCTTGATTAGAAATAACATTAGGGTACAAGAGCTGATGCATTTAAAAAGGGAGGACAGACTGGCAAATTAATAAGTTTCATGCTTTAAATGTTGAAATAACTTAAGATAATGAAAACTAATAAATTTAAAAAGTAAATCCTTAAGATGGTATTTCTCCGCTCTCCTACCTGAAATGCAATAATCATCTCTGATTCCTTGATGTCTAAGCTCTGATATATCATTCTAATATAAATGTTACAGCCTACCAAAATTAAAAATTTGCATTAGGAAAAATTCCTTCAGTCAAGCTGTTCTGTCTTCTTGTATTGTTCTCAGAGAAGGCCTGAACATTTTTTTTTATTTTTCTGAAACCTGTTTTGTGCTGTATGTGCAAACCAGATCTGTAAATCACTTACACTTGATCAAAATATTTTTTTCTTTATCATCTTCCTCATGTACCAAAGTAGAATTAATTAGATAAATATTAGATTTAAACCCCCCAAACCTCTGTTCAGCTTTTTGTTTAGTCTTGAGTGCATTTTGGTTGATGAGACTACATTTATGCAGGGTTGGGTGAAACCTTCAGGATAAGCTTTCTGCAGAAATGTGATCTGGGGAAGGTGGAGTAGTTTTTGTGCTTAAGCAGGGAAATAATCACTAGGCTGAGCAGAGGGTTGTTGATGATAGCAAGTGGCTAAGCCAAGCCACCTTTCTCTCTTAGGTGAGTGGTGAACAAACTCACCCAGATGGCCTGCAGATGATGAAAATGGAGAGGTAGACAGTACAAGAGTGAAAAAGAGCAAGGCAGAACTTCAGAAAAATGGAGCAAAAGAATAAAAGACCTGGACGTAAAGTAGAATCAAGAGTAAGTGGTGTTGCTGGTTCCAAAGGAGTCTTGATGAGTAGATGAGAGAAGGCCAAAAATATTAATCATGGTAACAGTTTGAATAATATTTTCAGGTTATGTTCTTGCACTTTCTCGCAGGCTGATTTCTTTCTGAGATTTCTTTTCTCTTTCCTGCTCTCTTGCTCTCAAATAAGCTCAGTTGGAAGAGCTGAGAATGAAGAGTCTGTGAGATGAAACTGGAAGAACTGTGAAGTTACAGCTGGTAAAAGTACAAACGAAAAACTATACACCAGCACAGTATATATAATATCCTCAAAGGATTGTCCATTAATACAGAAAGATCAGCATCTGCAGAATAGTTTTCTGCACATTTATCTCAGTTCTTTATAATTTTTTCTGTTTTGCTGCTCACAAGAAATGAACCTCAGTAACTGCAACTTTTGCTGTGGAAGGGTTTTTAAGTAGTCATTTCTTGCAAAGGGAAAATAGTACTGACAAGAAATGAATCTTAGTGATTGTGGTTCACGCCAGGACTGACTACCATAATACTTCAAAGCTCCACAGAACTTTTAATAGGTCTTTGCAGTCTCCTGCTTGTCGAAGTATTCTTTATAGTGAGATGAAGCAAAGCTGATTATATGTCACCGAGACTCCTAAGCCAAAGTGACCTTTGATCTATTTTTATCTTTCAACAGATTCTATTTGTTTATTTTATAAAGAACTGATTTAGGTGCATTGACATAAATTTGGGAGTAGAGATTTCCCAGTACAGAAAAATTAAACATCCTTGAGTTCATTCGATCATTTATTCATTCATTAATGCAGAAGTAATCCACTGGATATAAAGAATAAGTTAAGGTATTTGGAATTGTTTAAATTGTTATTCTCCATATAATCAAATGTTTATGCAGCATGTCATTAATTTAAATGCAGCTATGCCGAGTGCTAGTGAAATATTTTCTTGAACATATAGAAGTATAAAAATGGCCAGATCATGAAGCCTGAAAACCAGCAATGGCTTCCAAATCCTAATACTGATTAGAGATAGGCTTAATTCATTTAAATGCCATATGGAATTCAGCTCAAGTAGTATTAGTTATTTAAAGGTCTAAGCAAATCACCTTGATCCTCTTTATAATCATAGCCAAGAGAAAGTGTCCAAATGAAATACTTTCTTTTTAACTGCTACTCTCCCTCATTAACTGCAGTGAGAACAGTGAAACTTGCTCAGATTAAATGAATTAGTTGGTAGGTCCAAATGCTACATGATCTTAAGAAAAATGGACATATCAAATGCCTACCAGAAATCAGCTTAGACAAAAGAGTTGTGTATGTTATTCCAAGACAATGTGACAATACTGAAAAAGAAGTTGCATGATCCTCTGATCCATGTTTAGCTGATGATTACAGAAGTTTGGAATTTAAGCAAGAATGATCACACTGAATTCAGTTAGGTACTTATGAAAGTGGTTGCAGATAGGGGTGTGACAGAATAAATGACAACAATGTCATAGGGTAGGGAATGGGTTGAATAGTTTTGGGCTCTCATTTAAGCCTAATTTATAGTAGAATGACTTGAAGTAGGACTGAAAGAAAAATCAAAGACTTTTTTCACTTTGCAAGATATAATTGCTTTAGAATTGGACAACACATAGAATCATAGAATCATTTGGTTGGTAAAGACCCTTAAGATCATTGAGTCTAACTGTTAACCTAACACTGCCAAGTCCATCTCTAAACCATGTCCCTAAGAACCTCATCTACACATCTTTTAAACACCTCCAGGGATGGTGACTCCACCACTTCCCTGGGCAGCCTGTTCCAATGCCTGACAACCCTTTCCAGGAAGAAATTTTTCCTAATATCCAATCTAAATCTCCCCCGGTGTAACTTGAGGTCATTTCCTCTCATCCAATCACTTGTTACCTGGGAAAAGAGACCAACACCCTCCATGCTACAATCTTCTTTCAGGTAGTTGTGGAGAGTGAGAAGGTCTCCCCTCAGCCTCCTTTTCTCCCTCAGACACTCCTCATAAGACTTGTGCTCTCGACACTTCACCAGCTTCATTGCCTTCACTTCACCAGAGAGGTTTTTGAGGACTTCCAGCCTTCCCATCCTTTTCATGTTGACATCTTCAGCTGCAGGGGTCTACATGGTAAAGGGGATAAACTCTCCAGAATCTAAAACTGGAAAACATTTTATCTCCCCATCTCCCCTGCCCATGTAGGCCACATTGGGCAATGTCTTTTTGATATTAGACTACTTAGTTAAAAAAATTAACTGTGTAATAAGACACGCAGCCAGCAAACCTGCTTGTGTAAAACAAAGATTTGAACAAGCAAATACAGAGCTATTAACAAATGTTATTCCCTATACTGATACTGGGAAATGCACTGCTCTTCGGTGCTCCTCTTGCTTATGTAAGGCAACTAGAATCAAATCCTAAAATGAAATATATATATTTTTACCAGTAGAGGAAAAACCTAATCCAGTCAATTGTCCTTTACCCAAAAAAAGAGGATGGGGAAAATGGGCACTAAGTAGAACTTTGCACAGTAATAGCTACAGGGGATGGAGATTGATTGCCCTCTCAGTAATTAAAATCACATAATAAGCTTTCAGTCACCACCAATGCAATTATTCAGACTTCAGCTAGTGCACATTAAAGGCTTGATAAAGTTTTTCGGTGACAATTGAATACAGTGCTAAGCATCTTTTCCCCTTAAAATGGATGCAATTAAAGATCTCTGAGTAGTTATTTTCTCTTCACCAGCTGAATAAAATAATATGTGAAAATTCACTTAATTCAAACAAATGTTATACTTTGGTGTGTTTTGCCTTTGCCAAACCAGAAAAAGAGTGAAAAATATTCATGTATCTACTGAAGCATTACATTAAACATGAGCAGAATATTTGATATTCACACACTTTGGGACAGGCAATGAAATGAAGACCTAGAATTAATGACAGTTTAGTCATTGATCTTCTTTTCTCCAATTTCTATGGTTTAGCAAAATCCTCAGGAAGGCCAAAGTCTGACATTAATTTCTGCACTTTGCTTCAACAGTTTTGAACCAATACATCTCAGGAAGCTTTCCTAAATACATACCATGCTGGTATAAATACCATCATTCTACAGTGAGGTGTCCTTCCTCTGTCTTGTTGGTCATATGCTGTTTCATATTAATATTAAAAGACTTATTGGAGCAGGGACTGGAATGAAAATGTCCCACATTTTATGGGAGTGCCCAGTGGATCAAGCCAGCTAGTGAAATAATTCACTCCTTCACATGATGGTTCAATGAATTTTAAATGGTTTGCGCTGAGCACAGCAGCTCTAACAGACTGATAGTACTTTATTGGTGTGTGGCAGATGTGAGCTCAGACCCCTTCAGGCAGAAAGGCTTGATCCCTCATGGTCTCTCATGCGGTGAATTAGTGCCTAAGCTAGTGGATAAAAAAGAATGGCAGTAATGCCATTCCCTCGAACACAAAAATGGCTACAAATATTTGGAGAAATTGTACCAAGTTCATGAAGAATTTCTAGGCAAAATAAGGAATTTTTTCAATGCAAAAGTTAGTCACATAAAACTTAAATTCAAACATGAAACACTAAGTTGCATACAGTATCTCTATTTTTTATTTTCTTTCTCAAAAAATGTTGAGTTTCAGGAGCATATCTTGCCAAATGATTCACATCATTCCATATGAGCCTTCCTTTCGTCACTGTTAAAGATCCCTCCCCCAGTGTTGTACAGCATCAGTACACTGCATCAGCAACTATTTTCTGTATGACTTCAGACCAGTAATGTAAATATTGAATGGTGCAGTATCAATTCCTCTCCTGTGAAGAACCCCTGGGACATATACTTCTCTGATAAAATGCTCTGTGATCCTCTCACCTCATCATCCTTTAGATTTCTGTGCCTGAATGCTACCTAAATCTTGCTGGTGGCCTGCAAACTTCCTTCCAAGGGGATGGATTCCTGTAAGACAAACTTTGTCACCAGGACCTGATCAGCAGGGCTTGCCAGACACCTGAACACAGAGGAAAAAAGCAGAATACGCTCAGCTATGTTAGGAAAGTAGTTCCTGCATTTCATCTCTGAACCATATGGATGAAACAGTAGGAGAGAAACTGTGCTGCTGTTAACCATGCCGTGACAGTTTTTCCCTTCTATCTGCATTATTGTCACTTTGGTCTCACTCATCATAAAATTATGTAGGGAAGGGGGGAAATGAATATCTGAAACTCCACACACTTGTTATTCTAATGAGTTAGTTCTATTGCCGTTAATCTGCCAAAGTGTGGAAGGGAGACAGTAGAGACTATTTTAATTCTTTGTTCTGGTACACATGCAAACCCCTGTAGCATCACTCATTTTCCGGTAAGGGGACTTTTCTGGTGCTGGGCAGAGGAGGGCTCATCCAAAGTCTGACGTATTGCATAGTGTCACTGAAAATCAAAAAAAGAGATAAGATTGTTTTTAAGTCACAGATACAATGAGATTTCTCTGTGTTTTTATTTTTTGTTTTTGTTTGCCTTGGGGTATGCAGAATAATTGTAAAATCCTAGAGACTCACGAGATCTGTGAGATTGTATCCAAACTGACAGGAGAGATGGCATTGCCCTCTGGAATTTTCTAGCTTTGTCACACATGTTACAATTTAAATTATAGGTAAACAAGAGAGAGCTTTTCCATTTTAAATTAGAGTTTGGTAAGCCTGGTGGGAACTCTCACTCTGTTCTGATGTGAGATAAAAAGTGAGTTACCTGGTTGCTTCAGGAGCTTCACTATTTGATGAAGAAGCAGAGAACCCAGCTACCAAGACAGGAATTACTTTGGAAGCAGGAAAAGCTCATTTCCACCGACTTTCCATATCACATTTACTTAATGACAATGATGGAATGAGCAGGGCATGTGTTGGGTGTCTGTCCAAAGTTCAGTGGTACATGTTCTATATGCTTTTGCTGAAGTTATCAAGAGAAGTTTTTATTTTTGATATTTTTGTTGAGATTTAGTTGCTAACAGTCAAAGAAAGAAATATTAATGGCAGATAGTTTCTCCAACAGGCAGGTTACTTTTTGTAATGTATTTCCTCAAATTGTAGAAGACGACAATTTTCATTGTTTAAGGAACAAGCGCCAGTATAAGAAACTGAAAAGGAAAATGTGTTTATACTGATTTTAACCAGACATGTACATCCTTACTGATTAGATCCACAGGGAAATACATCCTTCCTTCACACTTTTCAGTCTCACACTGGCAGGTAAGAGATCCTGGATGCTACTGTCTCCTTTTTATATCTGGATTGCATCCTGTTTCTGTTACTTTGTGCAGCTACCTGATCCACAGGACAGCAGAAAGGAATGCTACCACCCTCCTCTCACTGTACCCCATGCTGACTGCCTGCAGATGTCGGCCATCTGTCTGTCCCACCGGCACAGCAAACAGGCAGGACTGCTGCCCTCAGGAGGGAGCTGCAAGCAGAAAGAAAACATATGAAGGCCTCCAGTCCCCAAAATTAGTCCCCAAAGGAATTTACATCAGACAAACTATTTGGTGCAAAGGTATACTGAGTAGTTCAGGGTACTGTCTTAAGTGGAAACTAGTGGAGATAATGGACTGTACATGAATTGCACACCAGTGCAGACCAGTGCAGTAGAAACTCAGAGTTTGCACGCAACAAGAACAAGGAAAATAGCTCTTCTGGAGCCAAATAAAGATATGACCCTTGATGATATTTATCAAAGGAGCAAGGACCCCACTTGTGGGTTGCTGTGTGAAGTGACATACTGATCCTGCTTGTGGGGCTACAGGAACAGGGAGTGGGTCCTTTCTGCACTTCAGATCTCCACAAAGGTCAGAAGACTCAAGAGGGAAAGTGACACTGACTTTAGCCAGAAAGACCTTTCTGAAAATCAGGCACATGATAGATTTAGTATTTAACCTTTGTGTGCATTTGGCCTGCTGGGTGGTCAAAGACAGGGAGGTGAAAGTGTCTGGCCATGGCTTGTCCCCAGGTCCATCAACACTTGGCCTTACCTCACCTGTGCTCCATGCGACATGCTGCCTGGCCAAGTAACTGACAAACACTCAGCCCCAACCAGCCCGGTCTGGCTCTCTTCTGCTGCCCTCTTCACTCTCTGTGTTCTACCATGGATGAGAAACTGGTTGGTCACATCGACATCTTCCCTGTGCAGGGCTCTGCCCCTTCATACCAACCACACCTCAGTGCAGAACATATTTGATCTCTTTGATGAGTTTTAAATGGATGAATACTTAGAGCTTGGACCACTATACATATTTATACAGTTTATATAATATACTGATTTTTCATTCAGGATTTCTTAAGAGAACAAAATGGGAGACGAGTATTTGTCATGGGTGAGAACTATTGACTGCAGTATGACCAGCTATCAACATTTTCGTATGGAAACTCGGCCAGGTTTCAAGGTCTGGTTATACAGCTCTCTCTGCATATGACATGCTGTTATATATTACAAGAAACAGACAGTCCGTGATGCTAATACTCACTACTAGTTTTTAAAGACAGGAAAAGACAGATTAATGTAATGTTTTGAAGCATAAACATGACAATTTCTAATATATCATGTAAGAAGTGTGTTGCACAGCACACAACTTCCTCACTCTGGTCACTAACAATAGCAATGTTTGGATCATCAAAAAAAAGAAAAAGAAAATCACAGAAAAATCAGACACAGAATTGTAAAAATTATTGTGCTTCATATGAGGTAAATTCTGTCTTTTGTGAACAATAAAGTCTCATTTTCAGTTGAATTACGGTATTTTACAAATGCCATCAACGTGAATATGCTGAAAGAAAAGAAGTTTAAAATACCGTTGTGTACTTCAGTGATAAACAATTGTGGCAAATCTGAGAGGTCCAGCACTCCAGAGTCTTTAAATAACATTGAGCAAAGCTGAAGCAATAAAGCCAAATGCTTCATACTGATACTTCAAACTTTATGTGCATTTATGTCAACACACAGAGAACAGCACCTTATCTGTCTTAATGAATTAAGACAAAACAAGTGTTTGGGAAACCTACACTGGATGCAAGTGAAGCTTTAAAAACAATCATAAAAATGAGATAATAAACCAAGGCCTATCTGTCCACAGAGACTGAAAAGGTGACAACTTTTATAGGATTACTAAATTAATAGGTGATTCCTCTGTCTTCGTTGTTATTGCTTTATTCTCTCTTGCTCTGCCTCTCTCCCTTACTATCAGCAAGGCAGCCAGGGCAGGAAGGCAAAATGTTCTTCACAAGGAATTGAGCTGGGCTGTGAAAGCATCATGTAAATCTGCACACTTGTTTATTCGCACTTGTTTATTTCCTGAATTGATGAACTTGAGAGAGCTGGTAATTTTTCCCTCTACAGAGGAAAAGCTCCTTTTTGTTTTGTTTTTTTTTTTTTTTTAAAGAATTTACACTTCATAACATTCAGTGGGGAGAAATCTCTAAAGGCATGCCTTGGTAGTGATAATGAGGCATAGCACAGCAATATCTTCTTCCATACAAAGCTGTACAAGTCTCAATTCTGTAGTAGCCAGGAGAGGTAAAGCAATATTCATTGAGCCAAATAGCTGAAAACATGCAGTTGAGTTCAGTGCCCAAGTGCTAGCAGGCTGTACCCTTCGGCAGCCCACTAATCCAGTCGTCTCAGTTTTGGTAACATACCATGATTTGAGTAGATGGGTAAAAATTTTATGGCACACTTGCTTAGAATTGATCAACCCTACTGATAAAGCACATGTTTATTTTGCACAAGAAAATAACAGGCTTGATGGATCTGGTGAAGGCAGGCTTCGGGCAGTGTGTCCTCTCAAGTATTTCAGATCCGCTTGCAGACATTCCCAAACACTTTGCCAGGCAAGGCCTGTTTTGAAAGTCTCCACAGAGGATGCTATGGAAGCTAAGTAACATGGGAAAGTCCAGTTACAACATAAGTAGAACCCCTCGCCATCAGTGCTATTATAACCTGATTGCTAATTATCTATTTTATGGGCTTGCTATGGGGCACAATAAGGCACACAGGTCTTCTGGTCCTTAGTCTAGGCTCACTCTCTCTGTTGTTCATTGCACAGTCTTCAGCAAGCTGGGACTTGATTTTTCTCATGTTATCTGTCAAATGACAGTAAGCGTATATGCCCGCTTGTCTGCTAGGTGTTATGAAGATTGACAAATGTCTGTGCAGTGCTTTCAATGTACAAGCCTGCTAAGAGTTATTACTGTTGCCCATTTTGAATGCTTTATGTATAGTATACTGGTTCCAGGTTAGAGGCATATTTTAATTTTTGTTTACTTATTATCTCCCTTCCATGTGTTCTGAAATCTGGATAATGCAGCAACATAGAAAATCTTATGTGTTACTGACTATTCAATAAACCTGAAGTATTTATTTGGCCAGTAGTAAAAGATATGCAACAGCTTTTCATAATATAAGTAGAACTGCCTTGTTTGAAAACATAAAGTCCCTAATGGCTTCAGGGAGTCCCATTAAAACTTTACATGAAGAAGTAAATATTTGAATGTCTTTCTTCCATTATGATTTTAAGTTAAGGATATTTTAAAGTATAAAATTACTCTTAATTTCTATGGAAAATACTGGGAAGTGATTGCTCTTGAGCAGCGTTTGTTATTTGTGATCTTCTTTTCTAAGAAGGAAATAAAGAAACCAAAAAGGCATGAACTGTGAAGCTCATGTCACGTAGAGAAATGTCTTTCAGTGAGAGATGACCAGTCTAAGGACAGCATTTAGGGCACCTAATTAAGAAAAGCACAATGGACAAAAAAGCAAGAACATTAAACCTAGTAGGTTTCATTTCCATTTGATTAGCCCTTAAGCTATTGAATCTTCGTAGTAATGGAAGTGATTAGAAAAAGGAAATAGAGGCTTTATCTCTTTTTTTTTTCTGTTATGTCAATAGGGATCTTTAGCACGGTGTTTAGTTGCTTACTAATCTTTAATGCCTACAGCAGAGGGACATTAAAGCAGCTCTTGTAATTGCATAGGTGGCTGTTGTAAGTTCAGTTCTCTGTTTAATAAGGAACACCCTTGGAAGAGTCCCTGCCATTGAATCCTCCCTTTTCCACCAGTAACAACCTCTGATGCATCTTTTGGCTTTTAATATAAGACTATATCAGAAAAGTGGCAGTGATAAATCTAAGCAAAGGTTCATCTTGCTTAGTGTCCTGCCTCTGACGACAGCTAACAGACGACCAGAGAGGAATGAGAGAACAGGAGAGGCATATAGTAATACTTTTCCAGAGAGTCTCCAAGGACCAAGGACTTGTGCTTAGGGCATTTCTAAGGCAATGGTCAGAATTTTTTTTAATAGGTCACAGCTGAATCCACACGTCCATGTCTGCAGCCGCTGACTACACTGTACAAACCTTGTTTTAACTTAGTCCTGATAAGATTAACCTAACTCCTCTGAGTAAATGTTTATTTACCAGCCATCTACTTGCAAGATAATGTAATGTAAGGGATTATTTGAATTGGCTGATTCTGTAATAATAATTCAGCTTTAAACATTCATAAAAATTCTAGATAGATTGCAGCAGGGCCAGATTAATGAAAAGGCATGCTGATGTATGCTTGGCATCTCAAAAATGAGGAATCTTCTAGAAAGTTTTGAAAAGTAAATACTTCAGAAGAAAAATAGATTAACAGAATGGGTTTAATCTTCTTTATTTATTAGTACAGTCGAACACATTTTGATCAGCTCTTTATCCATTTGGCTTATGTATTACATCATTTACTCACTGACTTTGTAAAAGAGATGACTTGAAACCTTAGATCAAAGTCAATATCACTAATAAAAAAATCAGAAGTGTTGTCCTTTTATTTGTATCCTCATAAGAGTTTTGGATCCTCAGTCTCCACAATGTAGTAAAAATAAACATTCAGAACTATACATTAACAATAAAAGATTGCTGTACTCTACTACTTTGCATAATTATCTCCTCATGAAGGATTTGGTGCTGTTTCTGCTGCAGCAAACAGTAGGATTGGTCCCAAAAGATTTCATCTACTTTTTCTCCTCTTTTTATTTAGTTTTGTGATTGAAGTACAACTCTGGAGATGGAACTACTGAAGAAAACAAATATTAGATTTTAGATAAATTTATTCTCTATCCAGCTCATGTAAATCTAAACTGTCAAGATTAAGTAAATTGTAAACAATCTGTGTTCCTGGTAATGGACATAAAATGCTATTTATCAGTCTCTGTGGTGCCAAAATGAGGTGCAATGCCAGAAAGGGTGTAAATATTGCCATTCGTAGTGCCATTAAAATGGAAATTAAGGAATCATTCATGGTTCATTCTGCAATTCATAATTTAGGTGAAGCTTGTGGTACTGTTTGATGTTGCAGATTCAGATATGACAGTCCAAAGATGATAAAGCCCCATTTTTTATCAAATATTGTTAGGCTATGATGCTTAAGTTGAATTTACAAGACATTTTAAAGTGTGATGAAACGCAGATGTGCCCTAGATAGTTACTAATCTCTTATTTAAACATTAAATAGTAGTCTTGTCCATTTGGGATAGTTTATTTTGTAGTTCCATCTTCATAGTGTCTCAGGACTTTCTAGTAATTGATTAAGCAACATGACAACCATCTATTTCATGTTGTTAATTCTCTTCCTCATCCTTTCACACATACAGTATCAGCATCAATTTTTGATAGCAGCTTATTTTTTAAGTATACATCAAACTGTCTATGGCAGTCAAAACCCAGCTGAGGAACGTGCCTTGCCTTTGGAGGACATGAACATGAGGATGATAGTTCTGCTGGTCAAGAACACAAGGATGAAATCTGTGGAAAACAATAGAATTTAACTGCACTTGCTATTAGGCCTGAAAAAAGTTAGGCTTCTCATTAAAGCAAAAACATCTGGGAAAACACCTGAGAAAAGTGAGGTATGAAAATTTAATTACATTTCTTTTCCAAACCATCATTTTCATTGTTACTATGCAGTCTTTTCATTCAGCATTTTTCTTCAGTACTGCTGATATTTTGGAAAGAAAGTAAAAAAAAAAGCAAACCACTTTTGGTCTCCTCAGACTTTCAGGTAGATATAATTTAGCACCTGCTGCATAATTCCATGTTATCTCCTACAGTCAGACAGGGAAGATGTTGAAACATTTTAATAGAAGACAAGTTCCATTTTTTTCACTCTGACTGTTAGAAACTTTCTAATTTCCATAAGTGTGTTAATGGGAACACTAGACATAACTTTTACTTCTAACTTGTGCTTATTTCTTAGCTTTTTTTAATGCTTATCATTCGCTTGCTTCATATATTCATAGAAAGCAATAAATTACCCTCTCAGGCTTCAATTTGCCATGCTTACTTAGATTTTTCTCACAAAGTAGAGAAACTCAGCCCTATATACTTCCTCTGTGTCTCTTCTGGTTTGACCTCATCTTTCTTTAAGGTAGGAGATCAGATAAGTTCTAGAAATTGTGGGCAGGGGTTTAGTAATGCCTTGTACAATGGGACAAATATCAGCAGTTTTACTGTCCTACTAGAAACCTCTCTTCTAAAACATCGTAGAGTCACTTATGTAACTCTGGCCGCATTACATGGGCGACAGAGTTACTCATGAGTTCAAAACTACATCATCTTTCTCTGCTGCTCCTACACAAAGAGCTCCCAACTTACTGTTGTTATTGCTAGTTAATTTTACACTATTTAATTACTTTGCATTTTCTACTCCTTTAATAATGTATTTCTCTCTGTATGATACTTCAACGTTCTCTGCCTTGATGCTACTTTCAATGTTGTGCCAGGGATGGGTTTCATGAGCATGGACTGCAGTATTTTACTGTCATTAATGGCTCTTGATGAACTTCACTGGTTACCTCTTTCACCCCAACTATCCATCCCTTCAGCCCTACCCGTTTTCTTTTACTATTTATGCCAATCTCTTCCCTGGAGTGACAGGACCCTGAGTCGGCTACAGCTTTGAAATGAGGTAGGCAAGATCTTGTTGTTGCAAGCTACCCCAAGAAGGTCATGAAAGTTTGAACTAAAAAAAATCAGCTTTAATTAGGATATGAATAATTAACTTCCAAAACAGAGAAAACACAATGTAGCTAGGCAAAACAGAGTAGTAAAAAGGGGCTAATTGATATTTTCCTCGTGCCTACTTGGCCCTTGTGGAAAGCTCTTTTCTTCTGTGTTTACCCTCAGCTCAATGACTTCTGAGTTACAACAAATTGCCCAGTCACCTCTGGCTGATTGAGAACTCTTTCTGTCCCCTCTGAGACCTGCCTGTCCTCTCCCATCCTTACAGAAATATTTGAATTTCTTTGCTTGAGCTCCAGCTCCCAGCCTTGTATATTCTCTCTCTCCTTCCTTGGCTGTGATTCCTGGCAGTCTCTAAAAGCTGCTGACTTTCAGGCATGTCTATTTGACTCCAAAAGAAGGGACGAGACTCTACTCTTTCTAAGAGTTGCACCTCACCTATTCACTCTTTTAACAAACTATAACATAAAGAATAGATTTTTTTTCTATTAAGTTCTTATTTTTAGTATCCTTCTTATTATCAGACTTCTTTCTCCCTAAGTTTTCCAGTGGATCACATAGCTCTTTGCCCAAGGTTTTCATTCATTGGGGATTTCAGGCTCCTCATTATGTTAGCTCCTTTGAAATGAAGTCTGTTTTCAATGTTATTCAAACTGATTATTCAAAACAGTCTTAGCTGTAGATCTATGTTTTTATTGTTTGATTTTACTTGAACAGAAATAACTCATCGCTTCTCAATACAAGATTATTTTGTACAACAGCTTCTGAATTGTCTTATTACTTGATAAAATCAAGTCTAAACAGCATCCTTTTTCTTGTTTCAGTGACTATGTAATGAAGAAATCTGACAACTATCACACCCAGGAAAATGTTTTCCAAGCTCTTTCTACTAGCGACCTATATGGAACAATTCTAGGTAATAATTCTTTCTCTAATAATATTACAGATTTCCTATCCATATCTGTAACACACCCAGAGATTGTCTGCCAGACTGCTGGCATTCATCCAGGGGAAACTGTTTTTACAATCTTTCTTTTATATCCTTGTAAAAAATATACCTGAAGGCATAAAATGTGAAATCATTTTATTCCCACTTAAGGAACTTTTGCCTGAGTGGAATTAATGATTTGGGTTTGGAATGCTATTTGGATTTTTGACTAACTCTAGACTCTGCATACCAGGGCAAAATGATTAATTTTAGATCTATGCTAGGTATTTTGCGTCTGAAATAGGCTGCTACAGTGGGAGCAGAGGCTGCATTGTGCATCTCAGAGATAATGATGGACAGATTACCTGTTTTCTCTCATGCTACTGGTGTGATATGCCAACTTGAGGCTTCAGTGATGATGAACAACAATATTGAGGGATATCCTGTAATACTGAGTTGGGCAAATCTTAAGATTTTAGTAGGTGTTTGTGTAAACAATAGATGAAGAAATTTCCTTTGTATTTTAGTAAACTGAGAACAATTCTGTACATGACTATTTAATGAGTGGGAAGACCAGAATGCATTTGAGAGTGAGAGGAAGAGAAAACAAATGTAAATAACATTGAACTTTATATTGCTGATTGCCTGGAATTGAGCTCTAACAGCATGTAATCCCATATTTATCTCTCAACTAATTAAATATGAATCAAACAAAAACCCTACATTTTCTTAGTCATCTGAAAACATTCATTTTATACCAAATTACTCTCTTATGGAGTGGAGTTTTGCCATTAATTTTCTTCACGGTGAAGTTTAACCAGAAGTTTAAGTTGATCTAAGTTCACACTACTACCAAAGGACTGACCCCTCTCCATACCAGCTAAAACCCAACACATGTTGTTTTACCTCATTAGTGCCCATGCAATTTGGGTAGACTTTATTCATCTGAAACATCATTCACTCTAATGAGTTATGATTAATTCTCAGGTTTCTGACTGGGTTCATCTTGTACCCACTTGCATACTAGAACAAGAAACTCTCAGCTTTCACCTGGGAAAAGGTGTGGATTAGCTTCATCTGGTCTTGCAAATGACTCTTCAGAAAAGAGCTGCATGAAAGTGGGACATCTCTACCTCTGCTATAGTCCCATGCTTAGCTATGAGGTCCAATTTAATGTGCTGTCAACATGTGCAAATATAGCACGTGGCAAGGTTATATTTGTCAAACTGTGATTGTGCTGCGTTAAAGGGAAATTCTCTA
This sequence comes from Caloenas nicobarica, assembly GCF_036013445.1. Taxonomy (NCBI): domain Eukaryota; kingdom Metazoa; phylum Chordata; class Aves; order Columbiformes; family Columbidae; genus Caloenas; species Caloenas nicobarica. The sequence continues at coordinate 24,289,919 of NC_088245.1, read as the reverse complement.
CCACTCAAATTTGTGAACACACAGATTACGTACTACAACATCTGTGTTGCATGTAGATACTGTTAGGCATCTGTTTCACAAAAACTCCATGATTGAACAATTTATAAAGGACACTCTGAGTCGCTTTTATCTTCATGCCCTCTTATGCCATCCTATTGCAGGTTCATAAACCAAAACAATCTGAGGTGTATAACCATTGCTTCCTGCTAAAATACATATTCTGCAAGATATGCACTCTCTGCACCAGGAGAGTAGTCAAATAAAAATACAGACAGCACTAGATAAGACTTTCTTTTGACCTTTGTTGCCAAAGAAGGACATTGCAGGTAGAAATTTGTTTTCTGGTTTCTATAGAGAGCTTTGCAAATTTAGGATGTGTTTCTGGAACTGCTATTGGCAGCTACAAGAGGTTGCTCTTCCCCTTGAACTCTTCAGTATTTTTTTATATCAGTTGCTTTCTCTGTCCATTAAATGCTAGGAAGAACATCTCCAGAGACAGGGACAGTTTTGTTTCTTGACTAGTTTTGTTTAGAAAAGTTTTCTAAAGGGAGAAGGCAATATTGGAGCCAAGCATTGCAATATAAAGGACAGATCGTATGTGATATACTTTTCTTTATAGTGAAATATTTCACACCTAGCATAGTTTGTTGCTAGCCGTAGTTCTGCTACCTTGAAGCACAGCTATATTCTACTGGGGGTAGAATAATGCTCTCTGTGTAAGCATGTGTTGAAGGGAAAGCTCTTGTAACCTCTGAAGGAGGTCATACCCACTGCTGGGAACAAATGAGGACACCCATATGCAAGGACCTTCCTGCTGCTGCCAGGAATTAGATTTAGCAATGCATATATATGCAAAGATCTTTTATGACCAGCATTCGTGCCTGAATGACTTTATGCCTATCCTTTCCATTTAGCGACTTGGTTAAGCATTTTCATTTCCTAAGAAGCTTTACAAAGTCTCTGTCAAGTCGCACAGTTGTTTAGCCTTGGCACGTTATGGAAAGTTGTTCTTAAGGTGAGTGTAGCTGGCACAGATTGTTTCATTTTGACTGAGATGTTGAACGGAGGCATCATAGAAATCGCATTTAGAGGGGTATACCTGTGAGTAAAGCTTATTTTTATGAATGCCTCAGAATGGTGCAGCACACAAATGAAACTGAGCTGAGATGCCCGGTTTTGGGTGGGATGGACTCAGTGCTTTGAGAACTGGGGAAAATCTGAGCAAGACATTTTAATTTTGAGCCATTTTCAGTTCACTCTAGATATAAGCAGGTTGCTGTTTGAAATGTCATTCCCAATAATACATTGACAGCTTTTTTATACCTGCATAGAAACCTCCTTGTTGTTCTGGAATTGCTGGTGCTTGAAATGTAGGGAGGGATGTGCCTTCCTGTTACTGAAAGAGAATTAACAGACTTTATTATAGGAATCTGAGGCATTTCACAGCTAATTACCTTCAAGGAATGTACACAGATCAATAAAGCAGGCTTTTTGTTAGAACCATCTATTTTTTTTTCACCTGGATGAGCAAGCCAGAAGTCTGCACTGTCTTATTGGCATCCTGGCTGATCCAGTCACCACAACAATATAACACCTGAAAGTTGGAGGGGATGCTCATGCCTTGAGCATTTGTCATCTTGAGAGCAGTTCCTGTTTGGTGAGGCTGGAGGTTCCCTCTGTCTGACCCTGCAAGCAAGGAGGAGATGTGGAGAGAAATGAACTAAAGATTTACTGTTGCTCTAGCAAGCCAAAGCTACAGTGAAAAATAATGCAGAAGGGGTAGCTGGAGCTGCCTGATAACTCATACAGATTCATGGGGAGACTGAAGTCAATGAATTTAATCTCTTGGTTCGTGGGTGGTGAGGAACAGAGCCAGGACAGCATGTGATGTCATGCGTTGTGGTAAGAGAAGGAAGAAGAGAAAGAATATTAATCTGCAAGCTGTTTTTATTTCAGAAAATAGGCTTGCTTACTTTTTTAAATTTTATTTTTCATTTTTTAAACAGAGTTTACATGTGAGTGTTGAGGCAGGCTGACAGGATAGGTTATGTTATTATGCCCCATCTGCCAGATGCAAATGCACAAATTCAGTTTGAATAGGTTAAATTAATTTTATAAACCATGTTTCCATGTCGCCCTCTTCCCTCTGTAGCTCTGTATTTTGCCTGTGTTTTGGAAGCACAGTCTTCAATCATGCACACTCTCTCTCACACATACACCACAAGACTGCGGAGATAAAAGCTGATTCATCTGAAAAAGAGGAGAAAACAAACTGCTAGCAGTCTTAAATTTGCCAGTCACTGCATTCCCTCCTCTCCTTTCTGGATGAAAGTCAGGTGAAAGGTATCCTCCAGGCACAAGGGGCAAAACTCCAGGCTGCCAAGACTCAAATGTGAGGTGTCATTCTGACTGCTCAGAGGAATCATGTCCCCCAGGTCTCCTCTGCTAAATTTCAAGAATTCAACTCAATTCCATTTCTTTTGTTGCACCCAGAAGCACAAAGTAGCCAACCCCAAGGGCAGGATTTATGTTAAAAACTCTCTAAGGGACCTGAGATGGATTAGCAATTTAAAGAGAGAAAGCTGCAAAGGTGAGCTGTGTGAACAAAGCCTGACTGGCTTTTTGACCCTTGCTGTGGTGCTACCACTGGGCTGACAAGGAGCAATCCCATAATTTTTATACCTAGGAAAGAGGAATGCTGTAAAGCACTTAAGCAGCCAGTCCAAAAAGGCCATAGGTATTGTGGTCCTGAACTAGAGTTGAAGGAGAGAGCTTGATGTTTCAGAGGAGGATCCACAAAAACCTTCCTGAGTAAGCAACAAGTAAATGGGTGTGTTCTTGAAGGAGGTGGCTACCAACCAGGGTATGAAATTCTTAACACCTCCCCTTGCCAGGGCCTGCTGGGAATAATTACTGACTAATGCCCACATCGCCTGCTCCAGGAGTGACACCAAAATGAGGAAGACACTGGAAGTTGCTTTCCCTATTCCCTTTTTATACTGCAAAGTCATCATGTCACATGATGAATCTCCACCTCTGGCTTGACTGTGAAGAAGATGGTAGCCATGGCTCTGTGCTGAGACCAAGACTCCCTGCAGATCCTTTAAACATCGGAGTGGAATAAACCGTGGAGTGGAGTCAGGTGGAAAGACACTTGGATTTTGCCTTCCCAGTCTGAGGCAGGTGCTCAGCTGCCCAGCTGTGCCCATACTGAGACACTTCTAAACCTGCAGAGGTGAACACTGCTAAAATCAGTGTCTCAGTCACTATAGGTTTCCTTCAGAGGTCCAGGAAACAGTCATTTCCAGACAGCAACTCATTGAAACTATTTTGAACATCTCCTTTAGACACTTGTGTCTGAGATACAAAATTCCCATGTGAGGCATTTTTGATTTGTTTCTGAATAGGACTCCTTGAACATAATTCTGGATGGTGTTCTTGAGAACCGAGACTGGATATGCTTGGAGAAATGCATGACCCATTTTCATCTGCTTCATTTCAATGACAAGTTACTCTGGGCATGAAATGGAATATTTTGCCACAAAAGCATCCTTGTAATCTAAGTACTTTGGACTTATAAAAAACGGAAACATTTCAAATAAAGGTAGTTTAAATTTTTAAAAGGTTTTATTCTGAACTAAAATATTCTTAACTAAAATTGAATAAGGCATTGATGAAAGCATAAAGGTGATTTTCTATATGTTTTTCTCCTAGGAAGTGAATCTCCTTTCCAAACTACCCATCATGGGATAGATATTATTCTTATCTACATCCACCCAGGTCTGTTGGTTCTTTAGTACAGGGATAGCTGCAGACATAGTTTAGCCTTCAGATTTAGAGTTAAGTCAGAGTCAGTATCAAAAACATGGTCAAAATCTCCCTTCAATTACCTTCACAGAAGTCTCCCCCTTCACAGAATAAATGTTTTTCATTGCTTTATGGGTTTTTCCAAGCCCTGAGCGTTATTGTGCTGTGGGTTTTATGCTTTGAAATAGGTTACAGGATAAGAAATCATAAATATTCATTCTTTAGCAACCTCCTCTGAACAGCTTCCTCATTGCTGCTGTCTGGGGTCTGCCCATAATCGCATACTGTCAGGCTCCCTGCCCTTTGCCCTTCTCACTCAATCAGGACAGGAAATAAAGCAAAATAATGAAGCAGGGGCTTTTAAATGTTGATTTCTGTGCATGGGACACACCATGTGGCATTGCTTTCAGGAAGAAAAGCTCTGATAGAGCTTTGCTTGCTGTGGATTCCTAGACCAAAGAATATTCTGGAATGCACCATGGCACACCGACAGGAAAAACACAGAATATACAATTGCTCTGTACAGAAATACTCTTCTCAGGAAGAATTTAAAGATTACTTGCTGATAGGATGCAGCAATTAATGTCTAGCCATGCTTTGTGTTCAAATATGGACAGAATGGTCTGAAGGACAAGGAGATGACATATGAATGTACAGAGAAGCCTCTCATTGATCTGCTAGTCTTTTGGGGATATATAGCATATGCAAGCCCAGAAAAAGTTGCTTTTGAAAGGGAATTGGAAGCTTTTGGCCATAATGAAAGGCTTTTGAAATGGCTTTGCCAAAGCCATCCCTTCTCCTGTTTAGCTGAGGGTTAACTATCCATCAGTCGTGCTCAAAAGTAGAGCTGCAAAGCACATATCCCATTTACAACACACAGCTCTGAAACATCCCTGTGCATACTAAATGAAAAACATCTGAAACATCCCTGCATACTAAATGAAAACTCCATGAAAGCACTTCCCTCTGCTGTTTACAACATTCTTGCTTGCTGTGGGCTTGACTGCTTAAGGTATATTGCCTAGCTGTGCCCTGCGTTCGTCTCTCTCTGACTTGGAAGATAAGAGATGGTCGTTATTGAGTTGCTGTGGAGCTGCAGAAAGAAAACAGAAAAAGCATTAACTAAGGCAGAAACCAGAAATATCCAAAGTTTCTTTGAAATCAAAGTACTTGAGGGCATTTTTTCCTGTATTATAAAAAGTGAATTTTGACAAGTCAAAGGCAGAAATGGAAACCCAGAGGCCTCTTCTGTGAAGAACTTCTAGATGGAATTGTCTTGAAAAGAGTAACGCATAAAGCTACTTCTTTCTCTTCTTGATGTGCTGTGAGCTACCAACAGATTTTGTTTGTCTTTTTTCAACTATTGTAAATTCAGATTGACCTTCCAGTCTTTTATTTTTCTCTTCTGAGCTGTGAAAATACTCTCATAACATTGTTTTCTCCAATGCAGTGCATACATGATTATAATCCTAACAAGTCACATTTAGTTAAAATACAAGTGTGCTCTCTTTGCCTCTGTCTCTCTGTGCTCTTTCCCCCTAGGATTTTTCTCATTTAAAACAGCATTTTTAAAAACAATAACAGTTCCTAAATACGAGAGCACTCTTGAACTGACTGCTGTGATTTCAGACCTGATACCAAAACAAATATCTTCTGAGCTCACATTTTTATAATTTGAAGTTTCACACATTCCTTTGAAGTCTCCCATGACCACTTGCACACTAGCATACTGCATGAATTATGGCTGCATGTCTCATGGCTGCATGTCTCATATCAATGAAATGTATGAATTGTCCATTTCAGAGAAGTCATCAATTTCTAAAAGCCTGTACTGAGTCAAGATGACTTCTGTTCTTCTGAATAAATCAACATTTCACTAAATGTTAAAACAGAAACAGAGAATCTACATGGATATTAAATAAAACACTGAGTAATGCATTTGCTGCGTAGATTATAAAACTGTTACAACTGTGTACACATACGCAGGCGCATCGCAAGAAGAGCCAGAGGCCACGAATGCATTGCAAAGAGCAAGTTTTATTTTAGTTACCTCTCTACTGGGGGATCTCCGAAGTCGCACCTGAGCTCCCAGGCAGAGGTGACACAAGCGGGGACGCAGGCGCTGGTGAGTTCAGCCCTGCTGGAAGATCACTGGGCCTGCTGAGCTCACCTGTATTTCAAGTCTTCAGGCAGGCGCAGCCTCCCGCTCTTGCTCCCAACAAAGCAGGAATCTCAGACGTAGTGATAAGGTGCCTAGAGTTTCTCACAGGCCTATGTTATCTAACACAGAGGTTCTACTCATCAAGCACACAAGGCCAGTGAAACAATTAGTGTGGTGTATGTGCTTTTTCTACAGACAGGTGCAAGTCACTTTGAGCGTATTTACATTTAACTAACCTCCTCGCCAAATCTTCCGCTATGTTCCCATACAACAACAAATTCTGAAACCACATAATTGTAAGAATAGTTCTTACGAGAGCAGTCTCCTTGGATTCAGTGTGATGGATGATTCACAAGAGGAGTTTACAGAAGGCAGTTGCTAGTGTTATGATGAGATTCATAATTCCTGAGTATTCCGTCTGTTAGCTCTGCATGCAAAAATCACATTGCAGATACACTGTAAACTGACTATAGACAGTAGTAAACAGAAATACATATTTGATTAAGAGGATGACAGTAGGTTACCCCTCTAGGTTGTCTTTTATTTGGTATGTTAACAGAATGCATGAGCTTTCTGAAGTTGTTAACAGTGCTCAGTATACATTCCTCACTGCTCGGCTATAATTGCGTGAACCCTAAATGAGAAATTGAATTTGCTGTATTAGCAGGTATATGACCTTACAGTAAAAGTCAAGAATGTTATATGCCTAGTTGTTTATCTTGGCAACTGTACAATACCATTTTTGTCTCAGGAAGTACTGGTAGATGAAGTAGGATCTCAATCTGCAGTGCTTTACTGTTAAATCCTTGCTCTGAAGAGATGTTCCCTGTATTTTTCATATTTATTTTTTTTTAAATTACAGTGCGTGCATGTTAACGAGGCCCTGCTGTTTGTGCTTCCCAGCCTGTCATCAAAAGCAAATGCCAGCAACAAGACTATGCTCTGGAAAAGTTTCAAAAGTTAATGCTTTCATTTGGCCACAGCTTCCTACAGGCTCAGCATCACTGGCCTTTCCCACCCATGGGCAGAACTCACTATATTTTAACATTTAACATGCAAGGTAGTTTCTGCCTCTAACTTTTAACCAGTTGGCATGGATGTGTATTATCCCGAATTCCTCTAAGACCTTCTTTATGCTATTACAGGCATTGACAATTTCTCTACAGCACACCTAAGTAATTTTCCCTGCATTGCCTCAGGACCACGTATTCTTTAATCAGTGTCCTATCTTGTGTCTTTATCTTTGTCTATAGCCTTGGGGACTTGCATGGCTTTAGAGTAATACATTGAAGAATTTCTCACTTCGCCACACCTAGGATCCTCTTCCTCCTCTAAAAATAATAATAATAATTGTAAAGCAATGATGATATTATTTAAAAATGGCAGATTATTCATGACTAATTGCTTCATCAAGGGAATGACCATTTTTCCCCAAATCCTTCAGAATAATTTTGGAGAGGGAAACAAACCAGTAATGTGTCTTCAAAAATAGTAAAAATCCCTTTCTTCTTTAAACAATTGTTGCCGTACTACAGGAGTATGATGAAGAAAATAAAAACAATCACTAGAAAAAGACCATGTATGATAGATCCAGTCTCTGCATTACTGTTATCTTTAAAGATGAGGCAGTGTTGTAAAGAAGCTCCAGCACTGCTAAAGTACACACATGGTGGCACAAAAGGTGAGTCCTTGTGTAGCAAAGATAAGGATAAGAAGTCATAGTAAGCTGGCTTGAATATGGAAAGTTATGTTGGGAGTGCTTATTCTCTTATGTACAGGTTCGGTGCATCTCCTTTACTACATTCTTCATTCTGTTTTTGCTCTGTGAATTTGTAATAAAGCAATAGTGATTTAAGGAAAAGACCCTGAATTTTTTGTCAGTAAAACTTCTGGTGTACATCAAATGAATGTAGATGGTGTCAACACCTTTGACTCTGGGAAGTCTTAGAGACAGGCAAGAAAGCATTACCTGATGCTTTTGAAATAAATCCTTCTGTTACTTATTTTTATACTGGTCATCCCTGTGTTGAAGGGAAATAGAGGTTGCTCAGCAGGAAAAATGGGCATGGACGGGGGCAGAAGTATAATAGCTTCTACTGTTCTTATTTTTATGCACTTGGACAAAAATTTGGGATTCATCTCAACAAAATATAGACAACGTATCTGTCCATAACTAAGCTAATTATAAAAAATTCCGATATAGACCTTTTCTCCACATTTTATGGTGAAATTAATCTCAGAAGTAGGTCTCCTCCTTAGATCAAATGATTCACTTTAAAAATGCTTCTTTCTCTGCATGAAGTGGGCGACCAGCTCATTGATGGTCCCTGATGTCTAAGAGGTCTGTCATCTACAGGACCAGAAGTTTGATGGGGCCATGTGGGTTACTGGGTACAGAGCACCTACAACATCATTTTGCATGCTTGAAGTGAATTTTGTGCCAATATAAACCACACAGAAACTCTCACAACTTCAGCAGCACCTTCTTCACCTTTCATCTTATTTTTATTAACAGAATATAAAATGTTGACTTAATCGGTCATTCTCTCCTCTCAGAGAAGAGTTCACCAATGTAACCATGGGCGGTTTATTTACAGCAAAGGAAGCATAAATGCCTTGTTAAACTCAACAGAACATGCAAGACCACGGTGTTTTCCACCAACACAACCTTTTCACCAATGCTGCTGTAGCACTGGGATGGTGGTTTCCAAAAACTGGGAGAAAAAACAGAGTAGTGGAGGACTCCAAAAATATTTAAGGATTTCTCAGTTCATGTAGTTTTATACCGTCTCCTGTTGTAAAAGGACATGAAAAGCTCTAGAGGCATTATCACCGTTCCAAACACATTTCAAAACTTTTGCAAATCAGATATCAAAGCAATGGAACTCTGTTCTCAAAATGATTATTCTGTCATAGCCGACTTCTTTGCTGGCTGGACTGTTCCACCCTAACACTGGTTGTCTGTGCCCTGTCCAATCCCATGCTGTGTGATTGCACTCTTTCTCTGTCTGGCTAATTGAAAAAATGGAGTTGAATTTATGGACAGTGGAGAATTCAATGGCTTTGATCATATAAAAAAATAATTCACTTTTTCAATGCATGTCATTTTTAGTCAGTATGAGTTTTAGTAAGGCATTTGTCCACAGTAACAAATTTCAGCAAAGTAGGCATTGTCCAGATAAATTTTAGGAAGTTTTTTTAAAATATTTTTAAAAATTTCCTTCAGTGAAGATCTCAGCAAACCACATTTTTGTATCAATGAAAGCTCTAACAAGTCACTTTTGTCAGTACAAACCTAGTAATAAAACTACCTTGTAGCAAAGAGCTGTTTTAACTTAAAATATGCCTGTAATTCATTAATGGCAAAACAAATGTAGAGTGTGTATAAAACACAATTTAAGGTGCATATTATGCTCCAGGAAAGCTCTCACATTGGAAGGCAGGACTTCTTTGTCCGTGTTTCTGAATAAGTGGCAACGTTTTTCCAGCCAAATAAGCATCAGAAGATATTGCTCTAACCATAATCAGGCTTGGGGACCCTCTGAAGTAGGATGTGTGCCCTATTTCACAGTGGAACACTTCTGGAATGTATAAGACCCAGAGGAATGGAGATATCTGCCCCAAATCCTAACTTATTGATTAATTCTTCTAATGAAGAAGCTATGAACTGCAGTAAAAGCCAGCTGTTTATTTGGATGAAGCTACTGTGTACTATTCAGTGTGAAGAGATTACATGAGGCACCTCAGTTAATATTATTTTCTGTTGCCTTTTTCTCTCCATATTTTCATCTGGTAGACAAGCCCTAATTCTGAATATTAGAAATATTTTGTAAAGCAAGTCCATAGCTAGTTCACAAACTGCAGATGAGAATAATATCATTAACACTGGCTTGTTGTATTTAAATAAGCCCTTATGTCAGAGTGTATATTTTGTTTACCATGTTTGCCATCAGCTAATGAGGGAAATACATCCTTTATTCTTGGTAGAGGTCAACAGTTTGCATGCAGTGCTGTGTTATTGTTAACTTTGAAACCACAGACACAAATATAATTCCATTATTTCTTAATGGTAACTGCAGTGGTTATGGTTCACTCCAGTCTATCTTAAATGTAATTTGAAGTTTCTAGAAGTTTCTCAGTTCCACTTTTCCCTTTGACTACACCACAGAAGGTAATAGTGGAGGTTTTCCAGATGTGTGTATTACTTTCTTTCCCAGCACAGTTTCTGCTTTCCGAAGTTTCAGCGCTGAAACGCTTTTATGCAGACCAGGCAGTTTAATTATTCAATTCCCATCTGCCAAGCTTTAATCTCAAACTCTGCCATGCGGGTGCCATCCTAGAAGTACATTAGTTCCTCTTTCTAAAAGTTCAGATAATTTTGGAAGGGTGCGAAAATCTATCCATGTATTTATGTTGTGGTTGTACAACAAGTGCTAGGTTTGTCCTGAAGGCAATCTGATAACCCATGGACTCCAGCTAGTCCTACTTCTGCTAGATTTTTCCTGTGAAAAGTGCACACTACTTCTGTGATAGGATGTACATGACAAGAGAAAGACTTCTTGCCTATTTGTATTCAATTTGTTCCTGAGAGTGCTGGCTGCAAATAGTGACATGTAAGATCACACAAACGTAGAAGAAAACTCTGACTAAAGATTACAGTCCTCGAGAGCAGGAGAGAGAGAATGAACTACATTTGGCAGATGATCGTCCCCTAGTAAATGAGTTACAGAAAGGCACTTAGATTGCACATGGTAATGAGTGCAGGACAAAGAAAGAGCTAGAGTGACGTGGGTATTTATCACTGTTTTTGGGGATAAATGTTTCTGTGAATTTCCACAGTCCTGTAATTTATATCACGGTTTTCAAAGAGGTTGTTCAGCTAAAGAAATTATAAGTTTTAGACGATATCTCCAATAGAACTACCTTATTTTTCTCCCCTTGTGTGCTATCAAATCTTGTTCAAATTCTTTGTTTTATATGAGCTTGCTCTTCACCAGGCTGTTGGATGAGTACTCTCAGTCCTACCATCTCCAAGCCCAGACATTCTTAATGATGTTTAACATCTTTAGATCAGGATGCTATTCAAAAACCTAATAGCAGCATTCTCCATTTTCTTTTATTTTCAATGCATCTCATATTCCCTTTCAGACTTCATAGTATTTCAGAATTATCTCTCTTGTTGCTTTCCTGTGTTATGAAAGAAACACAGAATTAAAAATGGACTCAGAATAATTCTATTACTTACATAAATGCAAATTGTAAGATCTGTATTTATGCACTGCTTCTCTGACAGCTTTTCTAGCTTCTAAAATACAGAAGACAATGGAGTATGTAGAGAGCTCAAAAAAATATCTAAATGCTTACTACTTACAATGATTTCCAAAATCTTCAGCTAGCAAATTCTCTTAGATGTCATTTGGGACTCTTCCTGTATGACTGTTAAACTACAAGCTTCATTCTGAATGGAGGGCTACCTACCTACCTACTATGTTGATTTTGCATATTTATAGCAGGTTGAAGTTCAGAGTGGAGAAAGCAGTGGTTGCCTTTGGGCACCCAAAGTTGGAACAAGGTTGAGGTAACCTGGGAGTAAAATCAATTATGCAATTATCGTGTGATGACATGGAGCAACAAGGGAGCTACAACAAAGGATTATAAAAGAAAGAAGGAGTTACTCACTGGCCTAGAGGAAGAGACCAAAAGCAGAAAGATGTCTGACACAGGGTAGGGACTCTCCATGCTCTTGAAAAAGAGTGTGCTGTGGAGAAAAGGAAATCTTCCAAACACAGAGCTGTAAAATATTCTGTGTCATTTCCATCCCCCTTTAGTATTCTTTGACTCAGTTCAAAGCTGTCAATATAGACAATTACTTGCTGTATCTAGTTCTTGATATATTGTGTCATTCTTGTATTATTCACTCCACATATTCCTTAAAATGAATGTGTACTTGTGTCAGAACTTCTGAAGTGCTTATATGCCGTTTTACTTCACCTGCTTCGCTTCCCAAGCTGTAGCAAGCCAGTACGCCTAGGAAGTGGTTTTTTTGCAAGGGGAATTGTTTGAGTAAGGAGAACTACACATGGTCAGTATGGTCTTGTGGTTTCCCATCCCCATGAAGGATGAGCAAGTGCTGTCCTGACTCTTATTTATTGTGCAAAACTTTTAGATGCCAGGTCCTAGACAAACAAAAGATAAAACAGCTTCACGCTGGGTAACTGTGGAACAACTTTCCACATGAAGTTGTGGACAAAGCAATTAGACAAATTCGTGGAGGGAAAACTCCCAGAACAATTACAAATTTAACACTTTGGATCAGGAATTTCCTAACTCATAGAACACTGGACAGTGGGAAAATACTCTGAAGAGGAGTGACTTTATTTTTATTGTGTTCCTGTATTCTTCTCTTGGCATTCACTATTGCCACCAGGGAGCTGAGGTAAGTGTTGAGCTAGATGGTACAGCTATTTTCATGTACTGGTGAGCATAAGAGTGCTGTCTTGCCTTTGGGTGAAGTCATAGCTTCTGCTGAATTGGGAACTCTGTTGGAAATGTCAGTAAAACTGACATTTTGAGAGAAGCATCCACTCCTATGTCATATGTCCCAGTGGGAATTAGAAGCCTTAGATTTCCTACAAACATTTTATTTCTGATTTTGGAAGGAAAAATGCCTTTCAGCAATACCCCTTGAAATATTTCCATCCTTTCCCTGCAAAATAATATTTTCTGTTCTTCATTTTAATTCCCTCTGTTTTGCTTCAGCTCAACTCCATAGCAAAGCAGGTATTTTTATTGTGCTAAGACAGCTGGTGGCCCAGCTAGTCTTGTGTACTGGCTCTCACTGCTCTGTGTCACAGAGGAATTTGAAAGAATCCCATCAGCAGTCTGTGACAGAAGGACATTTTCTGGAAAAGCGTCTTCCTAGTTTCTCCTCTGTAATATAAATAAAGCCATTCCTGAAATAGGAGCAAATGAGTCCCCTTCAAAATGTCTAGGCATATTTTATAACCTTGTTATTGTAAGCTGTGCATCTTTGTTAACTATATATTCAGACCAACCTTCAGATTTTATAAAGAGCTTAACTTTCTATTGTTTTCTTTCTGCTTTTTGTCTCTTTTAATCTTTTCTAGAATGTTTACTTCATTTGAATGGCAATATCTACCTCTTTTTTTTTCATTATTATTTTCTTTCTTATTTGCCTCATTCATCCTAAGAAATAGAGATAGCTGATATTATAAATTATGCTTAAGGGAAAATCTTCTAAATGAAGAAATATACTGCCAAATTAACCACAAATTGTCGCCAAGTGAAGAACCATAGGAACAAGACAAAGCAGGCACTACTATTCAAGGAAAAGGCAGTTTTCTAACTTCTGTGGGATTGTTATTTAAAACATAAGCAAATTTACTTAATACTTATAATAACAATTCTACATTATTTAGATATTTTATGTAAAGAACTGAAAATAAAATTTTATTTCATTTTGTTATAAAATATTTCTAAGATCAAAGAGCTTTCTTTTTTTACTGCATTTTTCTCTGTATTTATTAACCAGAGATCAGTCTTCTAAACAGGCTCTCTGTCAGATGTATTTTTGAAAAGTGATGTCATTCCACACAATGTGCAAATCACATTAGAATTCATAAGTATTATCCATGTAAATACTCATTGCAGGGCAAAGAGTATACATCATATAGCTCCTATATTTCTTTCTTGAAAAAAGACCTAGATGGAAAAGAACTAGAAAAGCTTATTCTTTGGTCAATGCTGCTACATTTCATAGTATAAATGCTAGAGGGGCATATCAGAGAGGTAATACACTTATTCATAGTGCTGAAGATTTTGAGAAATCATAAAATGGGAGGAAATTGAGCACAGAGCTTGATTTGTTCAGAAAAAAGGATCAAAGTTAAACCATATTAACTTAATAATACACTTGCTAAGAATGTGCTTAACGAACAGAAAGAGCTAGGCTTATGTGAACACGCGATTCACTCTCTAAGATGACAAAGATAAAGGAAAATGAGAAAATGTTCAGAATGAACCCAAAAGAAGAAACACTATTGATGAGTTTATATGTGATCAAAGCATGTGTTCAGAAGCACAGAAAAGTGTGTTCTCTCCAAGAGAGAACTCACTCATTCCACGTCTCAATGCCAACAACTATCTTAAACATGGAAGTCACTTTATTATGCATATGAATAATATAATCTTCCAGTTGAGTGCTATGTCTTAAAGTCAAAATCTAAGTTAGCATATATGTTGGCTGTGACTTAGAAATCATTTTACTCCATGCATTACAATTGTTGACTCTACTAAATATAGCAAATATAGATTCTTTTATGCAGTGAAATAACATTTCCTAGCTGGGTGCTTATGTCTTAAAACTGAAATCTGCATTTTCGTGTTTGAAGGCTGACAGCTGCAGAGGCTCTAGGAACTCTTAGACTCAAACCCTTGATACTGAGGCTTTGCACTAAGTACTAGTACTGACAAGCTTTTGTGTTTGTGCTCTATCTATAAAGCTGTCAGTTCCAACAACTGCCGTAGCAAAGCCGCAGTAGCAGGCTGCTGCAAAGCTTCTTTGAAACCACTACAGATTCCTGGGGTGCGGGTGAGGGGGTGGCAGGAAAATGTTCTGGGTGTGTATGTGTGTATATATATTTATATGTAGTATAAAGTGGAGAATTTTGAAAGGACCCTGCTGAACAGCTGGTATAAACATTATGTGAGCTTCTTCCATAGAAGTGATGCAGCTCAAATTCTGCGAGAAAAAGTGTTTAATGAATCAACACATAATTCTGTTCTCAATTTGCAGCGGAAATAAGAGTGGTTAAAAGGTTGTGGGGCCACCATCCTTAATTAAATGCCTGTCTCTGCAGTGCTGGTGGCTCAGAATTTGAAAACAAAAGGAAAAATTATTTCTCTTTTGCTTCAAAGGCTCAGGAATCCCTGCAAGAGGATGGGGGTGAAATGCAATACTCCCTGGAACATTCTGGATTGTACCTGTTGTTGTTTATCAGCTTGGCTGGCAGCCTGCTGAGAGAGAAATAAAGAAGCTTCGCTGCCTCTTGCATTAGCCTTCTCCTCCCATGTTCATTAATTTACCTTGGTCATAAAGACTCATACCTAGCTCTAGTTCTGTGTTGTCCTTTATCACCATCAAAGAGCACTAAAACGTCTGTTGGCTTTCCTGTTATTTTACCATTTCCTTCTCTCCTCTTCCCACTTCATCCTATTGAAATAGACGCTGTCAAATTGGAGGATCTGAGAAGAAGTGAAACAAATGCCTCAATATTCTTTCCTCCCTAAAGCAACATGGCACATCAGCAGCCCTGCTGAAAAACTCAGAATGGACTCGTTGTTTCCTGGATTTGCTGTAGATATTCCTTTCCTCCAGCAGGTAGGACCCAACTCAAGGAGGACAGTTCTGCAGAAACCATAGCAACTAAGGGATACTACGGGGTCACTTGGCCAGAGCAGAAGTAGATGCTATTTCTTTATGTCAAGTGGAATTCTTCAAATCCATTAAAACTACAGTGGCTTTGGAGGTGTGAATCCCAGCTATGACAATCCGAAGACGGCAGTGCTCAGATTTTCACCCATGGAGTCTGCAGAATGCAAAGAGGAAACTTTCAAACAGAACTTCTACCTTCACCTCCTGTTTGTCTCTTGTCCTTTGTCATTGACAAGAAAAGTGGAAACAACTCAAAATCACAGAAAGTGATGCTCAGGCTACTGAGACAAGACTTCTGTAATTTTAAAATTCTTACTGTCATATTTTTCTCAATTTCCAAATGCTAGGTTTTGACCCACATTCAGGTTTTGGCAGATTGGAAGACATATAACTAATGAACCATTAAATTGTTGCGGATGTAATAAAAAATATATTAGATCAGTAAAAGTCGATTCAGGAGATGACATATGATATTGACAACTGTCGGCCTGCAAAACAGGAAACCTTCCTTCTTCCTTGACATCTTGTCTCTTTCCTTCAAGCCTTGAATAAATAAGTTCAGACTTGCAGGTCTCATCTTCATCACTTCTACAGCTGGGCAGGAAGGTTTTGTGTAGTAAATATAACCTATTTCTTTGTGTATATGTGTGAATTGTCTGCAACACACTATAATTTCAATAAATGTGCTTCCTTTTTGCAGTTAGAAGGCAGATCCCATGTGGGAATCAGTTCAAGCTTTATCAGTTAATCACAAGTTATTCCTTGTGACTTTCCTCCGAGCATTCTGGATTTTGCTAATTGAGTTATGTGAGTAGTAATGTGACACCATTTATCCTGTAGTTTGAATGGCTGATGATTATATAAAGAACACTGTTGAGACTATCAATTTTGTTTAATACACCTCACTGTGCTAACAATGAGTTTGAGAGGGCTAGAAAAGGGTTGGCTGTGTTACTTGTACCTGCAGCAATGTCCTTAAGTCCTGGTATAAAAAAGCTGGAAGGAACTTTCCAACAGGGAAAGCATTTTTGCTTCTATTTCCCTTTAATCTTTCTTTTCACTAATGGTTTTATGCATACGTTTTTATGCCTTTATTTTTTCTGAACTTTCATATTCATTATCATATCTTCTAACTTCCTTCCAGGTATGTCACTCATTCCACCACCCTCCTGACAATACATTTCACCATTTAAATGTCTGAGCCTGTAATTTCTCACCTACTGCTGGTTTTTGTGTGTGTAATTGTGTTTGTTGTGGTTGTTGTTGTGGGTTTTTTTAATTCGGTTCTTGTGTTTGTTCTGACCAAAGCCATTGAAGTGTCATTTCAAAATGGTGTTTTTAAAGTAAGTTATGATCTTCTGAACAGAGCGTTTGTACCACCACATATTTGGTAATATATTTGCAAGTAATGAGCAATGAACAGCCATTTTGCTAAAATTCTCCTAGGAAACAACTCTTAATGGACAGAGAACTATTACTTGAAACAGTGTACAAGGTAAACATTTCCTACAAATGAATTATCTAAATTTGGGAATCTCTTATTAACTGAAGTAAAAGGTTGAGTAGAAACATTTGGATTTTGTAATATGAGGTCCATATATATTTCTACAATTTAAAAAAGTGTATTTTGTGATTTATTGTGCACAGACCAGCCTTGAGCAGCAGAAGTGTTTCTTATGTGTGCTCTCCTACCACCTGACATAAATATCTGTGACAACTAAGTACATGTTTTTATTATGTTTTTCAAAATGAAAATGGCTGTGGAGCTTGTTGGTTTGTTCTGCAGTCTTGAACTTCTTGGCATGACGGGGCGGTTATTTTGTAATTCTCTGCTCTCCCTGACTGGAGATTTTCCGAGCCATCAATTCCATCTTCCATCAGGACTCGTTTACATTGTGACATCCCTTTGAGACTTGATCCTCACTCTTGTTTTATATTTGCTGTACTTGTGTTCACTTCATGAGGACCCCTGTCCATTCTGCGTGCAGATCCATGGGCTGAGGTCACTCCATGGTAGTGTTTGTGAGACTCCTTCGTTGTAAAGCAGATATTCCGGAGCAGGAGGTATCACATTGTCACATCCCTGTGGCTGCTAACACACTTTCGAGGACTTCAGTGGGTTTAGGTATGTGTCTTCCTCAGCATTTGCACACCTTCAGAAAAATCAGAGTCTTTTGAAAGTAGGTCTGGAAGCGTTTTCAAATACTAACTGAACCATCCAGCCTGCAAGGTGGATGGCTAAGTTTATGCAATTTCTGGGAAAGGTATGTCCGACTTGTCCTTAAGATCTTCCTTTGGAATTTAAATTCAGGTGATGTGATAAGTACAAACAAAGAAATGCAGGTTCATCTAGCTTTCTGATAGCCTTCAGCAGTGATATTTGTTGTTGTAATCTGTTGTCTAGAACTTTGTCCTCATATACAGGAGGTGAGCAGCAGTGCTTACTCTACCTGATCAATTTTTCCTTTGTGATTTCAATTAGCAGTAGTCTAACCATAGCTCCTTCTCTTTCTTTTGGTATAGAAAGCAGTCAGCTACACTCCATTTAAAGCCCAATTCTTCAAAATTATTAAATCCCAAACCTATCCATGCCAAAGAGCAATTCTTCTTTCCTATGGCAGTTGTGGATGCCTTTATTTTAATAAGGACTACATGTGCACTGATAGCATAGAATAAAAATATGTCTTGACCAAAACTCATCAGGAAGTCAAGGGCAGAGGTAGTAACTGGACTCTGTGCCGTGGTAGTCTCTTATGTGGTCACATGAATAACCAACTGAAATGTTCAATATTACTCATTTATTTCCTCATCTTATTCACTGTAACGAACCCTCAGCTTTAACTGACTCCAGATGTTGTTATTGGACATTTCATCCAGCAGTTGCCCTCCTCAGAGAAACTTTTGTTTGTTTTTCCATATGCAAGGCTTAGATTTCTTGTGGGACCACAGAAACTCATAGCTCCTCCTTCCTCTTCCAAGCAGTAACTATTTGGCTTTTCAGCTCTCCTCTTTGGTTTGTGGCTGCATCCATCCCTGCTTTTGCCAACTTCCTCTGCCCTACTCTGATCTTAAGTCATCACACACATTCAGTGTTACTAGGTGAGTACTTCTAATTAAAATATCTTTGCAAATCGTTATTTATATGCACCTCCTGGACCTTGTCCCATTGTATACACAATCTTGGAAAGTGACAGTGCATGCATAAAAAAAATTGCAAAGCAAAGCTGAAGACTTCATTTCAGAGAGTCTTTCTGTCCGCCTCCTTGTGGCATTCAACCAGCCAATATCAGCAAATATTTTTTCCACCACCGTGCTATAAAACCTGCTTTGTACTGCTCACCCTGTAGGTCAAAAAGGACTGGAAAGAATCCAAAGGAACTGAGCAAATTCTAGGGAAAATATAATGACATATCTGAAGAAAAGTTATTAACTGATGTTCAGAAATACTTGTTCTTAGTTTCACTGTTTCCACCAAGAAGTGCTTTTGTCAGAGTTTTGTACTTCTTATTTTTGAGGGATTAATACTTTTTTTTTATTAGGATGTTTCATTCTGAGAATTTTCCTCACTAGGGTGAGATCTTTGAGGCATTGCACTGAGATATTGATCAGACTCTCATTACTATTCCATGTTATTTTCATCATCTGGGGGAGAATTTGTGCTGAAAGGAAAGATAAAAGGAAAAATAAGCCTGGTCCAGTGATGAGCTCTGTGTGCTCTGCACTGAAATGGAAGCAGTCCCAGACTGGCTTCCAAAATTATTCTGGCACCAGTAGCGGATTGGTACCAGATTAGGCACCAGCCATTTCATTGGGCAGCACATTTCATTGGGCAGCAGGACGTACCTGCATTATAAAAGAAAATAAAGATAAAATCATTAAAACATAATTATAAAAATTATGTAATAAGAACAAAATATGGCAACTATTTAAAAAACGTTATAAAGGCTCAAGATTGGACAAACTCAAGGACACTCAATCTGTTGTTTTCACAACTGTGTTATACTGTTTCTCACTCTGAAATTTCACTAATTATCTATTATTTAATTTAGTTTGTACAAGAGGTATAACTCCAGGTAGATATTTATTTTTAAGAATTCCCAATTAATTTAACAAAAGTTTAAGCACCTAGCATGTCAGAGGATTAGTCCTGAAAATTCAATGCCGGCTGCAGTATGCTTTCTCTTTGATATTCTGAAAACAACATGATTTATCATTTTTAGTGGCTTATTATTTTTGAAGATCTGCATTTTTCATTAATCAGTATTAGAGCAAGACACTAATCATAAAAGCATCTTAGACAAATATAAGAAAAATGGAAATAAGCATCTCTGTGATAAAGACCTCAAAATGTCTTGGGATGCAGATAAAACCAACATAAGAAGAATCTGCATAATCTCCTACAAGCATTATGCAGGCAGAAAAATCCTGTTGTTCTCACATACTCTGACATGATGAGTTTTAAAATAGTTCAAGAGACTCCAAGATAGTTGGACATTTAAAATACATGATTCCAAGGCCTGCAAATAGTCATGTTTATTTTATATCAATGCGTGCCAAGCAATTGAATAAAAAGATCATTACCTTCATTAGAAGGTACAAGAAATATGAAAATTTTGTTAACAGGAAACATTGCTACGTATATTAGAGGAAAACCTGTTGGCAGAAACACTTCCAGATGGATGGTAAAAATTAAACAGGGCTCTTCTCTGGACACAGGCAAAAGAAATGTTCTCAAGCAACCACCAGGCAGCCTTAGCCAATGTCAGAGATGGCACCTCCTTAAACCCATCCTCATTTGTCACCAGTCTTTTGAGCAGTCTGAAGCTCAGATTCATTTCATCTGCGTATAAACACTGAGCATTTAAATTAGTATTGTAACCACAGGGACAGATACTTCCTGAAGCTATTTAGATACAAGAGGTCTGTTGTGGAGGTGTCTGTCACCCTCTGTGGGCTGCAGATCACATGTAGCTCCTGGTCCCACTGCTATAATGGCTATCATCTGGCTGTTTATTCTTCTCTGATACTGAAAAATTCTGTTTACTAAAATTTGACAGAAAAGTATGAAATAAAATAATGAGTAATGATTTTTTTCATTTATGTGGCTTGGGTTTTGTGCTAGAATGTGATATCTTACGTCTAATTTTGTCTTTATCCAATTTAGCTAAGTCAGTAAGTCAACAGTTACCTCAAGGTGATCAGTTCATACAACCAGCCATGTTGTGTATAAATAAAGGAGCACAAAGCAATATGTTTGGTTTCACGCAAACACTTCAAATATTAAATGGCCTCTGATGACACAAGGGAAAGAGGCTTTCTGCCTGGATACCCTTCCAGAGTCTAGTTTCTGAGTGTGGGCAATTTCTTCTAATAGTTTTTATTGTCTGCACAAGTCTGATTTTTCATTCCTGTTCCTGGTGTTCTTCCAGGATATCCTTCTTCCATGGATCTCAAAACCTCCCTCGGTTTCTTAATTTCATAGTATCCAATTTGGCTTTGGAGCATTCTCCTACCTTATTCTTCCGTGTGATTTACGTTCTTGCTTCTTTTCTTGGCTCACAAGTTCACCTATGATCCAGACCTTGCACCGGAAAGATCTTTGTCTACTCCAGTTCTTCACCATGTCACGTCCCAGCTTTGGTCCTCTCCCAGCTCCAGCCTAGCCAGGACCATGGCTGGGCACCACTGCTGTGCTCCAGTTAAAATCCCGTGACATGCTAAAGATAGTTCATGACCATATAACTGGCTTTGCACTGAATAGTGTTGGGAGTGTTACATTGAATATCACAGTTGCAGGATCTGTTGTGCCTCAGAGATTCCTAAATTCCTAAATGCTTGTATTGAAATCTAACATGTCAGTGTGAATGAAAGTTTGGTGTGCAAGAAAGCATTTTGACCTGCATAAACATGGCAAGAAACCAATGCAAGAGTAACCATATTAAGTTAAGTAACTGTTGAAATTCAATTTAAAAAAAATAAAAATCAATCATATTTTGAGCAACACAAATAAACTTGTCTTTCTACTTAAAAAGAAAAAAATATTTTTAGTGAAATTCCCTCCCCTTTTTTTTAATAATTATTAGACTATGCCTTAAATAGTTTATGCTATCAAAAAAAAAAAAAGCAAGCCCCTCCACCTCAAGCAGGAATATGCTCTTGTTCAGAAAAGCTTGGTTTGCAGTCTTGGATTTGTGAAATGATGGCTAAAAGAACACCTTTTACAATAATGGGGAAGTAAAATAATCACTGCTTGTCTACAGGAGTTCCTGCAGCTCCAGCCATCCAGCCATGTGGACAGAGACAGCAAGGGTGCAAACAGCAATCTCCTCAGGATTTTCTGAAAATGCACATGTTATGTAGGGGATCCTACCATTAGCTTCACCCAGGCATTCATCTGATCTTTATCCAAGCTCACAAAACTTCAAGTTGATAGAATTGCTTGTACACTAATGATTCAGCCCTAAGATGCAATCTCAGCATGTAGTGTAAGTGAAGAATAGCTGGGTTTGTGATGTGACTGGAAGAGGTCCAAAGAAAACTGCTGCTCCTCAGGAGGTAGTGGCTGGCATTCAGTGTACTCTGGGTCTCTGTTGAACAAATAATATCCTAGAGAGGAGCAGGTAAAGCTCCACTGCTGGAGACAACCCTTTCTGAATACATACCAAACTCTGGGACCTAGAGTGCATGCTAATTTAAAAATTGTGTAACAGTCGCGCTAGCAGCGAAATGTTCATTTCCATATTCCAGCTATCCAACACTCCTTCATATGTTGTTTTTCACAACAGGTTGGATCAATTGCCATATGACTTGCTCATTTGCTTGAGGATAAAATTTATTACTGTTTTAGGGATCTGCTGCATTTTTTAAGTGCTGATTTATGAGAAGGCTTTAATGTAAGAACAGGTAAATTACTACCAGAGTCCTTCCAAAGAAGGAGCTGGATCTCTGCTTGCATTTCAGTCAGGACATTAATTCACTAGGTAACCAGGACCATTACTGCTTTATGCAATGCACAGAAGTCAGTTACCTTCTTGGGCAAGCAGCTGAGAATTGGGGCGGCCAGTAAAAACGGGAAAGAAGTGACAACAGTGTGGGTATATGCAAACGGGGAGGTAGTGTTGCAGGAAGGAGAAGTTGAGCTGATTGGAACCACTCAGGGTGTGAGGACTGGGACTGGATAGGGAACAGACTGTAACCGGAACAATGGGTGAGAGGGAAAACAGGGAAGACGTCTGTACAAGAAGAGGTTGAAAGGATGGCAGAAGAGGTCTCTGATGGGAAGAGGCTGGGAGGAGGCTGTGGTGACTCAAGAACATGGTCTCCCAGAGCCTAGAAAGGGATCTGTAGCATCATAAATTCTCCTGTGCCTGTATGTGTGGGGTTTTGTTTGGTTTTTGTTTGTTTGTTTTTGTGGTGATTTTTGGGGAGGTTAGTTTTTGTTATTGTTGTTGGTTTATGGTTTTGCTTTTTTTTCTTTCTTTTAAAGGAGACTAGAAGCACACATATACATGTAAACACACACAAAATCTAAAGTCTCTGAGAAAGTGCATCAAGAATAAGTGCTCAGAATTTAGGAAATGTCTTTGGGGATGTCTGTACAATGACCCCTAGGTGAACATGCAATATGATTATAGAGGATTGGTAAATTTCCAGGATATAATTAAAGAGATAGTGTCAGAAACTGCGCATCCCTCAACACTGAAATGGTTCATAGAGCCCTGTCAGACTGAATTAAGTTAAGGCAAAATGCAGTCAGAAAAGCTTCCTGCCCTCTTCATGGAGAGGCTCATAGGAGCCTGGGGTGTAACACCTGAAAGACTCACCACTGGCCAGCTGTGCACTTGTCTCATTGCCTACCTGCCCAAGTCTTCTCATGACTGTCATTTCCTCATTTCTTGATGCCAGACTCAGGGGTCCTGTATCTCTTCTTCAGGGGACCCTGAGCCCCTACCTGCACAAGCTTTAGTTTAAATGGAAGGGTGTAGGAACTTCTCTGCTGTCTAAAGCAGAGTCTGACAACTCCAGCTCCCAGTGCTGAGGCTTCCAGGGGTCACCTTGAGATATCTCTTGGGATAAATGTATTTCCAAATGTCTTTAAAGCTTTAAAATTAAATGCTGTTCTTGCCTCTTCTATGCTCTCATTCATTGGAAATTTGAAAATTCAAATATTTTTAAAAGGAGCAGTCATTTTGTTATTTTAAAATCTCTTTGGACTCTTGACCAGCTACAACTATGATAGTCTTAAGTTACATTATCTTTCACTATTTTTTCCTCCTTATTCAATGCACAGGATAAATGTTAGCTACTTAATAAAATAGTACTTGATATTTGTTTCCTGTTTAGTCATTTAGTTTATGACCCCTTGGGTATTTACGGCTTACTACCACAAAGAGAGAATTAGTATGCTCAGGGGCTTTTCATCACTGAATCTAAATGTTTCACAGATACTAAAGAATGAGTTTTTTATTATGTAAACATTGACTATTGATAGAAGCATGGCCATTTCCTGTCTTTTGTGTGTCTGACTTTGTAATCCCTTTTTAATATATCTAGTGCATGTGCTCCAGAATCCAGCTCTAGCATAGATGTATTTTCCTGCTTTGCAAAATTTCATTAGAGAAAGCAGCTATTCAGCATTAAATACTAAATAGATCAGACTACATAAAATTTATGGTAAGGCCTCTACTACATAAATATAGATCAAATAGTGCTAGAAAGTTGAATATTTTCAACAAAAAGCAAATGCAGGCTCTGAGCCTAGAACAAATATATATTGTACAAAAAAGTTCCTCACTAGACATTATAAAAAAGGGTTTTGGAATTTTCCTTTTCACCTTTTGTCCCCTTTGCTGTCCTGTAGAAAACAAACAGAGGTTAAGGTACAGGTGTGCCAGCCCATAACTCAAAAGCTGATATGGCTCTGATGAGATTGATTTACATTTGTGTATGTAGGTGCCCTGTTAGGTACTATATCTTAGAAGGTAGGTGATTGCCCCGAAGGAATTTTCTACAGAGCAATGCAATGGAAAAAATCTACATCTACATCTACATCTACATCTACATCTACATC
This sequence comes from Caloenas nicobarica, assembly GCF_036013445.1. Classification (NCBI taxonomy): domain Eukaryota; kingdom Metazoa; phylum Chordata; class Aves; order Columbiformes; family Columbidae; genus Caloenas; species Caloenas nicobarica. The sequence continues at coordinate 24,265,427 of NC_088245.1, read as the reverse complement.
TACATCTACATCTACATCTACATATACAATGGAAGCCATATACATTAAAAGACTGTTTTAACTAAAGGGCCTGGAAACAATGATCACCAACTAAAAGACATTTTCTTATTTTTAAACTTTTTTTTTCCCCTGAGACTCTCAAAAATATTGTTTGTTTATATTTCAATAAGGAAAAAAATCACTCATACGAATATAAGAAGATATAGCGTTATCTAAGTTAGACAAAATTAGGAATGAAAGTTCCTTTCATTTTTCCATTATATTTAAATTCCAAATTTAGACAAGGTAAGGGGGAGAGTGAAGATATGAAATCACCAGAAAACAGTCTTGGATACTCAAGGTATAATCAAGCCTACTCTTCACTGGTGCTTTAATCAGCCTTCAAGAAACCGATGTTCCTCTTTCATAAAAACAAATTACCAAGTTCGAAATGTTTACCTCCAGTGCGATAGTGTTTAGCCATGTGTCTATAGCAGATGGGCAGTCTGTGCCTATAGATATGCAAGTTGTGGACCTAAGCCTTAGCATCTCATTTTCAGATATGATGAAAACTTCTATTGTCATTCGCTCCTTATTTCAGCACTACTGAAGTTCAGCATCCCTCTGTCCAGCCGTCAGTCTGTGTCTTCCAATTCATCTTTGTGTTATGTGGTGAGGTTGGTAACAATATCTTCCCATAAGCATCCAGCCACTCTCCTCTTGCAACTACTAGTTAGTCTCTGTACCTGTTCTCCAATATGATTTTCTTGCTTTTATTATTTTGGAGCTTTCTAGATTATGGTTGCAACCTTTAGACAAAAAATGAAATACCTCACTGTGATATTCATGTTTGTTAGCAGTTTTTAGAATATACAGTGAATTTTTTTCTCATTAAAGCTGGGTATATGTGTACATATACCTACTGCAGCATACAAATGAGCCAACTGAAAGCATCTTCCCTGAGTGTTTGAAGTCAAAACACATCTCTGTGTATGATCAGTTCACTTTTTTTTCATCTGTACATTATTTGCATTTGTCTTCACTGAGATTCTTTTGCTATTATTTTCCATTTTCTTAGCTGTGTTAAATCCTTCTGGTATTCTTCATTTTCCCTGTTAGATTTGCCTAGTTAGACTCGATCAATTTAAATAATTTTGCGTTCTCTGTATCTCTTCCACCTCTTTATTCACTTGCTTTTCCAGGTCAGCATTAAACATTCACCATCATGATTCCTCCAAGAGCCAGAGGGCATCTGCATTTTAACCTACTTCTCTTGCTTTCTCCTGACCTGTCATTGATCTTTTTGTGTCACCTAGCATCTACAGCTTCTTTCCTGCTGCCTCCCAAGCAGCATACTCATTAAACTATGCAGACTACTGAACACACAATGTGCTTTGCAGTGTGTAAGCCCAGAAACCACGGCATTCAGATTTGGTAGCAACAAATCTCCAAGGCCCATGTGTTTCTGAATTTAAGAGACAATAACATGGGGACAAAGACAGCCCTCTGCTGAACTAAATAAACACACACAACCCCCCACCCCAGTTCCTGAGTGACATGTAAAAAGATTTAGTGGTTCTCCTTAAGCCAAGCAGCTTCTAAGACTGTCATGAGCTCATTAAAACCAGGGAACTGTGGCAGTGAGAAGTGATAGAGGTGAACCCAGCAAGGGGTAAGAACCTGGAGAAATGAGCTCACAGGTGGATGAAGTATGGACTATTAATAGACCTCTGAGAGAGGGAGATGTGACCTTTGAAATCAACTCCTGCTGAAAAAAATGGAGAGGCAGGGTTGGTATAAATACATATATAACGTTTGACTTAAAATAATGTTTTGTCAGCGCTAGATTTCAACCTCCGCTTCAGGTGCTTAGTGTTTCTTTAGAATTTTTTTGTCACTAAAAGGTTTGTTTTAAAATTCAGATTTTTTTTTCTTATAAAATGTTTGCACTTTCAATTAAAGAAGGAATTTAAATTGCTGACAGTTAACTTAATTGAAGTGAAAAACTGAGAAGATCCTATGAGGAGACAATTTCCCTGGTGAGCCTTGTGAAACACAGCTGGGTTTAAAAGACAGAATTAGAAACAAGTATTCAAAATATCCAGGAAATGTGACTGCTAAGGGAACCCCTGTAGCCCAGCAGGACAAAGTTCTGCACAGGCTACAGCTTATGTTTTAAAGAGCTTCAAATCTTTGAAACCTGTTCAAAGTAGCCACAGAGCAAATTAGGCTTACCAAAACTAAAGGAGAGGTCTTTGTTAGAAGAAAACAGTGAGTCTATCCTGGGAAGGCTAAAAGTGGACTCATACCTGTGATGGAAAGAATAGTGCTGAAAAATGCCAGATTTCTAAGTCTTGCAGACCTATATATCATGGTATTTTTATTTTTCCATTCATATTCTATCTTAAAGGGTGGTGACGTTACAAAAGGCAGAATAAGCAGCCGAATGGGAAAAGCAATTTTCAGCTCAGGTGACCAATAAGGAAATGGAACCGGGAAATGTTTTAGAGTGAAAAGGAGTCAAAATGGGCTCAGGAGGCACAAAAAGGTGCTTGTCACATATGCAGTTATTGAACTGCAAAAGCTGTGGCCTTCCTCATTGCAGGTGTACAGCCAGCCATTGCAGAAGCGAATAAAAAACCCCCAGGAAATCACGTGTCTGAGAGCAGTCTATAAGCGAAAGCTGTATCGTGAGCTCAGTGAGAAAGCAATACCTTCATGTTGCTGACATCTGATGACATCTGTACTCGGATGACAAAAAGAACTGAATTCAAAAATCTCCTCACAAATTACAGGCAGCAGAGACTGACCAGCCATGAGGAGGCAAATAATTTTTTTATTTTTCTCAACATATTAAGTATTTTCTCCACTATTTGGTCTACAGAATAAGGCTTTTGCTGAATTGAAATCTGGCTTTTCAACACTTTGATTTTAGGGATTTCCTAGTGAGTTAGTAGAGCACGCATCTTTGTGTTTTCTCAGGTTCTTTCAGTCTTAGACTGACTTACAGGAGAAGTACTCTTCCTCACTTCAGAGGAAAAATAAAGCAATTGTGAATTGTTGGCTTGATTTTTCCTCTAAAAGCAGTTGAGAATGCTGTTCCAGCCAGGCTCATCAAGAACTTGGATAGCAAGATGTAAGTAGATTTTCTGCAGCTGACCTTTGGCAGAAAACGAAATGAACATTGGGGGCCAGCACTTAAAAGGTGAACTGGGCTGTCAATTGAGAGTGCAGCAATTTCTCCTCACCTTCATTGGTTCATCTACCAAGAGGTTCATCTACCTCCCTGAAATGTAGGAGTCAGGACTCTACTTTGACTGATGTGGTATTGCAGATGGATTTGGCACATACAGCTACTACTACTGTAGTTTTACAATTCAAAATACAGTATCTTTGGAGATGGAGGTTTAGAAATAAATGTTTCAACTAATTAAGACTAATTGTGTCAGTCTGAGGTGGCTGAGTAGTAGAATATGCACAACTGTAAGCAGAAGACTGTACAGGATCTCCAGGGGTTCACAGTAATCAAGTATGAAGTATGAGTGAGATCAGTTTCAGGCAAGGGAGAGAATGCAAGTCAGTGTCATAAAAAGCTGAGGCAAGGTGAACCAAATCCATTACTTCCCTAAGAGCTGGAGGCATGGTGGGTCTACATAGTCCTGTGCATCCTGATTCTGAGATGCAAAGGAATCTTCTTGGTCTGGAGCTGGAATTGCCCAACATTTTCAAACATACACTTAACAGGGGAGCAGTACCTGGCAGAAGATGAGAGTGACAAGGACCATAGCTTCTCCTGCTTATAGTATATGTTAATCACCCTGCTGTTGGAGAAAGTAGAAAACAACGTTGTACGACTGGGTTAGATCTGCTGAAATAGTTGAAATTTCCCTTTCTGCTTCCCATGGTGCAGTTTATACCTCAAGAGGCTACCAGATGCAAAGCACCAAGGTGGCTGTGATACAGTATGAAGCCAAGGTTTCAAATAGTTGCTAATTTATATTCTGGCTTTGAACAAACTTAAGAGTATGCTCACTAAAAGTAGATGTGTCAGATTTCAGTATTATTCTTGTAGCTGACAAAACAATCTTTGTTTGAAAAAAGGGAGATCACTTCTCCAGAACAGAGAAGGAATGAAAAAACCCCAACCTATGATCATCTCCAACTCCCAAGTATGATGTCAGTGAAGCTGATTAATACACGCATTGTAGTTCACTACAAAGAGGTTTGGCATCCAGGCAAGAGACCTTCTTGTGTTGTTGTTGATCGTATTATTTTGTTTTATTTGTTTTCACTTGATACCAAGACTAAAAGGCAGATGGCCAAGTGGCAATGCTAACAAGCTATATTGCTCTGAGAAGTCAGTGAGAATTAATTACAAAAGTTCTGTATTTGGTTTGAATACACAAATACAGACCATGCTGCTTGATATGTCTGGTGCAAGTGTCATGTGTATCTGCATGAATGTTTATATTTTGGAGTGACCTTATCTAAATACAAACCTACAGCTGAACTCTTTATAAAGTCTTTTTGTTTTCTACAAAGATACAGTATGAAAAGCTCTGAGAACTGCCTCTCTAGAAAAATGTGATATACAAAGACACTTGTTTTGATCTCTGCATGAGTCTATATAAATTGTTCAGACTTTTCTAAAGGCCTTTCTGTCTAACCATTATGTCATCTTTTGTCCTTTATTATAAACTCTGCATCCCCTCTATTTTCTGTCTCGTGGGCTCTGGAAACACCATAGCTTTCAGAAAAGAAGCAATACCAATGGAAGGCAATTTTGGGGACTATAATCTCCATCTGTATCTATTCCAATAACCTTCAAATGTGCCACAGTATGTCCTAAATGTAATGTCACCTGTAATATATTTCTAAATGCTAGACTGGGAGAATTTTTGTGTGCAGGACACAGTGTGATAAATTTGAACTACCTCCAAAAGAACTGGTATTTCAAGGTGTGAGGGATTCTCTATTTCAGTGACAAGATGGACTACCTGAATTTGCACAGGTTTGGGTCATTCTGTGAAAAATGTGAGTAGACGATGGGAACTATGCTGTATTTCCTGAAAAAGTTTCATGTACCATCTTCTACCTATGAAAAGTTTTGTAACTGGTTTACTTTTCAGTTCAGTTGTAGAAATGAAAGACTGTCAAGAGAATCCATGAAAAAAATAAATTGAAAAAAAATCAGAGGGATACTTGTTGCTAATCTATATGAAAGATCACCTCAATTCAGTAATTGCTAACCAATATCAGAGAAACATGAAAAGATGTCATGAAGGCTGCTTCAGATCCAGCAAGCAAAATTTCATACCTTGCCACATCTTACCATATCACTGAGATTTAAAGATAGCGAAGGGAATAGGAAATAAGAACAAACTATTTAAACTTCAGTCCTTTTAGTTTTCCATTTACTATCTGAGGAAAAAGGTATCAAAGAGGATGAAGTGCTTCTTTTGGCCACCTAAATTTTAAAGAAATCTACTTATAATAGATTATACCAACATCTTGAAGCATCACCTATCACTATGTAACTGACAGAGACTTCAATAAATGGAATTTGAAATAAAATCACTCAATTTCCACTCCAATATTTTTCTTGTGGTATTTCACATCTCACACTGGGATTGTAATACATATGCTGAGCATAACATCATGGACTTGATATTATTTAACATCTTAGAGTCCTGCTGCAAAGAATAATAAGTCACTTAAATGCCTACATCTTTTATTTATTAGTTCTGTTAACTTCAGTATAGAAATAATGTATATATTACTTACATCCTTTCACCACTGAGTATCTGATGACTGTGCATACTCATATACATAATGTTAGCCATTCAGTGGCTGTATACATACTACATGGTTTAACAGGAAACATTCAGGTAAAACTTTCCAGTTGTCTTTATACAGGTTTATACAGTAAGGCTGGCTTCTGTTACAAGGAAAATAATTCATGTAATGGTCAATTTCTTCTGAAGAAATTCATTAGAAGAAATTCATTAAAAGAAATTCCACAGAGACAGGATGTTAGGGCTTAAATGATTTAGTATAAAAGAATAGATTTGACATCAATGGATCAGGATGTGCGCAGTTGTATTTGGCTTATGTGGCAAGGTTTTGGTAGCAGGTGAGCTGCAGAAATGGCTTTTGTGAGAAGGTGCCTGAAGCTGCCCCCATGTCAGATAGAGCAAATTCCAGATGTCTCTGAGATGAACCTGCCAGTGGCTGAAGCTGAGCCAACACTGGTAGTGTCTCTGTGGTAACGTATTTAAGAAAGGGTAAAAAATGCTGCACAGCAGCAGCTGAGAGAGACGGTTGAGAAAATGTGAGAGAAACAACTCTGCAGACATCAAGGTCAGTGAAGAAGAATGGGGAGGAGGTGGTCCAGGAGCAAGAGCAGAGATTCCCCTGCAGCCCATGGTACAGACCATGGTGAGGCTGGCTGTCTCCCTGTAGTCCGTGGAGGTCCATGGTGGAGCAGATATTCACTTGCAGCCCATGGAGAACCCCACACCGGAGCAGGTGGATGAGCCCTGAAGGAAGATACAGCCCATGGAGAGCCCACACAGGAGCAGGCTCCCGCCAGGAACGGTGGCCTGTGGAAAGGAAACCACACAGGAGCAGGTTTTCTGGCAGGACCCGTAACACTATGGGACACCCATGCTGGAGCAGTCTGTTCCTGAAGGACTGCACCCCCTGGGAACGACCCCTACTGAAGAAGGTCATGAAGTTCTGTATTCCGTGTGTGGAACCAAATGCTGGAGCAGGGGAAGAGTGTGAGGAAGAAGGAGCAGCAGAGACAAAGGATTATGAACTGACTATAGCTCCCACTCCTCATCCCCTTGCATCACTTGAGGTGAGGAGATGGAAGATTTGGGAGTGAAGTTGAGCCTGAGAAGAAGGGAGAGATGGAAGGAAGGCGTTTTTAGGTTTGTTCTTATTTCTCATTATCCTGCTCTGGTTAATTGGAAATAAATTACATTATTTTCCCTAAATTGAGTCTATTTTGCCTGTGACGGTAATTGGTGAGTGGTCTCCCTGTCCTTATCTCAACCCTTGAGCTTTTTGTCATGTTTTTCTCTCTCTGTCCTGTTGCGAGGGGGAAATCATGGCCTTGGTGGGCACCTAGGGCCAGCCAATGTCAACCCACCACAGCAGTTTAGGTGTTTATAACCCAAAACACTGTCTTTGGTGTGGTTAATGGTAGGAGTAGCTCTATCCTTTGAGCAAAACTTAGCACTATGGTGGCCGCAAATGTCTGTATTGGTATAGAATGCACTGTACTGTCTCACTCTCTGATGAACAGTTTGCTAGACATATTTTTACTGCTGTAAAATAAGTGAAATTTATAACATATTACCCAGTTATACTTCAGTGAAACTATCCACTTCATTGCCTCCTGGATGAATATATTTTCCCTGTGGTGGTTTCCAGAGACCTGATTCTGACCAAGAGACTGTTACATTGCGTTATATAGGGTGACATTTCCTACTGAGAGCAGATGACATTTAAAGATCTCAGTCCTACAGAAATTTACACTTGTGCTTGTTTTTTAGATCACTTAAGTGAAACTAACTTCATACAGTTTAAAAGGTGGAGAAGTCCCTGAGGACCGGAGTGTACTTCAGTAATTACTGAATTACTCAAAAGGCACAATAAATAGTAACATAGAGCAACATATTCCCAAGAGTGGTAAAGCATTTGTGGTGTGCCTGGCTAATCTGACAGTTTTAGAAAGCCATGCTTGCGGCAACTGCTACTATAGAGAGATGGCCCAAGTAGTAGGATGGTAGTATGCCAGTACTTGAGACTCGGTGATTGCTGCAGGAAGTTTTAATGATGCAAAAGTTTGAAATTACCCAAATCGTCTGATGCTGCTAAGACTTAGGGAATTATATGGGTTTCTACATGAAGACACCAACAAACTCTTTTCCGCACCATCATTTTGTAATGGACTTTCAAGTGCCATAGAAATTTTTTAAAGCTGTTTCAAAATACTTGATGTATACTGTTTATCCTACACCTCTGTCAGGCTCCCTTGTCATTTTAATTGGTTACAGCAGGCACAAGGAGGAGAGAGAAGCTTTATCTACTAATAAATTTTGACAATCTAAAATATGTCATTTTTTTTCATGTATGTAAGTGCCAACATCTCATATCACAGAATCACAGAATCACAGAATGTTAGGGCTTGGAAGGGACCTCAAAAGATCATCTAGTCCAATCCCCCCACTGGAGCAGGAACACCTAGGTGAGATTACACAGGAAGGTGTCCAGGCGGGTTTTGAATGTCTCCAGAGAAGCAGACTCCACAACCTCTCTGGGCAGCCTGTTCCAGTGCTCTGTCACCCTCACTGAGAAGAAGTTTCTTCTTAAATTTAAGTGGAACCTCTTGTGTTCCAGTTTGAACCCATTACCCCTTGTCTTACCATTGATTGTCACTGAGAAGAGCCTGGCTCCATCCTCGTGACACTCACCCTTTATATATTTATAAACATTAATGAGGTCACCCCTCAGTCTCCTCTTCTCCAAGCTAAAGAGACCCAGCTCCCTCAGCCTTTCCTCATAAGGGAGATGCTCCACTCCCTTAATCATCTTTGTGGCCCTGCGCTGGACTCTGTCCAGCAGTTCCCTGTCCTTCTTGAACTGAGGGGCCCAGAACTGGACACAATATTCCAGATGAGGTCTCACCAGGGCAGAGTAGAGGGGAAGGAGAACCTCTCTCGACCTACTAACCACCCCCCTTCTAATACACCCCAGGATGCCATTGGCCTTCTTGGCCACAAGGGCACAGTGCTGGCTCATGGTCATCCTGTCATATCTGTTACCTTAGGTAGTACTGAGCCCAGAAAACAGAAGGATTTTCAGATTTGCAAAGGTTTGGTACATCTGTGATTAGTCCTAATAGTTCATGAGATATTGGATGTGAAGTCTGTCATCCATCCAAGTGTTTCCTATTGCCTATGCTGCAATGTCTGTTAGTAATCTGTAATTAAAGGAGTTATTGAGAGGACTTGGATAGCAGGTCCGAAAACACAGTGGCTGGAAAAGTGCCATCACAGTGCTTCTGTCCTCTGTGTCCTGGATTAAGGGACTGAAGCAAATGATTCAGTCTTCATTTCTTCCTGGAGTGTCTTCCAAACTGTAAAACTGATGTGGCTACCAGCTCAATATTTTAAACCAGACGTGGCTCTGGTGTGACATATGCCTGAGGCCAACCCATCTCCCAGGCAATCTCACGTTTAGTGAACAGAAATGTGACTGTAAGTCAGCTTCTTCCCATTGTTTAGATGGCGTTGAAGATCAATGTGGGGCAGCTGACAGATGGATGAGGTATTCACATGCTATTTCCATGGATTTAGTGTGTACATGAAAGCTAACATACCTGTTTCATATGCAACAATACCAGAGACTTCTGCATGCAAAAACATTCAAGTGGTGCTCTATTAATAATATTACCGTTAATCTGCTGTAACTCTCGTGGGAAGAATGTGCACCAAAAATTTAATTGCAATTATGCAAGATCAGCCTAAATAATTCGTGAGAAGACTGATAACATTCAAACTGTAGCTAAACATGTAATGGTTGGAGAGACTTTCAACAGCGTAGAAAATGGGATGCTGTCTATCTTGTTGAAATACAGGAAGTGAAAGCTTTAGTAGGTCAGTTTGGATGTCATCTGTACTCCTACTAAGACATTACAGCAGTGACAGGGATGTCAAGAAGGATGTATAGAAGAAGACGTAATAACCTCAAAACTGGATTGTAAAGGTAAATACATTTACAGCCCTCTCCTTCTTATCTGCTTTAGGAATTGAGGGAGTTTCACTAAGATATTTACTAGCTTTGAAATCAGTATTCCACTTGACTATAATGTCACAGTGTCTCCATTTTATGTTACATCCAGCATTTGGTCTTCAGTTTTGCATATTCTACATATATTTGAGAACTGGACCAGAACATCTGAGTCATTGAGTTTTCAGCAATTTTAGATAATTACACGATAACCGTAGTGCAGAGTAGTTTCAGATACATTCCTTCCAATGTCAGAGACTTGTCTTCACATGCTATAAGACATATCTAGAAAACTATGTTAAAATTAAGCAGCATTTCTGGGATGCTAGGGTCATTATGAGAAGTAGAAAAGTGAGTATGTGTTACTGCATTGCTGAAAAATGGTAACTGAGGGAGATGGAAGAAGTTCGCGAGGATTCTGCATGCAATCCAAATATGGTTTTGAGAGGAAAAAGCTATTTATCTCGTATTAGTATTCATTATATTAAATAAATCTTTGTGGAATTGTCCTTCAGGAACTTTGCCTTAAAGAGTCAGCAAGCTTTCATTTTTTTTTTGGAAATGCTCTTTAATGTTTGTTATGCACTGCATTTGTAGAATGGATTATTGGAAAGAGAAGTCTAAGGGAGTAACAGCCAAGCTGGTTCTCTGTCACACATCCTGGAATCGACTATTGGCCCCTCAGTATCCAATATTTGTGTTAATTGGTGAGATTCTGGAAGAAATAGTTACTAATTAGCTATCTTTTTAATTCTAGGATGTGTATCAGTATACAGAGAAAACACATTTCATTCACTGTATTCTGATGTCATCTTCATCTTCATCAGTGCATACTGACATTTTCATCTCCCAAATCCTCTGAGTTCTTGATGTTTAAAAAGGCGACCATACAAGTAAGACATTTTTACATGGCATTAAAAACTACTTGGTAGTTTATTTTAGTCACATCTACTCTTTGTTACTGTGAACTTCTGTACTGCCAGGAAAGAAGGCTTCCCTTATGCAGCAGATAATACAATACCAACTTAAATCATACAGAAAAACTTGTGAAATTTATGTTGAATTAACTTCTTATCAAGAACAGAATAAGAAGGATTTTATTAGGTTGGGTAGGCATTCCTTCTGACCCAGTGATTATTCATTCTTTATGACTTCTCTGAGCAGATGACTAAAACGAGTTTGAAAAGAATGTGTTAAGCCTCAAACAGAAGTGTATCCAAACATCACAATTCTGAAATATATCAAAAGAAATGCCACTGACACATCACTTCCCAACCTGGATGGATCTGAAATGATCTAGATCTGAATTTGTATGCACTAAATATTGGAAGTAATTGATTAATTCAGCACAGTTTAAAGACATAACTAGAAAGCACTAGTGTGGACACTGTTCCCAGTAAACATCCAGTGAATAGTTTTGGTACTACGTGACTTACCAACAAGACCTGGTACTTTTATATATCTCTTATTTTCAGAAATTGCAAAGAACTGAAGCTTTAATTTATTCTGTGCTACAGTAAACATCCTCTATGCATGGCACATGCAATACTTTCTTAAGCCTTTACTGAGCTCTTATGTGTGCTGCTTTTCACAACTCTGTTAGGCCTTTGGAAGACACATAATATAGGTTGAACTATAGTAGTAGTATGAGTCAGCTGCAGTGATGTATTTGAAGAAAAGATTTGTTGACAACCAGAACAAATGGCCACATCAGTCTTGGCATTTTACACCAGCTCAACAGCGTTTAGTTCCAAAGCCTTAGAAATTGGGCATGGACAAGTATATTGGTTGTCATGACCACCATCTCAGGCAATGTTGGTTGTTCCCTGCCAGATATTGGTAAAGCAGCAGGAGTCTATTTTATTATCATTAATTTTAATAGCTTTTCACATCTTAGCGCTCTGTATGCAGTGTTGAAGAGGTCAGGGATTGTGTGTTGAGCTCAATCCTACTCTTCTTAAAACCTGTGTAGGAAATGAGGGTGGCTTTGGAGATTGACACACAATTTAAGATTAAGTGACATGTGCAAAAATACACCTAATGTATCACATCAGGGAAAGAAAGAAGGAAGGACAGGAAAGGAGGAAACAATGGTTTAGCTTCCCAACTAATTGTAGTTAGTGGGCACAACAGCAGGAGTTTGATTTTAGACATGAGTGAGAGGCTTATTGACATCTGAATGGTTTATTTTTGCTGCTTCTAGACCTGTACAGAGAAAGAAGGGACAGAGCAAGGTAGGAAAAAAATGCCAAAGGAATTACTTCTTAAGGGGAGTGAGACAGCAAATTCAGACTTCAAAGGTAATCAAGGAGATGGAGAGGGAGAGGGAGAGGGAGAAGAAGGGAGGGAGGGAGGGAAGGAGGCAAGGAGAGAGAGAGGGAGGGAGGGAGGGAGGGAGAAGTTCATTTGATGCATCAGCTCATCAGCTGTTTGAACCAATGCATGAAGAGAGGTATAGCGACTGATGACTAGAGGCAAAGATCTTGAATTAATTCTGTGCCTTCTCTATCCGTAGGTGTGAACACCTTCCTTTCAGAAAATGACATTTGTAAGCAGATTCTTCTGCTTTGCTTATTATTAAGTAAGCCACAGGTACATGCTGAAATACCATGGTGTGACTTGCAATTGCCACAGGAGATCACCTGCTTTGCTATTTGTCCTGTTATATTTGTAGTGATGCTTGCATTTTGGAAACATTCCTAGGATTTCTCTACTATCCAGGTTGCTGAACTTTTTTTTTTTGATTGACTGTTCATTTTACCTATCTTTCCTCCTTGATGTTACAGAAGAGGTAATCTTTCAAGTCAGTTGCATGCCTTAGAGCCAATCATTTGGGAGAAGTTCCCCTCTTGGTGGTGTTAATAAGTGAGGTTAGAAGCTGTTTTTTTCTGAATTATTCTTTCTTGAAAAATGCTGTAAGTGCAGTAGATTTGAGAGACTTATCCCTATGCTTAGGATGATAACTCATCTTTGCCATTTCTCCAGATGAAATTCTTAACTTCTGAGCTGCAGCCATTCTCCTCGCTTGCTTTTCTAGCTGCAGTGGTTTTATATTCCTGGCTGATGGTAGCCCAGCTTCAACAGAAAACGGGTTATGTCCTACATGGGTTTGAATCTCTTCAGGCAAGAGTTTCACCTACTCATGAGATGAGTGCTCCAGCTAGTCAGCTCTTATGGGATAGGTGAGCAGTACTAGTGTTATCTACAGCTTCCGTCTTGTACAAATAAAGGTACCAAATCATTAGATGTCTTGATGTTCTGCACAGTACACACATACCTTAAAGATTCACTGGGCAGTTGGGGACCTGAGCTTTATGTACAGCAACTTTTTAAACCTGTTCTTGGTGTTATCTGCTGGCTAACAGTTCAGAGGTGTCTGACTTTCTACACTGGCTGAAAGGGAGCTTATTTATCCAGCTGACAAGAGATTAGTTCAGAATTCCCAACTTATTTTTAGGTGCTGCATTATTTAAGTCGGACACAGCTGGTCTCCTATATCTGGCTCTACAAGCTATTTGGAGAAGATGGATGTTTGGGAAAGAAGTTATATGAGATACTCAAGGTTTTTGAAGTAGATGGAAGAATGTCCAGAGACAAAACAGTGTGCAGTTGTGGAAACTTGTAATATGAAAGAAAACAAAAGGAAATGAAGTGATTCCCACTAAAAAACTTGTTCGTAGGTAACCTAGTTAATCACAGACCATCAAAGCCTCCATTCTACACTCACTAACCAGGCCTACACCCCCATTCCTTCTTCTGAAGGGTCTGAATGAGCAGCTGATATCTTTCTTCCCACTGTTTCTTTATGTTTTAGATCTGTTCTTCCATAAGAAGTCTTGTAAGAATGGGAATTTCTCTTAAAACTTGAGATCTCTCTTCTCTCTCATGCTTGTCAGTCATGCCCTTCTGCTGATGGATGCAGTTTGTATTTCTGCCTTTATATTTTGTCATGTGTATAATGCATTAAAAAGGAACTAATAGGGAAGTGAGAATCTTTAAATTTTATTTTAATGAAACTTACTGTTTTTCCAATCTCTTCCTGCTGCCAATGACATCTATGCTCTCTTACAACCTTGTTTACCTCTTCTTCTGACAAGTGCTCTCTGCTTTGCCAATCAGCTTCTTTTTAACTGTCTGTTTTTTTCAGTTCTCATGGAAAGTCAGCCTGTTATGTGGAGATCATTAAATCTGTCCTTTCTTATGTTTCTTCTTCTTTTCCCCCTATTTCTTTGACATGAAGAGAACTTTGGAGATGGCTCTGGCAAAAGTGTCAAAGCTTCAACCAATTTATTTACTTGTTAATAGAAATTCAAATAAAATGAATACATTATACACACTAGCTTGAAATGATCTTAATGATAAAGAAATGTATGCAGACACCTCCCCCTCCCAGCTTTCTTTCAAGACTCTGTAGCTTGTGGACTTAATGGTTGCCAAGGTGAACGTTTGCTACCCTCTATGTATTTATTCTCCTCTTTGATTTTATTTGTTTTTGCAGCTGTTAAATTTCTGTATCTTCTATGTTATAGGCATCTGGGGTATTAATATAGCACATTTCTGACTTTCTGCCTGCTCTTAAAAATTCTGATCTACCTGATTTTTTTTCTACATTAATGGTAATATCTTAAGTGACTGTGAATATGGAGTCCTGTAAAAAAATTACATTCGAGAAAAGCTACATTAATCCAAAATTATGTCTTCGTTTACTTTTTAAGTTGTCTTTTTTTTCCTTGCTTAACAAGAGTCTGTTTCTAGAACTCTAGACTCTCTAATAAAATTACATGTACACGAGAAGTGAAACTTAATTATCTTAAAATGGACTTCTGTGGGCTCAACTTTGAGGGTTCTGGCATCTCAACTCGTGTTTTTTCCAACATAAGCTGAGAGCACAAGCTGTCATTTAAGATTACAGTCCAACGACCCAGGCATCTTAGCAGCTCTGCTAATTGTTCATGTTATTTGAGATGCATTTTAAACCTGATCTTGCATGCACCGGGGAGTCGATAGGAAACTTTCAAGTACCCCGGGATGTAGAAGTAAGCATATACAGGATAGGCAGGATTAGAGTGTTGCAACTGTACAATGGAGTTTTTTTGAATATATATTGAATTATTTGCTTGCTCTTCCTGTTTGTTATTTTCCCCATGGTTTACTTAAAATGTTGTCACTATAGTATACATATGTGCAACTGAAAGTTCTCCAGGAAAGCATAGTTTAGCTGAAATTTGAGTTCTTTAAAATAAAAATCTTACTATTTTTATCAATGGCCTTTTCCATGGGAAACTTAATCAGCAGGCTGGGTTGATCGAAACGTGATCATTTGTTATATTAAACCTAAATAATTCCTTTTGGGACAGGTGTCTGCCCCATGAATGTTTGGATCTGTTTCTTGAAATATATTTTGCTGATTTATTTGGCTGAGACACAGATTTGAAATTCGGTTTACCACATCTAAGTTAAGCAGCCCTGACTCTGGAGTTGTTGGCTGTTCCAGGCCAAAGGAAAGATTGTCTCCCTTCTCTCCGTGTGACCTTAATTTCTGTCTTTGTTGAAGACAAAACCTGTGTTACCATGCAGAGTTTAGGTTTTGACAAACTGGCATTTTTCCATCTGTCAGGAGTTTTCTGACAAGCACTATGCGATATGCATTTCTCACATACCTGAACTCTTCATGCAATTCATTGGTGGCTTTGGCTACTACACAAGGAATGCAACAGGGAATTAAGTCTTAGATTTTTTCCAGGGAGCATTCAGTTTCAGCCTGGCTATGCTAGCTTTTGAGTCATCAACACATATAAAAGTCTTCCCACTGAAATTAAGTGTTTGTAAGCCCAAGCAATATTTATTCTCCACAAACCTTTATTCCTTCTTTCTCTCTCTTCTGGTAACGATATGAAAATAAAAGAATGCAGTACCTCCTGATGACTTCGCAATAGATCTCTATTTTATTTTTCTGTTTATGTGGTCCTAAAAAAAGTGTTGTTTTTTTTCTGTGTGTGCAGGGGTGGGAGGTGGGGGTGTTTGTTCATTTTGTTTTGTTTTGTTCTGTGGGGGTTTTTTTGTTTAGTTAGTTTGTTTGTTTTATTTGTTTTGTTTCCTTTTTTTGTTTTTGTTTTGTTTGTTTGGGTTTTTTTAAAGAAACAAGTCCATACAGTAAAGAAGGAATTCATTAACAACTTAGGGGTTTTTTTCGGTTGAGGAACTTGTCCCATACCTTCTTTTTGACTGTAAGAAACAGTTGGGTACTGGGACGGAGCAGATGAAGTTTATCAAGACAGCATAAGCAATAATGAAGCTTTAACTTGATTCTTGTTCTTATTGTGCTTGTACATCTGCAGTGTGCTTACTGAACTTTGCACTTTCAAGCAAGCTTATACCTATACCCCTTTTTACCTATAATGACAGGGTGCGTAACAGTGATTTGAGATGGTCTTACAATATTTTGAACTCCACATTCCTTACCCCAAAGTTTCCAAAAAAAAAGGATACAATGGAGAACAGCAGAACTTTTACATGCTAAAGATCACCCCTCTGTATCCGAGACATTCTTGTTATCCAGATCTTTTTCTTCCACAATCTCTTAGTCTAAAGAAGGTTGAACAACAAAGGATGATTTCTCTCTTCTTCACCTGAAAGCCTGTTATACTTCCTTTTTCATTGCTCTCTGAAGCAGAAGGGATTTTTTTTTTCCCTTGTGAAATGTTTTACCTGTTCTGCTGAACTTTGATTTCCGGGGATAAATGAGAAATGAATAAATCATTGCTAAGTTCTTCAGAAATAGACTAAGGTGTGTGTAAAGGACTTTTAAATGTCAGGTTTCACTCTATATAAATAGTGCTACACCTCCTAAAAGCCTGTCTCTTCAAATCAGAGAAGGCTGACCACAGTTGCTTAGGAGCTATTGTAAAATGTAAGGGTACAATCTATGTTGGGAAAAGTGACTGTGCTGATCTGGACTAAAGAGAGGCCCAGATGGCTGAGCAGGTGAGTGACCTAGTGCCACAACAGATGACGTTGAATTCTTTCTGCCTTACATTAAGCAAGACTCATTGCTAACAGAAAACAACTGTTGCAATCAGGAGAGAGAGAATTTCAAACTATGCAAGAAGAGGGCAAACGGAGGAGCTGGAATAGAAAGTTCATTGAACTGATTGACTACAGTCAATCTTTTGCAGTCATCCCTTTTCAAAGAATATTTCTTCATGAATGCAGGAGCTGTGACCACTGTGGTGGGAGGCTCACAGAATTCAGTGCCAACGCTTCCCACTCCTGAACAGGGATCTCAAAACATGCCCATGGTTACCAGACATGGCTTGAGAAACAGCACAAGATAAACAGGCAAGTCTGTGTATGCTGCCATCACTGCTTACAGGCATAAATTAAAATTTCAGTGGGAGTTACTGATAGGCTTTTTTTCTTTTTTAATTGAGAATGTGTTTGGCATTTCTCCAAGTCTGAAGATGATAAGATTTGTCCTTCTGCCTTTCATTATTTAATTAGTAACATGTTCGTGCCAGTCTGTTTCTCAGACTCCTACATAGTACTGTAGCATTTGAGGTACGGCTCTGGAAGGAAATTGTGTGCTTGCTTTTAAGATGTTCCACTGCAAGTAAAGGCTTTAGTCCAATTGGAGTCTGACCTTCCAATGTAAAAGGTGAATTTATTGACCTTAATTGAGGGTGACGTTTACTTAATCCCCTGAAAACTCCTATGATTTCAATGCCCAAGGAAGCCAAAGAAAGAGAGAAAGAATATTTCTAAAAGTGTCATTTGTACTTCCATCACTAGCCTTGCCTTAGTTCCTTCTCTAAGACGGATATTTAGTGTAATTCATTAGGGCTACCCCAAACATCGTTTGTTAACAGACTGTCTCGGTGGAGCAGTTCTTCCACCAGACAAGAAACGAATTGTTAGGAGCAGGAATGAACTGAAGAAGGGGGGAGACAGCCTAAGGGAGCAGAATCTTACACAGCCTGATGTGGAGCATATCTCGTCTGGTAAGAAGAGGGAAAAGAAGCTGCTGTTGAAGTGGTTGCTGATCTCTTCTTCCTTATCAGCATCATGATTGCAGCCTGCTCTTGGAGGCAGGTGGATACTGACACCTCCTGATACCCCAATATCCCCCTGACACCACTCTAGCTGAATTAGCAAGGGTTATGCACCATTGAACAAAAAATATGAGCTGTCAGGATATTTGCACTCCGACATAGTGACTGTTTCAGACGTTCTTGTTGCAGGCTTAGGGAATGTAACACACCTTGAATCCTGGTTTAGCCTGAGTAGCTCTGTGGTTTGAAGAGAAAAGCCTAAAATGCTTGTATTTCATCAACACAGATATCCTCTGCAGCAATTTTTAAGGTGATAATAAGGTAGACAATTCAGAACCATTTCAAATCATAAGTCATGCCCTAAGAAATAGTCCATTTAAGTTTTAGTAATAATGTAGGGTTGTGTTCTTTTTTATGATTTTATGGTTTTGAGTCTTCAAAATTAATCTTGTAATATATTTGAGCTTTTTCCCCTTGAGACTGTATATGAAAAATTCCTTTTTATTTTTAATTGAGCTTGAGATTTCAGCTAATAGCCCAGCTCTTGAAGTAATGGAAGAGGTATTTTCAAATGCCAAATGCCATGACTTACAATGAACATGATGGCTGGGAAAAAAAAAAAAGAGAGACAAACTACCTGAAGGCAAGTCTAGTCATCTGCTGAAATTCTAGCTCTGTGTTCCAGTAAGAACAATGGGAGTGGGTGAGAACCCTGATTACTTTAAAATATTGAATTTGGTTAATTTATGAATAGGATTGTGTGGTATGTGGTGTCAGGTTATTTTTCCAGCACTGGATTTATGTGGAATAGTGCAGGAATACTGTTTATTTTCTGCACAAAATTTGGAAAAGCATTAAAACTCAGCTTGAAAAAAATCCACATATTGAAACCAATAAATGCTGGTAAGTGCCTGCCTCAGAGTTCTGGTGTCCCTGCTTATGAGAGGGAGCAGCTGGGAAGAAAGGATTCTTAGTCATACAGCTGAGGAAGAGATCTGAGAAGAGTCTGAGGACCTGCAAGATTTTATGATTTATACAACACTGATACCTGGCATGTATGAAAAGGTGTCTTAAGTACGTGTATCCTCAGCTGTGCAGTCTGGTTGAGAAGCACTTAATGGAAGGCTAGAAAGTAATCAACCTACTCATACGCATAAGTGCTACTCAGAGAGATAGTTGTCGAATTGAGCCCTTTATGGGGCAGAAGTCACAGACTGAAAGTTAATGATGCTCTGAGCATTATTTGCTTTTTGAGGTTGCAGGACAAATGCTTTATGTGATTCCCAGGGAAAGTGCCACATGTAGTGACTGATTCAGCTTCAGCTGATCCAGCTGCCTAGTCACTGTCACCATGCTGAAAAACAAACATACTGAGCATTAAAAGGCTCCCATCAGGTAGGAAGCATTGTAATTCAATTGAGAAAAATCAGTCATGCAGGTTCCGTATTCCAGTTACCTTAACAACAACAACAACAACTACAAAAAAAAGGAAAATGAAAAATGAAAAAAAGAAAAAAGAAAAAGAAGAAAAAAGAAAAAAATGAAAAAGGAAAAGAAGAAAAGAAAGTATCAAAAATAAAAAAGAAAGAAAAAAAGACCCCACTTTCTGTACTTTCCTGTGTGTTCTGCTTGAATCAGAAATGAAACTGCAACCTGAGGACATCAAATCAACTTTTCAAGTTAATGGTGTACTGATACTCATTACCTAGAACTTGGAGATAAGCTGTCTCTCCTCCAATATTTAGATGTCTGTAGCATCTGAATGTCTAAGCATCTGTATATAACGTGCAAAATTGCTGTTCTTGAGACAAAAAGCTACGAATTGCCTTATTTCAGCTGCAGGCTTCAACCTGACATAAGCAGCAGCCCTCAGATTTCCTCCAGCATGTGGATCTGGATCAGTCAGCACTGGCTAGCTCTTATATCAGGTTCCCAATGCATTCAGAAACAAGACCAAGGGGTTTTAGCATGGGGCTGAATATACAACAATATATCTGGGTGCCTAAAATTTTGGATTAAAGTTAAGGTGTAAACCTTTTGTTATCTATACAAGAATAGCTATAAGAGTCTGTTTTATAGCTAGTTATACAAGGAGCCTCTAATGAACAAAAACCAAGTCACCATAATAAGCAATTCGAACCCTAGTTTACTGTACCTAAACTGAAGCTGCCTCTGATACATTACCTTAATTTTCACTGCAGCCTGTGAAAGGAAAGATCTTTCATGATCCTTCCTTTAAGTAAGGAAAAAAGCCAAGATGTGAAAACTAATTTGGAAATTATTTCCCTTACAGGAGAGGTAAAAATAAGTAACACATATGTAAAGCAAGAAAAAGGGTTAAACTAAAATAGAGAAGATTTGGAAAAAAGTATGGTCAAAATGATCCTTTCTAACATTTCTTGGATCTTACCTCCAATATGAGGCACACCAGTCCCAGGCTGTATAGCTCTGATTTTCTCAGTGATATCTCAATATATTAAGTATATCTAGATGATCTGGAGTCAGAAATGACTTACATTGTGTGCATGAGTATTGGACACAAATTATTTACAGTTGTGTGCAACTGACCTTGAAAACATTCACAGGCTGTTGTCAAGAAACTGAGTATAATCTAGGATACTGAAAATGCACCTGTGTAAAAAGGCTTTCAAAGTGACAAATACAGGACAGAAAAACTTAGATGTCTAAATATATATATTTGGTGATGTCAGATAATGAGAATTTAGATATTCAGGATACTTGTGGATAGCACATAAGACATCCAGGGAAACTGTGTCCTTCTAAAGAGGCAAGTGGAGGCCAGTAGGGCTGAGGCTCTCTAATGCCTATGTTTAAAAAACTAAATACTAACAAAAGTTTCAGTCAGAACTCTCTCCATGACTTTTAGTTATATGTAGATTTTTTTGTAGTGATCCTTCCCCTGAAGGCCTTTTAAAACAGGTTTTTCTTGTAACACCATGCAGTAACAACATGTAGATCTAGAGAGAAAAGGATGGTTCCATATATTTTTAATCATATCATACTTACAGGGTTATGTTTAGCCAGAAAGTGAAGAAGTCTTTTTCAGTTTGACAAAGTAAAATAATTTCATGGTTATATGATTTGCTCTAATATTCTTTTCACATCTTGTTCTCTCCTTCTTAAGATATTAAAATTTAACCAGGAAATATGAAGTCTCGGAGTTTAATTTTATTAGGCTCAGTTGTTTTTTGCTTTTTTTTTTTCCCTTCCTTTTTAGTTACATCTAACTTCCTTGACAATTTATATCAATTGTCTGTAATGATTACTGTTCAGCACTGGAGTAGTAACCAAATAATTAGGGGACAGAAACAGAAGGAATACAAATGGAAATGAAAATGCAGATCCTGTATTCTTGGACTGCACTTTTGCATTAAGCTGCTGGGGAAGATTTGTTTTGTGGATGGAGCCAATAGCTTAATATTAATTGAATCAAGAATTTATGTCTTATGAGAAAACACACACAAGGAAGTGAAATTACTCCATTCTGGAAAAAGAAAATGATGACTTTGTCTACAGTAGGATCCAAAAGATGTGACAGCTGTCATTAGGAGTGTCTACTCCAGAACTCAGTCCTGGGGAGCAGGAAACTCCAGCAAGCCGGTTAGAGAATAAACACCTCACAAATAATAATACCAAAATCCATTGCTCAGATCTCAAAGTTTTATGAAGGAAATAAATGCTACAGTCCTCATTTTCAAGAAAAGGTAACATAAAGAAGAGTAAGGTGTCTGTTGAGTTGCCCGTGCTGTCACCATTGTCACCAGGCAACGGAGGGTTAGCTAATCTGTTACAAGAGAAACGCTATTTTCAGCAGCCACCAGAGCCAGCATGTGTAAGAAGAGACTCTGTCCATGCTGTGTTCATAAGGTATTAAAGGAGAATTTTTCCTTGCTTTCTGTCTCCTATACCATTTCTGCTCCATTTTCTGCAGCCCAGAAGCTGAAGGCAAGAATTGGACTCATATTTCGATGTTAAAGGCTATGCAGGCTGATACACAGACTTTCTCATGCTGTGATTAATTTAATTTACACAGGTCATTATTCAGCTGGTTTAAATAGCAAAAAGTTTTCTAATAAAATGATATTTTTTCCTTGCAGTTTAATGAGTGAAGACTATCCTTATAGTGCTTGAAATAAAGAAAAGCTCAGAAAAACTATAAAATACAGCACAACTAGTATAAAATCCTAAGTGAGCATCTTGGTTTTCAAGTTTTTCAACAGTCTAATGAGGGCTATATGACGAAAACACTAACTTGATTATGTGATTGACTAACTCCATGCTTAACAAGTGGACCTGTTATAACAAATATTAGTAAGTCCCTATTAATTAATTCTGCACTGCAATATTTTCCTTTGGTAGCACAGAATGATCAAGTCTTCAAGAAAAAAGGTAAAAATTCTCAATTTTTTCCCTGTTATGATTTCTCTGCTGCTTTCAATGTAACCATTGTCTTCCTAGTATTTGAATTCTTCCAAATATTTGCATCTTCTACATCAGCCATGCTAGTGAGCCAGAAGACTGCAATTAAATAAAGCTTCTCACCTGCTTTTTATGCTATATAATATATATATATATGTGATATATAGAAACTTAGAATAGTTTGGGTTGGAAGGGACCTTCAAAGGTCATCTAGTCCAACCCCCCTGCAATGAGCAGGGACACATTCAACCAGATCAGGTTGCTCAGAGCCCCACACAGCCTGGCCTTGAATGTGTCCAGGGATGGGGCATCTACCACCTCTCTGGGCAGCCTGGGCCAGTATTTTACCACCCTCATTGGAAAAAATTTCTTGCTCATGTCTAACCTGAATCCCTCCTCTTTTAGTTCAAAACCATTACCCCTTGTCCTATCGCAACAGGCTCTTCTAAAAAGTGTGTTCCCATCCTTCTTACAGGCCCCTTTTAAGCACTGAAAGGCCACAATAAGGTCTCCCTGGAGCCTTCTCTTCTCCAGGCTGAATAACCCCGACTCTCTCAGCCTGTCCTCACAGGAGAGGTGTTCCACCCCTTTGATCACTTTTGTGGCCTCCTCTGAACCCTCTCCAACAGGTCCATGTCTTTCTTGTACCGAGGGCCCCAGAGCTGGACGCAGGACTGCAGGTGGGGTCTCACCAGAGTGGAGTAGAGAGGCAGAATCACCTCCCTCAACCTGCTGGATATGCGATTATATTATAACAATATAGGTGACTGCATTCTCATTTTCTATCTTATACGTCACTGGATATTGTACCAACACTTAGAAACAAAAGGACAAAAAATTCAGGAAAATACAAACCAAATGTTAGCTAATCTAGTCCACACATGCATCTTACATGGAGCACATTCTCACAAACACTTTTACCTAAGCAAAAAAACCCCAGAGTTTCTTGAAATTGAAGAAAATAATTAATTCTCATATTTTGAATTAAGAACTGGTCCAGAATCAATAAGCGGAAGCTGAAGGAAATTGTCTCTGCATATCCATTTCTGATAATGTTTATATTGCAGTTTTATGGCAGTGGTTAAAGAAATTATATAAATAACTTTCCATAAAAATGTTTTTGTTCACATTCTGTCACTGCAAAACTGCAGTTTTCACCACAGTAAGAATTCCAAGAACTTGTTTTGAATTTCAAAATTTAAAGTCCCATCCTGTTCAGAATAAATTATGTTTTCCTTTTTAAAATACAGAAGTGTCATGCAGGGAGGGAACATGCTCTGGGATAACTGTTTTGGAAAATATATTTTTACTATTCAGACAACTTCGTCTCTTGTCTTTTAACATTTATTGTAATGCTGAACTTCTGAGTTGTTCAGTCTTCACTGAAATTTTTTTACTAGTATCAATATTAGATTCTAATTTTATTGCTGTCTAATCTTTCAGTGGTCTTGTGAAGAGTTTACTCAAAAGGTTTTCTTCATGTTTTTAGAAAGTCTATAGGCTACAAGATAAAAAGCCTTGTGTAAATACATTTAATTATTTCTGGAAACTCCTTTGCTCCCCTAGGGGCAGAAATGCAGCTACAGTTTAACTCAAAGTGTTAAATTTTGAAGAGGATTTATCCAGGCATTTACTTTGCACCTGTTCATTTCTGTATACAGACAACAGTAGTTAGATATAGAAGTGCAGTAGCCACTGATGTTTTCTGATTATTTGATAACAAAGAAACTGTTGTCATTCAGTTTTGCATAGAAATATGTCTAGTGCCCTCTTAAATAAATTCATTGCAGGACTCCATGTAGATCCATGTATGCAGATCATTAAGTTTATTTCAGAGTATAAGGGGGTCACTTTTATGGGTTCATTTGCACAGACATGACCTTGCACTTCCATTTATAGATGGAAATAAGGTTCATGTCTACCTGATTTCAGAAATGTATCAAAGCAGGGGGTCTTGGTTCACTATTCGCATAGATTTCTAGCTTAATGCAGAAAATATAATGAATAGAACTTTTGATGGGACCTTCCTTGTTCTTTAATTGTGTCTGTTGCTCCTTGGAAAAAAAAAGTTATAGTCTGCTTGGGACTGCAAGCTGGAAAAATGCATTACCTCTTATTTGGTATATTCGTTAGAGTTTTGCAAATGAGCATCAGGTTCACTATTGAACAGAAATTGAAGTTGTCAGAGCAATGCACTTGGGAATTGGTTGTGGAAAGTAAGACAATTTTATCTTTAATGAATATTATACGATCATTGGCTTTGTTGTTCACATGGGACAGAGAAATCACCTTTAGTAGCTTATACAGCTAAACCAATTTACATAATAACATTGTATGCATTAAAAATACATTGCCCTTGTGGAGTCAGGGTTCAACTGTTGGAGAGATAAAAATAACTACTAAAACCCGGTGTTTCCCAGATACACAGATCAGTAGGGATCACAAAATTCTCTTGGACATCGGCTTTAGTAGATTTCAGCACTAAGCAATTTCCTGAAGCACATTAGGCACTTGGAAATTGTTTGCTTTTTGAATCATACACGGCTCTCTCAGGAGGCGACTTAAAATATATTTAATTCTGTTAAAACTTTTCCTACTAATTCAGATCACAAGGGATCATGTAATCCTATGAAAATGGTCATTATGGAGGAAACTTGAACAGTAAACTAATATTCCTAACTAGGTTGGTACTCTTGGGGCATACATATGAATTATATCAATATTTTTTCTTAGTATTCATTTGTGACTTTTTTTCCAGTGTTTAAGTAAGTTATCAGAAAGGACTCTACCACAGAATTATACCAGGCAATTTGAACACATGCTTTGATTGATGTCCATCTTTCTCAAAGATGGATTTTCTTTCATTAGTGGATCATTGCTTTGCCTATACCAAAAGGAATAAGAGTCGTGGAGTAGATCAAGGACGGCATTCATGAAATTATTTGGAGTTCTTTATATTTTTTTCTATGACACTTAGAAATTATATTATTTAGTTCCTTGAAGAACCCCCAAGAGCAGAACTCAAAGTGGTCTGCCCAGTTAGCAGCAGAGGGATTTTTAAGGCAGTCGCTATGACGCTGAGGAAAGGGTTGTGTAGGTAATATATTTTACTCCTCTATAGTCAACAAATTCTTAAGAGAACTTACCCATAAGCATGCCACCCCAGTCTGCCTCATGAGTGGACCTCAGTAGCCCATAGTAACATTTTTACATAGATCCTACCATAAGGAACAGGTGTCTTCCGGATTGGGCTGTGTTAGATAACCCCCAAAAAGCTGAGAAGGAAAGAATTTAGAAAGCTTGATAAGAATTACCGACAGATACGGGCTAACTAAAATGTGCTGCTTGGAGCATGTTTTACCCATATGTTGTTGCTGAGTTAACACTGAGATTGTTGCCTAATGTAAGCAGGCTGAGAATACAGTCATTGTGGTCCAGGCTGTCACAGACACAGTAAGAGATTCTCTCACCCAGGGGGGTATTAAAATGTTTCACAATTTCTCAGGCTCTTCTGAAACAACATTTGTACATCCAGGAATAGATTTTAATAACTTTCTTCTGTACAGCCCTTGGTGTGTTTTGCCAGTCCTTGATGCTTGGGGGCCTTCATTATTACACATCTGACTTGTTTTGGCTAAGCCACACTCAGGATGTTACCATTTTCCAATTTTTATTACTGTACCTTCTGTGGGATGCCCATCACTCCAGTATTTTTGTATACATTTACCTTAAACTAATTCATCGAGCTGTGAATGTGAATAACTGAGGCACAGATGTACTTTGTGACCTGGGACTCGTGAGCTCTGGCACAGGGATGCTGCAGAGGTTAATGAGCAAGCTTCCCATTCAGGGCAGAATCAATCAGAAATAATGCACATCAGAGGCCCAAAAATGTCATGGGCACTGGCAGGAAAGCTCTCTTGGACCTTGCTGAATTGTTTAGAAAAATCATAATTTTTAATGTAATTTAGTAGATCAAGTCTACACTGTTTTTTAATGAACTTCGGGTCAGTTTACTAATCTCTTTAACATGGATAAATGACAGAAAATAATCTCTATCTGTAGCAAGATATAGTCAAAGGTGGAAAGAACTGTAATGCACTGTTTCAAACAGGATTTTAATTTAAAAATCATTTAGTAAAAATTGTGTAAAAATAGGTTAGTTTTTCAAGATTAGAAGTCTCTAGTGTGTTTTTTTCCAAAAATCCCACCATGTACAAAGTAGTTGTGACTGTTTTCAGTTCATTTGTTTAAAAATTCATAAAGTAAAATTTCTTTCTCCTTGCTTATCAACAATCCCACTGCATACCTAGAATATTTCATACCTTGCAACAGAAATTGAAATAACACATAAAAGCTTACATTTATATGTATTAAAAAAAAATCCGAGTGGAAAGAGAATTGGCTAGTTTAATTCCATATCAAGATCAGAAGTAATTTCTTAATTTTGAGTATTGTGTCACCTAACTGTACAACAGCATGTATTTGCATTGGATTACATATTTTCTAGTAACATCTCAAGTGCAAAACTATTTATCCTGTGAAATCTAAGGCAGATATTACTCCAAGTTTGTTTGTTTATTTATTTTCCAGACTATTTGTTCTAATCTGCCTGTTGAAGCATGTGGATATCAGGATTTAGCTTAATCAAATTCATCAGCAGTTTTTTATATATATATATTTATATATTTATATATATATATATTATTTTTTTTTACCATGATGATTGAGCAAGCTAGTCAGCTGTTATTTGTACACTATCAATACAAGCGCAATCAAACGTGAATGTTCTTAGACCTTTTGTACAAGAGAAGGAAAGAATTTTGAATTAAATGTGCAGCTGACAGTAAATTCATAATACGATTTTCTACTGCTCATGCCCAGTCTATCTTGCAAAATTCTGTTGTGACACAAGTGTTATCCAAAGTAAAGCAAATGCATGATTTCCTTCAGATTTATCCCAGCTACGAAGTTTAAAACAGTTTGGAGGCATTCCTTTGAAATAGTATTCTATCTGTACTAACTATTTATACATGTCCTAGATTTTTCTAGCTGTGTTCATGGTACAGAAATGACTGGAATTTGTATGTTAAGCAAGAGACTGAAATGCTTATTAATCAAAGATAGCAGACGAAACTCATTGTCTTTCAAATCAGAGAATGGAAATGTGAACTCCAGAGAGTAAATTTTAGAAAATGAAAGACTACACAGAAAGAACAGTGGTGAAAGATTTTGTTGTAAGCTTAATGTTGTATTTGAAAGCAGTCAGGTCATACAAAGTGTGATGGATTATTGGATTCAACCTCAACTTCAATGTTTTCCTGTTTATACTTGTGATCTGTGACCGGTACTGAGCAGCTAAGGAGCTTTTTCATTAGATAAAAAGACTCACACACTGTGATCCATACCTACAATATTATACTTTGCAGGGCAACATAAAAGATTTTTTTTGTCCTTTTCTGAAATCAGACTTCTCAAGAGTTTCTTTGTGTTCAGGTTCAGGCTCCAGGGAACTGAACAATTTTTTGTTGCTTCAGTCAGTTGCTGTGTGATTCTTTTCTTGCAACATGAGAATACGGCACAGCTTATACCAGCTTTCCTGTCTTTGAAAATGTGGTGGCCCATGTTCAGCAGACAATCCTTGGTTAAATATTTTAAATACATTTAAATAAATAAATACTTCAAGACTGATTTTTCATAAAGGCAGAGACAGGTATTCTCTCCCTAACAAGCCTGCCCTAGATTTTCTGCCTCCTATATTAGCCCAAGTTGTTTCTTTTATTTTCCCTGAACTCCCCAACTGAAGAGAGGTCTGTGCCAAGATCTTCTCTTGCCCCGAAGCTCTATTAGAGGATTGAGGAAAATAATTGGCTCAAAGACATGGCCAAGTAGAGTTAAGACATCAGCTGGCAAGCCCATTAAAATGTCAGGCATTATCTCCTGTAAGTGACAGGAGAAGGCTCAAATGCAACTTTTAATCTGTTAATCATTAATTTTAGAAAATGAGTCCACAGTTTCCCTCTCTGGCATGTCTGCGTGGCAACACACCTATGCAACTGGCCTCAGGCAAAGTGTTTTGGTGGAGCACATGTCTCCTGCATGATGTAATTCTCCGCCAGCTCAGCCGGTGCTCATGCCACCCTGTAACTCCTACAATCAGGAGCGCAAACACCACTTCATCACCGCTCGCTCAGGGTTACCCTTCACTCCCACCCAGGCATTGCAGCAGCTGTGTGTGTCTCTATCGCTTCCTAAATCAGGTTGCTATAGAAAGAGATGTTTCTGAGAGGCATGTTTGCTTCAGCAGCAGGGATGGAAATGAATCATCACATGTGACACGTGAAAAACCAGAAGAGGTATTTGTGGCAGCTGGAAGTTTAGCAGGATGAAGAAAATGTGGGGGGTGGGAAGGAGGTGCACAGGGATATGGACAGGAATCCTTAACAGGGAGAAAGAGGAAGATTATAATGGAGAGAGAGGAAGAGGAGAGCGGAACAAGTCCAGGACTAGGTGAAGGAGAGGTAAAGATTCAAGAAACTACAGAAAGGCAAGAAAATGGGGAGGAAAATATAACAAAGAAGTGTGGCAAGTAAAGTCAGAATTTATTAAGAAAAAGAAAATGGAAAAATTAGAAAATAGAAGAATCAGCTTTAGTGAGCCATCTCCCAGCTTTTGGCCACATAAACCCACCACCCTAATCCCATCCTCTTTCTCTTCACTCCAGTATTCCTGTGCCCTCTTTTGTCCTTCTTCTTCCTTGATCCAGAGCCCCCATGCTCTCAGACCCCATGTCTCCATGCACTTCTCTGTGGCTTTTCAGCCTGAGTTGTTTTGTTCCATATAATTTCATACTGCACCATTCCTGGTGGCTTTGCGCTCTCATGGGAGGAAGATCTCTGGTAGACACTGTAGTGATGCTATTGCATGTCAGGAGCCACACAGTCAGAGGGAGATGTCCACCAAAGGAGTCAGGAGGAGCTTTCTGGGAATGTGGGGTCTGGTGATGTGCCAAACTGGTCGGGCTGATTAGGGAGCTGTGTGCAGTTTAAGAGTAGGAGAGATCAGTGTGGGGATCTAGGGAGTGCTGTGGCATGCAGGTCGTGGGTTGGGGTACTTCACTTGGTGTGGGAGCACTGTGTGGGCTGCAGTGAGAGTTGTGTGTGTTGTGAGAGACCCTGTGTGGGGTACGAGAGGTTGCAGCGCATGGCCCTCGGGGAGCCTGGCATGATGCTGAAGCTCTGCGGATGGACAAGTAGGGAGAGAGTCCAGCTGCTGAACAATTTATGCCAAACATAACTAAAAGCCTTATTTGATAGGTGACACAGATCCCTCCTCCCGAAGAGCTGAGGAATGGAAATACTTGTACGTGGAAAGCTTTTTTGGTAGAGAGAGAAGAATATAGTATGTGGAGCTCTAAGCTATATGACAGGAGATTTTGATGTAGTTCCCAACTGAGACACCTGTGTGACCTTTAACATTTTGCTCTCATGTAATGGCTTTACCTCCCTCAGCTACAGGGAAATTTTCAGACTGAAAACCCTTTCAATGACAGAGACCTGCTCAGGCAGTACAGTAGTGAAAGCTCCACATTCTAAAGGTAGACAAGCAAGAGTCCAGGCTCAAGTCTTGCCAAGGGAAAAGTGGTGGTAAAAATTTAATACCTTTAGCTAATATTTTATTTTTTATTTTGCACGGAAGGCAGTGGAGAAATGGTTGGATGCACTCAGTCATTGTGCCATGTAGCCAAATGTAGACTGAAGAGGTTATTAACTTATGGGAGACTTTTTACAGGGAGGGGAAAACAAGGAAGAAGGCAAAAGAAACAGTTAGCATTTGCCTCCTGTCTAAATCTGATGCTTTGGATACCTAATTCCAATTTGTGTAGCTGAAAATCTCTGTCTTTATTGCCATATAGAGGGAAATATGGAACAAAAAAATGATTTCTTTACCAATTTTCCTGTCTTCATTTTCTGACAATGTTTGAAGATTGAATGCCCACGTTTCCACTATTAGTCAGGTGATAAAATTAGACTATCTATAAAGACCAGACTTGGAGTCAGCTATGCTGCATCTAATGGACCAGGGAGTAATTCCTTTGACTTGGGGAAGTGGAAGCACTTTTAAAGGCAGAGATATTCTGTCTGGCACTGGAAGATATGACAGTGAACACTTCCCTGTCACCCAGAGGCTTCCTCTCACTGGAAGAAGTGAGCAGAATGGACTCTTGAATTGCTCCCAAACAGATTGTTACAGTCGCTGTCTGTAAATCTGTAAATACCACAGTGTGCATTCATGTTTCAAGATCAGGTTGTATTTCTAAAATCCACTGCAGTAATAAATTTGGAATCTGCGTTCAAGCCTGGGCAGTTTATTCTATCCTAAACCCACCTCCTCCCCTAGACCCTTCCTCTCCCTTTCTCTTAACACTTCTGTTCCTCTCTTGTTTCAGTTTGCACCGAACAGGAAACAACCAAACAAAAAAGGATATTCGCTGCTATTAAGAGCCATTTGCCTTAGCAAACCTAGGACAATTTGCCTCTGATGGGTAGCTGGGGGCAATGAAGATCACTGCACTTCAGTGTTTGGTGACACAGTATTTAAACCATTTTCCAGTGCAGTGAACCTTTGACAAACTCAGAACTTTGTTAACAGACTTGGGAAATTCGGGATCTTGAATGCTAAATAGGAAGGAGTACTAGAAGGCAACAGTTGTTAATGTGTGTAGGAACGTCACACAAAACCTCCAAAGTCTTGACAGCTATGGTATTCATCACTATGTCAATACTGCAAAAATTATACCTAGTGTGCATGCTTTCTTTCACTGTCACTTAAAAAAATATGCATAGTATGACTGGCAAGATTTTACACTAAGCTCTATTCAAAGCTTGACACAATATTCTAAGACAAACATACCTTATAATATTTTTCTGGTAACAGTCTAATTTCACACAAAGTATCTGTTATACTGTGTTATATTTCAGGTGCATTATGTCTAAAATGGGGCAAAAAGGTTGAAAAATTTGTCTGCTATGATTATAATGACATTTCTGTGTGCTGAATGCTTTTTGGGCAGGTTTCCAAAGCTGACACGACAATTCTATCCATGTTTTTGTTTTGTTGTAGAAAAAGTGAAACATTTATTGGGGGAAAAAAGAAAAAGCCATAAAAATATAGTCTATATACAAATTCCAGCAAGCAGTGATTTGTGGAAAAGCTGTGTCAAAGAAGATTTGCTGGATGCATATATTAAATTCAATTCATCATTTACCTTTCTTACACTTACCCCTAGTTTCTCAGTGAAATGCATGAAATTATTTCTATTCTTTGGAACATGGCAGCCTCTTAATTTGGAAAGTTTTAAAAAATGTCAGTGTCTTGAACTCTACCCTCATACAACCACCTTTTTGGATGAGAGAACACACTTCTGCAGGTGAATAAATCTGTTGAGGTCAGAAGCTCTTTAGAACTATTATTAATTATTGGTGTGTTTGCAGTGCTTGTGAGCACTTGTCCTGGGCAAGTAATTTTAAGTGGGAATGTGAGCAAAGTCAGAATAAGAGAGAATAACTCTCCTCAAAAACTTTCTATTTGATAATTTTATCTGGTGGTGATGAAACATTTTATTCTCAGCATTTTCTCAACTACCTTTTTTGAGCTGGAACCTACATGGGAAAGGACCAATCTGTTAGGAGTCTATGAAATCTCTGAAACAGAGAAATAAGCAATCTCTCCCTTTAGCCAATAAAGTAGCAGAGTTCTTTTCGTTTTGAGAATAGTACACTTTGACCTTATTGCTTGCATTGTTTTCTGGATAAAACAAGTCTGGGCAAAACTTGTGCATTGAATCTCTAAAGATAAAGGATCTGAGGCATTCAAGACTACTCTCAACCTATCATTTCCAAATGCTCTTCACTCCTCTCAGTAGTTCCTTGGTTGCTTGCATTTCTTTAGCCATGTGCCACAATCATTGGAAGTCTTTCTTCCTTTGAACAAGAGCTGACTGCATATTTCTAAGACATATTTTGATGCAGGAATTAGGCTTATAGGTGAAGAATTGTGAACATAAGGCTGGTAAAGCAGACAGCAAATATTCTTTTTTTTTTCAATTATAATTTCATTATTCCATTTTGTAGGCTTTCGTATTGGGATAATCAGTGAATGATAATGTCTGCTAAAATCTATTCATGATTGGATTTGTCATGAGATTTCATGATGAAGAAAGTATAACAGTACTTCATTAATCCATTCAGTAGGTTCTACAAAGACTTACTGCTTTGGTTGCTGCCCTTTCTGTGTGTGACTCACAATTCTTGCAAAGAATTGTCACACCAATTTTTCAGAGAAGGTCATGGTCATAAGAAGACACAAAAGTTCTTAGCTGAAAATTCTAGACTTACTTGATAGGTGGAACTTCTTATGACCCTTTGCTAAATACAAGATGCTGCTTAGGGAGAGCATGTGTGACCGGCCACAGTCTGTGGTATGCTTTACCTTCCCAGCTTCCAGAATCACTGGATTAGGGATTTTTGAAGGTATGTCCCTCTCTTTTCCCCTTACTATATATTTATGGACTATTTCAATGCATCTGCCAGAGGGAAAATTCCATTTTCCAGGTATTATCTTTTTATTACATGCACCTACAATGACTGTCACTATCAGAGCCTCTAAAAATGTTAACGTAATTAATAGTAATTTGTTATCTAATTATTTAATGGGTTTTCTAATAAAGGTGCAAAACTTGAATGTAGCACCTGCCTGTTTTCTATGTACAAGTTTTTACTGTTTTTACAGCATGTTTCAAAATCAAGTTGAAAGGATGGCTTAAGTAGGAACTTTTTGTGCTATAACCAAACCAGAGATAGTCAGGGAAGTCTGAAGAGGATCAAGGAACAACCTAGAGTTTTATATTGTGAGATTTGTGTAGTGGATCATGAATGCTGGCATTCTTCTGCTCTGGAAGAGTCCTCAGATCTGATTTGAAGTCACTGAGTTAAGAGGCTCTTGTGAAGGAACATTCCTCCTCATCATCCTGATGTTTGTGAGAATGTTGCTAATATCATTCCTGAGGATAACACAGAACATTCTGCTGGTTAGACTTTGAACCATTATCTCCACATTCTGAGCCCATCTGTCTAAGCAGTTGCCCACCACATCATGGTCTACTCACCTATGGTACTTCTCTCCAACTTATCTTACCTAAGTAGTCACTAGTTTGAAGCTCCTCTGTTGTGTGTACCTTTCTCCTCCAGATCTTGCTATGAGATACGGAGACATGAGAGGTCTGAGAA
This sequence comes from Caloenas nicobarica, assembly GCF_036013445.1. Lineage (NCBI taxonomy): Eukaryota > Metazoa > Chordata > Aves > Columbiformes > Columbidae > Caloenas > Caloenas nicobarica. The sequence continues at coordinate 24,231,871 of NC_088245.1, read as the reverse complement.
CAGACCTTTCCAGTAAAAAATGAGGCAAGAATTGCACCAGATACCTTATCTGTTCCCGTGTTCCTCATCACTAGGTTGCCTGCCCAGCTGACCCACAGGCTCACGCTTTCCTTGATTTTCCTTTTACTGCTAAGGTACCCTCAGAAGCTTATCTCGTTGCCCTTTCACAGCCTTTGCCAGGTTCAGGTCCTGCCAAGCTTTGTCTTTCCGAATATCATCCCTCTATCAACAATGCAATGCCACCACTGTGTTTTAAAAGCACATTGCCCTCTCCCTTACATTGGAAGTATACTAAAAATATGTACTTTAAGGCATACACTTTTACAGATTTCTCTCATATTTAGTTTCTCTTCTGATTTTTTTTGTGTGCACATAGCCAAAATTTTTTTACCAAATCAACTATGAGGGTATCTTGCTGGGTTTTTTTCTCTTCTTTTAATGAAAGCATACATTCTTAATGTGCACATTTGACTGATATTAGGACATCAAGGAAGAAAGTTCTTATGAATTTCAGTAAAGTTTTGGCATTGAATTCTTCTGCTATATTGGAATCAAAATATGAATCTGGCTAAAATTCTGAAACTGGTTGACCCACTCAAATGTGAATGCTGGAAAAGCAGTGAACAGCTCTGAAAGATATTCTTAGAAAGTGTTTTCTGTCCAGAGAACTGACGTTAACTTTAATAAGAATCTCATGTAAATTGGATTAAATTATCAGTGCTTTAACATCTACTTCCATAGTAAGACACAATAAAATTAAAAAGCAAGCCACAGGCAGTACTTCAGAAATTCCAACACTTTACATTCTTTGAGAGAGAAAATATAGGGAAAAGGAAACACATACATTCGAATTAAAGCACAAATCTATGTTTTTAAATGAACAGAATTTTTATTTATTTGTTAGTTTCACCCCCCCCCCCCCCCTTTCTTTTTTGTGTGGCCATAATATGAATACAGAGTTGTAGGGTTTATTATATGTCTGTTCCTCCAGTGCCTCAAGCAGTCCACGGAGTCAAAGCTGAATTAATGCTCCCTTACTGTCTTCTTCCTTGCTGCCATGACCCTGAAGGAGACACGATCGCAGCTCTGCTTTCCTTGTCTATGCCAATAGACTTGGTCTAACCTGACAAGATAGACACACTCAGTAATATGGGATGGTGATAACACCATCATTTTTCTGCGTGTTCAGGCATCCTGTTAAGCATTCACTTCTGCCACTCTTACCTGCTACCTCTTTTGGGCAAGGCAGCTCTGCAGAGTACTATTCTGTACCGGTCTTTGTGCAACAAAATGATACTTTCAGAAAGATAAAACTTTCATTTATCTCAATTTTCAGAAAGTGACCATGTTCTATCCAAGTAATATCAGTTGTGGAAATAAATTGATCAGTATTGATCAAAGCAAACTTGGATATGATGTTGATCACATCAAAACCTCTCCTTCCTCTGAGATGCATTTGGTCTGTATCTCAGTAGTCCTGAGTTTCTGTATTAAACAGTCAGTCATCGGGTACAGATGTCATTACATATTTTAGTGAATCTTGTTCTGACTTTAACGGCACAACTGTTTTAAGATATCTGCATTATGTATAATGCACTGTAGAGATGTTAAACCTAATTCAGATTGAATAACAAGTTGCGTGGCCAGGGAAAAGAGGAAACTCAAAAACACCATGAGAGTTACACACACTTTCTTTTCAATAGGAGTAAAACATAGTGAAACAATTAAACATTCAAACCAGTTAATTAAGCATTCAAAATATAGAAAGCATGCAGTTTGGGAAAGTTAACTAAGGGACAAGGAAAAAAATAGATATATCTTGTTCAATATACCACTGTCCTGCTAAGCAAGAACAATGAGACCATGACCATAAACATCTTAATTGCTCCCCAAGTACATATTACAGGAATGATCTGCATCCATAGTCTCATGAGAATACAACGGTATCTTAGTGTCTCTTGGGAAGCCATAGTTTTGTTTTTTTCTAGATGTGTTGCTATAGCTACCTACCACAATTAATGACATTTTCTGAAGATGGGTAGTCTTACCCATTCAAGCTGTTAAGTGAAAACAAAACATTGTTTCTTTCTTTAGCCTCCCCTCTCACCCAACTTAACTACCCCATTTTGCTTTCTATTGAATTCATTGTAATGAGAGAAGACATAGTTGTGGCGCAGGGAATCCCTTTCCAAACAGAACAGTAGATAGGAACCTATGCGCAATGATGCTATTATTCTTCAAATATGTAATATCAACAACAAAACCCACAGCAGTAAGCCTAAATTTGCTTTGACTATTGTTTTGCTTTCTCTCTCCACCCCTCCAGTTCTCTAAAGTCTCCAGGCTAGGCGAAGGACCTGTAGGTCTGCAGATTCAGTGATGGCCTTTTTCCTAATGTGCCTGTCTGGGCAGAGTGGGTGTCGCAGCATTCCAAAGTGGGAGAGCAATAACTGTGCTTCGTAGCACTGTCAATGATACAATTTCTTGGGCAGGATAACTGCAGGGATTAGGGATAGGTACTTCTCTCCTGTAGCCTTCTGCAAGGGAGTAAAAATTCATCCCCATAAAAAAATGGTGTCTCGACTGAAACTGCAAAATCCTTGTGCTCCATTCACCAGAAGGTGAAAAGACTTCCCACTGTTAAGTAGTAAGTGTTTTGCTGCCAAAATTCTGTGGTTCCCTTGGACAATAGAAGGCAGGAAGAGAATCCAAGGCAACATTTAATGCAGTCTTTCACAACATTTCGCAGCCTCCAGGCACGTGCACCAGCATGTTGTACATGGGCGCTAGCAATGCAGCAAGGTGGTTGCCAGGGTTACCATGACCTGTCAAAAAACCAGAAAACAAGAGTGAAAGACACGCTCTGGCCAGCATGATTCCTGTCAAGCACATTGGTTCACATGCTGTCTTAAGCCATGACAGAAGAAAAGACAAGTTTTTGACAGGCATGCAAAAAAAGAGAGCAGCGTCTTAGCTTACAGCTTAGTGTATGAGGCTACTGATCTGCAGATTCGAAAGACACCAAATAGCCATCCCTACAAGTGAGATCACAGCTAGTGGATACCTGAATGGAACTAACTCAGCTAGAGAAATCATTGTCTAAAAAAAAAAGTGGTAAACGACAAACAGAAAGTCTAGAAATCAATAACCAGAGAAGCTAGTGTTGCAATCTCCTTTGTTTTGTTTTATTTTCACATCATTTTTTTCTTTTCTTGAGAAGTATAAAAAGTGCCTTTCTTATTTGACAAACCATAATTGCATTTGCTGTACCTTAGCTGCATTGCAAGGTTAATATAGAGATATACTCTATACAGGCAGTCAAAAAGATAAGCCTTCATAAAAAGGAAGACTTTCTTTATCCATCATTGCCACTGTATCACATAAGAGTAAAGACATCTTAATTCTTTCAAGACAACAACTCCCTGATACTGACTTCAGAAATTCAGGAATAAAGTGGCAAAAAAATTTCACCTACTAGCAGTTAATAAAATCTCCAACCAAATACAAACTGCTGAATTACCAGTTACCTCTGTGAAGCACTGAATTAGACCAGTGAATCCAGTTCTCCCCACTGACTCTTACAGAAGAAATATCTAAACCTGGGTGAAATGAATTTCACAGTGAGACTTTCTAAGATGAGTAATGCAGAGTTGATAAGGTAATTTGATATCTGCCAGTCCATGATATAATCCCTATTTCTTTAGCTTACTGAAAAATATAAAATTCCTGTTCTAAATATAAATTTTTGTCTCAGGCAAAAGTTCTTTCTTTTTTTTTTTAGGACTCAAAGGTAACAAGGGTAAGACTGGGTTAATAGCTTGCTTCTTTTCTTGATGTATCTTTCCTTCTTTAGAAATCTTGGACCTCTTCTTCCTCCTTTTCCTATTGTAATCTGATAATATAGGGGTTTTTTTCAACTGTTTCTGGAACAGATGTAAATACTGTGTAACCAAAGAAAAAAATGCCATTCGCTTGCTACAGATGTCTGCTTAAATGACACAAAAAAGACAGCAATATCTGATTTTTTACTTAAATTAATGAAATCCAAGAGTGACTATGAAATCTCCTTTTATTTCCAAGGCTTCACAAAAGAACTCTCCCTCTCAGTACTAATAGAACGTGCTTAGTATAATATTTTTCTTTATTTTTCTTCAAGCAGCAGTTAGCATAATAGATGAACATAGAAGAAAAGAGAGAAAATGATGCTCTCAGGAAACCTGATGAACAATACAGTTGCTCTATGCCTGCAGGAAAAGAAAGTCTATGAAGTTCCTTTTCTATTGTATGTGTTTTTACTGTCAGCAGATTTAGTGGCTTTATTTTGTCTTTATTTTTCATTTTGAACTTGGGAATATTTGAAGCTGGGAAAGTGACTGAGAGAGAGCACTGAACAAAATACAGAGGCATGCAAAATTCCCTGCATCCAAAGGTCTCCAGAGAAGAGACCTCTGTCTGGTAGAAAAGCAAAAGAGATCATATTTGTACTACATTGAAGGTCGAACTGGTTATAGACTGGTAGATTTTCAAAGGAGGCTGATATATGTCTTCACTGCATGAGAATGTGTGAGATAGCTTCCTGAGATGGTGCAGCTAAGTTATTTCTAAAAGCCCAACCAGTATCTGAATAGACCTGTGCAGCACTGTCATAAGTATATATTAATTCTTTGGAGTAAGATTGCTTATACCTGACAGTTCAGCAGTATGTCACACACTTTGAACCTAAAGACTTGAAGTAGGAAACAGCTACTCAGGTACTGTAGTTCAGCAAGCAATGTTGTTACTTGTCTTACAGCAGTACTTCCTCAACAAAGGTCACCTCATCCTTTTGAAGTAACATCTGCTGAGTATCTCTCACACTTGTTACTCTCATGGTTTTAGTTGTCTACTCAAATATGAATGCTCATTTATTTTTTGTATTTCACTCCTTGTTTGGTTGCTTGTTTTAGAAGGTTTCGATTTTTTTTTCCGTTTCCATGGCCAATTTTCCAATACCTTCCTGAGCCCTTGAGTCATTCTTGAGATGCACTGAGCATTGCAAAGAAAATTTACTGATATGTTGTTCCTTATGATGCTTTAAAAATGGCTGCCAGATTTCTTATTGAGGTCACACAAAGGGCTGAGCCCTCACTTTTGTTCTGTATTTGTATTATGTCCTGATCTCAGAGCATTTAGGTGCTATCTCAAATAAAACATAATGCACTCTTCTCACTATACTATGTTCCATTTTGCGGTAAAGTAGCTATAGGAACAGATCAGTTAAAAAACTACTTCTACTTGACAGAGGCATCTTGATGTAGCAAATTTAGGATTAAAAGAATAGTTGGAAATATATCAAAGAGGAAAAAATCACCATGACATTGCTGGCAATGTTATACTCAAAGGCCACGTCTATGTTAATAAATTAATCACAGCCAATGAGCATCCCCACATGTTGACCTGCCACTGTCTCTGTCTGTAAGTGGTTGCATTTGTGCCTGATATGGATTTGGTTTATCAGCTCATGCTTTCTCAGACATGCCTCAGGGAGTTGAAACAGGTCAAGAACCATTCCCCGTAGACAGGTTGGATGAAGCCATCGAGTTTTGGAGAATGAGTTCAGTAGTATGAAAGTGGGCCAGTCTCTGCCTTATCTTGCTGCCGTATCTTGGAGAACTCAAGAGGAGGATGAAGGTCACTGACGAGAAATTTAAAGTTGTTGTCTAAGTAAGTAATCATGCACTTAAAAAGTCTTGCTGGAAAATTAGGACATCCTCTGGAAAAGAAAGACAAATCATGGCTGAAGTAAGATACACCTAAGCATTAATTTTCTAATTCAGCATCTTGTGATATATTGGTATGTGCAGGAAATTGTCTTCTATTGTATTTTTGTTTAGCTTTTTTTGTTGCTTCTGCAGGTACTTTTGTATTTTAGATGATTTTTGGGAATGATAAATTAACAAAATATAAAACCAGAAAAAGCTATTCACTGTAGTAGTTCTAAAAGTCTCAGGGGAAAATAAATAACAAAACTCCCTTTTGGTAGAGATGTTTTGAGAAATACAATGACAAAACCTATTCCATTTTTGCACACATTCTTTGAATGTTAACAAAAACTCAATAGTATCCTGGAGTTCAATAAACGCAAAGATAAAAAGATATGAGAGATTATCCATGTCCTTCATTGACCACTCTGTTTCAGCCTCACTATTCTAACAAGATTTTTCATAGAGATTTTGAAGATCTATGTAAATTGGCTCCTAGATTGAAGGACTCCAATATGTACTGACTGGTGAATGTCTACGTCTTATTCAAGAAACGTTGAAAGGCTGATTTTGAAACAAACCATGAAATAGCCCTATCATTTTCCTGTTTATTAGCTCACACAACCAACTTCTTAATTCAGTGAATATTCACCTGTTTTCATTTATTAAGCATACACGATAACCTGATGTTCCTAGTTCTGAACATTAGTCTCTTAGGACTATTTCAGACATGACACCTTCTGATATTATAGAAAGAAGTGTGAAAAATCCTCCTTTATATGAGGGTACTAATTATCTTTGCACAGAATAAATGACTAAAGAGGCCAAAGGGTGAGAAAATTGAAAAGAGGATAATCAGAACTCAGGTGGCAGGATTAAGCAGTTCCTTTGAAATATTTGCACCTGTGATTGCTTCAGGGATGTGTGATCTACCCACACAAAAAAAGAAGCTGTAGTTACTGGAATAATTACAGGAATACATGGTCCCTCTGATGCCCAAGAGCTATGGACCAACCATCTAATAAGTCCCACACAGTGAGGAAAAACACCATGAGTTCTTGAAAAACTGAGGTCTTCTTTGCACTGCATGAACTACATGAACATTTAAAGACAATTTTCAAGTGAAAGACAAGGGTGAAGTGTTTTTTGAAAGTGTCTACAAATGTTTATTCATGGATGCTGTGCACTCTCCACACCTATGCAGAGAAAACAGCTTATACATATGCGAATAGCACTGAACTCTGCATTTGTATGTGAAATTACCTGATTGGCATTTCAAATCATTGTGTCTCATGCAGTTATGAAAGTTGTTCAATTGCCTCCATTTGAAAATTCAGCCTTAAGGCACATTTTTGCTAAAAATAACAGCATATTCTAGTGTCCTCTGTCAAACTTTGCTTTCTTCCAAGACTCTTTAGCAATATCCTATATGCTATTTGGTTGAGATTTTCCCTGTAGAGAGGTAATTGTGTTACAATTGTAAGGCATGTATTTCTTTTGATGTAGAAGTCCTTTGCAATGAAAGATGACATAAATGACAGTATAATCCAGCCATGGTTGCAACAAATTATTCATTTTTTTCTTGTGTATTTGAATTCTAACAGTTGAAGAACTTTCCCTCTCATGGCAGAAGTCTCTATAATTTCCCAGCCTTGTTGGTGCAGGTTCTTGGTCTTAACCTTATAATAAGAAGGACAGTTCATCACTCAACAGAATGTAAAATTATCTTTTCAGTTCATGTCTTTGTCCTGTCAATTCATGACATGTAGAGATTAGAGAATACTGACATCTGGGATGGAGTTCATCTCAGAGTGTCACATGTCTAAGCTTAGGTGCCTATACTCAGTGGAGAACTAGGGTTCTATGAAGATGTCCACACAGGTCTCTAGAGCCATTTGAGACAGTATGGGATATCAGTGATGTGAAACACTGCTGATGAAGGACCTGTGGGTGGTCTGTTTCCTTCTGTATAAACAGCTGAGTCCAGGTAGGATACCCTCTCCTAGATACCAACCTGCAGGCAACTGAATCAAGCTTATCAACAGTAAAGCAAATAAAATCTATGGAGGGACGTAGCTGACCAAAGAGGGTGCCTAATTTCTCTGAGTGAGCAGTCATTTTTCTACATACTATGGCTCTATTGAGCAGATCTTCAGTGATTGTAATGGTAACTTAAGCATCCTCACACACTTATAGGTAAGGAAAAGTAGATTTCCTCCTCTGACAACTGAAACGTACCCCCAATGCCTTTGAAAAAATCTCAAAAATTCAGCTGTCAGAAAAGAAATGTAGACAAAGAAATACATATTAATGACCATTCACATAGGTGCTTTCATTTTCTTAGCTGTATTCCAACGGTACTCGTACCTCACCAGACTCCAGCAGTCAAATACAAACCATGGAGTAAGCATTAATTTCCTTGACACGATATATATATATATATCCATTCTCAACTTTTGATAGAAATAAAGGATGACTTTTATCTCAGTGGTGTTGTATAATACTTGGCTACAGCCCATCTGAGGCCTGGTCCAAATACTATCCACGGCCCAAGTTCTTCATATCCAGCTTTTTCTTAACAATCATTGAAAGTCAATTAGAAAGAGCAGTCAATCTACTCCTAGAGACATTGTCATGGAAATACCTCTTGTTCAGCTTAATAGCTCAGTGAATTATTACTTTTACTAGTATTAATAATTTTTTGCAAAATATTTTTATTCACAGATATCAAAGTATGGTAAGAATGTGGCCAAGCTTTTTCATGGAATGAGTTGTTAAAAACCCATTTATTTACTGATTTTCACCTCTCTTATTCAATTTATCAGTAAAGAAGTCTGCAAAATCCTGTAGCTTCTAAGTTATTTTATATCATCTTCACGCCTGAGAACTCACGTACAGCCTGGTTTTCATTAATTATAGGAGCTTCAATTATTAAGTCTGTGAGCCTAGGAAGACTGTGCCTATTATCTTGAAGGTCTTGCTCCAGCAACTTGATCCTCAAAGATTAAATCAAAAGTTTTCATGAGGATTTACGTACATGTGGAAAACTTGTGGTGACAGTCGTACATTCTGAACTTTTGATCCATATTTTGTTGTATGAAAAGTATTTCTTGGAAGTTGTCAGAGGACATTTTGCCTTCTAAGAGTAGCTCCTGAATTAGCTTCTTACTTAAAGGACTCAAGCAGAAAGAACATGCAGAGACTCAAAGGCTGGTAAAGCATGTTAGAAAGTGTTTAATAAGTGTCTTTCCTTTAGTAGAAAAGGATTAGGGAATAGAGGAGCAGAGGCGGATAATTGTCTCTGAGATGCCAAACAGGAATCAGTAATTGTCAGAATGAAATTCAGTGTAGACCTATGTGAACTAAAAATATTTTCAAGCTTTCCTCACTAACTGCTAATTGGTCTCTTATTGAACAACATTCACTAGAGATCAACATTAAGCTGCAGTCCACTCGTGAGTTAATTCAATCAGCAGAAGTCCCTCTTAGGAGGTCACAGTAGTACCATAATTACATCTATCACTGCTTCCTACATCTCAATGTCAATACAACTACCTTTAGCTGGTTTTGGACTAGAGGTTATTGTTCCTTTTTAACATATTTCATTTACTTAAGTAGGATGATGTAATTTAAAGAGTTATCTATTAATCAGGTTGAAGAATACAATGCAATTCAGCACAATTGTTTGTCTTTGGTGTCTACCTATATGTTTCTTTATTAATATATTACTTGTGGTGTCAGTATAGTTCAAACTTGCTTGCGAATGTTACTAAAAGCCCATATTTTGGGATTCATTATTGGAATGCTACAAGATTTGGCTCTTCTGGGACATCTGTCTCCTGCCCAGTTTTCTACAGGCTTTTCACATGTTACGGACTACAGCATTTCTATGGTCTTGTATTTTATACTGGAATACACTGCAAACTACCTTCTGAGAACTAACAAAGGGATCATTTGCATGAATTTCTTTCTACCATCTACATATGGGGTAGATTTTTCTGCTAGTGAATCCTAAGTTAGGATCAGTGCTGTTTTGCTGCAGCATGAGTAAAGATGGTATCAAGAACTACAACAGTGCAATTGTTGCAGAAGAGGATATCACACTTGGAACTCTACACTTTTCAAAGGAAAGAAAGATTTCCAGGTATCTCCTAATATTCATTTACCTTGGAGTGTAAGCAAATTGAGTATTTAGCAGAAGAAAGCATAGGCCTTACTATCATAATAGCCCATTTTTAGTTAAAAAGGTGCTATATTGATTAAAGAAGTCTTCCTAGAAACACGTAAATATTGAATCAATCAATGTGTGTATTTGTAGTATTGTACAAAATGCCATTATTATACAGTGATGAAAAGTGAGAATTTGGCTCTGTATCTAAGAAACATCAGTTAGTACACTATTGTAACAAGACAAATTAAGTTTGTACCATCATAGGTTTTTGTTAAAGTCCTTATTGAAAGAATATTCATTCTTCTGATATTCTTGTTTGTCACCCTGCCCTTGCACTTATCTTTGTAACAAGACATCTGAATTTCAATGCTTGACATGGGCTTATGAGATATCGCAGCATAACTAAGCCATGTTGCTTTCACCTTTTAAAAATCCAGTAATTCAACTGTCTGAGGCTGTGGTTCTTACTGGCAGCTGCCAACTCTTCAAGTAGAGAGGAAACCAGTCAATCAGAGTCTACAATAAGTAAAAGGTCAGAGGAGTCAATACATTGCTGTCCTTCACAGGTTCTGTGAGGTTCTAAAAACACATTCATGTGACATGAAAGAGAGAAAATAATTGCATGATTCATTGACACATCATGGAACATAACAGGAACAGGAAACAGCACCAGCTTAACTTTTTACATTTTACTTTTACCTTAGCAATATTGTGACCCCCTAAGGCTCTAACAGACAAATGGACAGATAAGTGGTGTTCCTGTTAATCATAAAAATGGGTTGTCTTCTCGTTATGAAAGCATTTTTTTTGTTTCCTATTGTTTCTATCAAGTGTGATATTGCCTTCAGAAATATGGTTTCAGGCTGGAAGATGTTTAGATGAGAAGATGACAAGGTTTGAGTTAGTGTCTACACTCATCATCGAGTTTCACAATGATGGGAGACACTTTAAAGTGCTTATTAAGGCCACACGTATTTACTCTTTCGAAGACTTTTTTCCTTTAAAAAAAACCTAAAAATATTCTGCAGTTTTCTAAACCCAATTATGACTTTGTGGTATCACCAGATATTCCCAAACTCTTATGCAAAGAGGTTGTAAGACTGGGCTAGCCCCCCCAGGAAGTTTGATTTCCATTAGTGGAAAGCCCCTGGGTGCAAAAACCTTGAACTTTTGTATTAGGTTTTGTTTGGACTCACCCAATGCTGGGTATTTTTTGATGTTATGGCAAAAATGGATGTTCAGGCAGGATATGAAAAGGAAAGGAGTAATAAAGAACTCCGGAGCTGTCTGAACAGAAATTTCTATGCATAGAAGCAGCCCGAAGAAAGATTTGGAGAATATTCTGGGAAGTGCTGTCACAGGGTGAAATAAGGATTTGTTGATGGCATGGACAAGATTGAAGACCATTCAGCAAAAGTGACCAAAACAGACAGCTTGGAAGTGTCAGAGCTGTGAAGATCCCTCTTGATGTGATGGCGGAAGAAGAGCTTGGAGAAAGAGTCAGAGCCAATACTGTGTCCTAATAGTCATTCCAGCAGCATGTCTTTAGCAGCACAAGGACTGTAAGCATCTCCTCTGTAAATTCTGAGCTTTCAAACCAATCTGACTTTTTTTCCAAGGAGTAAGTCTCTTGGGGCAAGGTCATCAACTTTGCTCCTGGGAAAAATATCTTTTTCACAGCTATTGGAAGGAAAGACTTGTCTCTATGAAAAAGGGAGCCTGCCCACACTAGAGGAAGCAAGCGGACTGTGTGAAAAGGGCACCAAAGGAACCACTAGCAGAGTCTAAGAACTGAGTAAATAAAAATAAAACGTAGTAAGTATTACATACTACATGTAGAGGAGCCATGGCAATATTACCTTCTCTGCTTTCAGTCTATTACATCTTAATTCTGAGCTCATGTTCAGGATCTCTTCAGATGACAAAGCACCTGCTACCTGCCTACATGATAAATGAAGAACTATCATCTTAAAACAAGCTGAACTCATTTGATGAGATCTGATGGGCAAATGCAATGAGCCCTTCATTGTAAAATCTCCTGAAGTTTACTTTTCATTGGTTACTTTTATTCAGCTGCATGAATCTGAGATTGAAATTTGTAAGGTGGCAGCTTTTGAATAAGTATCAGTATGGTTGCTTGTCTTTACAGTTGCACACAAAAACGCACATAAGTTCTTTCGGAGGAAATCTATTTGTGCTGTGTGAGGCAAAGCCATCACATTGCTGAGCTTATCCTGGGCTTTGGGGGTACTTTTTGCTGAATTTAAGACTTTCATAATCTGCATGGTGGATCTGTGGGATATACTGTTGAGTTATTAAGGAGCTTATTGGAACTTTTCTTGGCTTTTGCCAGAAACAGGTTATTTTAATGTAGAGAAACATGAGACTTCCACTGAAATTTAGAAGGTTTTCATATGGATAACCATAACATTCATTTATATGAGACTGAAGAAAAATGTCTTAGGAGTATAAATTCAAACTTGAAAAGCACAACTCTTAAATACAGCTAGAAAGTCACTTTTCATGTAGTCATACTACTATGTACTTAGTAGTTACTGTCATAACTGCAACAGTGAAGTAAGTGAATCATTGCTTTGTTCTACAATGACAAATTTATATTATTTTTCCATTTTGAAACTGCTATGGAGGCCAATATTTCCAAAAAGTAAAGCTAAGGAAATGGCTCTAATGTTACACACACTGCTGACAGAATGGTGTGGTTCTTGTTCTCAAAATAGTGCTGAGCAGCTACATATTAGAATTATAGATCAAAATCAGGTTGGAATGGACCTCTGGAGATCACTTAGCCCAATATCTTGCTCAAAAGTTGCTTAAAGTTGAATTTAGTTTAGGTTGCTCAGAGACATAGCAAGTTTTAAAAACTGCAGGTGGACATTCAAGACTGAGGGAATGGTCAGATTTTTTACTTATGTCATTCACACCTCAGATAACTTGCATTCCTTCAAAATGCTCAAATAACTCATACTTGTTAATCAACATAAAATCAGAGAAACAAGCTAGAGAGATCAGAGGTCAACAAAACTCAAAAAGTCCTGAGGAAGAAGGTGTACATAAGGGCAGGGGAAGGCAGAACAAATGGCGAAGCTACAACGGAACAGAGGAATGAGAGGTAAAATTGTGCTCTTGTTGTCTGCACATATATATAACCTGTCCTGCTGCTGAATCACTAGATTTTTTAAATGGACAGACTGTGGGATAGGCATATCAAAACATGGTTTTCTGAATAACCAAGGCAGACCTTTGACTGTTAAACTGCTAAATGTTTACACTGTATAAAAAATTACTGTGGTCAAGATCACTTCTTACCTCAGTTCCCATCCCCAGCTCCTTTCTGGTTCTCTCTTTTCGAATGAGTTTTTACCCAGCACAGTGACTCCGGGAGTTACTGGACAGATTTGGATCCCTACTGAAGAAGAAATAAAAGAGGTATGTGTATGCTGTGATTCAGAGATAGGGGTGGGATCTGCCAGCACAGCTCCCACTGCTGGGACTCATGGAGAGGGAAGGGATGTAGAGACTGCAGTGAAGGAGGGGTGTCCTCACCCTCAAAGTGTGCTTGTCCAGAGGATGGAGCTGGGAACTGTGACCGTAAAGGATATCATCACTGAAATTAGAGGAGTTACAAGCTTTAATAGAAACCTTTAAAGGATCCTCCTGAAGAAAAAAATTATTTTGAAGCCAAGAGTGAAAAAGCTGGTATGGTACTTCAGAAAGGAATCACATTGGAGTGCACATGGGAGATAAGAATTATTATCCATTTGGTTAAGCAAATCCTGTCAGCTGACCCTAACTGAACTTCTGAGTGCTTCCATGTTTGACCATCATTTGATCACTCTGTATAAATAATATTATGTGAATTTATAAAAGGCAGCAAATTCAAAGTCTGAAGCTCCATCCTTAACATCCGTCTCCTGCTGAGCCTTTTTATTTCCTCCCACATGGTACTTTGGATCAAAACACTTTGGAAAAGATGAGCAATAATATCTGGACACGATGATGAAGAAAGAGACGTCTGTTCCCAAACTGACAATCAGAACTGTGTGTTTTTCTTTAAACAAAAGACATATTGGCTACTGTGAGACTCAAGAAGAAGGCTCTTAATGGTCTGCAGGGGCTTTTGAAGAGTGTATAAACATGAAAAAAAGGCAGTGACTCTGTTTAGTGAGCTAGAAATTATTCAACAGTACAGATGAATCATGTTACTTTGGCTGTAAGAGGAACAGAGGGGGTTCTGCTAAGGAAGAAAGCAGTAAAAAGTCGTCTTCATTTTACTAAGCTGAAGCAATAATATTATTTCAAAACAAGTAGAAAACAAGCTTATATGCTACTTTTGCCATAGTATTGTATGCTGCTATGTCCAGAAAACTCCGCAGTGGTGTTTGCTTATACATTTGGATAATTTAGAGCTGATTTAGGCAGTATTCAGTAGTTTTATCCTGAAGGAAATGATTTTTACCCCCAAAAGGTGCCTAGTAAATATTAGATAACACTTATGGATGTATGTCATTTTAATATTTTACATATTACAACAAATTTTATTTTCTTATTTTCTCATTTCTGTTCTTATAAAGGCAATGATTGTTTCCAGTCCTCATCCTTTAAAGTATTTATCAGTAAAACCAGTGTATTACTGTTTCTATGGGAAGTAGAAGATGATGTATACAAGCTAATATTCTCTGAGATGTGCCACTGCACATAATACTCAACTGAACCTCATGCTGGAATAGTCTCACCCAACTTTATCCCTTTAAAAGCTATTTGATGTGTATTCTCCCTCTGGAGTTACTGTACACACATAAGCAATTCCAGGAGACAATCTAAATTAATCTAATCCGGTTTAGACATTTATCCTATGATCAAATTATTGTCTCCAGTGGTGCCTGTGAGAATTGAGGGATTCGATATTTCAGCCTTTTAGACATCGAAATTCAGGTGAGGTCAATTCCTTCTTAGGGCCTAATACGTCTTTTTAGTTTCTTTTTCTATATGCTTCCCCATTTTATGCCTTAAATTTCAAGTGCAAGAAACCGTGGATCCAGGATAACATGTTTTTTACATACATAGTCATGGTAGTCCAATGTGTCTATGCTCTCCTTTCAACAGTTATTTAGGTCATACAATAATCTGAAAGGGAAAGTGAGACCAACAGCATCAGAACTTGTCACTAAAAATATTTACATGAATAAAGCATACATTTGGATATGCACTAACTCTTCAACACTTGCATTGCAAGAGATCATTATTTCTCTTTACCTTCGCATGTATTTTTCAATGCTATATCAGTCCTCATACTCAGTAGTTAAGGCAGAGGAGATCGAAGAGGTGACTACTGCTTTTCTTGCTGCTGCCATGATGTTTTTGAGCAGCTGTGAACACTTGCATACCACTTTCTCTGCCTGTTAGAAGGGTCACTATTAGCTGTTATCAGCTCATCTATCTTGCTGCCTTGCTCTTGCACAAAAATGAGGGTTTCATACAATTTTCCTTTTTCCTGACCCTGACCATTCATCATGAAGGTGGAAATAATGGCCCTAATGGCTATCAAGTCCCTCCCCTGCATTCCCCCTCAATGCTCAATGTGACTCTTTCATTCTCTTGACCATGCAGATACAAAAATGTCCCAAGGGCAAGTAACTGTCTGCTCCTAAGCTTACTTGATTTTGATTCTCTCCCTTTTCTTCTTCCATCCTTGCCTCAGAGAAGGAAAATTACAATGAAAAAAGCGGCAGCCTAGTCCAGTGAGTTTCCATCGTCCAGGGTGTTCTTGAACCAGGCATTTCTCCTCCCCCCACCCCTTCTTATTAATTTCATTTGGATGATTAAATAAAGCAGAAAAGGTTATTTTGTTGGAAAAGAGCCTGTATTAATTGTATAAAAGCTGTCACTGTTCCGTTTTGGCTTAGTCTCCTCTCTGGCTCCCAGTAGCTATCTGCAGTTCCTCTTCCACTGAATTTCTAGCTTCAGGCACCTCTCTAGTCCCCAAAATCTGCATCTTTTTTTGTTTTTCAAAAGTGAGCATGACATTGCTGAATCTGGAGCCATTCCCCTGGCTATGAAGCCTTTACAGTTGTTTTGATATTGCCAGCTTGATGAAGACTATTTTCTGTTGTTTTCCCTCTTGTCTGCCATGGCAGGGGGAGGTGCCTGGGGCTGGGGGAGCTGAGAGGTAGCACACCTCACACTGGTGCTTCCTCCATGTGAGAGGTGGGGTTGTCCTTCTCCAGGGAAATGGCTTTCCTTGTCTATGAGAAGTAAGAGACCATGTGAGTTGTTTGGCTGACCACCACTGTCTCCTTGTTTCCTTGCACGGCTCTCTCAGCTTGCAGCCGTCCATGCCTGCTCCATCAGCTCTGTTGACCAGGGATAGTCTTTGTGTGCACACAATTATTGATTAAATCCTGAGCTCTTTAAAACAGATGCATTAGTGAATGTACAGACATTAAGAGACAATCTATTTTATTTTGAAATACTGAATATTTTAAAGTGCAAAATATCAAACCAAAAGATTGTTACATAGTGCTTTCTCTCTCTTAGAGCAGAGCTCATAGGGTAAAAGAACCTGATGTTTCCTAGTTTGCCAAAGCTTTTGAAATTACATTTTGGAGAAGAAAAATCCAGCTAGTTCTCTGTTCCACTCAAATGGTAATGTTGCCATTAAAAATTAATAACAAAAATAATTTGCAGAGGTATTTTAACAAAACTAGAAATACTTCCCGTGTTGAATATTGCCTGGTATTGTCTATCTCACTAGGTTATTTGCAATTTAAAGTCACAGACTGTTTAAGGGGTAAGTAGCATAGAAAAAAATATATACTGTTTCAACCCCAAAATTTTAATGCAAGAAGTGGATACATAGATAACATAACAGAAACAGCAAAAATACAGATAAATATATCATGCAAATATTCCAGGATACTAGTTTTGGGTGCTTTTTTTTGTTTGCTAGTGTCAGCGTAAAGGAGAGCTACTTCATCTTGACCACACAGAAAGCCTCTTCCTTGATTAGAGGATTAGAGCAGAATGATAAGTTGCTTCTAAGAACAAGCTGTGTGAAAGAACACTGCTGCTGTTGTTTTTTTCTGTTGCTTTGCAGCATAATCTTCATTTTGTTCAGTATATAATGACCCTTTTACAAAAGATGTTGATATATGCCATCCTTTTGACATATTGAATTTTGAAAACATTAATACTGACATTTATGGGTTCACTGGTATATGTAATGATATGTAGATTTTGCCTTATTATATTAATGAGGGCAAAGACCTTTCCTCAGCTTTCTGAAGTGGTTGACTTATCGCTTCTGGCCATGGAGCTGTTTGCAGTGCCAACGTGCAATCTATAGATAGATCAATCAAGCATGCTAATATGCAGTGTTCCCATATAGAGTAGCTGCACTTAGCCTGAGAATAATAGGTTTTGACGATATACATTTGACACATTATGAACTTGCTTACCATCCCCCTCAGCAGAGAGGATGCCTGCTGCATGGCACCGCCTCTCCGCTGCGATGGGGTGGGGGCATTGGAAGGTTTGGCATGATCGGTGAAGACAGAGAGGAGGGAGCAGCCCTGCCACAGTTCTGTCAGCCCTGCCACAGTTCTGTTCAGCCACTTCCCTGCTACTGGGGTGAAAGGCAAGGGGGTACAGCAGAGAGCAGAGCCCAGGACACCCACAAAACTCTTCTTGTTTTGGAGGCAGGTAGCAGTGAACAGAAACACAGTCTGCGCTTTTGGGTCATCGTAACTACAGCAGATCTGTTCTGAGGACGAAAATGAGCAAATTTATTTAACTGTTCTCTTGCTATGGATTTGTGGTGTGATTTTGATGTAATTGGAAAGGAGAAAAAAAAATTGAAACACTCTCCCAAACTTTTGACAGTGTAAAAAAACAAATGATGAAAATGTAATTTTTATCTTGCTCAGAACTTTCAATCCTGAAGACTTAAATATTCATTTCTCAAAGAAACTGACATTGAAATAAAATTCCAAACTGTCTATTCAAAATATTTTAAACTAGTTTTCTGACAGAAAGTTAGAGAGAAAGAATACAAATTTCAATTAACTCAACTATGTCATTTTGAAAACATTTTTTGAATCAACAGATTTTGTGTTCTACATTGGGGACATAGTTAATCATGCAAATTAAAATTGTGGCCTAAAGACACTTATACTGTATTTTTTTTGTTAACTAAATTTATGTGTTAAGATTACTCAGATAAATTCAACATAGCCAAAGACGAACTATTCTTAGTTCTCTTCATGTGGTAATATTTGGTGTTTGCTTTTGATACTCTTAAATTTATTTTAATTGGACAACAATAGATTGAATAAATAAAACTGGCTGATCAAAGTAGTTTACTTTCAACCTTCCAGTAGTTGGGTTTTGAAATGTTATAATTTTTTTTTTCACTGTTTTCATAGTTTTCACAGTATATGAATTTGAGTTACAGTGCAATGTCAGACTTCATTTATTAAGGACATGACAGAGATTTATAAAATGCTGGACAAGGTACAGCTGATAAAAATTTCAAAAGCTTCACTGTAAAATTGAATGAAGCAGAGATAGAAATTAAAGACTTGGAGATAACAATTGATGGACAGAGTCTATTCCAACTGAGAATACCAAAAAAGACTGTGAAATTGAATTGATCACCTGGAAAATAAGGTTAGAGTAAGAAATATCAGGTGTGAGGAATGGAAAAGCTGAGCTAATCTTTTCTGAGAGGATTATGAGGGCCAGAAAGTGGATATCTTTCAGGTTTTTTAATGTATGCCACACATTACCTCTCATAGCTCTAGTGTCATCAGTTAGAGAGCACAGTGACATGGTGTTTGTATAGTGTGCCTCTTTTGGCCTCCAGTAGACAAACTAAACATTAAAATGCTTATAGGAAGCTGAAATTAGAAAAGGCATAGTTTTAAGCAATTAAAATAGTTGAAATTACAAATCAAGTGAGGCCTATTGCCTGAACCAGAATTCAGGCACCAGAGCTCTAACGGAGCATTTAGTACCATTTTGTCAGGAAAAGCTCATACCTGACTCTAAGAAAGCCAGAATAAGAATAATTCCCTTCCTTACACTTTTCTATGCTGTATTCAAGTTCAACTTGTTAAGGTTAACTGGCCAAGACCTTAGGTTCATGTATTTCTGCTGCCTATAGACATGCTGAGCATACAGACAAGAAGATGAGCTGTATATGGGCTGTGAAAAATGGCTTTCATTCAGCCTCTGAAGGGTTTATTTTTAATAATGTAGATTGTCGTTGCCTTTCCTCTTAATTCTTAAACGTTGCTGTCACTGTAGTCATTTAGCTGAATTTATATGATGTGATAAGTTAGTATTACATTTATTATCATAATTATCATCTCTGATTAATCTTGCTTATTCTGGAAAGTTGTGCAAGTTTCTTACTGGAGGGCATACTTTCAAGTTTCAATATTCATGTGTAAGGCAGCTGACCCGAAGATTGAAAATAATTAATCTGGACTAAAGGTGTCTGTGGCAAATTAAAGACAGATATGCTGGGATGGTTTCAACATTCAGGGTTGACTGAGCAAGATGAAGATAGATATAGTGTGAAGTCAGGGGGCATGGTGATTGCTAGAGCTGTACCCATCAATCCAACTCCACCCAATGAGGTTTTAAACACTTTACTTTCAAATTTGTCTGAAATGATATAGCAGTTTTTTTGGTCCATGCCCAAGCTCACTTAGGCACCCCTGCAGGCATCATTTTTTTCTGGCCCATGCATAGGAGCTCCAGACAAAAACCTGCTGAAAGGAGCTCAGTGCAGGATTTGACTAGACAAAAGTCAGTAATATAGGTGATGGAATTTCTTCTAGCTGATCACAACTGTTTCCTCTGCACATGCTAACCTAATCTACATTCTAAAATATTCATTAATCTATCAACATTATCTGGTGTTGATATTCCTATTTTTTGCCATTTGGTGCTTCTCTGCATAAATTCTGACGAACGTGTGTGTTTGTATGAGAACAGAAAGAGAGTATCTTCCTCTTCCATCTGTATTGTTATGTATGAAGTAGGGAATTCCTAGCTGTTCAGGCTAATTTTAATTTTATTTTCACTGATAGGAGAAAAAAAAAAAGAGAGAGAGAGGGAGAAAACTGAAGTTCTAGTTTACATTCACAAAACACTGGAGCATTATCCAGTGAAAGTAGCATTGCTTGTAATATAAAACATGGGCTATTTGTGAAGCCCAATTTTTGCATTGCATTTTAGTAACCTTATCCATTTGGACAACACTAACTTCTGGTAGGCATACTTTAAGCCTATATGTAGACTCTCCTGGATGAAATTTACTCAGAAAAATCCAAACAACATCAAATTTGACCAGAAAGAAGGAATTAGGACAGAATTACCCAGTAGCTATGGTTTCGTAGCCTCCTTATGAGTGCATTGCTTGTGAAATTTAGCCTTCTTGTGCTCAAATTATTGACTTACAAAATTTGCTCAGGGTACAAAATATACCAGTACCAAAACAGTAAAACATTTGAAACTCTTATGCCCCAGAGAATGGTTTCTACGTTTTTTTCTGCTCCCCATTTTAAAGTATACCTAAGCTTACTAAACTATTTTAGTGATGGTTTTATCTGTATTTGTTTTCTGTGGTGGCTAAAGATTGAAAATGTCTCCAGGTGATGACCTTACAGGCTAAGAAATTTCGATTGACTGCAGTAGTACATTTCAAGATCCTCACTCAGATAACTCCCTCTTCTTGCTACATAGAAGTATAATTCCCTGTAGATTTCATACATATAATACCACATACAAAACATAAGGTGTTAACTGGGAAAAAATTCTCACTAAAGTTCCCCAAAAACTGTGCTTCTTGTACCCAGTGAAGAAGAACTGGCTATGAGGACATTGCACCTCCTTCCCACCTGTGCAGTAGAGTACTAGCTAAGATGGTTATTCCTTAAGACTTTCTGGAAAGGGAAGATATTTTGCTTTGGCAAACAGGGGGATTGTCTTTGTTCTCAAAGGCAGGACAGTAGACAACATCCCAAGAACTGCTTGTTAGCCTGGGTTGTTGAATACCTCTTGAACTTGAGCATTTCGCTGACATTTACAAGAGCCAATAATGAAAGATCATCTAAAATATGTATGTGCAGTATTTTGTGAATCTTTTACACAATAACAGGGCTGAACTAAATCTTGCAAAATTAAACATTGGTTAGAGATCATTCATTTTTAAACTATACAGTCATGTTAAGCTTGGTTCATAAAGTTTGCATGCCTACTTTTGGATGGGATCTGAAGCAGAATTGCAGAGCATTCAGTGCCACTTATTCTCCTAAAATCATGAAGCACTGGGATTTTCAAAATTCTTAAAGGTCAGTTTATAGCCAGTGGAAATATGAATACCAGTTCAGACAGCCATCCCCTGCTCTCCTGCCTGAGCTTCTCAATCTTTGGCGATTAAGCTATTACTAGCTTAAAACAGTCATAGTAAATCAGTCCTGAAGGCTGATAGAAGTTGAAGTCACTATTTTGAGGAAAGAAGGGACACTATGAAAAGAAAATGAGTATATCAAACTCACTGTACATTACATGTATTCTTAGTGTTCACTATCACGTCTTTCCCTTAGTTGCCAAAGAGCTAATAATAGTAGCACAAAGTTGCAGAACAAAGTTATAATGTGTTACATTAGTTCATAACAGTGCATTTACCTTCAGATTTTGTAGTAAGATGGCAGTATTTTAACAGAATGCTTTCAACTGAATGCTGGAATTCTATGCTGTGAACTGTGAAACATTTATTTTAAATATTTATTGCTCCACTGGAAAAAAAAAAGAGATGTTGGTAAATGTGTTTTAGAAATTGTCAGTTCAAATAATCATCTCTGCCTCTTTATCAAGGAATGCACTTTTGCAAAAGTGAAGAAATCTGCTGTGTGGTTGCCAGGATGCTGAATGTGTCACTTGTGTGGGGTGGAAGTCTGTAGTGGCACTAGTGTATTGTCAGGTTCATAGCCCCTTAATTTACTGTGATTTGCCACAGCATTTTCTGAACAAGAAAATATACAGTATTATAGGGTCACGTTCTACCCTTTGTTACACCAGTTACACCAGTACTTCACTAAATTGAGAGGAAGACAGTATCAGATCCATTATATGCCTTGCATTGTGCCAGAAGTTATGCTAAATCCTTGACTCAAATTCACCTTTGAATGCAAGGACCTTTGGCAATAATGTTGACTTTTCAGAACATTCAGATCCCTAGCCCTGACCCTAGTAAGAATTCAGGGTTTGAGGTCTCCACTGCGGCACTGGCGATGGGCCCTGCTCCTGTCTCTGAGTGGTGTCACGGACTGTGAGACACTGTGTATGGGAGGAGATGTACTTTGAGGTTGCTGCTGTTGTGCAGAAAACCCTGGCTGCTCCAGTGTATCTCCTCTGCTCACACACTGGGCCTGCAGACTGGGAGGGTATGTGGTTAGGCGTCAGTAAGCTCTGATTAACTCCACTAATGTAACGGCCTTCTGGTAAGACAGTGCAGACTTCCTCCTCTGAGACTTGCCTCCAGCCAAGCTTCTGTGGTTGCTTCTCAGTTCAAAAGCTAAGGGAAAGCTACATTTATTACTCACACCAGTCATACCAGACTGAGATATTGGTGTCCTTCTTGTGCCAGTCATCCTGGATATAGTTGCCCTGCACCTATATGAAGCCAAAAGTTGTTCTTCTGTTTGGGAGGTAATATATTCATAAGGTAAATAAATCATAAACATTAGCTATGCATGAGGTCTTCACAGTTATTTAGTGCATTTTTTGACAGCAGAATATTTGTGATATCCCTCTTTTAATCTACTTGGGTTAGGAGCTTTAACAATATATATTTTAAAAGCATAAAGCAAAAGACTTAGAGTTAAAAAGCGTTGTCTAAGCCAGTCCTTAAGAAAATAATAACAATAAAAATCTCTGTGAGTAAATGATAAATTTTCTTGTGTATGTAATAGGTTCTTGGTTTGATAAACAGCAAATGAATGTAAATAAAAGTAATGGAAATGTATCTTTTAACGCTGGAATTCTGCCAGTTAAAAGGTGAGAAATTCGTGCAAACAATAAGCACAGTGGCTAAGGGAAAATATCAAAGTGAATCTCTTAATAGATGGAATTAAGGTTATAAAATCCAGTAGCAGTGTAGAACCCAGACG
The DNA here is from genome assembly GCF_036013445.1 of Caloenas nicobarica. Taxonomy (NCBI): domain Eukaryota; kingdom Metazoa; phylum Chordata; class Aves; order Columbiformes; family Columbidae; genus Caloenas; species Caloenas nicobarica. Next base: position 24,208,760 of record NC_088245.1, on the reverse strand, counting down.
AAATGTTTATTGAGTACATGTTTTTTCTTTGCCTCCATTCCCTTCCTCCTTTCCTCCACAAATGCTATGTTATTTTAAAGAACTATCATAAATAACCATGGAATAGTTTGGGTCAGGAGGGACCTTAAATACTATCTAGTTCCAACCACCCTGCCATGGTCAGGGACACCTTCCACTAGACCAGGTTTCTCGAAGCCCCATCCAACCTGGCCTTGAGCACTTCCAGGGATGGGACATCCACACCTTCTCTAGGCAGCTTGTTCCAGTGCTCCACCACTCATGGTGAAGAATTTCTTCCTTCTATCTAATCTAAATCTACCCTCTTTCAGTTTAGAGCCATTACTCCTTGTTCTATCACTACCGGCCTTGTAAAAAGTCCCTCTCCGGCTTTCTTGTAGGTGCCCTTTAGGTACTAGAAGGTAATGGGATTAAAACCTAATTGTTCTGTCTGGAATCAGCAGGATTCCTTCAGTTTTTCATATTGAGCTTCAGTGGCTTTAGCAACTAAAAGCCATAGTCCGTAATGGAGAAATTGAGGAACATTGTGTCAACGTGACTGATTTTCATTAACTCTGCTGGTAGCAGAGTAAAATGTGTAAAAATCTCCTTGTTTGCAGAATTGTAACTGGATGATCAACTATTTAATCTGGTAGTTCAGAGCAAAGGTCTAGCATGTCTCTTGTCAAACAATACTGGTATACTCTTCTGTATCCCAATTATGCCAATCTAAACAAACCTTGGTAGCATACCAAAGAGGGCAATATAATATCAAAATAAAGGCACTGAAAAAATCAAGTGGAAAATACACAAGTACCCCTTCACCATACCATAGCAAACATGTCTCTCTCCACCTGTAGAAAAGCTCAGAGAGTAAAGAAGAAATAGTCCACTATGGTGGAGATGAAGCACTCACAGGTATCAGCTTAATGCATTAGAAACAAAAAGGTTCTGATGCAGCCATGATTTTAAACTCACTGGATGTTTTTGGAATTATTGACATCATATCTAAACTTTGATAAAATTTATGTTATAATAAATAGAGGTAGGATTCTGAAAAGTGATGCCTAGGGTGATACTTGTGGTACCCGTATACCTGTAAGATATATTTATATCCCTTTGGGACACTGAAAGCACACATCACAGAAGATGTATTTAAGCCTGTTCCTGGTACATAAGATGGAACTCAGCCTAAGGTGTGGACTAACATCAAGTCTAAATACCATCCACTGAGAAATGAGTAAATTGTGGCGGTAGCAGGGATTATGAATACCTCCCCTAGGTAAGGTCTTCACAAGACTCACACAAATAACAGAGAAAAACATCTTTCACATTCACAAGTTTTTGGCAAGTAAGTCAGACAATGGGGATCAACAAACTGTACAGCACTGAGATGGAGACTTTTGTAGAATTAGAAAAGGATGAGCATAACCTGTGCCTTTTGGTGGCTTCTGCAACAGCAGTCAATAAAAATGGTTGTGGTACAGTTGTCATGTTTGGCCTTGAGTTGAAGACTAATGTAGCTTCTTCTGTGGAGCTTCTGGAGTACAATAGGTGTTTGTGTCATAGGATTTATTCAAAAGTAAATCTGAAAAAAAGCCAGAACTGTTTTACAGAGAATTTGTGAGTTCGCTCTGATAGAGTGAAATGGCTGTAAGGTGGAAAGTCATGTGGAAAAACACTCAAGAGGGAAGGTTTAGTCTGGTTCTGCAGTTTTAAAAGGCAGGAAAATATTCTAAAGCTGGATAAACCTTGTGGTGGACTCTATACAGCACCTTATCAGTGCTGTGTAGAGTGCTATATGGATTACAGTTTAGTCTATTTTTTCCATGGGGACCTCTGCGGGAACTATCAGGTGACGAAAAGTTCAGTGTGCTTCTGTCACCAAGAGACAGGTATCAACTGGGGCAGCTGTTACTGTGAGGAAAAAAAATGTCACAGGATGGATACACGATAAAGACAAACATGCGGAATTCATCTCCTCAAACATGCCTAGGAACAATCTTTCATGACATTTGAAACAAAATCATGAAAGAGCAATAGCAACAAAAGCTCTGAAGAAATCTAGATGGAAGAAAAATAAATAATTTTTGTGAGAATGTGAAACTGTCTTGAAGGACTCTGTGGGTATGTAAATAGTTAAGCTTATCCCTGACTGAGAAATTTCTCACTGACCTCAAACTTTTGCCAGCTTTTCTCACAGTAGCTTTCCTGATGGTGAATTTCCATATCACTGGAGCTTGCTTTAGTTTCAATGCATAATAAAGATTCCCTTGTTCATATTGGATCGTGTTTCTGGCAATGTTATGTTACATAATGCTTATTACAAATAATAGAAATAATTTTCTCATGGAAAACATTACCCCAGGGAATATAGATTGCTGCAGTTAGATTTAGCTGCAAAATCTTCCCTCTCTGAAAATTAGGAATCTCTCAGTTTCCTACAAAAATCTGAAATCTACCATTCTGCAAGGAAAGAGCTTGATCAAGAAGGCAGTTCTAAATGACGATGTATTAAAATGCTGAAAAAAGCTGAGTGGTAGAATTGTTATGTTCCAAGTATGTCTTTCAACCTCTAGGTAATGAGATCCAGTTTTATCAGGACTACCACAGCCCACAGTAAGGAAAGTCCAGAGGAAATCAGGGCTCTAGGCTGTCACACACAATGACGACTGTGAATCACAGTCAGCTAGAGCAATGTGAGGGAGTTAGGGTTGAGTAAATTGAGAGTGCCAGAAAGAGTTACTTGAAGGCAGGTAGGAAATGACTTTAGGAAGTGCTCCAGAGAGTAGTGGTGGTGTAGTTCTGCAGCAAGGAGAGAAGACCAGGGTGATGAAGAAACAGTTCAGACCTTGTAGAATGTATATTCCACCAGGAGCACATTAGAAGGAGGAAAAAAACCTGGATATGGAGACAATGGAAAACTTGAACTGATTATACAGTATAGACACACAAGAGCTGTTTTTTTTGCTTTTTGAAATGTTTACTCTTCAGGGAATGGCTAGTTCATGTATGAACTGAGAAAACAGTGGTGATAACAATTATCAGAAGTGCTGACAAGAGTCTTCTTGGAAACCTATGGATTTTTAATATTGGAAGTGAATAAAGAAAGAAAGAAAGAAAACCTTTCTACAGTACCTCCACTATGGCTGAAGAAAATAATTAATTAAACAACTTGGATAAGTATATATGAGGAAGGAACCTGCAAGTGAAGAAAACTTTTGTGTGGTAGGTTTTTATCTCCTGTCTGACAAGTACAGCTTCAACTGAGAATGTTCTCTTCCCTTGTGGGAACCGCTATTCTATCTCTACTAGGAGAACTTTGTGTGAGATTTCTGTAAGAAATGAAAAGCTTATTGTCTAAATGAGACAGGAGGGAAGAGGTTGGAACCACAAATGTTTGGAATGATTGGAACTTAATAATAATGCAATAATTAATAATACTTCTTGACTAAATAATACATTCTGTCAGATAATTAGAAAACATTTTTTTCAAAGAGCAGTGAAATATTCTTTAAGATTAAGAAGTCAAAAAGTTTAAACTTTATTTACCTCTAGTTGGCACTGCCAAGGTCAGGCGGATCCCACAGCCCAGGAGCTGTGGAATACATATACTCCCAGAACGACAGCTGAAGGCCAGGTAGGATACCGAGAGCATCTTATGTGGCATTAGGTCTACTCTCAAGCAACCAATGCTCCTTGTTCAAGTCCATAGGGACAAGCGTCCTTTAAAAAAATGTTTCATTAACATTTCGAGGGTTTGCACTTAGCTTCTCTAGCATGTTTAGTCTATCTATTGTCATGAGGCTAGTGTGGTTCTTTGCCAAATTTGATGTAAGCAATTAGGTCTTGAAGCTCTTCTACCATAGTTATATCTGAAAATTTATGTGAGGAGAAAGGAAAGAGAGCATCTGAAGAAGAAAAATGTTACTGCTTAGCTCTTCTAGGATGTCTTCCTAACCGTGACACTCATGGCAGTCCTATTTTTCTGAGTTCTCATGTTGTAAAGGAGAAAAAAAGTAAAAGTCGATAGGAAACCTTTGCTACCCTGAACATCAGAGGTTTACAAATGCTTTTCAAACAGATTTGCTGGTGAGACAAAGAAGGTGAAGTCTGAACCCTCCTTAGCACCACTGACAGCTGAATATACTCTTTCTTGTCCCTTTATTTCACCTCATTCCACAGTATCATGCAGCCTAAATCAGATCATCCAAATTATTTTTTTGTGTCCTCATTTTCCTTTCTCAAGGAGAGTACCTAAAAATAGATTTGCTGATGGTGAGCAAATACATCCAGAAAAGGGACTGGGCAAAGAGAACAGACAGCATCAGTAGGGAAGAAGCTGCAGCACAAACAAACATGGCTTTTATCTCCATTAGCTTATGAGAGAGAAAAAAAATCAAATACACTATATAGGAAAGCTCTCATTTCCAGACTAGCAAATCAGTAACTGAGTATTGCAGTTAAAAAACGACATTTCCTTGACAAGAATCAAGTATGAATCTTAACAGAGGCTTTAAAAAATTAAAAATAAGGAAGCAGCTGTGGCTAGCAACAGTTGTTTCCTTTTACTTGCACTTGTAGATTTGCTTACTACTTGGCATTCATACTTAGCTCTGCTCTACTGCAGTAGTTTTTTCTCCACTAGCTGAAGAAATCTATGCAATAAGAGGAATTTTTAGTGATTCGATTTCCCCTGAAGAATGGACAAATCCTTTAAAAGTATATGAATCTTCTTTCTAATTTCTCATAGGATAAACTAAAGTGACTGACTGAAGCAAAGTTGGATGGTAAATGATCTTGCCACACCTACTCCAGTGGCTGAAGAACATCCGGTTAGGTGCACAATCCAAAGAGAATAGTAACCGAAGTATCTTCGTAGTAATCTTCAATTTGGCTCTGTTTCGTTGCTAAAGTAGTCTAATCCACTGTCTATTGAGTTGACCTCAGGTCCTAAACTTAGAGTAACTTTCTGGAAATTGATTTCACTTCAGATTTTAAGTGGAAAAGGGAAGAATAAAGTGTGCCCCTGCATATTTGGCAAATCAGACTGCCAGATATATCAATGAATTGTAATTGCAAAAATATCATTTTTGAGGATCCACTGAAACAAAATGCCAGATTAAATATTTTATCTCTCAGCCGTAGCTGTCATTTTCTGCCTTTTGAAAATTTTTCTTTGTTTGCCAGACACTAAACAAATACTGAGTTGAACAACCTTGAGTTTAGGATCTGTGATATTATACCTTCTTGTTCCCTTCTTGTTCTCTGGTTGTTGAGTTTACTGGTGGCAATGTTGCTGAGCAGGGAAGAAACGTAATGCACCTGACATAAATGTCTAGCTTTGTAGAGGGGTGGAGAATTAAACATTATTGAGACTAGGTTATCATTTATTCCATAGGCAGAAACAGGTGAGAAGTCCAACACATTTTTATTTTATTAGCTTTTGCCCTGTGTGATATACTTTAAATGAAAACCAACTCTGAATATGATATTATAATGTTCCCAGCTCCATCTATAGCTCACATAAAGGAGTTATTGAAAAATCCTGTCTGGATATAGATTATTACCATTGTTTTAGAAGCTATATCCTTGTGTAGCCATGGAATTCAATTGTTCAAGTATATACAGGCAGAGATGCTGTGTTTAACAGTGAGAAAGACAGTTTCTGTGATTTAAAAAAGCACCTTACTGAAGAGAAGTCAAGCCAAGATCCTTTAAGTTTTTCACAGAAAGCACCAGAACTTGCAAAGTATTTCAGCTTACAAGGGTGATGGTCATATGACTAAAGTGTATATATGTATATACATATACATACACAATATATATGTGTATAAAATATGTGTATATATAATATATAAAAATAGATATATACACACATTTCATAACCACATATCCATATATCCATATTCAAGATTCTCTAAAAAATTATTTGTTTCCAACAGTGACAAAAAGACTTCGAGAAAAGCAGCATCCATCCAGCCCTAGGAGTAACAGAAGCAGCGCCTGCTTATTGAGGCTTTTTCCTCACTTGAATCTTATTTTGTACACAGGCTTTGGCTATGCTTCCTTTCCAGCATGCATTTTCATGCCAAGTAATTAAAATGGTCTAGTAAGAGATAAGTCAGGTTCATGGTCTGACAGCAATGTTCTGCTTATCGCTTCCACAGCTTGTCAGGAAACTTCCTTTTCTCTCTTTCTGTTTAGGCTCACCCAAAACTAGGCAGGGCTCAGAAAGAAACAAGAGATGCTTTTGCCATCATTCCATGAGCATGACAAGGAGAGGATTCAGCAAGGGCAGAGGGCAGTTCTCTCTCCCCATGGGCTCAAGGGCAGCAGCAGGGAAGATGCAGCTGAGGTGTGAGCGAGCTGGGCTGGGGGCTGTGGGGCGGCAGTACCAGCTGGGTGGAATGGGGCAGTGCAGGGTGGAGACACTAACCCGGGCAGGGTCTAAGGAAGAAGATTATCTTTCTGAATAAATGCTGGAGAATTAAATTGCACCTTAAAGCACCCTTGGGGTGCTCACGTGTAGGGAAGTAGAGGAATGCAGGCAGAGCCCCTGCTAGTGCTCCCTGCTGTATCCTGGTGTCTGGTGTCTTGTGTGATGTGTGTCATATGATATGACCCAGCACTGGGTAAAGGTGAGCTGAACAAAGCAGACTCAGTGCTTCCCTACTGATTAAATACTCCTTTGTAGGTGTATGTTATTTTCCCTCAAAGCTCTTTTAGCTTTTTCACACCGTTTTGATCCTTTCAGATGCTCTTACTTAAGTAACAGAAACTTAGATTTGGCATTTTTCAGGAAAATGTATCTTCATGCTTCAACAAATTTTCTCTATCAAGTCAAAATAAATGTCAGTGGGTTCCCTAGGATTCATTTCTTTGCATAGACTGGAAATTTTTTTGCCAACAAAAGCAATTTCATTTTGCCAGTAACTCTAGAAAGCTGCTACTGAGACAGCATAAAGTGAACATTAAACATTCACCAAGCAAAGATCTAAAGGCACACATTTAAAACACAGAATATTTATAATCTGATAATTAAAGTTTACAGGGAGTGTGGGGGCTTGACCCTGTTGCAGTCAGTTTTTCCCTCCTTGCCAGCCTTAATTACAGAAATACATGATCTTTTTAGACATTTTAGCCCAACAAAATAACTCAACAAGGTTATAAATACGTCTCCCCAAGGCAATCATCCAGAAGGAAACAGAGGTAGTTTCTTAAAATTTGATCTGGTCTTGGGCCACCCAGTCAGCCATGGCTACGCACTATTCAAAATACTTATTTGTAAGATACTTATTCAACAATAGAAGACTTCACATGATGACGAACAACAGATCTAAGGTGTGCAACAGCAGGGACACAATAGGCATTTTAAAAAGGCAGCTAGTACTCTTTGCTGTTAACTTGCATTTCCTTTGTGTTGAATGAATGATTAATTTTAGAGAACAGGAATGAACAATATCATTTCTAGCCCATTAAGCCATAAGAATATTTTTCATAATATACTTAAGCTTCTTTTGTAGCCAGTACCTACTTAACCTTTTGTCATGTCCATTTGTTCATAGAAGTGTTTGGTTTTAGTTTAAGCTAACATTAACTCTATGAGGTAGGATTTTGGACTTCAATAGGACAAAATCATCAGGATTCTACAGGTAACAATTTTTAAAGCTGTATTCAAAGTAAATCACAAATATGTTCCCAAAGAATTCATTTTGTTAAAACTTAAAATACATGTTTTAGTTTCTAAAAGGCTCCCACATCAGGTTAAAAAACTTTATTAAGTTCTAGGAAGCTTTTCTAGAGATAATTTCAGTGTATAGATGGTAAGAGCATTCCAGAGCTGATGAAAGGCATAAGGAGGGGCTAGGAAAATCAATTCTCTTTAAACACCATAATTGCTAAGAAATGGTAGTATTTACTTATAACAGGTTGTGGTTCAAGAGTCCATTCTAAGCTAGCTATGGTATAGTTTGATGGAATGCTATTATAACCCTAGAGCAATAAAATGTTATTACAAGACAACTTTTTAATTTAAAAACTAATTTTAGAGGTTTTTATTTAGGAATTTTATGACTAATATAAGGGCAAGGTTTACATATGTCTCAAGGTTGCTTTTAATTGTAGATTTGCTCTTTTGCATATGTAATCATTTGTGTCTGTAAAAAACTGGAATGTAAAATTCTTTAGTGATGTTCGTATTTTGTCAATCCTTTATACAAAGTAGATTGTCCAACCCCAGCATGATCTTTTTCAGGAGTTAGCAGTCTCATGCCAATAGCCAAATAACATTCCATTCACTAAGAATATTAAATCAAGATTGTTGTTCATCTCCCCATTTAGGAAGAGCTTTCTAAAAGAGCTTTTATGACAGATGATATATGGCTTAAGGAGACAGATGGAAGAAGAGGAGGAGCTGGTTTCAGAGGAGCAAGGATTAAGTCAGTATTTAAAAAAAAAAAACCAACACACAAAAAAGCCGCAACCCACAACCCGCCTCCCCAACCCACAACCCGCCTCCCCAACTTTGAAGCATGATTGTTTGAAAATATGTATTACATATGTTAGAATGATCAGCTATTCCAAACCTCCAAACTTCTGATGTACTACTCTCCTCCCCTTTCCCCATGCCATTCCTTAGTTCTCCATTTTCAGACCAAGTGGATACCTCTTACCAAGTTCAAATGGTGACATCAAGTGTAAGTTTCTTGGGTGATTTAGACAGCAATGTGACATCAGCAAAGTGGTTCAGCATACTCCTCAAAAAGCAATATAAGGGGAAATGAAACTCTCTTTTCCAGAAAACTCTATTGTATCTATCTTTAAGAATTTGCATGGCTGACTTGTTACCCTGCAGGACCAATCCTGAGCATCCAACACTGACTTGATGATTTCCATAAAAGAACAGCAACACTTACAGATTGTAAAATCCCAGTATGCAGCAGTGGATTTAAATGAGGATGCAGCAATTGGAAAGAAATTAATATTCCAAGATTTGCTGTGTAATGAGACTGTATAGCATTCACTCAGTATGTGCTGCTAGCCCTTAGTACCAAGTCTTCTATATTCTGTTACTTATACCCAGCAGATGCTAAAAGGCTATGGTTAAATTTGTACAGCTGAAATATGGCATGTTAGGTACATTTCAGAATGATTCAATTCCAGCTTCAGGCTTCTTAGATTCAAGAATGACAAAGTGCATTTCAATTTCAACACATTCATAATCCCCCTGCCCTGTTGTCTTCAGAAAAATTATGCTGGAATGGCAGGAATCTCATATGAGTACACCAGGACTGAAACTGCAGTAAACAGCATAGACTTGAACACCTACAACTTCTTAACATAAACTATTAATACAGGGGGTTTTTTTCATTTTCTTAATAATTTAAAACAAAATTAGACATTCTCCCAAAACGGTGTCTTACATAGATGGGCCTTCTATCTGAAACATTTGAATAACTTTTGTCATTTCCAATGACAAGTTAGAGGATAATATCATGCTTTTCTCCTGCTCACAAATTATTATAACCATGTAAAGATTTGAAATTTTGGCTGGAAAGCGCTAGAAGAATAATATCCTTTTGCAATCCCTGCAAGTGAAAAAATAAAGCAAAAATAAATTTAGCCTAACTGTAAACCTCTGGGAAGCATAACTTACTTATGCTTTAAAGTGTTTATTTGTGCCTGATAGGACCACACACTGAACAATACTGCACATGTTGTCTCTTCTCATAGTGCTTATGTATTTATGAAAGCAAGCTTACTCCATTTCACAAAAGCAAGGACTGAACTATTTCCCAGTGATTTCTCCTTCTTTAAGTTGATTGCTACTGTGATGTCCTGTAACAGATATTCTTTCTAGATAGTGGATATCCCACAGAAGGAAAGTTAAACTCTTATGGCTTTTATTCACTGCCAGCTCAAGCAGTAAATCTTTGTGCTATAGACCCGAAAGAATGAGTACTCACGATTTTTGATAAAAAGTTTAAAAATGTTCCGGTTTATTACTTTTTAAAGGAGTTAGCTTAAAAATAATTTTAAAACTCCTTTTCAAGAGCAATAAGGTGGGACAGTCAAGAGTATTTGTTCACAAATCTTTTGTTTCATTTACAAGGAAATGTAGAGGCAACACAGAAAACAAGAGTAGGGAATTGCCAAAAGAGAAACCATGTTATTTTATTTAAGTCATCCAAACACTGTCCTGAAGAACCAGGCTCTGTTTGTGTCTGTCCATCAGAACACACCGAAAGATACAGGACTCCTTTGAAATGTGATTACTTAATTTAAAGGTGACATCATGATTCAAAGTCACAAAAGGGTGGAATTATGGCTGTAGAGGGAATCTTAGTGCATGTCTATATTGTTGATCATCTACTGGGCACAGTTGTAATGAAAATTCTCTAAGGTAGACACTATTTCTTGGCAAAGGTTGTTTTTTCTGCTGACATGAACACATATTGCTTCTATGTCACAAAATCTAAAGTAGGTATAAGTAAACGAGGCCTCAGTAGGTGAGTCATTGGATCTAGACTGGATGAATTACCTGAGGAGATGTTACTTTATTGTCAACAGTAGAAGCCTAGACAACCATTTTTGGCTGAGAATGGGACTGAGTTTGCAGATTAAGTCATTTAAATGTAGATGTCTCCTCGTCCATTAGGTGTCTAGTCTCCTGTCAAAGTTAATGAAGTTTCAGTTGATGCAGTCAATGGACTTTAGAAAGCAACTCAGCTTATCCTAAAGAAGACGCCCAACACTTATGTAAATATTCGTGCCATTCGAGATGTGTTAAGACATCACACCCAGCTCCACCTCCTACAACGTACGGCTTTTCTAGAAGTCCTGAGTTATACCTGCCAGATTTGGATATTATTACAATCTTTAATACTGTAGGGGACTTCACACAGTATCTCAAAATCCTGCTCTTAATGCCTATTTCTTACAGTTCTTTCCATGAAATATCTACTAAAGGGTAGCAAATTCTGTATTTCAGCTATAAATTTATTTTAACTTGGTATAGTTTGGATAAAAGTAATTTTTTTATTAAAAAGGAAAAAACACTTTTCATTTCCTTTATCAAGATATATTGTCATGACAAATTGGAAATTATTAACTTCTCCATCTAAAATAGAATAATATACTGGTCTAACAAGAATGGTAGACTTATAAAATATCATAAGAAATAATACAAACAAAGAAGGAAGAAATATTATCATGGCACACCATTTAATCTATGCCTTAGGATGAAATAGCTGTTGAAGAGCATAATAGACTAAAGCAAATGGTCTGATGGTTTCATTCCATATCTGTTATATGTTTAATACAATGAAAATCCCTGAAAATAAGTTATATTTAAGTAAATGAAATGAAAGGATATCATCCTCTATAGTTGAAATTATTAAAATGTTCAAAATATTTTTTAAGGTATTATTATTACTACACAATATAGCTCTATTTGCATGGAACAAAATAATAATTCTCTTGTGATATGGAAGACGAACAGGCTTTAACTGTGATAGAGACAAGCTGACTGTATAGCACAAATTAGTGTGAATTGTACAGCTTTTTACTCTTTTGATGCCAGCTCAGATCATGCCCAAAAATCTGATCTTCTAATTCCTCTGTGTATAGAGAAGTCCTGCCGAAGCCAGGAGCAATTCTCTGCACACAAGTTACTCAGTCTAGGATCTCAACTCTTCCTTTATTGACAATTAAGAGCATTATGACTGTCAAGTGAGTTTTCAGTCCACAGTTAACACTATTTATCTGTTTATTCATCCCAATATATTTAGACACATCAGAGGAAAGTCCCATTGCTTTAGGCACTTGTATATTAAGAAACAGACTAGGTTTCCAGACTCTACAGTGAGAGACAAAAGGTGAGAAGGTAAATCTGTGATTAAGTGCTTTAGGCAGCAGCTTCTATAGGACAACGATGTAGCTACGAAGTTTAGCGGTTTGTTGGCTGGATGGCCATATCCAAAAAGTTACAGTCAATAGTTCAATGTCTGAGTGGAAATCAGTAACAAGTGGTGTCCCTGAAGGGTCTATACTGGGACCAATACTATTTAATACCTTTATCAACGACATGGACAGTGGGATCAAGTGCACCCTCAGCACGTCTACAGATTAAACCAAGCTGTGTGGCGCACTCAACATGCTGGAGGGAAGTGATGCCATCCAGAAGGACTTTGACAGGCTTGAGAGGTAGGTCTGTGTGAACATCATGAAGTTCAATAAGGCCAAGTGCAAGGTCCTGCACATGGGTCATGGCAAACTACAATATCAGTGTAGATTGGGGGATGAATGAATCAAGAGCAGTCCTGCAGAAAAGGACTTGGGATACTCGTACATGAAAAGCTGGACATGAGCTGGCAATGTGCACTTGCAGCCCAGAAGACTGATCATATCCTGGGCTGCATCAAAACAAGTGTGACCAGCAGGTTGAGGGAAGTGATTCTGCCCCTCTACTCTGCTCCAGTGAGACTCCACCTGGAGTACTGTGTCCAGCTCTGGAGTCCCCAGTGCAGGAAAGGTGTAGACCTGTTGGAAAGGGTCCAGAGGAGGCCACAAAAATGATCAGAGGGATGTAACACATTTCCTGTGAGGACAGGCTGAGAGAGTTGGGGTTGTTCAGCCTGGAGAAGAGAAAGCTCCAGGGAGACCTTATAGCAGCCTTTCAATACTTAAATAGAGCTTGCAGATAAAGACTCTTTACTACAGCCAGTAGTGACAGGACAAGGTGTAACGGTTTTAGCCTGAAAGAGAGTAGGTTTAAATTGAACATAAGGAATATATTCTTTACCATGTGGGTGGCGAGGCACTGGAACAGGTTGCCCAGAGAAGTTGTGGATGCCTCATCACGGGAAGTGTTCAAGGTCAGGTTGGATGGAGCTTTGAGCAACATGGTCTAGTGAAAGATGTCACTGCCCATGGCAGGGGGTTGGAACTAGATGGTCTTCAGAGGTCCCTTCCAATCTGAACCATTCTATGGGAAAAAATCACAAATTTCCTGACCTACCATTCAGCCAAAATGCTTACTGACCACCTCCTTCGAGACACCAAAAATGGAATGGACAAAACCCCTTTTAAGGATAAACCTTTTATGTCTTATGAGTCATGGAAATTAGTCTGTCTGTGAAGCAGAAATGCTGTGTCCACATGTATGAAGTGAAATACTGTGGTAGTGGTAGGCAGCAGCAACAGTGAAACAAGAAATTTATTATGCCCTTTCGCTGTTCAGGTGCAACTTAGAGTTGTCTTCACAACATTCAATGGTACACAAACCTATCCCCCTGCCATCGCTTTTTGGTTTTTGATGAGATTTGCACTTAAAATATAATTCCCATATTAATTTCACTATTTAACCTCTGTTTAGCTTGAATAATTTTATCAATAGTCAGTGGCGAACACAGAAACAAAAATATTTTAAACCAGTTATAGAAACTGTCATGGGTGGATGAGTCATCATTTTCACCTTGGAATATGTTTTCCATTTATGCAAAGGCAAGAAAACTGTTCCGAGTAAAATACAATAAAGGTTTAGAAACTGCATGTCCCTGAGCCAATAACCGATTCAGAGTCTTGGTTTTTTGCAGAGGGACTAATCCCTTCTATCTTTCAATACCTACAGTGCTGATGTCTACTTTTGAGCTGCCATCAAGGCTCCACTGGTAGTAAATGAAAAGAAGTCAGCACTTTTTGAGAATGATTCATCCACTGTGTTTTAGTCATTCTTAGGATGAGATGCAATGCTCCATAAGTTGGGTCACATAAATCTTAATATATTACTGAAGAGGGCTCGAAGGCGTATTAGAAGTTAATGGCAGTTACTATACATGGAATGTAAAAAGTGCCAATATTTCTGTGGTTGTTGTAATAATGTAGTCACATGTTTAGAAGGGATGCTTAAGATCAAAAAGAGATTTTAAATAGCCACCATAAGGATTAAAAGTGTAGAAAAAAACACTTAATGGTGAGAGTCTAGAGAACATTGATCTATTCTCTTTTCCAGGAGAAAGTTAAAAAGTTGACTTGTTCACAAAAGAGAAATTAAAAAAAAATTGTAACAGCTGGTCATCAGGCATTCTACTATATAAAAAGTAAGAACTTGTGTTTAGAGCTGAAGTCAATTCAGCTCAAGTTCAGCCTGGATTTTAAGACAGTTTAATTTTGAAGGTAATTACTAAAATGGCTAAAATGACTAAGAATATAAAATATGTCTTTTTAATATATACCTGTATTTTGACCGAATTAAACCAAAAAGTTTATATTTCTTAGTAAAGAAAAATTCAGAAAGTTGGAATGCTTTTATTTCACTTTGTTATAGTTTCCTATAAAATCAGAATTTCTAGTGAAGTTATTTCAAAACATGAAGACTTTAAATGTGTCTGCCTGAAGCTCTTCTCTTACCTGAAGCAAAACCACACCACCTTAAATCATTTTGTGAAGCACTTTGATTTCATAAGCAAGCAATTTGTTTGGGGGAATGATTCTGTCAACATTTTTTGCAAATCAGATTTAGTAATTGACCACAGGAACAGCTTACTAATGACGCAATTGATTCTTTGTCACTTTAATTCTTTAAATCTGTTCTGGATGTGTTTCTGAAATATCTGTCATAATATAATCAAAAGTTATGGGCTTGGTGTAGGGATGATTAGGTGAAACTGCAGGATCTGAGTTATTCCGAAGGTCAGACTAGATAATCATAACTGTTCTCTGTGACCTCATAGGCTATTCATCTTATGCATTAGACCTTCTGCATTTGATTTTAAATATGCTTGGCTCCCTTAGACAGCAATGGAGATTATTTAATATATGGCTTGAATTTAAAATTCCATTCTCTATTCTATTACTGTTGCTGATCATTTCAGGCAGTGTTACCTCATCTGAAATTTCCCCAGAGAGGATAGTCTAGAAGTAAAGGGTTGGAAAATGGGGGAGACATAACAAGAAACAAGGTTTTTATAGATTTGTGATCAACAATGAAGGCCTGCCCTGGTAGTGTTAAGAATTCCTATGCAGCTTCATCTCAGGAATGGAGATTTCCACAGATTAATCTTTCTCTTACCTGTCCCTAGTATGTCATTGGTAAATGGGATCAAACAGAGTAGTTGTTAAGGGAGAACAACCGAACTAGCCTTAGGATGTAAAGAAGTCCTTCAAGCTACAATTACAAATGTTAGCTTGCCTATGGGCCAAATGCACTCTAACTGAACAAAGATCTCATTTTGCCCAATGTACCACTCACAATTATTGGCACTCAGTCAACAGCAATTCAGATAAAGGACTGTCAAACAGGGAAAATCGATCCAGAATATAACTTGAGCAAGCAGAGGGAAATAAGCATGAATGTGAGCTGCAGGCTAATTTGTCCCATTATCTTCCTTTGCATGCTTCTTGTTATTCACCTTTCACGTATTTTCCCTGAACCCTCTTGCAAAAAGCAGCCTCAATTTCAATTTATTGTCCCTAACATTTGTTTAATATTCTCCATGTTGCACTATTATTGCACTCAAGTTTTTTCCCCCACACGCTGCTCATCAACCCAATTTATTGACTCAGAGAGTTACTAAGGAGATGCTTATCAAGCAGAATAAACACCTCTGTGCTTGCCAACTGGTACTGTGGAAATTGGCTCTGCTTCAGTGTCCAGTAATATTTTAACAAACCCTTGATGGTGCCTCAACATGCTTTGCTTTGTGTCTGGATTTGCCAGCAGAGTACATTTCCAGTGGCACAAAAGAGGTTTGTATTTTCAACCCCCTTTTTTTTTAAGCTCAATTTCAATACTTTTTATTTTTTTGCTTACTTTATCCCCAGTCAATCTCGTTGTATTCTCTAGCAAAATATTTTGCGCAACTTCAAATAACTGTGCTATCCAACATCACTAAATTTGTTCACTGACGCACATAGGTAACGTATTTTGTCACAATGACTATAACCAGACTGACCTGACAACCAACTGTTGCATTAGAGCTGAGCAATTCTGAGTTGCTGAAGTATACAGGCAACTTAGTGAACCTTTTTTTCTCTAGTATGTTGATGGATTTTTGCTGTGAAGTTGCAGTAGAAGTATTGTGTATATTGATTGTATTGATACTGTTCCCAGAGGCTTCATTATCAAGCTTGTAAAGTCTGAGTACTAAAAGGACAAATGAGCTATTCCAATGAGCAATGCATTCTGCCACAGTCTATATGTACTTCAGGATGCAAGGAGTTTCTGAATAGCTCAGTGCCCAAGCTCTGCTACGCAGCAAGAAATCATTTCATAATATTGAGGGTCATCTAATGCTTACTCACTTTTTTATTCCAATGCTTTCATGTTTCGTTAAAACACAATCACTGAGTTCTTCACAAATCAGAGCACACGAAGTTCACTGGCACCATGCGGCTGTAACAAGGCCTTTCCTCTCTCTCTTTTTCTTTCTTTCTTGTAACACAGCTGTTTATACAGAAGGGAGACAATATTGAGTTTGTTAACAGCTGGCAGTTAGCAGTAATTTATTATGGAATGGGTCTTGAAATGGCCCAGTCTCCTTGACGATGAGAAACCAAAAGGCTATGTTGCTTTCAAAATCTTGTTTTGGGACTAGAAGTGGAGCTTGAGGCTCTGCCAACTCCAGGCTCATGAAAGCTGCATAGAGAAGAGTGAGCCAATTCCTCAGGTCCTGCTTAAAGTAAAATGAGCATTGTGAGACAAGATTTGTTTCCACCTATTAACATCAGTATGTTGTGCTCCACCCATCAAAATAGCAGCCTTACGGAGACTTGGCAAATCTCTTTTCCTGTATTTTGAAACAGTGGAATTAACTTGATTTTCCCTGTCACTCTGGGCCTCCACACTTTTCATTCCATCTATTTTGTGTTATTTCAATCAAGAAATACAGGAGGAAAGACACTCATGATAAATGCTGGCACATAGTAGGCAACTGGACAACAGCTTATATATTCCAGGGAGAAAAGACGGAAAAGGTTCTGCAGAGATGTCCCAGTACAAAGATTCAGGGAGAAAAGAGGTATAAGGGTAGCAGAAAATAGGGGTAAAACTATTCAAGCACAGGTGCATTCACACAGAGTGAGAATGTTAGCTTGCAGAGAAACAACCCCTCCAAACCTTCTTGATGGAAGGATAAGATTCTGCCTGTCTTTTCTGCAAAAGCTCTTCTGGCAATGCTTTTTCCTGAAACACTTTTCAAGCATTATGGCAAGATGGTCGTGGTGTAAAATTCAAGAGGTGCTTTGCCAGCGCCTCAGAGAACACTCTGCCACACTCTCCACTTCCCAGCCATGGAGCTGAAAAAGGCCATGGGGCTTGGGACAGCACTCCTGACCTGGTCGCCAGAGCTGGGGGGACCACACTTGTCCCTTGGTCACAACACAGGCAAGACATGGACAGCAGCTCCACTCTGTGCAAATGGTAGGGGACAGATGCATTTTCTACTGGAATAAAGGACTACACAGAAAAAATCAACTGTGCAGGTTTCAAAGAAAACTGTTGTTAGTCACGGAGATGATAGGAGGAGTACACTAGAGCAACTGAAATTGCAAGATAATAAGGATCAGGGTTCACACAGAGGTTATTCAGGTTATTCACTGTATTTTAATAGGACAATTTTCAAGCAAATAACGTTACTGTATGCTGTATAAAGATATAATGAGGACCAAACCAATGGAGTTTCCTTAAAAATGTATTCTTGGGACCTGAGAGCATCATTTAAACAATGATAAAATGTAAAAGGAAGACATATAGTAATGACTATGTATTTAAAGATGTTTAAGAAACAATTAGATTCTTATTTCTGTGTTTTGTCTAGTAACTTGTTAGTGCAAAATGCAGATTTCTAAAGGTAGAAATGACTTTACTGAACCAGACCCCTACTCCTTCTGCATCTGTACAGCTGAAATAACACTTTACTGCCTCAGGTAGGTTTCAGGCTGTCTCAGATGGGTAATCTTAATATTCATTCCAGCAGCTAACAGCTTCCAGTGAGGAACAAACTTATGAGGAAGATCAAGGGAATTTTCTGTCATCCCATTAATTCTCACACTCTTCACCACCTGCTCATGTGTTCCCTCAGTAACGAAGAAGGACAGGTTGCTCAGGTTACTTGGAAGCTACATTATGGCACCATGACGCGGTCATGGCCCTCATCACCCATTGCAAAGACCTTACCTCATCACGCAATAAACTTGAAGGCACGCTCTGTAGAGTCTGTCAAAGCTGCATCTGCCCATGCCACCAGCTCTGTGGATGTTCTTTGATTTGAGATGAAAAACCTCCAGACACTGAAGGGAACTGCAAGTTCTGTCCTAACTCTGTGACTTCTGTACAGATCCCACATTTCAGAGTTTCAGTAAAACGTTTTTTTAACTCTAATTTTCAAACGTGTGTTTGTGTACCTGGCTCGTCTCAAGTCATTAATTCACCTCTATGTTCTTGTTTACCAGAATACATTTGTTTCTATAAACTAGTACTGTACCTCATCTTTCTGTTCTTTGTGTTTAACATTTAAATTGATCTCTTCCAGCCTGCACAACTCTCCACAACTCCTCTGGCTATTAGGTACTAATTAATTTATCAATCAATCAGTTAATCAATCATTTTTATTATGCTGTTAAGTAAGTATGGTGCTTTATCAAGATCTCTGAGTAATTCTTTGCCCTTCAATGCAATGGAATAAAAAAAGGTAAATGAGACTCAAACAGTTCAAAACAGCTCTTGCCAAAGTACAAACCTGCTCTTGTCAAAGTCAGCAGGAGTTTTGCTGATGTGGGGGCTCTGTAATGTTAACTTCCAGGAACAGCAGTGGGATTTTGCAGTCATGTTCTCAAATATCTGATGCAGGACCATACCCTCCACTGGATAACTTCAATGATGAACAGACTAATATTTCTTTAGTCTAGCAAATAAATCCACGCTTGACTTTCTGTCGTTTGTCATACCATGACTCCTTTAAGTTGAATTTCATGCATCCTCGAATTTTGTTTCCAAAATCACTTCTCACCTCTCAAAAAGATAGTTTAAGATCTTGTTCCGTTTTCAAAGGTGCTGGTTTTACCCATGTGCACATCAGTAGTGAACTCAGTGGTGCCCACTTTACACTGGGGTGAACACAGAGACACTGAGGCCTGGAGGCCATGAAATGCCTGGCAAATTATCAGTTTATTAAATAATTTGTTATAATATCATATAGGATAAATCATAGTTGACATGTCTGCTGAGGTTATTTTTAAAGGAAATAAGTCATAAAGCTGAGAGGTGTGAAACAGTGAACATAATCTGCATTGACTGGGAAAAAAAAAAGTTATATCTCAGAGGAAATTGAAACAAGGTTTTAGCAACAAGTTCAGAGAGCATCGTTCTGGTCAGGATAAAGATCTGTCTGAAGGGCTTTGTGCTGGTGATATCACTGCAGTGGGAGGGAACAGCTCAGGGAGATGATAAATGGAGCTTTGTTTTTCTCCCCACTTACAAATGACTTAATCATGCTGACAGCATCTCCACTAACTTCTACTGTATACAGACTACATTATACTGGAGCCAAGCAAGTGTCACTCTAATAACTCAGTTTTTCTCATCCACTTTATTCTTGTGTGTCATTGGTATAGATGACTGTATGGGACATCTGGCTATTTGGAATTATTGTATCCAAAAAAACCCCAAACAAACAAACAAAAAACCAAACCTTATTTCAAAAATGAGATAAGCTGTAGGCCTCAAGGCCAAAGGCAGCACATGGGTGTTCTCTGTTGACATATCAGCGACATGTGGTGGGTTGAATGCGCAATTAGAATTCAAATGGCAAAAAACCAGCTTCAGACGTGATTTAAATCAGCACGCACTGAACTTAGACAGGTGAAGGTGGAAATGGATCACTGGGCCAGAATCTCTTCTCACTTCCACTGCTCTAGATCAAGACTAACCTCAGTTTTTATTTTGTACAAAATTGGTAAGGAAAGAAATAAGCTCAATGAGGAACTGTCTAGGTGTTACTTGAGTGTCAGAGAGACCAAGGACAAATTGGAGCAAAATGATGCTCGTATGACAAGAGGAAGAACAGAAATGAACAGAAATTTGTTTATTTCTCAGTAAAGGATGTTAGACCATGCTCTAGCTTGTATGAACCTCTAAGGAAACAAGCACAGAATCAGACAAACTATCATGCCGAACTAGGGCCAGCTTAGTGTCACAGGGACTCCACAAAAGCAAAAGAGGGCACAAAGAAATATGCAAAAATGATGACAAGGCTCAAAGGAATGAATCACAAACAGAAGCTGGAACAACTGTCACTATAACATATTCATGAATTGTGTCATGGCTTAATGTCAGAAAGTGATAAGGACAAAAATATAAAATATCAATTAAACACTGCAAATGAGCTAAACAGTTCAGAAAATGGTTTTAAAAGCTCTTACACTACTAGTAAAAATGCCTTAACATATGCACAAATGCACCTTGGGATGAATGCATTATGCATTACAGATTCAGGGCTGCCATTATAACCCTCATAATCACTTTTTTACTTGCTTGTGTGTTATACATCTGTGACTTTTTGGCAAGATATTGCAGTCAGAGGAACTCACAATTGTAGCTAACCTTTTCTCTTTGGACAGCTTAGCTGCTGTTTTGCTCTTTGCATGCTTCTGAACCTCTACAATGCAACCTCTTCAATAGCATATGCTGCAAATGCACTATTAGTGCTCTTTTTAAAAACTGTTTTATCTCAGTATCTATAAATAGAAAAATGAGACCACAGCTGACAAAATAAGTCAGCTCTATGACCGCATTTCAAACAGCATAAAAAAAGCAGCACTGGATTTACACTAGTGGCATAAATATCAGACTCTGATGAACCACAGAACATAAAAAACCAAACCAAACAAAAACCAACCAACCAAACAAACCACAACAAACAAACAAACAAACTTCTAGCAGTTCTAAGGAGATTCCTCTGCTTTTACAATTTGCCTGATTGTCCAGATGTCACAGTTGAGACGGACAAACAACATCCAGAGCAGAAACAGAGATCTCCCTCTGGCAACGTCTCTAATCCTTTCCAGTGAGGAGATAACACAATAGAAGCAATAGGTAAAATACATAGGATGAGCCTCCACTTTCCATTGAAAGTTGAGTTTCGAGACGTCAGCAGAAGGGCCTCAAGGCACACAGCCATTAGGGGAAAACATATGTTTGCAGGCATGTCCATGAGTCCTGCACTGCAGACAAAAGCATTGCTAACAACCACCAGGCAAATGCTATGACAACAGGAGGAAAAAAGACAACAGAGAGTAAGATGACTCATTTGTCCATGATCCACTGTGAGAAGCTGCATTTTCCCTCTCCAGTGCTGGGAGATTTGGTGGGTTTGAAAGTACCTCCTCACAACCAGCATTGTCAATGTCATATTGACATGCACTATCATTTTAAACACTGTAGGGACCTCTATCCTGAGTATGGCTTGGATACAATAACGCAGCACTTTTTATTATTCCATTTTAGTAATGTCAAATCAAGCTAAAGAAGGTATGAAAAATACTTTCTTTCTGATAGTCTTTCCGTGTTACATCTGATGTCCAAGTAATTCATTGTTACCTGGGTTTAGGAATAAGTAAACCATGTAGAAATCTATCACAATGAGTAAGCTAATATATTGGCATGGGAGTCAGAAGGATGAGTAGATTGATCACATAATTAAACAAATTTCAAAAGGAAAATGTGTCTCAAAAGCAAACACTGTTCAAATTTAGAATGATTAAGATGAATGACTACACATCTTCTCCAGAATTTTTGGACAAAACTAGAGAGTTAATAGAAAGGGTAACAAAATTTTCCTGGAAAATAGATTAATTTAGGTACTATGTGAACTATCAGTGTCTTGGGATGCTTGGTAAAGTTAATTCAGAAGATGGGATTCATTTCACCTAATGTCCGATGTCAGCTGTAAGCTGGTCATTCTAGGTGCACTTTATAGTCAATGGAAAGAAAAAAAGCAATTTTACGACATGACTGATGCGATGTTTTTAAGGCATCTGCTTTCAGGGAAGACAAACTAAACCACGGAAGTCTCCATTATCTTTAAAAGGAACACAGACAACAAATCCAGAAGTAAACACCTCCTTCAGAAACAGGACAGCCTTTAGTTTCCTGTCCTTCCTGCCTTATATGAGGCAATAGCATCTCAAAAATTTTGAAAGCAGAATCATTTCTAAACAACAGCATCCATAAAATAACAACTCAGTAATAACATCAAATGGATCTTAAACTGTTTTCAGAGTAGGCAAACATCCTTATTACATTTTTGTTGAGAGAAGTGTGACAACATCCAGCCATGATGGTCATGCAGAAGGTCACTGCCAGAGGCAGAAACAGAAGCCAAGTCTTCTGATTCCTATGTGCTCTTTCAGCTCAACACACCTGCCCTTAACTTCTGTATTCTTCTTATGAGATTAAACTTTATAGCTCTAGTTAATCTTTCTGAACTTTCCTGAATGTCTCCACAGACAGTCTCTGAGGAAACATTATCTGCCTTTGCTGCTGATGTTTAGAGCTGTGAATACAACTGCATGACCTCTTCTTTTCACCTTGGAGGGCATCTCCATCTCCCATGTCTGCTTTTGGGGCCATTTTGAGAGTTGTCCCACCTGCTTGTATCTGCAGCAGAAGCTCAACTAGAGTCTGCCAAGAACATTGACACCTACAGGGCTGAGTGCATCATCAGTATCTCGTCTTCTTTGGAAACACAAAACTGGGCACCAGAGAGCATCTGGAATAGGGAAGACATTAAGAAAAGAGATGAAAGTAAAAAAGTCTGAATGATGAAGTTCTTACTGGGCAAGAGTTAGGATTGTAAGTTTCAGAAAACTTTCAAAGACATATTGAGGTTGCAGACTTGTAAAGTTGTATTCACAAACATGATTTAGGTGAAAAACCTCAAACCTCCAGAAATAGAATGCATTATTTTATCTGAAATTTATAGAGTTCTGTGATTATATGAGGGTTTCTGAGTCAGAAGCCTTGATACAGGTCAGAACCAGTTGTCTGAGATGTACAGCTTCATGAGCCGTGCCAAGGAGATTCTGGGGATTTACAGTGCACACCAATGCCGTGAAACAAATTCTGTTCTGCTGCATAGATATGTAAACTTCATGGAATTCAGCAGTGCTCAAACAAAGGTGTGCAGAAGACACACACATAGAGCAAATGATATTTCAATTCTGGCCTCAAAGCCCCTTATTGATCAAAGAGGGTAGTCTAAAGACAGGCAGCTAGAGCCAGCCTCAGTGCACAAGGGTGGTGAGGGTTGCAGCAGGACAATTAATCCACCAGTGACTCCTGCCCTCCTGAGGCAGAGGCTGGAGAATTGCAGGACACCCTGCAGCATCTCACCTGGCTCTGGGGGTCTGTGCTTGAGCAACTCCATCCCTTGTGACAGGCACCGCACTGATTTCTGTGGGTATTGCTTGACATCTGTCACATCTATAGAGCCTGCATACAAAGTAGGGAGTGAGATTGTAAGTATCAGACGAAAACATGATGAATGGACTTTTTAAAAATATACAATGGAGGTGGAGGGCGGGATATGTGCTTGTCAGGAAAAGGAGTTATTCACAGGTTTCTAAATACAGAAACAGGTTTTGTCTATTATCATTCCCAATGAAAAAGACTGAGGCAAAACCAGACATGCTCCCCATCTTTACTATTGCATTTATAAACAGAAAGTAATTCCATTTATGGGTATGTGAATTTTTCTCTTCAGATTTGTCAACAATGTTATTACATCCAGACCTGGATATAGTCAGCTAGAGTGGTTTTGTAAAACAAATAATAAGTAATCGAGTTCAGCATCATGTCAGTTTGATCCACATAAATACTGGTTCCATCAGTGCTTTATTATAGTCAGGTGATATGATGCTGAATCTAACTGATCCATTCTTAAACCAGCTAACCAATCCTGTCAGTTGTTTCCATCTTTACAGTTGCTCTTTAATACCGTGCAAGGAACACATACACCTTTGTTACCGTCTTTCTATAAAGGAACTTGATATCTACCGTGGTAAACCATAAACCTGAGTTTTCTGCACTGTCAAGAACTTTCAGAGAAACTTCACACATGAAAAATCTAAAATGACACTGCTGTTAGCTCTTAGATCATGCATAAAAAGTGCAAGGAGTTTGAACTATTGATTTGAGCAAGCTGAGCAACAACATTCTGTTGAAGAAGTTTTTCTTAACTTGTGGGTTTGATTCACTTCTTTCCTCCTCAAAATACAGGAAACCCAGAAAGCCAAGTAGGGAAACCTGTGAAATAATATTACTTTTAAGAAAAACAACAAAGCAAAGCAACATTTCCAGAATCATTTTCTTGAGACCACACATATAATATTACAACTCTTTGTGCATATTTTTTATACCTATCTGCCTATATAAAATTGTTGGAAAACTGTGGATTAGAGTATAGAATGACACTTCATCTCAATTTAATGAATGAAAGTTACAATATCGCTTTTTAGCTTCTTTCAATGATTTATGACACAATTGTTTAAGAAACTAAATCTGATGGTAAATGATAATATGTCTCTTCTGTGGAACATCATGTGCAAAACCAATATAAAATGCATAAATTAAATCTAAAAAAAAGCTTTTGGTGTGGATGCATGGGGTCTTGTGTCCCATTTTACTAGCTGCCAGGCTTGTTTGCCAAGAGGGTAAGTACATTTTTCTACTTTTAATGCCCAAGGGGAATAACACCAATTGCTAATTCACCAGAACAGACTTATAAAGCATGTCTGATATAATTCTCCCTTTAAAAAGTTATGATGATGAAATGACAAAGTGCGATAAGACTTGCAAACCACACTGTTCTGAAACTCAGAGTGATATCTTAGATCCTGTTGGTGGATTAGGTAGGCCGCTGTCTTCTGTATGCGTCTGCTATGGCTGTGTTACAAAGAATGAATAATGATCTGGCTTCTATAATAATATTAGTAAGAAATCAGAATATCCCACACACTGTCACTGTACACAAGTCAAATGTTCCTGCAGACATCTGAGTCTCTGTGAAGTTTAACACTGAAAATAATTTTTCTGAAAAAATGGCCTTGTGAATGGACTGTTGCTCATTGCTTTCCTATTGTTTGTAATAAACAGTTGGAAGTTAAAATTTTTCAGGAGTCATTCAAAGTTTTTTGAATAATCTTTTGTTGTGTAAGTTGTAAGTTGTAAGTTGCAGCTGCCTACTGAAATTTTGCAGCCTGCTTAACGAGTACCAACACTGTCATCTCCTGAAGAGTAGGGTTTTTTCCTTTAGTCTGTTTTATTTCTTCTGATGCTCAGGAACATTCATGTTGTTATAGATCAGTATATTATAGAATTCCACTGAAAAAGGCAGTCTAATGTAAATGACCACTTCAGCACATGCCAGACAGGTTTTCTGTTAAATTGTGCTTTAGCAGATTATTTGCCACCTGAGCTATGAAGATTCAGATCTGAGGTTTACTTTGTGTTAATGTTGTGGCCATGACACACAAACAGGGAACTTAGAAATAGGTAAGGCGAAGCTCAGCTCTGGTGCTACTGGAGCAGTCCAGATCACACTCAGACTTCAAACTCTTGTTGGAGCTTTGTGGAAGTGTTTCCAACCTGGAAAACTTCAATGCTGGTGCTTTGCTTATTTACACTGGTGGCAAAAGATAGCTCATAGAAACCCTCTGAGTCATATGAGTGCAGGAGAAGCCTGGTTAAAATGTATGTTCTAGCATGCAACTAGACAAGAGCATGAAACACACAGGCAAACCAGTTAGCCTGTGACCTTGAATCTTTTCTACTTTTTCTAGAACTTTTCAGTTCTTCCTTTTCCAAGATTAAAAAAAAAATCTATTTTTAAAAATACTTCAGAAACTTAACCTTGCAGATGCCATACTACAAAAACCTCCTTTATTAATTATCTTAATTTGGCCCATAGCCCTTTATAACAGCACTTTATTATGATGCAAGTTAAATGAACTTACAGTAGAAATATTTATATCAACTTCCATATCAGTAATGTCATGATAAAATTTCCAAACAGAATCCATCACATTTTAATATTACAATCAATTGAAGTATTAATAGTGTGATAGCTGGACTGCAGTCAAGCATACTGTCAGTTGAAGTACCACCCCTAAGCAAGCTTAATTCACAGATGTATAAATCCTGTGTTGTCTCTACCCCCAGTGCATTAATAACCGACATTACCATGAAGAACGAAGTTAGGGCTGATTCTACACTGTTCTGGTTCTTATTATGGTCATTTTACTTTATGAAAGAGAGGGTAGAAATTAAGTAAGGCAAGGAAATGCTGCTACTAACGTAAGCGGCATTTTAGATTGAATTTGATCTAAGAGTGTTTTATATTAACAGGCACAAAAGATGATCTAAGGTGTGTGCAGTGTACAGTCAGTCTGGGACGTCTGGGAAAAGCTCTAAAAGGCAGACAACAAATGCAACAGTGACCTAAGGAAGCAAGAGGACTTTGCAAAGCAGCTGCCTGGGGCAAACCCTCATTTGTGAGTGGCAGAGCTTGGTCACTACCTCATTAGCAAGGTAATTGGAAACAAACAAACAAAACCAACACAGATAAAATAACTGCAGTGAAGAAAGCCCTAATGTTGGTTGCTGCTTACTAACTATATATCTTCCACTCAGCTCCAATAAGTTACTTTGGCAGTCATGGAACTGGCAAAGAGAAGGCACAAAAATGATGGCAACAACAATATAACAATAAAGGAAGCAGATGCCACACCCTCCGTTGCAGTTTATGACCAATTACAGGATTTTCATAGTCTCCAAGAGGCAATTAAAGAGTTATGCTTCAGTGACCAATTAATATTCACTTGACATCATCAGTTTATCAGCATCTCAGAGAAACAGCCTTGTTGTCGCTTGTCTGAAGTAATTGCATTACAACATAGTAGACACACACACACACACACAAAACAAACCACAAAAAAATCCCAAAACAACAAACCCAAACCCAACCAAAGAAAACCAGCCACAAAATAGAAAACGATTTGGAGGGATATTTTTTCTCAATATCTTTAAAAATAAAGACTCAGGAGACTACAGTAAGAATATTTCTGTGAAGTAAACATTATTTGGAAACCAAACAAACATTTCAAACACCAGAGAAAAACTCTAACTCACTCACTGTAGCTTAACTAATCAAAGCTTTCAGGTATATTCTGGAGAGCAGGGGAGAGGCAAATCCTACATAAATCACACTTGATTAAGACAATTTCATGAGACCAAATTTATTAGACCTTACTCAACAAACATCCTATTGAGTCACATGATAACTTTTCCTCCAAATACTGGGAAACGAGACAAAAGAAACAATCGACATGGATTAATTAGACTGTGACTCAATTAATTAGACTGTGACTCAATTAATTAGACTGTAACTCAATTAATTTTACTCATTTATAAATTATCAGCAGTAATTTTTCCTGCGCTTAAAACTTATTTCTTAATTGTTTCCCAGTTAGAAGTGCCTTCCTGGTCCACCTGATGGTGTCCATCCCTCTGTGCTGAGCCCGCAGGGGCTAAGCTTGAGCAGGTTCCTGCTGCGGGCACCTCTACCAGGTATCGAATGCTGGGCAGAGCCAAGCTGGGATGCAGAGCTCAGTGAGAGCATTTACAGGGCCCATTAGTGTGGGCTGGCCAGCACAGCATCTATTCCAATCCTATCTCACTGTAGATGCGTCTCACAATAGACAAGCCCTAAATCCCACTTTCACCAAAACCTGGAGTTTAGCACCCAGAAAATGATTTTTTTACTTGTGAAGGCCCGATTAACATCTCTTGGGCTCCTGAAAAGCTGTAACTGCTTATTATTTACTAATTAGTGAGCTACTAAACTTCTCAGGTTGCCTGGGTTACGGTTAGGCTACTGTTATCGCAGGGTACTGCCAGGTTACTGTTATTGCCAAGAACAGCCCCCAGTTTGAAAAAACTTGGTGCCTAACTCCCACTTAATCCAGTCAGGTCATACCAATGAGTCACCCCTGTGTCAGCTGAAGATGTAACAAACACTTACAGCTCTAACTCAGTACAAAACTCAGATGATTTTAAGTCCTGTCTTTAGTATTTCTTACAGTTGGCTTAGGGTATCTCACAGCAGAAATTCACACGTGAGTGCTACAATCAGGGCTGGGTTGTGACCCTTGTCAATGCCTGTTGAAACTGGGCATCAGAAAATACAAAAAAGTCAGAGGGTCAAAGTGAAGGAAAACAAGAGTGGTGCAAATTGGAGAGCAAAACCTGCAGAGCAAGGCAGTCCCTGGCAGAGGTGACTACAGCCCACTCCTTTGGTTGGTTTTGTATTTCATCCAATGAACACCTAATGAAAAATGTATAAGGTGTCCAAGACAAATGGGATTCTGGGAATCAATGGGTTTTGAGAGGGAGCTAATGATTAAGCCACAGATTTATGCCCTTCCTTGCTTGTGGGCTCTTTTTCCAACCCCCAAAGTCTTTCATCCTCTGGTGTGAAGTGCCATGGCTTTCACATGAGCTGTGAAAGTCAGCTCCTCACTCGTCCTTTCTTCTCTCTTACACTTCTACTTAGTCTGAAAGCCCACTGCTCTAGTGGGTAACAGTATAGGCTTTTATATAAAAACTGAGTCCTACTTCTGTTGAAAAATTTACAAGGAAAGAATGAAGAAGTTATCTCTACCCAAAGGCTGAAGAAGTGTTTACAAAGCTCCCAGTAAACCACATTACAGGACCATGCCTAAATCCATGAGAGAGGTGAAATTTCAGTTCAGTTCAGCATTTCTTATACCTGATGTAGTTTGGGTAGTTTATAAGAAGTCTGAGTTTAGTAGGCAAAACAGAGACAAGAGAGAAGAAAATTCTCCACAATGTATTTCCAACAGGGAAAAAGACTATATTCTTGGTTCAGCCTCTGTGAATTTGTGTGTAAAGCAGAGAAAGTATGGAGGAAAAGGAAATAAATAGGTTTACCTGTTTGCATTCTAGTATAGCATAGATAGAACCATCAAGTACTGAATTATGTGCAGGATGCCATGTTGTGCACAAAAATATTACCCAGTTGCAGATATTTTTATTGTATGGTTTAAAGAAAACAAACAAACAAATGCAGAGAAACCATAGAAAACAGAAGACATAGGAGCAGAGGACCTGACTCAGCAAGGAACCAAACACCTCAGTCCTTGAATATCAATCATTATGTACACAAAATTATCACTAGCTCCCCTCAGCGCTTGCAGGTTTCCAGAATGTCACCTAGTTAGCTTCTGAAGGAGCAGGTGAAAGACATAAAAGCCCTTCTATAATGAAGGGAAGTTAAGGAGAATTCAGAGAGGAAAAAATACAGCGTATTTTCTTTCCAGTTTTTGGAACTGTAAGAAAAATGAGAAGCAGGGAGTGTGTGTGGAGGAGGGGAGGAATAGACAAAATTATTCAAGTAGAATGTCTTCTCTGGTAATAGGAAAAGGAAAAAAATTCTAAGGCCAGAGTTTTAATTTAAATCATCATTGATTTCAAGCGAATTACATTGGTTAACAGAGACTCAGAATTTGCCTCACTTGTATGTCTTTGAAGAGATTTATATTCAAATAAACATTTACATAATTTTAGTTTTTCTTTTTTCCATAACACTGTGTTTCCAGTTTGTTTCATTGCTTTCTTTATCACAAAGGAACAAATTCTTTTCTCTGCTAAGTTATTCCTCTTTGAAGAATAGCTGTAAGAGGAGGAGCAGATTTGCAACAGTGTTCATCTGCCTTTATTATCCCTTGGGGGCCTGTTTTCTGTATTATCTTCCATTTTGCTTGGAGAATTCTCTGAGTTTCCAAAAGAACCTTTAATCGTGACTGTGTTACCAGAGTTTGGGCAGAAAAGCCACATATGTCTGAGTTTTGATACTGTGATGAACTTCCTAACCTTTTGTGAGGTACTTCTGGGTGATGCCAATGCAGTAACTCATAAAAATCTCTTCAGTATCTCCTCACCTTCAACTTTTAAGAACAAAGTTTAAAAAGGTTGAATGTTAGTGACCTCTTAAGAAGTTATTCCCATCAGAAAGTATTGGCACCATGCAACAGCCACTTTACTGTTCTGAAACATGAGGCAGAGCCTACATAATTCTTGCGATGAATTGCAAGTTTTAAAGGTCTAAGTATTTAACACTTTATAGATTATTGACCTCAAGTAATACATTAAAAAAGTGCACACATCACAACTTTGAGTTCCTTAAAGGTTTCAGCATGTTTTTTGGGAATTTTTTTTTTTTAAATCCATTAGCTGAGCTTTATTCTATGCTTTTTTGACAATCTCAGTATGGTTTGCACTGCATAGCTGTGAATGCACTGACCGTCTCTCTATCCTTTTGCTTTCCAAGAGAAAATCAGTATCACACAACTCACAACACAATGTGCTAATGCTTATATCTTCTTATAGACTGTAAGCTGCTTGCCCAGTTAGGTTTAAACTGTTGGCTTGCCATGTATAGTGGATGTAGTGAATGAATGAATGAATGAATGCAGAGTGTCCTGCAAGGAGAAATCAGTTAAAATAAATTACAGCTCAAGATAAATCAGAAAACAAAATTAGTAAATGTTATCATAATTACATGAAATGAGTAGTGGGGAATTCACAGCTGCAGACAGCGACTCAATGGCAGCTCCTCCATATACTTAAACAAACTGAATAATCACACGTAAAGGGATATAATCAAATGCACGAAGTGAGATGCTAATAACTTATGTTGCTGCAAAACCGCAGTTTTTGTACTTGTTTACAGTTAAAAAAAATTCTGTGTGTGGAAAAACAATTAACCTCTTTCGTGGATCTTTGCATTGTGCAGAAAGATTTTGATAAAAAGGTGAATGGCAGAATGAGAAAACACCACGAAGGAACTACTGAACCACTCGGGGTACCTAACTGTCACTGAAGGTGGGAAGCATCTCACCTGGTTTCCTGCATGTCACAGAATCACAGAATCACAGAATGTTAGGGATTGGAAGAGACCTCAAAAGATCATCTAGTCCAGTCCCCCTGCCAGAGCAGGAACACCTAGGTGAGGTTACACAGGAAGGCGTCCAGGCAGGTTTTGAATGTCTCCAGAGAAGAAGACTCCACAACCTCCCTGGGCAGCCTGTTCCACTGTTCCATCACCCTGACTGAGAAGAAGTTTCTTCTCAAACTTAAGTGGAACCTCTTGTGTTCCAGCTTGAACCCATTACTCCTTGTCTTACTGTTGGTTGTCACCGAGAAGAGCCTGGCTCCATCCTCGTGACACCCACCCTTTATATATTTATAAACATTGATGAGGTCACCCCTCAGTCTCCTCCAAGCTAAAGAGACCCAGCTCCCTCAGCCTTTCCTCATAAGGGAGATGCTCCACTCCCTTAATCATCTTCGTGGCCCTGTGCTGGACTCTCTCCAGCAGTTCCCTGTCCTTCTTGAACTGAGGGGCCCAGAACTGGACACAATATTCCAGATGAGGTCTCACCCGGGCAGAGTAGAGGGGAAGGAGAACCTCTCTCGACCTACTAACCACCCCCCTTCTAATACACCCCAGGATGCCATTGGCCTTCTTGGCCAATGTACTTGCTAAGTCACCAGTTTGAGTCAGGATCCCTCTGTAGACAATAGGGACTTCTTGAGGGTGGTTCATGCTGTCCTACAACTGGTGTCTCCTTTCACAAGTGCCCACTGATTGTGAAGGAAATGGGGTAATTAATTTATATCAACTCACTAAAACTTTGAGGTGGTTACAGTCAGGTGACACGGAGCTCATCCAGGACCACAAGGCTGCAGAGCGGCTGGGGTTGTAGCTCAGCTGGGGTCCAGGTCAAGATCCTGAAAGTGGCTCCCAAGGAAAGGAGGAGAACCGCCTACTGAGGCTTTTGGCTTTCTTCACAGCAGCCCTTGTCAATGCAACTGACCTTGAACAACCAGCTAAACTCCTAGCGGAGGGGAAGAAGTCCCACCAGTGCTCCTTGACTCGTGTTGCAGGGGAGCATCTTGTCTTCCTTTTTAGAAACTGCTTTGATCAAAGGATATGAAGGGAGATGGCAGAAGGGGGTTTCTTGATGGAGAAAAGATGAGAATCTCTTACATCAAAGAGAAAGGATGAGGTGAATGCAAGACATTTTGTAGAAAGATGAGGACCAGATGATGTTGTTAATGTATCTATCAACTTCCTTTCTTAGAATATTCTCAGCTCTCTTGAGAATTCTTTTCAAAGACTAGGAAATAGGTTGGTTTTGCTCCTGCATGTGAGTACAATGGATTTTTTCTGTGAGCATGAACAAAGAAAATAATGAACAGGCCACAGAGTGATGTTACAGTAGAGTGATTAAGAGATAGCAGCAAGGAGTCTGAATGTGGCTTACAATCAGTTTTGACTTTGTATCTTCTCATGCAAGCTCTTTTTCAATCATGCTTTGTGAATTTAGAAAGCTTGGATTTATCTTACCTGACACTAGTCACTCAGAAAAGTAATAAATTTAGGAACCAAGTGGTCCTCAACTGCCTCGATAATAGAAACAATTAGGCAGACAGGTAGTTTGTATTGCCTTCTGTGCTGCTTTACCTTCTCCATTCTTGCTGTAGCAGAAGACTGAGAGCCATGGTTCCTGGTGTAAGTGCCTCAGTTACGAGCCTAAAGTTACGTGGGGTGCACTCAGACTAAGGGAACATAGGTGACTTAATTAGAGACTGCAAAGAACAAAGTGACTTCTCATTCTACATTGAAACACAACATTCAGTTGTGTAGGGACCAGGGACCTACCCAGTCAAAGCCTTTGTCACAAAGTGGCGTGAAAGTTAAAAATAAAAGCCAGTAAGAAAGTCCAATAGCACACATTTGCAAGGCTCCCTGCCTACGTCTTAAGTGGAAGAATAAAATCTGTATGGGTTAGCGTTAGGGAGTCTGGAATAAAACCAGGACGCAGAATAACAAGCTACTCTGTTTTCACACACTACCAGGATAAATCTTTGGATGTTTGTCTCACAAAACTGATAATTATGACCACACTGGCCTCTCCATTGTATTAAGTAACTTTTATAAGCATCCTATGTTGCCTTCAGTGTTGCTTTCCATCTCATAGACTATTTCTTTCCACATTACTTTTCCCCTTTCTTTTGTGGTGCTGAATGGTGGTGAAACAACACTAGCTATAATCCCCAGCAGTCATTTTGTAACTACTGACTCACTAAGAGGGGCCATATATTTAAGTCTTGGTGTATAATTCTTCAGTGCAGTATTATATTTATTTCCATTTTAAACACAATAATATACATATCATCTGTTTTTAGCAACTTCCAGCATAGAGGAAGTAGGCTAGGAACATGGGAGTATAAAAGAATAACAAAGGAGTTCATGTTAAATTGCTAATTACCTGGCACTGTATTTGTTTTCAGTTACAGAAAAATGTGGTGGTATTCCCAAATAATTCATAATGCCTTAGGCATACAAGCTAGCCTTGTAATACTTCGGCATAATTGAAAGTGATGAAGTGGAAGGATGGAGATGTTTATTTCACAATAACTGTAAAATGGTGAAAGATAGTGAAAAACACTGGAGATCTTGAAAAGAGTGAAGAAAAGCAGCATGAGCGAGAATAATCAGAATCATAAACACTAGCAAACATTTTAATTTTATTTTAAATTACTCCTAAGAAACAAAATAAATAACCAATGCACTCATGATTGTTAAGTTTCTTGGCTTAGATGCATATTCAGCTGTCATAAATGCCTTTACAAAAGCACCATATTTTTTTTTTCACCGAAAAGCATTAGTGTGCTAAATCTAAGCCAGCCCCAAAACATTAAAACCAGCAGGTGAAAATTCTGTCCTCAGGTACATGCCTGAACATCTTTTCAATGGACCTTGCATTGTAAGAAGCAGCTTCATAATGATAAATATTTTCTTATTCCTTTTCCAGTGAGTATGAGAAGAATGTATCTTCCTTTTCAAATGCTGTAGTGATGCTGATGGGAGCTATACAATACACATTACAAGACAATTCGGTTTCTTTGTCAAAGCATCCATGTTATTAACAAGAGAAAATTTTTAAAAAATATGTTATTTCCCCAGAATCTGAAATAGCTAAAGATATTAATTCTCAGACTTCTTGTGTCAAGAGTACCATATTTGCATGCAGGACCCACTGAGTGGGACCTTTGTCTCCTTCAACAGCTTGGGGGAGTCAAGGCAGCTGCAAACCACTGACATTCATTTGAGACACCTCAGTTTATCCTTTTTCTTTTTTTTAGTGGTGATGACAATCCCCTGGGGCACGGTCAGTCTAGGTCAGGAAGGAAAGACAGACAGAGCATGGGGAAAGAGCTGGGATGCTAAACTACAGCTGCAGCAAGGGTTGGCTGGCAGGCACAAGGTAACAGGCCACTGTTAATGAGAAGGCAATCAGCTTGTGGATGCTACAGAGTGCTGTGCAGATTCGTGTAGTCTAATATTTAATTTCTTTTCCTTCTCCACCCTGTCTTTCAGTCAATCTGCAGCAACCCAGGTGACCAGAGTTTTGATAGCATCCCTTACAAAACTTTGCAGTAGGTCACTGACCAATTTTTTACAGGCAATCACACTAAAAGTATCATAACTCCTGCACTGGTATTCCAGGTCACTTGTGTGCAATGTTGCCTTCTGCTACTCTGCGTCGCACAAAGCCAAGTTTCTCCTAACAAATCTGCCTGAAAGAGGACAAACAGTACTCTGCATCTCCATTTTGGATATCTTATGGCAAAGATGAACAAAAAAGGGAGGGCAGGACAGACCTTGGTTGTGAAGGAGTACTACGCTAAAGCAGAAGGAGGGAGAGAAACGGTCTCGCTCTCCTTTGTTGCTGCATTTATCAGATGACAAAACGTAGCAATCCCTATCCCATAGCTCACCTCTCCATTAGTCACTATGAACAGCAAACACAGAGGATTTAATAGTTCTCCTTAAAAATATCACTGTATCTAAAATTAAACTGGAGATGGAGGGTCAGAGGAGTGAAAGGGTAAGAGAGAAGCATTTCTTACCACTGCCTCTCTCCTGCCACATCCTCTGAAGGGGTATAGGAGAAACTCTCTGAATCATCTAGATTTCTGCCTCCACAGCTGATTTCTTTGACAAGAAGAGAAGCCAGAACTTCTTTGTATTGTATATTACTACATCGTTGTAAGAGAAATGACATTCAGGAAAACTAGGACAGCTTCTAACACAAGATACTTATGTGGTTTTGTATGTGACTTCAATGATTAGGGTTAAGCAGACCCATACAAGGACCGGTGGCCAAGCCCACAGGGTCTATTCAAAAATACCAGTATTACAGCATTCAAATGAGAGTTTCATGCGTGATTTAATGCACAGTCGAATCTTAAGATGTAATAAAGGAAAAAAATCTTCAGTAATCTGCTCACACGAGAGATGGTGAGAGGCAATTTGCTGAATCAGCACTGAAAGCCACAAATTTTCTAGCACAGAACAGAATCCTTTCTATTTTTCTGTCAGTGATGTGCAGTTAGTAAATAATACATAAAGAATGACTGGTATGTTCAAAATTGCACCCTGTTATAAAAATAGAGCTGTCAAGCTGGATTGCTGAGCCTGGCAGGGGGAGGGAATTAGTGGAAGAGAAGTAGATGCTTGTTGAACAGCTGGAAGACGATTTGTGACAAAAAGGTGAAAACTTAACAGTTGTGTAAAAGAGCAATGAAATTAATTGGTTAGATTCACCACAGTTACAAGCTCTCATATAGTCAGTACTTTCAGCTGTGATGGATGAAGATAATGCTACAGTTGAGACCTTGGTGTTTTCCTGTAGCTGAAGCTGTGTATTGGAATGAATTATTGGCCCCAAAAGCACATTTTTCGTGTAAAATTTGCTGAGCTGTAGTCAAAACCTCAGCAATAAATAAATAACTATTCCATCACAACAATGGCAAATGACGTTGCTAATACACTCCTAGACCTTTATGTCTGTTTTTACTCCTACTGAAGCTGACATTGACCAGAAAAAAAGAACAAGAACAATTCTTTCCTTAGTGTATAATACTTTATTTGTAGCAAAATGGGCATGCTGATAGGTATCCAGTGGGCTGCTGGCAGAGGACCAACAGTACTGTCACACACACAGCTATGGGGACGTGAAGTTCCTTTGGGTGACATCCTCCACCAAAGCTCAAAGCTGATAAAGGTAAATCTTAAGTGCTTAGATATTTCATTCATAATTTTTAAACAAATGAGAAAGAAACTTCTCATTTGAAACTCACATTGCAAGACAAGATATTCTGAAGTGTTCCTCAAGCAGATAAAGAGTCCTGACTCATCCACTGATGAGGATTTAAGGGTTATTGAGAGGCCTGAAAACTTCCTTTGGTCCCCATTCACTACTTTTCCTGCGTATTTGTAAACTACAAGCAATGATTCAGGATGATAGCATCTACTCCTGATGTCTCAGTTCAGGAAAAATATTCTGCCCAATGTATGGGATTTCCATGAGCGGAATTACAGTTTTTCTTTAAAGCTGAAATGTGCTGAGTGGATTTAATTGACACAAATAAAAAAAGAGGTTTGATTCTTTTACTTCAAGCTTCTCCAGTTTTCCACAGAAGTAAGAGTCTGCTCTTGCTTATAAAGGACAAAGAAAAGTGTGGTAAATTTCTGAATAAATTAAACAAGGGGATGTAGAATACAGCTACTTTCTTGGAGGTTATGAGTTAGACAAGCACAAGAAAAGGACAATGATTTAATGATATTTTGTGGCCTGTGGTGAATTACAGCTTCCATTCCCTGCCCTGGGATAGTGCAGGGCAAGATTTCTCCAAGGAATTTTTTGAGTAGTCAGTGAATCAGAGCTTGCAAATAATGCTCTAAATTCACCAGTGTCCCACTGTTAACCAAACTGATAATTTCTAAGCTGCTAGAAGCACATTGATAGTGTATTATACTGAAATGAGTCTCCTCCTGAGACTCTTTTCACATTTGATTATTCATGCTGCAAAACAAATTTCAAGAGAAATGAAGAAGCAAAAAGTTGAAGTCACTTTACATCAGCTGTAAATACCCATCCCCTGAGAGCAATACAATGTGAAGAAGCTCCATAGTTTGAAAACACAGTCAGCTTTTATTTCAAAAGGCCTTAATTCTTCTCTAATTTGTAAAGAAAGCATTGTTTTTCTCATACACAGTGGCACAGTATGAGAACGTAAACAATTTTTTTAGAACCCATTTACTTTAATTGATACTTTATTTAATAGGCAGATGTTATGGAATTTTAGTATTTTCGGGAGTGGTCTGCAATTTTATTATTTCCAAGTCTCTTTTTCTAGTATTTCCCAAATTATAAACATCTGAATATAGTTATTTGGCACTGAGGAGAGTATAAACTGAGCTCATTATTCCTTCAAAATAAGAAGGTAGCTTTACTCACTTTCAATAAGATTCAGTGAGTAATATTAGCATGACACTAAATGCAATGAAATGGTGGTGTATATAAAACCATATTTTATTAAAACAGAGAAAAAAAGCTTGACATTCTATGAAACACCAAGTTGAAAAGGAGCTTGGGAACACTGGTGTCTGACAGCTTATGCATCCAATTACTGAGATGTCACCAGAAATACGTGGGAATAAAGTAATGAGATGGCAGTTTCTATAACAAAGGGTAACATTGTCTTCCTACATCTGGATCACCAGTTTCATGCTATGTATAAATCTACATTTTCCTGTTAACTCTTTATAGTCACCCAGATCATCAGATCAAAACCCAGAGTGCAGTAATAAAGATATAATGAAATTAATGAGCACTAATGACCACTCTCATAGCCACACAGGACCTTATTAGTGTATTTATATTGCCTTCATAGAAGTATGTGTTACTTTAAAGGAGATATTCAACGTATTCTGATCTGGAGCTGAGACCACTATCTGACCCCAAAAATTACATTGAGGGAGAGAGTCTTGTCTCTTTTTGCTGTTTTAGAAATCTCATTTCTTCTAGTCACATCAGCTCTTTTTAATGTGTTTTCCTAGAAATTTGCTTAATTTTCCTTTGCTCTTCTCAAATTTAAAATATGACAGGTGACACATTTAAAAGCAGCATCACACCAGTGATTCAGTTCAAACACAAACTGAAGTTTTTCAGAAGAAAATATTTTTTTTACATGTAATGAAGTTTGCAGCTGCCCAGTTCTGGTCAGAATTTAAAATACAAAGGCCCATCCACTGCAAAGACCTGACTTAATGAACCAAATCCTTTTTTCTTGTTTGTGGAATACCATCCTAAACTACATTGTCCAGCAGTGTTTATTTAGATACATAACCAGCTAAGGTGCTTGACAATAAAGAGACAGTAGAAGTGTCCTAAAGCGGATTGTCTCCCTTTATGGCTTTACATTTTCTACTTAATCAAACCCCAGGACACCAGCTGTATGGTGGCATTCATAAAGAAATGCACGAAAAGCAGCCAACAGGAGGTGAGAGTGCACTAAAGTCTGTGGTCACAGCATCACGTTGAAAACCTCTGGGCTAAGAAGACTACAAACACAGCACTGTTATGGTGTGCCAGAAGGAAACAGCTATAGTGATGAAAGCCTTCATTTTTAGCAGAAAGGTGATGGGTCTAGCAAAAACAAGATGTTCGTGCTTTTGCAAATTTATACATCTTCCAAAAGATGAGCTGGTGACTGTGTGATGAGATTGTCAGTGGTCTCAGGTATCCATCTAAGTTGAGGCATTATGTCCTGTACTGTGTGCCAGGTTTCTAAAAAGACTCACAGCACCGCTCTAGTTAGACATGCCATAGGAGTAGTTGCATTTTGTAAGTATGTACTTTTGGCCCATATTCTGTCTTACTCAAATTTTCTCCATTCTCATGCCTGTGGAGAAATAGCCACTTCTGGGTTGATTTTGTCATCAGCAGTTTTCACAGACAGAATTGTTAGAGTTGGAAGGGACCTCTGGAGATCATCTAGTCCAACCCACCTGCTAAAGCAGTTTTACCTAGAGCAGATCGCACAGGAATGTGTCCAGGCAGGTCTTGAATGTCTCCAGAGGAGACTCCACAACCTCTCTGGGCAGCCTGTTTCGGTGCTCTGCCACGCTCAAAGTAAAGAAGTTTCTTCTGACATTCAGATGGAACCTCCTATGCTTCAGGCCGTTCCCATTGCCCCTCATCCTGTCACTGGGCACCACTGAAAGGAGTCTGGTCCCATCCTCTTGGCACCCATCCATGAGATATTTATAAACATTGATGAGATCCCCTCTAAGCCTTCTCTTCTCCAGGCTGAACAGATCCAGCTCTCTCAGTCTTTCTTCTCACAGCTCTTTTGGCCCACTCTTGCAAGACCTCCCCTTGAGGTCCAAGTAGCACGCGTGGAGTTGCCTTTGCAAAGATTATGGAATTAGGCTTCGAAGATAAAATTGTGTTCTAGTGTTTCTAAAGTAATAGTATAACATGAGTCAATGCAGAGCACGTGGGAAAAACCTTCCTCAGTCCTTGTGCCGCACCACAGGGCCCTGGCACAGGCAGAGCAGGCAGCTGGGCCGGGGCCATTTCGCCGCCCCATGCTACGGCCTGTTCTGCCTAGGTCTGGCCCTGAGCCTGCTTCTCTTCACCCTGTTGACTTCATTGCAAGTTGGAGCTCACTCTAGACACATTTATTTCTGCTTCAGAATCAGGAAACTGTTAATGTGTCTTTGAAATAATGGAGGCGCATGTATAAGGAAGTCCTGGGTGGAAATTAGGCTGCAAAGTTTTGTACCAACAATGAAATCAGAGTTCCTTATGGGTAACAGCGGTTTTGGAGCAGTAAGAAGTGATGCTAAAAAATCCCCATGCAGAATTCACCTGTACTTGCTTATATTATGTTAGAAGAGCTGCAGATGTAAGAAGGTGACTATATTTAGTGTATTTGTGTACTATTTTTTCAACACATCCATACTGCTATAATCAAATGTCCTGCACATATAAAGTGTTTCCTAGTATGTCCTTTGCCTTTTTTTTAGAGGAATTATTTCAGATTGTCCTTTCAGTGAAATCTTACAATATTTGAAATAGTAATTACAGAATGCCAGAATTAGTTTTTCTCCAATAATTATGTGTCTGACAATACCAAGCAGTTAACTCATTCTTTAAAGTTCAATAATGATTTCTCCTATGGATTTCACTAGCAGTAATGATATACATTATTTTGCATCACTAATTTCCATGAAGAACAACGAAACACCATTTTATTAGCATCTAGAATCACTTCACTGTACTTTGTTGCATTCTTTTCAAGAGATGATAAAAGGGAAAGTTGAGAAGTCTAGATGAAATTTGCTGCTTTTCAGGCCTTACAATGTTTTGCTACATCAGTAAAGTGTTAAATAGACATTCTGAAATATTCTTAAACTGTTTTAATCATTGCATCATAATTGGGATGATTATCAAAGCCATTAGTACCTGTAAAGTTCCTTAGCTGTTAAATTCCTAGGTATTTTTTTTCATTACAAATAAAATGTAAAAGTAATTTAATCTCCACTTTAAAACTAGATGGATTGGCTAAAGTGTTTGAAAGTTTTTCATTGCCTTTTAAAAATTATTTGGCTATTTAGCTCTTATGACTTCTTTCAGGGGTTTCTAGGGCATCCTGTGAGCAAACATAACTTAAACAACCACACTGTATTTTGGGACTCCTCAGGGATGGCTCAGTTGTTCTCAGGAGTGTTATAAAATTGAATTTTCTGCCCTAGGTGAAGGGATCAGGTCACTAGGTTACTCCTGCCAGGAAAAAACATGCAGCAGAGGTATGGATCAGAGGGAGAAGGGACCAACCCTGGTGGGCTGATACTGTAGGCTCAATGCAGTGCACTACATAGTCATGAGGTAGAGAACAACTATGTAAGGGATAGGTTAATCCCTTTCACACATATTCCTTTCACCTCCACCAGCAGCAGCAGAACACCTATAGAACAAACAATGTAAAACTTTTCTACATGCTGCTGCTCAAGGCAAGCACTTACTTTGCCTAATGTACATGAGTTAGATCAGACACTATTTTTTGAGCTTTTTTTTTCTTTCTTTCTTTGTTGGATTTTTTTTTTTTGTCCTTGCACTGTGCACAGGCACTAGTATTCAAATTAATGATTTATTTCTTCCCCTGCTTACCATGGTGAAAATCTTTGCCAATGGACAGTGTTTCTATCACTGTACAGCCTGTGAAAGAACAAACTCTATCCCACACATGCCACAGTGTGCAAACCCAGAATACCAATCTATTGCTACAATTATACTAGTGTAACTAAGAGCATAAGTGGTTTACTGGCCTATTTGCTATCATAACTGATGCAGGATTTGGCACACAATAGACTTAATTATTTCGTTAATAGATTAATTCCCTAATGGAATCACAAAGCAAGAGGATTATGACTGTTCAGAATTCTTTTCCTTTTCTGCCTAGTCAAGACAGATCAAGTCATCCTTTTAAGTATATTCTACTCCTGTTAGGCATTTAGGCCAAAGCAATTGTTTACTTTATGTGCCTGTAATTATTATGAAATATGCTGAATTGCTAGTCACATTTCACACAGCCAGGAACTGAGGGCCAAATCCATTGGCCTTGCCTGCAAAGACATTACCCCAGGGCAAATTTTAGCTATTAAAATTCAGCCTTATTTAGACTAAGAATGGCAACCTATAGTACATTACAGTTTCAGACACAAATGTGTATTCCTTGAGGATGCATCTGTAGTCTGGATTCCCAGTTCAGAAATGAAACCATCTGAATTACCATTCTACAAAAATTGTGTCTGAACTATTTTCAGCAGACTGCTTGTTGGATCGGGACAGATTAAAAGATATTTCATTAATTGCTGAGATCTAGTTTCCTCGATTGACACTAGGAAAATTTTTAACTTCAAAACATCATGTTAGAACAGGAAACACAAGAATAAGCTAAGCATTCTGGTCTGATTTTGTGTTCTCTGAGAACTAGAAACAGAATTTTGAAAATTGCTATTCTGCATTAAAGCAATCGGGGGTCCTATTAACATCATGTGGATGTCCATTTCCATGATGTTCAGTCAGGAGGTAGGGTATTTAACCAGAGCAAATTGCTCCTGCAGGTGTAAGATTGTAGGTCTTGGATTGGGTCAAAAATCAATAGTAAACATTTCTTCCATATAGATAATGTTCCATAAATGCAGTTCCATTTTTGTTACTGAAGTGAGAATATTCACTCTTTTCATTTCTTATTAATTGTGTACTCTATGTAAAAATAAATTATTTCAAAGGCAGCTTTTGTCACTTCCATTCATCCAGCTCTTTTTGCTACAAGTCAAAGAAAGAGTAAGTTGATAAGTAGTTCATTATGATGTCATTTAAACAGCAGAATGATCTTGTATATTTCTAGAGACAAAAAATAATCAACTTTTGACTTATTGTTCAATACACATACTAATATACCAGGAACTGCCACTAGTTATCACACTCACAGAAATCTCTTTGTTAAAGACTAGCCCACTGCTACATCACAGACTAGTGTAGTCTTGGCTATACTTGCCTGAATCCAGAATACATAAAGATTAATCTCTACAGCAGTCTTTCTAAAAGTGACTCTTCTTTCTGTGTACACTACCAGCATCAGAACACCCGATCACCTTTATGGCCCTGGAGCGTTACCGCTATGCAGCTGGCACGCGGACTACCGTTATGAACACCATCAAGGAGAGAGTGTTCCATGTACCTGTCTGGATTAAACTGGGCAACAAGCAAAGATACGTAGGCTGGACCGCTTTTGAAAGTCTACACCATCAGGTATATATCTGAAGTGCTGCAAAGTATGCGAAGGTGTGAAATAAATTCAGAATTGTCTGGGTTACACTTTCCTCTGTTGATAGGCACTGCTGTCCCGTTGCTTGATAGGATGTTTTCATCAGGAGAGATTCCCAAGCGCATTTATTGGGTAAGAGTAAATAACACTGCAGACAGACTATTTCCCTTTAAAAATTCTTGTTTGAGCAGGGAAGATGGCAGGAGGAGGGAGAGTTTTATGGTATGGGTTTTTTATAACAGAAATTAAAAACTAGTGTCTGGTTTGGTGCTGGGAAAGACAG
Organism: Caloenas nicobarica; assembly: GCF_036013445.1. Taxonomy (NCBI): domain Eukaryota; kingdom Metazoa; phylum Chordata; class Aves; order Columbiformes; family Columbidae; genus Caloenas; species Caloenas nicobarica. Next base: position 24,165,645 of record NC_088245.1, on the reverse strand, counting down.
AACAGAAAAGAACCCCAAACCCAAGCTACCATTAAGCAGACACTTTCCACGATTTTTTTTTTAATGGAATATCTTGAAAAAGACTGTGTAAGGGAATGTAGGTAGCTGCAAGGGTGATCAAATGGGTGCCATTTGTTCACTCGTGAGTGTGGCTGTGTGTTACATAATCTCGTGGAATACAGAAAGAAGTGAAAGTGCCAGAATTTACAGGATGTGACACAGAACAACAGGAGGATAATTCATACTACAGTCCTCTAGCACCTTCTGTACTGAGCTCTTAATTCTGCCAATAGGTGGCTAATCATATTTTTTTATTTAACATAAAGTATGTTTAACACTTCAACACACACCATTCCTTTCAAATAGCATAAGCCTTTTCAGCATTCTTCTTAATAGACTTCCAGAAAGTAAATAGCCATCTGGCCTAGGGAGACATTAAAAGATAGGAGAGGAATTTTACAAACAGGAGTTACAAGAGATGCTTTCCCCAAGCATTCTGAAATTTATTTACCTGCATCTTTATTGTCCCTAAAACAGTAGATTCAAAACACTGTATTAAGTGCTCTGTTTTGCATGGAACATGGCTGATTTACTTTGGCATTTTGAGTTTTCTACAATGCCATGTCCTTGATGATGTGGCTTTCTGCTACTCTGAAGCTTTTAGTGCTTTTTGCACCTTTATTGAATAAGAAAGTCAGCAAGACACATTTTGTGACAGTACCAATTAAATCTTCTCCCTGAAGAGTTTTGCTGGGAGAGCTGTTGATCAACAGGTGGACGTAGTATACAAAAGGTGCATGTCACTTGTCTGCAGCCACCCTAGTTGATGCAAAATGACAGTGAGGAGACTCTTCCATTACCACGTTAGTCACAAAGTGTTTTCTGAAGTGTTCTTAAGGTCCTGACGGGAGAACACACTTGTATACCAGCTTCCAGGTTTGTCTTCATTGTTAAAAGAGCTGTGAATTCCTGTCCCAGGGCTCCTCAGGAGTGTTAACCACCCCAGGATGAGGGTGCTGAGTGAAGACAGGCACTCTTTTGTTATTATGAGATAAACTCACAGAATTCATCTCTGTTTTTTCACCTGATGCAGACAAGTTATGCTTTTTTGGCTCTGCTATATTAACAGAGGCACAAATCAAAATCATAAATGCAGCCACGCCTGAGATTTGTGGACTTCTAACTCTGGATTCAAAGCCATGTCCTGACGCATACTTTTGAATATTCCCCCCACCCCTCAGTTAATTTAAAGATTAGATGCAAAAAGTGACAAGGCTAAGCATGAAAATGTCTAATTCACTTCGATTTTTGCAGGAGGTTCAGCCATGTATAGATGTCCCAGATTGACTCAAGTCAGATATATAAATCTTGACAACCTTCTATTCTTTTCCAGCAAAAAAAGGGGAGCAAAGTATTTTCCATCCCAGAGGTGTTTATGACGTATGAAGAAAAGAAGAAAGACTGAAAAAGATTAAATATTACTCATGCTTGATCTGTATAGAGACCGGACAATCAGGAGAACTATCCAGACCACACAGCTTGCATGTACAGGCAGCTTGCAATCAGCTTTAAATCTGTCAACTGTAAATCCCATCTGCCTTTATGGCAGGTAGAATTGGTGCATTTTTAGGCAGAACATCAAGAATGCTTATGCAGAACCCTCCATGGCCATCTCCTCTGTGCAGTGCTGTAGCAGCATTCTCCACAGCTGTTCCAAATCTGTCTCTGTATGGGAAAGAAAATTGCTTTCCTGTGTGCTCTACAGCTCCTGATTTATCTCCATTTTTCTTCCAGAGATGCTCCAGCTGGGTCAGCTTAAAAGCAGCCATGCAGTCTACTCTGCAGACAGATAATGCAGATGGGAAACAAATACAACTTTGAGACTGTCCTCAAGATGGCTTCTCCATTGTATGGACCCAGCCATAGTCCAGCCCAAAAATGTGGATGAAATGGAAGCTGTCATGTTCAAAAAACACTAGGCAGGGTAAAAGCCAATGTATTGATTAAAAAATCCATATTATGAAGCTAATTAGTAGTCAGGTGGCATTATCTTTGGTATGTTGTAGACTATGAGTTGTGCCTAGAGGAAGGTTTCTGTAATGCTGGCACCATTGAACTGTGAGGTGTTTCAATTCCACTAACCCTGGGCAAGTCACATTTTCAAGGACATGACTGGTAATTAGAATCGGGACTCATTTTCCTTAAACCTAAGCTAAATTTAAATCTAATCTTGCAGCCCTGGGCTCCTTCTCAAGACAATCATGTGTAGTGGACAGGTGTCTAAAATAGGTCAGATGACTCTTCAGAGGTGCTCATCTCTCTTTGTCTAACGTATTTGTCTAACTATAACGGGTGCATAGGAAGCATAGCTTTGGTGTAGATACATAATTTTTCAAGATCTAAAGTTGAGTAAAAATTACCTCAAATGTTGTTAACAAGTAAATACTGCTGGTCTATAAATTACCATTTTTATCACTGACAGCCTGTAGTTTAGCACCAGTATCCTGTGTCTTAATTTCCTTATATGGCTTCCTTTTTTCAACCATTTACCTTTAGGTTACAAAAAAATTTATGATTGCAACTGTTTCTTACTAGGTGCACATACCATTCTTAACAAGGAGATTTCTGAACTTAATCAAAGTTCCTAGTTGCTGTTGTGCCATAAAAGACACACACAGTACTTAAAGTAACTATTTTGTTGCTAGTGTTTTAATAAGAAAAGTCAAAATAGAAAAGACCCACTGTTTCTTTTCTGGTTTGCCTGAGTTAGGTTAGCCCATTGAAAAAAAAAAAAAAATCAGTGGAAGCCTTTTTTGTTGATAAGCTCCTAAATGCAAGACAATCCTTTTCTTTGCATGGTGAGGAAGCATCATACACATACAGCATGTGGCACAAGGCAAGAACTAAACAAAACCCAGTAATTCAGTTGAAAGAGAGAAAAGTAACTCTATCATTTATCAATCATAGAATACAGGACCCACATTCTGGGGAAGGGGATCCTACCTGGGAGTTTTGTAAACCTGGCTCACATCATCATTAACATTAGTCTGTGCTTTAGAGGGTAACCTTCAGCAGTAGATAAAATGCTCAGAGGTCTCTCCTGTATGTCTGGTTCAAAGGCATGGTCTCAAATGCATGTTCTAATGGCTGTTCCTGTCTGTCTGTTCCTGTCTGCACTGGACGTCCCATTCATGTCCTTTGTGAATCCTATTAAACCTTGCAAGGTTGCCTCTGAAGTGAACTGTTTGGTACAAACACTCACAGAGATATTATTTTACCCGCATATGTGCACAGACAGCATATCTCTTCCCAAGAAGACTTCAAAGCCCTACCTCCATAGCTCCTAGGAGCAATGTGGATTTAGTAGCTGAAAGAAAAGCAATAAATGATTTGTATTTGTTATTATTTCCTTAAAGAAAAATATCATCTATTTTTTTTAAATGCCTAATTAACACATACCACCAATTCAAGTTCTTATATCCCTTTTATGACACCCATCACAGTGTACACTTCAGTCTTGAATAGGAAGGGGTGGTTGAAAAATGAAGTTTCTTCACTGGGTAAAAATCTCGCTGGATGGCCAGGACCAAAGAGTTGTGGTGAATGGAGTCATGTCCCGTTCACAGCCAGTCACAGGTGGTATTGCCCAGGGCTCAGTATTGCAGCCAGTTCTCTGTAATCTTTATCAATGATCTGGCCGAGGGGATTGCGTGCACCCTTAATAAGTTTACAGATGACACCAGGTTGGGTGGGAGTGTTGATCTGCTGGAGGGTAGGAAGGCTCTACAGAGGGATCTAGACAGGCTGGATTGATGGGCTGAGGTCAATTGTATGATGTTCAACAAAGCCAAGTACTGAGTCCCGCACTTGGGTCACAACAACCCCATGCAACACTATAGGCTAGGGGAAGAATGGCTGGAAAGCTGCCTGGTGGAAAAGGACCTGAGGGTGTTGGTCGACAGCTGGCTGAATATGAGCCAGCAGTGTACCCAGGTGGTCAAGAAGGCCAACAGCATCCTGGCTTGTATCAGGAATAGTGTGGCCAGCAGGACTAGGGCAGTGATCGTCCCCCAGTACTCGGTGCTATTGAGGCCACAGCTTGAATACTGTGTTCGGGTTTGGGCCCCTCACTACAAGCAGGACATTGTGGTGCTGGAGCATGTCCAAAGAAGAGCAACAAAGCTGGTGAAGGGTCTGGAGCACAAGTTTTATGAGGAGCAGCTAAGGTAACTGGGGTTGTTTAGCCTGGAGAAAAGGAGGCTGAGGGGAGACCCTATTGCTGTCTACAGCTACCTGAAAGGAGGTTGTAGCAAGGTGGGGGTTGGTCTGTTCTCCCATTTAGCAAGTGATGGAATGAGAGGAAATCAGTTTTAGATTGGATATTAGGAAAAATTTCTTGACGGAAATGTTTGTCAAGCACTGGAACAGGCTACCCAGGGAAGTGGTTGAGTCACCATCCCTGGAGTTATTAAAAGATGTGCATATGTGATGCTTAGGGACACGGTTTAGTGGGACTTGGCAGCACTAGGTTAATGGCTGGACTTGATGATCTCAAACATCTTTTCCAACCTAAAGAATTCTATGATTCTATGATTCTAAGTGTACATGGATACTCATGGTGGAGTAGTGCCTTCAAGACAAATTCCATTCATCTTCTGTCCTAAGATGATGATCAACTGTAGATACTTATTATTGTTTGTACCAGGCTATAATCTAGGAGCCCAGGCCATAATTTATGACACTCCTAGTCTGCCTTCTAGAGCATGTTGTATTGATAGTTACAGTGGAGATCCTGTAGTAAAGAAGAGCATTTCCAGTTCCAGGATAACCCAAGAATACACATGAAGTGTTCCATCTGGACACCTGCACCAAAACAAAGGACTTCTCTTTCATCTGTACACATTACTGCCCTTCCCAATCATACCATTTTTCTCAGCATTTACCTTAAAACAGAAAAGCCAAAGACAGGAAAACTTTTCAGGCAAACTTTAGAAAAGCAGAAGGAAGTCAGAACAACAAAGGACAATCTGTAGTATTCACAGTACTGTACTCACATGAAGGTTGGCCTCCCATGTGGCTTTGCTTCCTGCCTAGAATTCTGATTCTGTAGAGGTTACTGGAATTTTGTAGTGGAATTTTAAATGTAGGGGACATGGTTGCATCATTTTCTTCCTCTGGTTACTACTAGGGAAATTACATATATGGACATAAAGATGTTTAGTTCATCTCCCCAGAATTACATCAAATTATGTAAAACCTGTGAAAATAAAGGAGATTATTATTTCCAAATTCAGTGACTTCTTGTCAAGCTAACCCAAGAAGGGTACTGACAAAAAAAAGTAAATTGTTCTCTTTAACTGAAAAATCATTAACATCAATGCATAAACCAAAGCCCAAGCCAAATGGCATCATCTTTTTCTAACATCTTCTCTGCACAAGATGTCAAGGAGGCTTGTGCCCAGAGGAGTGGATGTGTCTGCAATGTTATGGGGTCCTGCTGATGCCTGTCATTCTAATGGACCATTAAATTCTGTTACTAATGAGCATACATTACAAAGCCAGCTGTAAGGTAGAATGAGGTTAATAATGTTCTCTAAAAGACTAGGCATTTATTTAGATAATGAAAAACTCCATGTTATAATAATAAGGGTTAAACATGACATACAAAAAGTATTTTGAAAGCAATATAAATACGACTGGCTTTAAGACAGAAGCCAATCCGTAACAGATGACAATTCCCTTTGTGTAGTTCCTCCATAATTCCTCTCTGCTGGAGAGTTTATTGTACCTTCATTCGAAATGTCTGGTCCCAGCTCTACCACTAACAGTATATTGGCATATAGAGGCAGAGAAAGTCTCTTCCAGAAAACAATTTGTAGATTTCTGATGCAGTGTAGGAAAATGCTACTTTCAATAGCCTGCAATCAAAAGACATTCAACAAAAACTACGTAGACTGTGAAAGAATAAGCAAAATACGATCATCCATATTCATGAAAACACATTAACCCACTTACCTGGAGTATTCAATTATTTCCCTATTTATGGATAATATGTGTTCTATAAATGTGAAGAACAATTTAAAGAGTGAGAAAATTGCCTTTTTATGTCCTGGTATTAAACAGTGTCCTGCATGCATGGCTGTCGCTCCAAAATTGTTTAGTTTCCTCCTATCATAAAAGCTCCAGCTATTCTATTACAGTACCTGAATAGGAAAATTGAATTCACAGGATACTATTGAGCAGTTAATGGCACAAATACTTTATTTTAATCATTCAGAATAATGAACAAATGTTTGGAGATGCCAGAGAGACTGGTATAGTCAAAGTCAGTTGGATAGTGGTGGAGGGAAGGAGGTCTTGTACTTATTGCGTGTAGTAGTTGCACAGAGGTAAGACTTTTACAGTGTTTATGAATTTGAATGAGCAAGACATATTTATATTGCTTTCCATTATATATCCAGGAACTGCTGTTTAAATTTTACATTTGTGCCTTCTTAGGAAATAAATTTCTGCAAAAATATTTTGGGTAAAATATTTGAAAGTTGAGGAAAAAAATGAAAACACCTTAAGCACGAGACCTAAAGAAAGTTGGCTTTGGTTGAAGACCTACACTACTGGAAAGCTTTCATTTTTAAGATATGCTTCAAATGACTCAAACACCATATTTACAAGCACCTTTACTATCCTGTGACACATCTGTGTAGCCATTATGCAGAAAGCTGAATGCCAATTATAGACTAAGTTTTGCTTTAATAAGTGAGAAAATCATCTTGGCAGCTACATTACTGATCCCAATAACATTACCTCTCCATGTCTCTGGTTGAATTTCCATGGAGGATTGCATAGAACAATAGCAATGAAATGAGCTAATCTTCCCCATAAATAGAGATGATTAGAAAATGTTCTGTCAAAATTGTGTTAATCAGAAAATGTCCTTTTTTACCTTATATGGAAATCTTTATTTCATTTGATTACTTCCCTCCATGTTTTTGAAAGAAACAAGAAACAAAAAGTGTGTGTGTGTAGGTTTCTTGGGTTTGGTGGGTTTGTTTTTATGGTTCTTTTGGGGTTTGTTTGTTTGTTTGTTTGTTTTAAACTGAAGATGTTAATTTCAGATTATCATAAAGAAATGCTGTCAATTTTTATTGAACTTTTTTTACCAAAAAGTCCTACGAAAATACTGTTTGTATTATTCCAGCAGCTGCACATCTCGCTGTAACCTGAAGCAACTTTTAACAGATTGCTTTCAGTTTTCTCTTTCTTTTTGTATGAGAATGGTTTCGTCTTTTAATAGATAACTAACTGTCAGAGGCAGATGATGTTTGCAAGGCAGGTTATAATGGTAGCACAGTAGTAGTTGAATATTATGGTTTAGTAGCTTATTTATATTAATATGCTTAGTTTTCAGAGTTAAATTTTTTACTATGGCAACTGTGGGGTTTTTAAAAATCAACCCTATTCTTTTCAAATCATACATAGTAAGAAACAGTAGCTACATTCTTTTGGTTTTCATTTTGAAGCTTGAATGAGACTTCCTTTAATGTTTCATGAGATATTTTTAAAATACTGGTATTTTCAATGGAACTAAAGAAGAGCTTGGTAATAAATTCTTTTATGCACGTTACTCTAAGCTAGTTCTTCCACACTTTCTGCCAGCATAACATATGGAGAGAAGTAATGCATAATAAAACTCAGAATAAGGCTTTTTATAGCAGCAGATTTCTTTCTTTAATGATATAACATTTCTGGGCAATTTGTGAATGCTTAAACACAAACACTTCTTAGAACAAGAAGTGATATGCTCAAAGGACCTGGCTTTCCTCTCATACCACTTTTATACTAGTATAACCAGTAACATTTAACCACTTCCACAACAAATCAAGGCCCTCCTTTGTTCAGACACAACCATGCAGTTTATATTTCAAAAATAGTGATCTAGGATAAATTAGAAATAGTTTTGTTGATGAGGAGATTCTTATGGTATACTTGTATAAACACTGATACTTTAGTGAAAATTGGAGCAACTGCCAGCAAGGCGAAGAGCTCAAACTGTCCTTCAGTGTCTAATTCCAGTTTCCTCCATTGATGAAGACACCTGCAGTTTGAATAAATTGGTTCTGAGGTCTTGATTGAGTTTTTCTTACTTGAGGATTTTAAATTATCTATTTCAATTTGGCTAGGCTTCCGTTCATTGTCTGAAAAACAGGGATGATAATGGGTGACTTCAAGGAGAGTGCTTGCATAATATTCAGATTTTGTAATAATTATTATAGTTTATAATACAATAATTCTATAATATTGACTCTGTAATAATTACATATCTTTCTGAGCGAAGACTCTTCTGAGATCATGATGAATTAATCTTAGAAACTCCTAGCATCAGATAAAAGCAACGAACATGTCCATTGTGATTTCCCAGCCTGCACAGATCGTCCCAAATCAATCAGCACAGACATCTCAGCAGCACCACTCCATCTCCACAAATACCAAGAGGATTAATTCAACCACAGCCTCGTGGGGCTGTGTGGAGCCAGTTGAGATCAGAAATGGTGGTGTCACGTTAGCACAGCTCAGTGTCTGAGATAATAAGTCATGCCAGAAAAATTGTTCTTTTGGCCCTTTCATTTACAAACCAAGTAATCCACGTGCAAATAATCAAGAGCTGACTGTACTGTCAAGTTGTTTTGGGTGCATCTACAATCAGAGTCAGTTCCAGCAGGGATTTCATGTAGCTTAGCACCAGTTGGGTGTTTGGTGAAGCAGTTTTAAGTAAATTTGCTCTCAAACAGCATAAATCATTTCAGTCTCAGTTCATGTTCTGCACCTCCAATGACTTTTCTGGGACCTCTCTTTTGGGTGGCTGCAAGAAATATCACTTTGTATCAAACCACAAAAAAGTTCCTCTTGCCTACAATAGATGACCAGGTTCTTACCACAGTAGACTGCATTATTACAATGAGTGATACATTCATTCTCCCCCACTCATTTTCCATCTTCTCCATATTTCAATATTTTTAGTTTAAAAAAAATAAGAGAAAAATTTACAGCTTTGGTAGGACAGGTCCAGAGCCTGATACACAAACAACGGTGTTCTCTGTGGTCCGATTCTAGACAGTGGATTAAAGATGTAAGTAGATGGACTCGTATCTAGTGAATATATGGCAAATAGTAACTTTGAGAGGCCTTTACATACCTATTAGCCAAGGGGAGTTATGAAGATGTCCCAAATAAACAATTTCTTTCTATCCCAAAGATAGCTTCAGGGTTTTCCATTTCATGGCCTGGAATTTTACAGTAGTATGGAAACACAATGTACATTATTTTGCACTGTAAAGCAATGGACAAGTTACAGAACCTGTGAAAGTAATCCATTGAATCACAGCTTGGATCCTTTCCACACTAAGAAACCTGAAATCTCCCCATGGAGTTTTATGGATGGAAGCATTGGTTGAAGCATCAGTGGATGCCAGACTTTCAAGACTTGTGTCAGGAAGAATTCTTTAGGTTAGTGAGTGTGTGACAACATTTGAGAGTCAATGTGTTTGTTGATTTAAGTAACCAGATGGTTTTTAAGGTTTACTTACAGTGTTTAAAATGTTACAACCACCTACATGGCTATTACAAGTCAGGATTTCCCCATTGAGTGGATGAGAGTGGCCCGGACTCTACACTAACAAGGGACAAACCTTAGTAAAAAATTTCTACTATTCCCACATCTGTATAGGTCCTTTCCTTGATACTGTAAATGATATTGAACTTCTCCCTTCTCCCAAATAGTAATAAAATATTTAAATAATACTGAGGACATATTGGCTTAGTATTTCCCACCCAGTAATAATGACATGGGTAAATGCCCTGAAGTCATGTCTAGAACTGTAAACCCCTCCTAGACAGTTGTTTATTTCCAGGGCATGACTGACATCTTGATACTCACTGCTCTAACAAATTACTCCATTAAGTATTTTTCTCCTGGTCATCTTTTTATCAAGCTGAGCATGTAGGTTTGTGTAATCTACAATATCTTGTGGGATACAATTGTTCAAAGGCAGGACACTTCATTTCATGTTGACTGATTATGATTCCTTTCTTCAGCACAGTTATTTCAGATCACAAATATGCCAGCATAGGGAATAGAAATAGCAACTGAAAATAATATATCATCCATTGTTACCAAAGGGTTCATGAGATTTACAGAGCAATTGTAATGTAGTCTGTTGTTTATAAACTGCTTTTCAAAACCATGTTCCTGTTTTTATCACAAAATACACTTGTTTTTTTATTTTTGTTTCACTTAAGGAATGGAGAAGTGAATGTTGAAAATGACAGTAATACAGCAAGCATAGTAAGTTATCTTTGTCATAGCTCTTGTGATTTCAGATCTTCAGCTTTGTTAATTCTGGTCTAGAACTAGACTTCACCTCTCAGAGGTAAAATATTTCATGACTGAGAGGGACAGCTCTGTTTTTCTGTATATCTTTCTCTTTCAAAGCAGGAGGAAGTAACTATGCCAGGCAGAAGGCAAAAATATGGTGAGCCAAGGGGTTTATAGTGAATAAAGAAGGCTGGAAAGTTTGTGTAGAGTCACCTTTAGTTCAAATCATACCCCTCTCTAATGTGATTCCGTTCATCTCCAGGCCAGAAAGAATGATGGATTAGTTGGATTGGGAGCTCAGTTGTGATGCTTTGACTTATTTTCCAGGTGGCAGTATTTATAAAGATCCCTTCTCAGCATGAGGCACTCAGCCATGCCTTAATTGTCTGATTATTCCTGTGACATATATATATCATGCTGATAGACATCACAGAAAAAAAAAACCAAAAAAACAACAAACAAAAACCAAACCAAAAGTAAAGAGACCAAACAACCAAACAACCAAAAAACAGCCAACCAACCAAACAAACAAACAAAAACCCAAAAACAAACACAACAACAACAAAAAAAACCCACAAACAAACAACAACAAAACAAAACACAAAGCAAAACAAAACAAACCCACAAAAGGATATTATTTTCCTATCCACATGACAGTTTTGAGGATAAATTCCTTTAATATTGATTAGGCATTTTAAAATTTGGAGGTAGTCATACAAGTATCTAAGGCCTTAGTTATCTATTAGTTCAGAAGGAAACTAGATTTGAGAGATGGCTTTGTCTCTAGCTGAAACCTATAATTTAGTGAAAACAATGAAACACTAGGACTTGGGTGGCTGCCTAAATTGGAGAATTACATTATTATGGACTCAGTTTCAGTGACAGAGTTGATGCTCACAAGTCTGACTCCTGAAAACTGTTTTGAAGACTAAAGACACTCATTGAGTGAAAAGATTACTTTTGTTCCATCTTAACGAAACAAATATTTTTAGCTTTGGTATTCAAATTCCTCCCCCCACCTCCCCTCCCCTCCCCTCCCCTCCCCTCCCCTCCCCTCCCCTCCCCTTCCCTTCCCTTCCCTTCCCTTCACTTCCCTCCCCTTCCCTTACCTTCCCCTTCCTTCCCCTCCCTTCCCCTCCCTTCCCCTCCCTTCTCTTCTCTTCCCTCCCCTCCCCTCCCCTTCCCTTCCTTTCCCTTCCCTTCCCTCCCCTTCCCTTCCCTTCCCCTCTCTTCCCCTCCCTTCCCTTCCCTTCCCTTCCCTTCCCTTCCCTTCCCTTCCTTTCCCTTCCCAATTCCAATGAATTTTATTCATTGGGTAATCTTTTTAATCAGCAAATATTTCACTAATTTTCTCACACTTATTGCAAATGACATAAAAAGTAAAACATAAAAGTGAACTGATTCATTCTAGAATCCTTAAAAGTATAAAAAGCTGAAAAATCTTATATTTTTCATTTAAATTGTTAATTTTGACCAGTACTATACAGGACCTCTACTCAGACGTATTCAAACATTATTTGAAAATTCAAATAGAAAATGAATTGTAGTCTGTCAATACATAGAATGAAAGAATTGCTTCTTTCAGAGTCGTTGGAGAAAGATTTTCATTTTTCAGAGTATCCCAGAAATATTTCAGAACAGATGCCTGATATTTATAAAGAAAAACTCAATTGTGTCAGTGGAATAAAAGCCTTGGGCACCTGAAAGTTAAGGACTGCAACTTTGCCATTTAGGTACAAAATGAAAATACACAGCCGCTTAACTAAAATTTCCTAACTGTGCATTCTGTTGAACAGGAAATAAAGAGGACTTAGGAAAAAAAATCTGAAGATTTTGTTGGAGCTGGGCCTTTCAGCTGAGCTTTTCTGAATGCAGTGGAGAAAGAGCTGGAACAGGTCAGTACTCCGGGAGAATGGCAGATCACAGCATAGCCTTGTTTCAGGATATATGTAGAAAAACTTGCTTTTGGGTAGATGTTTTTCATTCATCAATGATCCTTTTGTAAGGACAGCAAAGATGTGCAGACACAGCCCAGTGTCCTCCCAAGGTAGAGTCAAAATTCAGAGTTTGTTGATGGTGAGAACAATGACAAGTACTCCTGAACACTTCTTCTCCTGCATGTAGGCTTGGCCAGCGGCATCTCCAAGGGAAGTCAGAATAAGAAATGCTGAAAAAGGACCTGCCTTATGTATATTTGCCTGACAGTAGGTGTACTGTCACCTTCAGTTAATGAAAAGGAAAACTCAAAAATGAATCCAAAGACATACAGAAAGATAACTCTGCATATTGGAATGAGTAACTGACTTTCTCCATGTGGGTACTAATGTTCTTCACTGAAGAGGGTTCATTTTTTTGTTCGTATTTTTGCTAGCAATGCATTTCCTGTCCAAGATGCTAGAAAGCCAATATTGCTTACATCTGAAAGGATTCAAAACCATATCTGCAGCTTTATAAGACTGGCCTAACATGTGACTCTTTAAGCTGTGATTCCATGTTTGCAAAAGTTTCATTATATCCTAGAAAAAGAACCCATGAGCAGGTAAAACTCTATAGCTTAATAAAGCACTAAGGTGATGGAGAAAAACTCTTACCATTCTTCTAATGTGATTTATTTTTTTTCGAAAAGTTGTTTTACCCCAATAATGTGAACAGACTTTGCAAAGAAACAGACACACATATTCTCTCTTTTAGATGAATGCTTTACCTATTCATATACTAGATCATGCTCACTAATACTAGTTGTCTCTGTCTAGCTTCATGACAGTTGCCTTCCATTATTATTTCTTTTTCAGCCTCAAGGGAATACACAGAAAAAGGCTAATGTAGCCTGATGTCTTGAAAACTCTTCTGGGAGGAATATGAATGAATTCTCAGAGGAATAATTCTCCATATTTTTAATAATACTGAATTTTATAATGCAATGGAGAAGGTGCATACTCTTCCAAGAATGTTTTGAAAGAAAACAGAGACAATCTGTGTATTTTGAAAGGAGCATAGTCCTGGGGGTGTGCTTAACTAGTGCTCAAAATGAGTGTTAGATAGCTCTTAGGTTTGTATAATCATAAGAGAGTAGCAGAGCTATTCAGCTCTGTGAAATTTAAGATTCCAGCAGTAAAATTTCAGTGAAAATTCAAATGCAAATTCTGTAGCACCTGGAGACTTTTGGTACTTCCCAGGCAGTAAAAAGGGAGTTGGAATACCTATGTTCTGGATAAAGACAACTAAAATATGCCTGATTCCTACATTTGGTGCTTAAGGTTCTGAGTCTAACCGTATTCACACAATTTTATTGCTATATCCTTTTAAATTATTGCCTGATGAATAGTAAGAGAGATCAGCCTTCTACAGGTAGTGTCTGATACACAAGACCCTGCCATTTCTCCACAATTCCTCTCTTGATAGGAAAGAACTGAACAAATTTGGCATGCTATAGAGTGAATGACTAAAATAATTGATTGATATTTAAGAGATTTGCCCTACTTCATGATTTGCTATTAACTTCCTGAATTACTTTGGACTATCACCTCTTTATTTGGATTTTCTATTCACATTAAGCTCAGTCTCATTTTGGTGCAACGCTGTTTTTTCTAATTACTATAATACTACCAACCTAATAGTACTTCCTAGATAATAAAGTGCCAGAGATGTCACTCTACAAATTTAATAAATCATGTAAGATGTAATCTGTACCAAAATAGTATATCTGCTATGATACCACAATAGTCTGGTCTGCTTTGGAATTAGAAACAGATGTCATGTTACATTAGAAGGAAAAACCTGGCTAGCAGGGAGTGGAGTAGAAAAAAACCAGGATTCTTTACTATTACCATCTGCTTTTTAAAACCTTGATGTATATTTGTTTGGTCCTTAATATGAAATATGTTACATTGATATAGTTTACACTTCCACCACTCTGAACAACTTGAGGCACAGGTTGGTATTTTCAGTCTAATATTTTAGTTCAAATAAGTAAACACTCTGTAATGAGTTTCCACAAATTATGAGTGGGAAGAGACTTCAAGTGAGTCATCTGTAGTAGCTCATCCTCCTGAGTCATAGTAGAAGCGATGCAAATATTACTTGGCCGTCCCAGGACTAGCTGTGAATATTTCAAATGAGTTTACTTCAGTCAGCTTCCTTGTAATTGATTCTTCTGCCAGAAATTATTACTAAGCATTCTCTAATACTACATGACATTCTCCCTTGCCAGGGTACAATTCCCTTTCTTCTCCTCTTCTAACAAATGATAATGGCTTATGACATCAGATTTCCTCCTTCTAAAATTATGTCGTTAGTATAGTGGGTTTTTTTTCACAATTTATTTTATAGAGTATTCATATTCTCTCATTGCTTTGTTCTCTTATCCCACCCTCATGGATCAAGTTTTTAAGTATCTTAGGAAGCTTGCTGCTTTTCTCTTGATTCTCTGCAGATTTCTGTTCTCTTTGAAATGGAGCATCCCAAAATGTGGATGTTATTTCAAGTAAAGCCAAAGCAGCACTATTATACAGGTGTTTCCATCAAACTTGATTTACTGCAATAATCCTATTGATACAACCCAATACAGGAACTGCCTTTTTTATGATTGCTGACTTATCCTAAATTTATATTTACTTTAATCTTTGCACACTCCTTGATGAACCCAATTTAATTGTGTTCTTGTATTTGATTACTCTCCCATGTATGAACTTATTTCCATTTGTCTTAATGGAATGTCCTCATTGATTTTAGACATTTGTTCCAGTTTAAGAAGAGTATTCCATGTTTTAATCCTAACCTCCAAAATACTTTAGATCCATTTCAATGTTAACTTTAATGTATAAAAGTTATACTTACTTTACTGCATCCCTCAAGTTTTCAGCAAAATTTTGCTACTCATTGGTGTCAGAACTATTTTACATTAAATTTGCCACTGGAACATCAGAATTACTTTATTTGATTTCTTGGAAAGTTCCATACCTACATTACAGGATTTCTATCTAATTCCTGTATGCCACGTAACCATATAAAATTTTCAGATTTTCCCTAGCAAGTGTCTTCAGGATCAAAGTAGTCACTTAGACTGAAGTCCAGTGGTGATATTTTCTCCACCTCAAAATGCCACAGTCAAATATGTCAGAAAGAAAGAGATGTTCTGCTCGCCGAATAAGATACAAGAAGCAACCAGTAGCTCTCTCTTATTCAGGAAAAGCCTCTGCCAGTCTTTTTCAAATGTCAGTGCAAAACTGACAGACATTTATCCCTCTCAACATCTTGAATTAACTTATCAAAATGCCCCTGCTCTATTAATATCTTCTGCATTGTTATTTCTGCTTTCCTCATAGTTCACTAACAATTGCACTCAGTTTCTTGTTCCCTGCAGTACTCTTTTCCCTCCACACTCAAAGGCAAAATTACGTAATGAAAATTTTCTCTGCCTGAAAAAGCATCTCATTCCTCTCATTGCTTCTGCCTTATTGATTAGTCAACAGATCCAAATTCAAGTTTTTTTAAAAAAGGGCCCTATGCTAGACTATTTTTTCAGCTTCCCAATTAAAAAAAACCTTCTGAAACCCATTTAAACAGGAACTGGATTCACACAAAGAATTTCTTAGTGGCATGTTAATTTCATTAGTATTTCTTTCTTCTTTACCAACATACAGATAGATCCAGTACCAGCCTTTCAAAAGTCAATCTTACTCTACCATCTTTACAATTCTAGTTTTAGTATGAGTCCTTCTCAGGGAGTGTTACTTAAATATTAAGTATTTCTGAAGTCAGAAATGTTCAGGGTTGCAGGGGCAGGCTCTATTGACAATGAACTTTGAATTCTTGTTGGCCTCTGCAGACCACCTGACCAAAGTTCTTGTAGAGTGTTACTGAATCTATTAAGGCACAGAGAAGTAAAACATTTCCTTACTTCCCACCCAAAACCACAACCCCAGAAAAAGAAGACGGGAAGATAAAGAACATGAGATGTCTGGTTTATGTAGAAAGTGGTAAAAGCAGAGGCTTTCCTCCCCAAGGAATGAGATACAGTGAGTAGGCACACATGGCTGAGTAAGTTGTTCAATGAAGGATTAAACTACATTACTGGTCTCAAAGAGCAAGGTGAAAACTGAATCACAGTTTGTTCATTGACCAGCCCCTGCAGTAAAGCTTTACACAGAATGAATTGTACTATTAGAGCATATCCCTTCAGAAAGATTCCTTCCTAATGTGATCATCACAAGTAAGGTCTACTGTGGTCTCCTAGAGGTAACAAGGAAGTTTTAGTGATGGGCACAATGTCAGATATGGGACATCTAAGACAAGCAGAAGATTCTCCAAAGAATAAAGGAATTGTCAAAGCAGAATAGAAGAATGGTCTGGTTTAGCCTATGTGGTCGATCTGGCTGTCAGCACAACCAATACCAGAGAATAACAGAAGAAACCACACACAGAAGAGTTGCCTAATAGCATGTCAACTGATGGCTGTCTTATCTCCCTAAGCGTAACATTTTATACTTCAGAATTTCTGCCCCATGAATTTCAGGGAATATGTTCCCTTAGTTGTGGAACCAGACATTGTTTAGACAATATAGAGATCATAAAAATGTTACATGGGATGTAGATAATTTTATAACATTTTAAGTATGCATAAGATTATAATGATTATACTTTAAATGTATTAGCATAGAATAGACTAGACTAGAATAGGCTGTTTCAATTGGAAGGGACCTACAACGATCATCTAATCCAACTGCCTGACCAATTCAGGGTTGATAAAGTTAAAGCATGTTATTAAGGGCATTGTCCAAATGCCTCTTAAAGACAGAGAGGCTTGGGGCATTGACCACCTCTCTACGAAGCCTGTTGCAGTGTTTGACCACCCTCACAGTAAATAAAGGTTTCTTAATGTTCAGTCTAAACCTCCCCTGGTGCAGCTTTGAACCATTCCCATGCGACCGATATTTGAATACCAGGGAGAAGAGATCAGCAGCTCCCTCTCCATTCCTCAGGAAACTGTAGAGAGACATGAGGTGGCCCCTCAGCCTCCTTTTCTCTAAACTAGACAAACCAAGAGTCCTTAGCCGGTCCTCATCAGACATTCCTTCCAGCCCTTTCACGAGGTTTGTTGCCCTGCTCTGGAGGAACATCCTTCGTAAATTGTGGGGCCCACAACTGCACAGAGTACCCCAGGTGAGGTCACACCAATGCTGAATGCAGCAGGGTAATCCCCTCTTGACAGGCTGGTTACGCTGTGTTTGATGCATCCCGGGATGCAGTTTTTCCTCTTGGCTTCCAGGGCACACAGCTGACTCATCTGGAGTCTGCTGTCAACCAGTTCCCCAAAAATGCATTTCTGAAGAAGGATTTTGGTTTTTGAATTATCTTCAATATTGACCAGTGACTTAGAATTGTTAGTAAATAGTAACAGGAACAGAAAACCACCAACACCACTCTATTTGTTGAATGTTGTCTGGGGAAAAAATATGGTAAAAAGGAAATACTAAATTTAATTCAGATATTCTTGTTGATTCACCACTAAGCTTGTGCTGTTGAATACCAGATGCCAATGCTAGAATAGAACTATTAAATAATGGACTTCTTTTTTAATCAACAATAACACCTGAAAATAATGACATACCAAAAGGTCTTTTACAAAAGAAAGTTATTGAAATTCATGAATTTCATGTTCAGCCTAAAAAGAATCATTGATGTATGGTTCGAATGCTCAACTCAAACTTTGATACTTGCAGTCACAGTTAATTGTCTCTTACTTAAAAAAAAAATGCCAATGCACATATTCTGTTCACTGTATATAAGGGCATGAGGATCTAGCTCCCAGTGACATTTTGATCACATAAAGATACTGCAATACTAAACATAATTGTATTAAATGCAGGGGAAAATTCAGTTGTAAATATTGTGGCAGAAATTGTACCTTGACATATACCTATGGTGACCCTACCAAAGTTAAAGCACAGAAATTTCCCTGCAGAGTTTGGCCTTACGAATAAAATGTTATATGATGTCACATACAGGTATTTTTATCACAATTGGGAACATGAAATATGGGAAAAGCACTTTTCATTCTTTGCATAGAAGTTCAACATCTTCTAGTCCTCCTTTTTCTTTTCCTTTTCCAGTGATTCTCTTGAAGTCCTATTTAAAATCAGTTGGGCTTTTGCCCAATTATAATATACTAATGATTCATGAAGTACCTATTTTAGATCAAAATTGCACCATAAAGGACAGTACCAAGTCTTCTTTGAATCAGTGGTACTGTCCCTGGTAAATGGTTCTTCATCTAATACATTCTATCATTCTATAGAATTTTTAATTGGATTGAGAGATTAAAGGTAGAAACTATGATAGTCAATAGCTATTCAGGTCTGAGTAAGAAGTGATTGAGAGTATCGACTTGTTTTTCTTCTCAAAGTTCTTGCCAGCTGTAAGAAGATTTGAACCTCACAATAGAAAAACAGGACTTCTGCTGCTACTCTCAGTGCTAAAAAAAAAAAAAAAGGTACATTGAAGTAAGCTGTCCCCTCATGCTTTTATGAATTCTCAGCAAAAACGCCATCATTGATTGATAAAACTCAACTTCCTTGACAGATAGATCTAAGCTTGGAAGGGTTGTATATCCATTCTGTCCCTGTCTACCTTGTGGTGCCCTTTTCAAATTTCACAAAGCTTCTATGGTGCTTGTTCTCCTTGGAGGTACAGTGTAGGTGCCTCAAGCCTGAGATCCCATCTCCTTGCACGTCTGAACTGGACTTTTCAGTCTGTGCATGAAGGCAGAGCAGGAAGTAAGGCTTCATAAAGAGACTAAGCCATGCCACCACCCAAGCTGTGCCTGCAGAAAGTGACTCGTTTCTTGGCCTCCCCGGTCATAGCTGCTTCTTTGCACCTAAAACACTCCTAAATTCCATGTAAAAATTGACTTGATCCCACTTCTAGGTTTTAAAATTTTCTCTCCTGACTCCTACAAAATAAATGCCTGGTAACTATTACTTAATACCATCTGCTGCATCAACATTTACCTACGACTTCTGTGCAAGAGCAAAAGGAAAGCATCTTGTAATAGATACTTTTCTGAAGCACATTTCTGTGCTACTGCTCTAATTTATAGGATCTGATTATGCAACCTGTTACTCATTTATAGTATTACTCATTTGGACCCAGGAGAGGAGCTTGTGCGAAGCAGTGATCACAAAGATGACTAACAATCAGGTTCACAGACTCTGAAACTCCTTTTATATGGACATTCCCAGAAGCAAACCCAGAAGGCTCTTGAACCACATGGAGCACAGAATTTCACACATAAAAATGGCGTCATACCCATAACCTCTGTTTGAGCTGAAGCAATTTGCTCAGCATCACATGCTAAAGCATGCTGAAGCAGCTGATAATACACCAGTATGGCCTAAGCCATAAAGGAGATGTTTAGTGTCCTTTAGCCTTCACAATGGCATTGAAGGTAACCCTGCACAACTAATTGTGGGGAAAGAGCAGGGAAACTGGTGGGATTTGGCAGGCACATGCACAGAATAATTAGCAGAAGTCTGAGATGAAGAGAGTCCCCACTGTTAAATATTTATTAGTTGCACCTCAGACAGTGGTGTGATTCTTGCCTTCAACAGCTAATATTTGCCTGGAGACAAAGTGATTCAAACCTGACAAGCAGACGTTACTAAGTGAACAGTGAACCAGTGTCCTAATAATTATTTGCTCATGGAGTAGCTCTTCGGCTTTTCAGTAGCAGGCAAACACAGTATGGTACAACTAAATGATTATATGTTAGGGACTGCAATAATTTAAGATTAGGCAAGAGCTGGAGAACAGTATTCAAGCAGGCTGAAAATCTGTTCAGTCGAGCAAACTATTTAACACATCTCCTGATGGGCTGTGTTTCTGTTACCAGTTGTATGCCTGAAGGATGTATTTATCTGCTTTCCTTTTTTAATGATTTGCTATAGTGCTCATCTTAGTGTCTTTAAATGGCCTCATGCAAATATAGATGTGTTTCAGATGATCATGTTGTTATGAGAAAATAATAACGATATGGCATTTTTATATCACTGCCTGTGGATTTATGTGCATAGTTTTATTTGACCTACAGGCAGAGAGGAATTAAAACAATTTGGTTTTTTTTTACTTTTGTATTTAGAAATTATACGAAAGTGGGCATCTGATAGTCACTCTCTAGGACTTGACATGGACTACTGAACCGCATTTCATTTCTAACACATAACAGACCTAAGTAATTCATTTCCATCCCTCTCCTGAATGAATCGTCAGTAATACTTATTAGGTAAAACCATAAGGTAGGAGAAGAGACTATCTCAATATAATAATTTACTGTGCTAGAACAATCTATTTGGACCATCTTTTCTGCTACAGTCTTCACTTTAAGCATTTAAAGATGGAATTTTTACAACTAAGCTGGTAGGTAAGTGAGAACTTTGTTGGACAAGGTAGGTCAAATTAGATCTTTCATCAACACTGTACACCTGCTATATCTTTTAATGACTATGGATTAAGATATAGATGGTGGTTCTTACTGAGAAACTATAAGAACATTGGTTTTAAGTCCTTTCAAGTCATTTAAAAAACTTTCCAAATTTTGTTATTTTCATCCTATATTCTACCTTCACTTTTATGTCTCAAAATGTTTCAGATATCTTAGAGGGCATATAATTTGCATGTACCATGTTAACACCTGGCAAAATAATGCGTGGCATATGGCCTAATAGCTAGTGAATACACAAAGGCATTTGTCATTACATGAAAAATTAATTTTAAATTCCGGTGTAAATTACTGGCAAGGGGATGTGACTTTCCAGCTCACATACACATCTCTGTTAACAAATTGCATTTCAAGAACAATGAAGTATCTGCCATAACAAAAAACTCTCTTGCTCACTCTGCATCTGCTGATAATTTCTTAACAAGGCTACTAACTTCGGTAAATTTTTCAATGTATAATTTAAAAAAAAATTAAGCTGGTATCATATTAAAGCATGTTGGTGATAATAATTTTTTCAACGAATTTTCCTTTTTATGTGATACATGATACATTTGCTGTGTAAAATAGTAGTGCCTACCTAGTACATGACCTAGTCTAACACAGTCATATTTAATCCAAAAGTTCCTACTAGTGAAGGGAAATAAAAATGAGATGGATACATTCTTTCTGTCCCAATTGCTTCCCTAGGATATTTGAAAAAACTTCATGCATAGCTATTGTTTCCCTTCTAAATTCCTTCAGGCCACTCTTATTATGGAAATCATTGGAAACGGCCTCAAGTTGTGCCAGGGGAGATTTAAATTGGATATTAGGAAAAAATTCTTCATGGAAAGGATTTTCAAGCGTTGGAACAGGCTGTCCAGGGAAGTGGTAGAATCACCATCCCTGGAGGTGTTTAAAAGACGTTTAGACTAGGTTCTTAGGGACATGGTTTAGTGCTAGAGTTAGGTTAGGTTAGGTTATGGCTGGACTTGAAGATCCTGAGGGTCTCTTCCAACCGAAATGATTCTATGATTCTATTGTTAACATTATGTGCCCATTTAATCCTAGGATGAATTATTTTCTGTTTGAAAAGGCCATGGCAAAACAATATTGCACATTTTTTTTTTCTTTTTACTTTCAAAATATTCACATTGAAAACACAGTCAATTCTTTGCTAAACATATAAAACTTGAATAGGGACTTCATCCCTTTAACAAGCTAAATACCACTGGCCTGGTTGTCAGGGTTATAATGCTTCACCACCTTCTCTTTGATTAGCACCTTTGAATAAAAGAACCTAACTTCTCATTTGGACAGTAATTTGAGTCTCCGGAGTTGGAAATGCTGCTGTGTTCAAACTCCCCTTACGAGATGGATTTTTTAACCTGTCCTCACCTCCTCCAGGGTGATCACACAAGGTTTGGATGAATGGCTGACCCAGGACTCAAGCTGCTTCTCATTTTCTGGGCTGGCTTTCAAATCCTCTGAAGAAGTTACCTCACCACAGGTAGGAGATGAGAAATTTGAAGGGTTGTTATATACTGGCAATATTGATGGAAGGCTGGTGGAAAGCTATTGGGCACAGCAGGGCATAATGAGAAATTCACTCTCATCTTGGTGATCTTTCTCATGCAGGCCACAGAGCTTCAACCTCACAGGCAGGGTCACATTTTTTCGGACTTTGTCTCTTTATTTTTGAAATAAAAAGCCAACAAGACACATACTCTTTTTCGAACCATATAATGACATATCATTACATGAAGAACAGAGCATAAGAAGGCTCCTTATTCCTGCTATCCTTCCAGCTTCCTCCCAATTATTTTTCAGGCTTTTTCTTTTCAACATTTTCTGAGGTATTATTTTCTCTTGTTTCCTCCCTTCCTACCTAACTATTAGTCCACTGTAAAGATTTTGTTTTAACTTGACACTCTTGCTGTAATGTTCTGTCTGTCTTTTGTTTTGAATTTGTGACTGTCATGTTTCTTCCCCACTTTAATGTGCAGCTTCACAAATTTTATTTTCTCACTCAAAATTAGGCTTTAGCTGCTGCTCACACCATCACAGTCCTCCAAGTCTACATACACTCGGCTACTTGCCTAGTAGGCCACCTTTTGTTATTAGCTGGAATACATGCATTAGGATTGTGCTAAAGACACCAAATTTGTGCCACTCAGCTGGCAGGAGATAACAGCCCTGTAGGCACAGGAGCAAGTGTCTTAATTGGGGAGATGAAGAAGGTTCATGGCCAGTAGAGGAGAGACTGAGGTTGTCGAGGGAACAGGACAGCTTTGCTGGTGCATTCTTTTAAAAAGAGGAAATCATATATTTCTTCTTTTGGTGGCAGACAGTTTATAATTTTTTTACTAGATATTATCCAGATATTTCATTGAAGAAGATGTATTTCAAAGATCAGCTGAACATTTTCACTCATCCAGTGCACTGGAAAAGAGAATACTGGCAAAAATTTTGTCTCCCTTTCTCTTAATTTATGTCATATTTTCAGTTTCTGAAGATTATTTACTGAAATGTGTTTTGCTAATGCAATAATCAGTAGACCTGTAGTTCCTTCCTTCCTGCTGTGGCATGAAAATCTCACACCAGGACCAGTCAGTCCTATTTTAGGACCAGTCAGTCCAAACAGAGGCATTGAAGTCAGGACTTTAGCCAGCTTGCTTAGGCTGTCTGGTCTGGTCGGTAGTCAATGTAGTGAGTGATTCTTTGGAAAAAGTTTGCCCATTGCATAGACCTGGACTCAGACAAAAACTGTCCTTTTTACTCAGGGATCTTTGGCCACTCCCGTAATACAAATCTTCATTATTAATTGCCCAGATGCACATTTTGCTCCTTCTTCTGTCATTTCTGTCTCATTAGCAGTCTTGTTCCTCCAGGCCTTTGAAGAATAGAATACTTTATGGTTCACATTCAATCCTGGTTTCAAAGCAATGCAACTGTGGATAGTTGCTTAAGAGGCTTCCTTGGCAGCTTTTGGGAAAGCTGGGAATATCAGCCTGAATTGTGGCTGATAGAAACAGAGAAGAGAGTTTTTTCCTTGGAATTAGAACTGTTCCATCTAGGTTGTTTATGCTTTAAAAAGAGCACTTATTGACATGAAACCACTTTCATAATTATATGAAAAATAAAGAATACTGACTGACTTTGAACTAAGATGCAACTTCAAAGGCATAAGGAACCTCTGATAGTATCGAAATGTCATTTTCCTCATGACATAGGAGCTGCTGTCTCCCGTATTGCTGTAGACTGCCATTCTTATACCCCCAAAGGTATACTAATCAATTCTTAAAGAGTCTTGCATCATCTGTGTTTTAGATGTCTGAACTACTGAGTGATCTTTGTAGTAGACACATCTGAAAAAGCAGCATTCACAATACTTATGCATAATTTACAGTATAATTCTTTACACTTACCTAGCACCTTGCAGCTCAGGATGCCAAAGCTCTTTGCAAATATTAATTAATTCATCCTTCCAGTGCTACTTGCAGATAGGGGATACTAGTATTCCTCAGGAGAGGCAGTGGTCAAAAAAATAACGAACGTAACTTTAAGCAAGTCATTGCTGCCTTATAACTCTTTTTTCATAAGCAAAATGGAGATAAAATAATAAAATAATTCACCAAAATCTTATAAAAAATATTATTTTAGCTTTCAAGAGAAGTCTGAATACTTCTAGTGCAAAATATTATTTTTAATGTGGACAAGCAGATGCATAAACTTGTGATGCCCCAACACTTGTATTCAGCTACCAGCCTAATGCATCCTGAAATAAGCAGGAGTTGGACACTCAGTCCCCAGTCACTTTTGAGGGTCTTGACCAAAGTCACAACGGTACAAATGGTTATATATGAATCCCTCCCAGTCCTGCATTGCTTACAGAAGGAATTCAAGGACTCATTGTATATTTTTATTTTTAAATATGAGAGTTACAACTTGTTCCTTGCCCATTTTTCTTTTGTCCTTTAAGACCACTGTCTGATTTGCAAACCAAAGAACTGACATTAAAACTCCCAAATTCTTGAGTTTCCAAGAGCATTTTGACACTTAATCGAGTCTTGCTGCTCCCAGCTCCCTTTATTACGATAATGTATTACACCAAATTGAAGAAGACAAGAAGAAAATTACTTGGATGATATCTTAACACATTAAACTAAGGCCTGCTCTCACTGAAGTCCGTAGAAACACTCCCATTATTTGCTTAATGCTGATGTTATATTCTCAGCCATGCCATACAGCAAAGAAAAGCCAATCACACACCACTGAATATATTAACATCTTAGCAGTATTAGGAACCTGAATTCCTCTGTGCTATGGTGTTCTAATTTGATACTTAATGTCTTGTTAAAACATAGTTTCCTTGTCTATTCCTAAACATAGTTATTCCTGTGTCACCTTCCATTGACTTGAATATTTAGTCAGGACTTTTTGTTTTAAAAGGATCCCGTTTTTACACTTTCACAGGACTGGTGAACAATGGACAACATTTAACTTTAATAATTCTCCCTCCAGCAATGCTGTGTTTCTGTAATAGTCCCAGAGGGCAATATTTATGTCAGTACAAATGCAGATTGGTTGAAGTTTCTTCTAAACTTTTGAGTTTTCAGTTCCAACTGAACTTTTGTCTTCAAAGGTACACAGTCACTTTTGTTTTAACAGATAAGTCGAAGAACAAGGAACTTACCTTTTGTTACCTCGTAGGGAAAAAACTTAGGAAAAATCTTTATAAGACTATTTTAGATTTTTTATTACTTATAATTCAAGTTACCCATCTCCTAGCACATTAAATAATGACAGCTTTTGTAGTAATAATTTAAAAAAACCTCTGGCCTGGAATGCATAAGCTATGTTTGTCACTGAATCTAACTGGCGACATCACGGTAATGAAGCAAGAAAAGGAGAAACAAGTTAGAAGCCTGAGTTGTTTCTGGAGACCATCCTTTTATTATTAGTGTTAAACAATTATGTAAAACTTACTATAATACTGAAATGTTATTTAAGATTTTTGCATCATCCATGTAGTAATCAATATTACTCATAAAATAAATCTAAATATGGAGCTGTTCAGTATGCTGGCATTAAATCTTAATGATATTAACTGATTTATTTGTATAGCTCTATTTACATTTACATTTAATCTATTAAAAATGAGCACCATTTCTGTGACTTAGATTCTTTTGTGGTTTATGACTTTCAGCATTTCACATTGTAGAAGGTCAGCGTTTACAATTTTCCCCTACACACATGTTACTTTTGATAGATTCTACCTTTGTGCAAAATAGGCTTCAAACCATATAATAAAAACAGGACTCACGGCCATCTAGGGCTTTCACCTTGTTTCTCTGACACTCACTTCAGTGAGTCATGTAACTCCGCTACGTTTGATTGATTACATCACTGAGATCCAAGGGGACGACTTGCTGCTCATGTAGGCGTACCGAGCTCTCCTTACACCACCTCACTCAGTTACACATAATCGTACAGCTTCAGACTGCAAAGAGATATATTATGGGCCTGGGACATAAACCAGGGTGGATAGAAATCTGGCTAATCTGCTATTGGTATCCAGGCTGCCTGGTTTGAAGCTAACTCAGGTTTGCGCTCATGAGATACACAGTTTGAACTGAGGAATTCCCTGGCTTGTCATCACAGAATCACAGAATGTCATGACACAGAGGGTATCGAAACTGGAGTAACAAGGATGCTACATGTGGGTTGGACTCTGGGGACAGAAGTTTCTTTCCAGAGGTTCTTTGGGGCTTTCCTGGCTCCCTGGGCTCTGCTGGAATCCTTTAGTGTTAATGGCTGTACTTTGTGGAGACTTCCAGATAGATGACTTTGTTAGGCCATGGTCCAATGTGTGTTAGAAGTGGATTTACCCCACACAGCAACACACCTTTTGTTTAGGTCATGCATGGGCAAATGTCCTCTCTGTATAGGATTTGTGCCGGCTACGTGCTTTTATGCTGGTTTTATGCCAATTAGAAGAGAAGAAGCCTGACCTAGCATAAAGTTAGAGAGATCCACACAGGTAATACTTGATTTGGCAGGCAGCCTGGCAATATGAAGTTAGCTTATTAATATTTTAAAATAAACTTGAGTCAGCAAACTAGGTATATACCACATCAGTGCCTTTCATCTTATGTCAGCCACGTTTTTGATTCTGCAGCAGGATGGGTGTGTCATTATAGTGGATATAAAGGGCAGCAAGGACCATATGCATACAGTCCAGAAGTAGGTCAGGGGCTATAGGTTCACCATAACTAGTTTTCCCAAGTCTGTCACTAATATATGTCTTTCTCAGAGGCAGACTCCCAAGGCGCCTTTCCGGAGACTTTCACGGACACATGCTGGAATTGCTGAACTCAGTATGATTGCTTTGTCCTTCTGGTTGTACCAAATCAAAGTTTCCATTGTTTTCTTTTTCATTACTGTAGTACAATGAGTAAACATTATTTTAGAAGTCCTTATCTCCTCTAAAATGCAATTTTCTTCTTTCAAGGACAAAACTTGTTACTGATACTACTGTTTCACACTGAATGAGACACACTTTTTTTATTTATTGTCTTTATCCTCAAACATTTCTAATCACCCTTCTGAATTCTAATGTTGATGATTCTTAATACAGAATATTTGCACACAGACAGATAAGAAGACACAGACATAAGTATGCTTTCAAATGATTTAGTCATAATGTGACTGTTGACTTTGTTACCTGTTTACTTGGTTTTTAAAGATTTAAAGTCTATTCCAAGGCACAGAGCTCTACCAAAAGCAATTGCAACTTTCACAACAGGGCAAAACTGTAATTGTGTCAGAAATGTTTTTAACTGCTAAATATTACAGTCTCTTTCTGTGAACCTCAGTGCAATCTCTATCCCACATCCTTTGGCTGACAACATTGGACAAAGATGTTTTCAGTCCAAAGTGTCTTGTAAGATAGGTGCTAAGCACCTGACCTGAATTTTTCGGGTAATTAGTGCTCAAAGTCACTTGCTAGGAGAGGGTAATCTAATAGAGGCAAGGTATGTCCATTTCTAAAACAAGCTAGAAAATGGAGTGTACAAATTCATTACTAGTCTTTTGAACCTTTGTGAATAGCTATTTTTACTGTGCTGTTAAAATGTATGTGGTTACCTTACTTTTCAACGTGTAAGCGTGTAACATTAGAGAACCAGAGGGCATAAGAGATGGGGGAGAGAAAAAAAAACACTGAAGTGTTTGTCTTCCAGCAATTCAAATCTCTCTGACTTTGCTGATACATGTTCTAAAAATGGTCTGCTATTAATATATTATATAATGTATATACAAATCCATTAGACCATGGCTATATTCCGGACTGAACACAGAAAGGATTTTCTCTTCAAACTTTCGTCAGGGCCTCATTCTTCTCATGTTCTTACTCAGCTACATTATATTGATAGAAACTTAGAAAAACAGGGCTGAAAGAGACCTCAAATGATCAGCTGTCCAGTTAGCCCGAGGCAGACCATGTTACACTTGTGTCGGTCCTGAACTGGGGATTTGTAAAGCTGTGGTGAAGATCTCCAATGACACACTCCTAAGCCTCCCCAGGCTATCTGTTGAGGTTGTTAGAATTAATCCAAGTGAATTTCAAACTAATCCAGATGTTGCAAAATTGGCCCTGGACTTAAAACTCCAAAGTGTTTCAGTGTGGAAGAACAACCAGCTGTGTCAGGCCTCTGAGGAAATACGTGCAAGACTGAGAGATATTCACATCCTCAGTGGCAAAAACATTTTTATTATCCCACACTTTTACAAATACAGCCTTCCTTGTTTCTACCATGACCAGTACAATGCCTCTCGTCCTCTATCTAATGATCTTCCCTTTAGATCTATCACAAACAGCTGGAGAGAGAAAACACAGTTATATTCTGTAATCCCATGTCAGGCTGCCAGGCATTGCTTTGTACATGAAAAATAGAATGAGTCATAAGAAAAGGAAAAGTGACAGAGGATCCAACACATATTTATTCATTTTAGTATGCACTTTTGTAAAAACTTCAAAAGCTGGAGACAAAGGCATTCCTCATTCAACTACAGTCCCATACATCATGAGCTGTGATCACAAGACTGCATGTGTGTCTCCAATCAAGAGCTTTGGTCTCTTCCAAACCTCTGTTGACATGGTTGCCTCCTGAACCATTCAACTAGCAAGCTTCCTTCAACAAAATATGAATAAGATAAGGGCACCTAATATGAGCACACCCTGGCAATGCAGCCAACTGGCATGGAATGGCCTGTGTCCGTCCTATTAAGTATCTTAATTTTCAGAGCAGAAATGTGTGCAAGGCATATGGGAATGAGGAGTGGTATTTCCTAGTCAACCCAGGGAGAAGTATGAAAGATAATTGTGACCAGGGCTGTTCTCAAAATGCAGCAGTGTAGCATATTGGTACTAATGTCTAGAGAGCTCCTGGAGAAGGCCTATGTTACTCCTATAGACATGAAAACATTTTATTTGCTTCATCTTCTATTCTGTACCTTGTGTCTGTCCTAATCAGCTGGTATAGGCATAGAAGAAATTAGATAGATAGATAGATAGATAGATAGATAGATAGATAGATAGATAGATAGATAGATAGATAGATAGATCGATCGATCGATCGATCGATCATAAGAGCATATTTCCTTTCCCAGAACAGGAGCTCAGTTGTAACAAACCTAATTTAGAAACTCTTGTGGTTTGCCTGAGTTAGAACTGACTTTCCAGGCTGACATACAGATGACAGTCAGGGTTTCTGATTCACATCCGTGGTGTGGGCTGGGAAAACCTGAAGCCCCAAGTCTTGTAATCCAGGGATAAACTTTCCCCATATTTTTGGACAGTTCAGATTTGGAGTTGTGGCTTGGGATTCCCTACTGACCTGATTTATTAGGGAAGTGAGACAATTTAGCTTCAGCATTTCTCTCTTGGGGGTCCTCTGCAGGTCAGAACACTATACGGCCCCAGGAATGAAGTGTACATCTCAGCTTTTTCCCGCTCTCTGAAGTGTAGCTCTCTTCCAGCTGGACAGCCAGCACCTACAATACCTGTACATGTTGCTTATTCCCAGGGCTCTCACAGGAGCTCACTGTAAAGTCAATTCTTTTTAACTTGAGCTCTGATTGAGGTGAAATAGAGAGCAGCTAATGACCTGTGCCAGGTACACCACCCCTTTCCTCTGCTGCTACTCATTCAACTGTTTTAATCAGCTATACCAGGGAAAAGGAATCCTCCTCTCATATTGTGCAGACAAGAAATTTTAAATAGCAAAGTTTAAGGTCAAACAGGCCCATATGTCCACAATACCATCAGCCTTTTATTACTGACTTCTATGTTTGAGATCCTATACTCTACAAGGTTAAAAAAAAGTTAAAAAAAAAAAAAAAGGAAGACAGTGTTTAAATTATTAAAGCCCTCGGCTGAGGTTTTCAAAGGAATGTACTCTGAGGCAGGAGAAAACTAGGAGCTGTATTCACTTTAAATAATTCTAATATTCCAATTAGGAAAGCTGTGAGCTTTTTGTTTCTCAGCTGCCTGAAGACATAGCAGAGTTTGGGAGGCTTTTAAATTCTGGTTTAGGCATTTATATTTACTTCTAAGGCAATGCCTACGTAATATAATTGTTTGCAGTATCTTAGATAGCAAGGGATGGTGAGAAAGTAATCACAATTGTTCAGTAAGTCCAACAGGTTAACTGGTAGAAAGAGACTGAATAAAACCATCAGCAATTGGTGAAGAGGAGGAACAAGTGCTCCAGAAAGGAGTACAAATTCCCTCTGGTGAGCTGCCTCAGCCTCAGAGCAGGATTATTACCATTTCCCAGGACAACCAAATTATACAAGGATGAGAACAAGCAACAATATGCATCACTTCAGAGATATTTTTTCCCTTAAAATGCTGCAGTTAAAAAACCCCTACAATTTGCACTGCGTAGGAATTCCATAGATAGGCATGTTTTTCCCTGTCTCAAAAGAATTTACATATATGTTTTGTGGAAGAAAAAAGTGTAGCTTTCTAAGTGCTCTAGGGCCTGATGTGGCTTCACTTCTGGTTGAAGGCTTTGAGTATTACAAAAATGCTATTAATTATGTTTGAGTTATCATTATTACTGCTGCTATTACTCTAATACGATATATTACCATACATTATTGGATATTAATATTATAATAGCATAAGTATCAACAATAATAAATAGTAATAATATGAACAAAATTAATATCAATAATCTCAATATTCATAATAATATGCTCCAAATGTGAAATAACAACTAGATCATCATCAATAAGAAAAAGCTTTACACGCTAGAATTTCATTCTCAGGGTGGTGAATCAGGGTCACAGGCCTGTATCTAGTGGAGTGCCTCAAGGATCAGTTCTGGGACCAGTATTATTCAATCTATTCATCAACGACTTGGATGAGGGAATTGAGTGTACTATCAGCAAGTTTGCTGATGACACCAAGCTGGGAGGACTGGCTGACACGCCAGAAGGCTGTGCTGCCATCCAGCGAGATCTGGACAGGCCGGAGAGTTGGGCGGGGAAAAATTTAATCAAATATAACAAGGGAAAATGTAGAGTCTTACATCTGGGTAGGAACAACCCCACGTTCCAGTATAGGTTGGGGAATGACCTATTAGAGAGCAGTGTAGGGGAAAGGGACCTGGGGGTCCTGGTGGACAGCAGGATGACCATGAGCCAGCACTGTGCCCTTGCGGCCAAGAAGGCCAATGGCATCCTGGGGTGTATTAGAAGAGGGGTGGTTAGTAGGTCGAGAGAGGTTCTCCTTCCCCTCTACTCTGCCCTGGTGAGACCTCATCTGGAATATTGTGTCCAGTTCTGGGCCCCTCAGTTCAAGAAGGACAGGGAACTGCTGGAGAGAGTCCAGCACAGGGCCACGAAGATGATTAAGGGAGTGGAGCATCTCCCTTATGAGGAAAGGCTGAGGGAGCAGGGTCTCTTTAGCTTGGAGAAGAGGAGACTGAGGGGTGACCTCATCAATGTTTATAAATATATAAAGGGTGGGTGTCACGAGGATGGAGCCAGGCTCTTCTCGGTGACAACCAACAGTAAGACAAGGGGTAATGGGTTCAAGCTGGAACACAAGAGGTTCCACTTAAATGTGAGAAGAAACTTCTTCTCAGTGAGGGTGAACAGAACACTGGAACAGGCTGCCCAGGGAGGTTGTGGAGTCTTCTTCTCTGGAGAGATTCAAAACCCGCCTGGACGCCTTCCTGTGTAACCTCACCTAGGTGTTCCTGCTCTGGCAGGGGGATTGGACTAGATGATCTTTTGAGGTCTCTTCCAATCCCTACATTCTGTGATTCTGTGATTTCTAATGCTGACAAACTTCAAGCCACTTTCTGAGAATTACAATTTTAAGTGTATAAAACTCAAATCAAAATAATCTTATGTGGCATATTATAGCAGATGATATGCAGATGTCACCCTACAAATTACTGTTAGGAAAGAAATGTATCTGTGTGATCAATGATAGGACATTTTTTTGTTAAGGTCTGTTTTCAGAATTAGAGCTATTTAAACCATGGTTTATTCTTCAATATTGTTCTTAAAACTTAAGTGTAAAATTTTGTTTGCATTTGTGATAAAACTATCGATGCGGGGAAATTTTATATTTGCAATTATTTTCCTATTCAACGGCTTTCTCATGGAAATGACATAGATTTGTACTCTGTGAACCATGAAAAAAAATTATTCAAAAATACGTATACTGATATATTGCTTGGTTGCAAATGCATATGCATCCAGTGTAGCTTTTGTCTGAAAATAACAGGTAATTTGGTGAAGTGAATCAAATTTAGAAAAGTCTTCAGAAGTCAGTATTCAGAATTTTTGGAGTACAGGATAATCTAGGTACAAAAAAATCCTGATATGCAAAAATATGTTCATAGACAATCCTTTTGTGCTACAGCTGATAGTGATCAGTTGTGACTTATCGGCCTGCGTGGGCTGCTTTCCAGTCTGGAATGCTGTGGCTTCACTTTGAAAAATGTGGCCAGCAGAGCACATGGGTTTCTGGCAGATCTTTTGGGATGGAGAAACCCTTCCGTCAGCATCTTCATTCTTGGCATAACAACTGCTAAATATCAATGGGTTTAATCATTTAAACTGCTGTACTTTCGTATGTAGTGGGTAATGCAGGTAGACTCATGAGGAATGTGTTCATCCTGGTAAAAGTTATTGTCTTGATCTTGCCTAATTAAAGTGAGTGGCAGTTCTGCTGCTGATTTTGTGAAGAATACAATTTATTTATGAGATAAAGTAAATAGTTCCCTAGCCCACATTTATGTCCTTCCAGCATTATTGCTTATCTGACTGTAGTTTTTTTTCTACCTCATAAAAAAAAAAAAAAAAAAAATCAAATTTAACTTTTTTGTGGCAAGAAATTTCAGGAAGAGTGATTTTTGTTGGATAGAGCTCTCCTCCATAGTTGGTTCTGCATCTGATATATTTAGATGCTACATGTTTCTCCTCTGCACAAA
This sequence comes from Caloenas nicobarica, assembly GCF_036013445.1. Taxonomy (NCBI): domain Eukaryota; kingdom Metazoa; phylum Chordata; class Aves; order Columbiformes; family Columbidae; genus Caloenas; species Caloenas nicobarica. Next base: position 24,132,281 of record NC_088245.1, on the reverse strand, counting down.
AGGTCTAATACAAGAAAACAACCTGTTATTTTGTTGCACAATTAAGCTTTTCATTTATTAAAATGTGAGTTCTTTAGGATGTTGAATTTAATATACACTTTAGTAAATAATGGAAATGGGAACATTACAGCTCTGAAAGCGTACATGAGCTATAAAGTCATATCTACTGTCCAAACTACCAGTTTTAGTGTATTAAAAGTAAGTATATCAGCATAATTATTGCTGTTTATTTCAGTTTTAATGAGGAAACAAACATAATAATACATTAGAAGAAACAAGGCTGACAGGTGTATTAACAAATGGGCTTATAGAGAAACAGATGCAATTTTATTTTCAGCAGGGAGTAAGAAATACATAGTCAGAATCAAACATTTTTAAGCAATATTCGAATATCTTAAAACAAGACCTTCACCTGTCTGAGACTGTTAAGAGTATCTACAGTACAAAATATTTTACGGGGTTTTTTTGTGTCATTCTTGGTAACTATTAAATACATTATTCAAATGGAAAACTTCCTGTGCAGTACAGCAGCCAGCCAAACAGTGTTGAAAAGCAAATGAGAGCAGTTCTTCTCTGCCAAAAAATGTGTGATTTTTCCTGTGCATCAACCAATTTATGATAGACCAAAGGATCAGTGTGTAGCCAGGGCATGGGATATTCCAGCTCTTTTGCTTAATGACACAGGAACTGCAGAAGACACCTGCATGATCATATTTCAAGATAACAGGTAAGATTTGGATTGAACATGCAAGGTCTTCAATGTTGGAGACAGGCTGTAAATAGAAAGGGAATGTGCTGCAGCTTTAGCTCACAGGACAGGAGGCTGTTATCACTTAGGTATGTCCCTGGGCTACCTTGCAAATAAGAATTGAGTGTGACACCTACTAAATCATCCAAATTTTTACCTACTCCTGTAGTTGGACATGCCTTTAAGAGGTATTTGATCTCTGTTTATTTCACAAAATAGTTGTCCTGGTTTTGGCTGGGATAGAGTTGGTTTTCTTCCTAGTAGCTGGTATAGTGCTGTGTTTCGATTTAGTATGAGAAGAATGTTAATAACACACTGATGTTTAGTTGTTGCTAAGTAGTCAAGGACTTTTTAGCTTCTCATACTGGCCTTCCAGCTAGTAGGCTGGAGTGCTGGGGTTAAACCGTGACGATAGTTTGGCATAGATCTTTCAAGATAGATGGGTGCAAAAGATGCTTCACCACCAAAGAATGTAAATACATTAAGTTATTGGAAGCACAATCAGAAAAGTTGTAGACATGCATTTAAATAGTTTCTTCCAGTCCTTTTACTCATTAACAGGAATTTGATCAATTGAATCTCTAGAGTTTCATTCGTTATGTTCGATAAAAGAAAAAGGACAAAGAAACATATTTTTTAAGTAAAAAGTCAAAGTTTTCAGCCAGAGATTTCCCCTTTATATCCTACAATGTCCAAATCTGGATGCACAGAAAAATTGTGAGTCTGTAGACAAAAGTTTTTGTGAGAGTCAAAAAGGTATGTGTTGTTTGTATGGTCAACCAAAGTCTTTCTTTTTCATAATGTGTTTTACTTCTCTTTATTATGGCTACGTAGGGAATCAGGAATTTTTCAAAATCACCTAGACAGATGTAATAAATTCTATAAAAAAATCTAAAGAGCCATATTATTTAAAGAGTACAGTGAGTAAATGATATATTTTGTTAAAGAGAACCAAAGCATTCATAGTGTCTGCAGTTTGAAGAGACCTTTGGTGACCTCAGCAATTCCTATGCAGACAATAGCTATGACCTTTTAAAGAGAAGTCCTTCACTGAAAAGTTGTCTTGGGAGAAAACAGAATACTTAAGACTTCAAGGAAAGACTCTGTTTACTTTTTCTTAAATAGTCTTTTAAATCTAATTTCTGAAAGCAACAAAACTTCAGTGATTGTGCTTGAATATGTGTACCTGTCCACATATTCACTCCTTCCAATAGCCAATGTTCCATCCTTTAATCCACCTAATAAATTCATTCAAATTTGACAGAGTGACAAAGCCCTGAAAATAAGTTGTAAATGGGAGTGATCTTATTGATTGTGGCTGATAAAGGGGTTGTCATGTGAGTTCATCTTATTAGACACTAGAGAATCTACATTGGTTAGGTGACCTAATAAATGTTCTGCTCACAGGAGAAGCTTCAGCTGGAGTTTGCAATCAGAAGGGGCCACTGTGGTTTACACTGCTTTTTTTTTTTTTTTTTTTTTTTTTTACCTGCGCATTGGCTTGCCTCTCCCAGTGGCCACTACTGGCACTCCAGGGTCCTTGGCCATTCCTGGTCATCTGCTTTATCCCATATCAACAGCTCTAGAGTCTTCCTCTCCCACCATTCGAGAACTTCAGTGCTTGTCATGGTATCCTTACTTAAATAAGGTGTCAAGTAGTAAGAATAACAATTAAGTGCTGTGTAACAAATGGGATGAAACCATTCCAAAGCTCAATCATGTGTTCATGACTCTCTGACACACTTGTCAGTTTTTTAGACACCATACCCTGTGTTTTTCTATTGTATCAAGTATTGTTGAACTAACTTGTGACTTTTACAGATCCATTTACTTGAGTATTAGTCACTATCAGCATTACGTCTTTGATTCATGCATTTGGTCACATAGAACTTATTTTTGGAGATTTCTTGTCCTGTTTTCCGCATCTTCCCTTCTATGGCTACTTTAAATCAGATGTCATATGGGAAAACCACAGTGATCCTGTTTAGAATAAGGATTGTTCAGCTACCTATTTCAGTCACCTTCTTTACATCCCACCACTTCAGCTGCAGCATGCAGACACTTAGGATTCCTGTCTTCATCTTCACATAATCTACTTCAAGCATAAATCTTGAGCATATTTTTGTATATTTTGCTCTAGTCTATCTATGTATAAGCCATATATGTATGTCTAGCAGTTTAAAAATCAAGTAGCGTAAGAATCTTTCATGTCTGTGCTGAGGTACAAGAGCTGATTACATTAATAGGACTGTGCATGGTGTTAACACACAGTAGCTTGACACACGTGATTCTAAATTTAGAGAGGCACATCATGACTAAATTTGTGTCCAAGCATGAAAACTTCATGAAAAAGTACCATCAAGAAAAAAAAAAAAACAGTTAGAAGGTTTTTGTTGAAAGCTATATGAAACAGCTGGATGAATTCTTAGCCCCTGCCATGCCTTTAGTATGGCTTTCAAAAGGATACAGAGTATTTTCTGATGTCTTTAATGAGATATCCATCAAACAACTATGAATTATTACCAACAGAGACTCTCCATTTCTCTTTCACTCTTATGAAATCAACATGAAGATATCTGAAGACTGATTAGATGAAATCACAGAGATTTGTGGAGCCTGGAAACATTGTTTACATGCTACTATCTACAATTCTGTTGTGATCTCTAGAGTCATTAATCAAGATGGAGCTATTTTCTAGGGTCAGACAACTCGGATCTTTCTGATATTTTTATGTAGCAGCCTCCTCTCTTGCAATTCAATAGCGGGAAATGATAAGATAAATACAGGTGACTGATAAAGCACAGAGCTAGAACTCTTGTATGGGAAGTGAAGCAGAAGAAATTAAACACATAACTGAAGGTTGCTTTTATTTGGGCTACTTTTGCAGTACATGCATAATAAATAAGAAATTTTTAAAAATTACTATTATGTAAATTTATTATAAATTTATATATGCACATTTATTTTATAAGCATTTGAAGGCATTTGCAGCCACTGGCAATCAAAGCCTTTACAAGGAACAAAAATGAAACATATGGGAACAAGTGCCATCCTGTGACACACAAGATGACACCTTGTATGACACACATTCCCATGGAAACTGACGCTTAAAAATGTTTATTGATATTTTTAAGAGCTGCAGGTTTTTTTATTTTCATTGTCAAGACTAAGACACAGGAGTGACCTGCTGAAACATACTGCTGCATATTTCACTAGACATCAACACATAATTCAGGCATAAAGAAATGATAGTCTCTCCTCACCATTCATCAAAGAGAGAACATTTCAACAGTGTGGTAATGCTTCATACCATAAAAATATCACTACAGTGATAAAAAATACTATACTATACTTTTATGATCTTTTTTGTCTGCTTTTCCCTGTTCTAGTCATGCTATCAATCCAAAAAAAAAAGAGTTAATTGTATTGTGAATTACTATCGAAGGCATGCAACCAAGAAAAGTTTCACACCAGTAAGAAAATACAAGGGCATGGACATATTCCTTCACCTTCAGAGGCTGCCAAGGAACAGAAAGAATTCCTCATTGTGGCATTAATTTTTTGGCACACTTATGTGTGGCAAACATAATCTCTTAGAATAGAATCATAGAATCATTTAAGTTGGAAGAGACCTTCAGGATCATCGACTCCAACCATAACCTAACCTAGCACTATACAACCATATCCTAACTCTAGCACTAAACCACATCCCTAAGAACCTCGTCTAAATGCCTTTTAAACACCTCCAGAGATGGTGACTCCACCACTTCCCTGGGCAGCCTTTTCCAATGCCTGACAACCCTTTCCATGAAGAATTTTTTCCTAATATCCAATCTTTAGATTGCTCCCCTGGAGCAACCTGAGACCATTTCATCTTGTCCTATCACTTGTTACTTGGGAGAAGAGACCGACACTCTCCAGGCTACAACCTCCTTTCAGGTAGTTGCAGACAGTGATAAGGTCTCCCCTCAGCCCCCTTTTCTCCAGACTAAAGAGCACCTGTTCCCTCAACTGTTCCTCATAAGACTTGTGCTTCAGGTCCCTCACCAGCTTCGTTGCCCTCCTCTGCACTCTCTCTAGCATTTCAATGTCATTCTTATGATGAGGGGCCCAAAACTGAACACAGTATTCAAGGTGGGGCCTCACCAGCAATGAGTACAGTGGCACAATCACTTCTCTAGCTCTGCTGGACACACAATTCCTGATAGCAGCCAGGATGCTGTTGGCCTTTTTGGCCATCTGGGCACACTGCTGGCTCATGTTCAGCTGGCTCTTGATTAACACCCTCAGGTCCTTTTCCACCAGGCAGCTTCCCAGCCACTCTTCCTCGAGCTTGTAGCGCTGCCTGGGGTTGTTATGACCCAAGTGCACGACCTGGCACTTGGCCTTGTTGAACTTCATACAATTGGCCTCAGCCCAACAATCCAGCCAGTCCAGATCCCTCTGTATGGCCATCCTACCCTCCAGCAGATCAACACTACCACCCAGCCTGGTGTCATCTGCAGTACCAGGGTGTACTCAATCCCCTCATCCATATCGTTGATAAAGAGATTAAACAGAAGCCAGCCAAACAGAGGAATTCATTGCATGGATGCAGGTTTCTTCTCTATTTAAATGAATGCCAAAATCACATCTACTGAGTGCTTTTTGTAAGTGAACAGGGAAAAGGGCAGGCAGTGGACCCACTATCGTTCTGCAGCTTTCCTACTTGATCAATGATAAAAAAACCTGAACCTCAGTTCCTTGCCATCAGGCTACAAAATTATCCACTTTATGTTCACTGAGTGTGCCAACAGCGTCTTTTTAGACTGTGAAGGAATTAAATCTGGTTCCTAAGACACCTGGTGTGGATGTGCCCACATTCTTACTGTTCAAAGCCAGCAGCTCCTGCAAAAGGCTGACTTCAGCCACACTCTCTGTGGGCCCAGAAGAAAACTGGCCTGTATTAGGAGGGAACTAATTCACTCCACAGAATAGACCATGAATAGAGTGGTTTAAGCATGGTATGGAGACCAGGAAACTAGTAGCTATGCAGTAAAACAGATACAAAAGTGAAATGACAGAATAGAGACATTTAGTAGATTTTTATACTGAGTACCAGCTTCAAAAGTGAGAATGTGAGGAGCTCCTCAAATTTCCCTAGTTAATTGTTTAGATCAGTCACCTGAGGTTTAGGGGCAAGTCTCTTCCTCAAAATGGGACAAGCAGCAAATACAAATCCACATCTCAAAGACTACTCATTACATTAATGGATATTGTGGGTTGACATTTTGGTTTTCTCCCCAGTGCATACCAGAGGATTTGTGCACTTACCTCTTGAGATGTTTTCAAATGACATGCTTCTTACATAAAAAGGCACCTGCATGACCCGATATAAGCATTTTTAAACAGAAAGACAGGAGTTGTAATATTCAGTGATGCAAAAGAACCTGTAAGGACTTTGCCCAAGGCAATATCTTTGACCTAGATTTGTTGCCTTTGGTTTTTAGACAAATTATGGTTTAATATTCAGCAGCTCTTTCATTTTGAGTTGTTAGCTGGGGACAGTATCACCTATAAATAACTTCAAATAAATAAGCACAACCAGACAGGAACAAGTGTGGTTGAAATGGAAATGGGATATATTTGAACGGCAGAAATAAATAAAATGAGGTATCTACCTAGTAGCTCTGCTGTAGGAATTTAATACCTTGCAATGACTGATGCCATGATAGACCTGAGCTGACAATTTTCTGTCAGGGAGATATTAGTCTGACTTAAATTATTCCAGACTAATAAGCACATTAATATTGTGTTGCTCACTTATCTATGTCTACAGGTTAACAGAAAAAGGAAAGAACAAAATTATTAAAAGGTGAAGCCAAAATACTTACCCAAGTAGTTCCTTTCAGCTGGAAGAATATCTTCTCCTGTTGGTTTTTGCTTTAGAAAATAGTCATTATAATCAGTAATTTAAATGGCAGCCTCCATTATATTTCTTTGGCACTATACCTTTATAGTTTTGAGGTCAAAGAGGTAAACAGCTGTGGCAAATGAATCCAAACAGCTAGCCTTGTAGCTCATCATGGGGAAGAAATGGATTGTGGCAAGGCATCTGTAAAATTTCCCTAAGGCCATCGTGATACAGTAGCTTAAAAATGACATATAGTTTTGCAGTGATCATTTAGATCGGGTTAACAGAAAGATCGTTCATTGTAACAATGAGAACAACAAATGGAAACAAAAAAATACTGTTGCTTCAGCAGAAACACACTTACTTAAATTGCATTTGGTCACCCCCCAACAGAGAGGAGAGAAAACCTTTTAGCACTTTTAAAAGTGAGAGACAAACAGCCCTGTCGAGAGCCAAGGGTTTCAGAGGTGAGGGCAATGTGTGAAGCAACCCGCACCAGCCCAGCCAGTGGTCCCAGTTCCCTGCCCTGCTGTTCCTTTGTGCTCAGGAAGATGATGCTTTTATGATGCAAATGAAGGTCGACTGAAAACCACTGCACCGATCTTGCTCCTGACCACCTGCACCATTTTTCCTCCTCTGAGACCTGGGAACCCCCCGATGGAAAATGTATTCAATTTAACTGTGGCTGCTCTTGGTGGCTATGACAAGGCTCCTGCTTCTCTGCAGAGATCTCCTGTATAAGTCGGTATAGCCTAAGGAGATCCGAGGACTCAAAGACAAAGAATGCCTATTTCCACCAAGGCCCTAACACATCTAAACTATAGCAACTGCAGAATTACTCCACTTGTTCACTCAGAACTGTTTTCTTTCTTTTCCCAAAAATAATTATCCGTGGGTTAGGGCGGGGCTAGACTTGGTCCTGAGTAGGGAGCCCTAACGGTGATGCAGATCAAATGGCACAACCTAGTCATTTGCCCTTGCTATGGTTTGGCATATTGATACCATAGAAGCACAATATTTCTCATTCTTACATAAGTGCTTTCCTGTACCCGCATGCAGCATTGCCATCAGCAGGAGCTGGAAGCCTGTGCTGCCTGGAAAAGGTGTGCAGTGCAACACCCAGTACTGCCAGGGGATGCAGCAGGGGCTTTGTCATCACAAGGAGAACTGATCTCGATATCAAAATGTGGTTGCAGCCACTTAGACACTCTGCAAAGGGCTTCTGGTGCTGATACTTTAGTACCTGAAGTGTCTTTTAGATCAGAACAATCCTGGAGTAAAACCCCTGCAGCGTACACTTGTATACCTGAGATCAGCCTCCAATTCTAAGCCATGGGTGCTGAAACGTATTATCAGCATAAATGACAGTTGAAATGTAGTAAATTTTACCTTTAAGAGAGGATATTTAGAAGACTATACAATATGTAATGTTCTAAAAAGAATAAAAGCCTCTGATGAATTTATATTAACTTGCTTATTGACAGCTAGGGCTTTTTTGCTACTTACCAGATGTTGCCTTTCAGCAATCTTCTATAGCAGACTGAAGAAAAGGTACTGTTGAATTTCATAGTAAAAATAAACATTGAAAGTAGAAAAACATTATAAATAGAAAATGGGTGAAAAAAAAATCAGCACTATCTTTAGTTGATAGTTTTAAAGTCAGAAGGAATACTTTGCCTAAATGACAATGATGTGTCATCCTGAGATCACAGAAGAGACATAGGCTAAATGGAGTACGTGCATTTGTTAGAGGATTGACTGCGGGAGGAGGAGGAAACACTAACAGAATTCCAGCTGAGGAAGGAACTACTGGTAGTTATCTTGTATTGTCATCAAAACCTATATGTAAATACCCAGTGGTGAGCTTATGGATGCTCAGGTTAGAAAATTTCTGTTCAGCTTCAGAAATTGAGTGTGAAAGAGATCCAATCTTTTGTTTAGTTATTCCAGTGTAACCTGAGCCAACTCCATTTAAATAACTAGGTTTATTTGAACATGTACTAGCAAAATTATGAAAGGTTTGTTGAGGTTATAGAGTTGCTGTTTTCTTAATGAGTATAGCTAACCCTAGAAGTAAATGGAAGTGCAGGAGTCTTCATCTTGACTAAACAATTAGATCTGCTTCTGCTATGCAAAATTGAAGCAGGACTTCTGCGCTGGACTAACTGGATAAAATGGTGTGGGCTCATTATACAACAGTTAGCCTTCTTTATTGCCTTTCTGTCCTTAGGTCTTTATGTCACTGAATGTTTAGTTCTAAGGTAAAGGAAGAGACATTCCATTTTCCTGCATAACACACATTAAATTAGTTAGCAGATATCTTATAGCTTATATAAAAAAGTTCAAACCTTGTCTCAAATTAATTTTTCTTCTTAATTTGAATAAACAAATTTTCTCTAGAGGCAAACATTAATCTTACCTCATAATGTCCTTCCTGAGCTACTGATTGTTAGGAATGTGTCAAGATGGAATTAGTTTTGCCCATAAGGAATCTCTTCTTTTAATACTTTTGGGTTGACACTAATATTGGTTTAGATGCTAGAATTAAGAGAACAGTTCTCCTCCTCCAGCAGGGCCAAAAGCTTGACAGAGTGACAGTGGCTCTGTGGTAGAGCAGGTCAGGTAAGCTCTGATGAAAAGACCTTGGTGTTTCAAATGCTACTCTGCTGAACACTGAGTATTTAGTTTAAAATACTTCATATTTTAATTTTCACTGTGTTTGAGATTAGTTCCAAGGGATTCCCATCTGTGTTTTTGACAGGTCCATCCCAAGGCAGAGTTTTGCAGCTGGCTGCTGAATGGGAGCAGAGAAGCCCACAGTAATGCTCGTTTTATCAGCCTCCAGGTTCTGACAGCTCTTGTTTTACTGGCAGGCTGCTTTCTTTTGTGACTTTTATGTTGAGTTATTTTCAGTTAAGACCCAAACCGCATATATATGTGGTAATGTAGTGAGCTGGAGGTGCTTATTGGCTTCTTAAACTCACCTACTACTCACTGAACTCGAGCTCTGATTAAACAGGGTTCACTGTGAGGTGTATAGAGGACAACGCGAATAATTAAAATTCTCCAGGTGACAAGAAAAACAGAGATGAAGAATAGCATGAAGGAAGATGACAAAGGAAAATAAAACAAACAGAAAGGAAGAACAAGAAATTTTAGGAATTCTTAAAAAGTAATATGGTGATTGACAGTAAAACAAACATTAATCTCTAACCAGAGAGTGGTGCATTGAAAGTAGAAAGAGGTAGATTTGGGGTGTGTTTTCACTTGTTTGACTGCCCTCTGACAGATTCAATGTAAACCCACAACTTTGCATTCCTTTATACGATTTGCAGCATTCAAATCTCTATAGAGTGGAGATTTGCTGGCATGGACATACTTGCAAATTCTGATTTATGCTGCAGTGGTACTTCAGGGGGAAGAAGATATCCAAAGCTAAGTCCTCAAACCTCAAAGAGTTAATGATGTCTTTATTGCTTTCCTTTTATTTAGCAAAAAAATGTTAAAAAAAGTCAAGCCCTGCAGGCGGTGGAACCTTCAGGATCTGAATGCATACAGTGTTGCCTTTTGCAGGATGAGGACAGCCTGAAAGAGGCACTGAGAAGGCACGAACTCCCCCATTCATCTGAAACCAGGCTCTGCTGGAGTAAATGCTAATATTGTTAACCCTTTCAACACCAAATGGAGACAAGGAAAAGGAGGCTAATCTGCATGCTCTCCATGCTCTGTTTATCAGAATGGACTTACCACTTGAAAAGGACTGTGTGTTTGGGGAAAAAAAATCAAATATTCTTTCTGGAATTTTGGGGCTCCGTTACCAGGGCCACTCGCTCCACCCCAGGCTGCAGTGCAGAGGTCTATATCAGAGTCAAGGATTCAGTGTCCAAACTGTTTTAACCCTGGGAAGCTAAGAAACAGTTACAATCAGAGAATTCTATCCCAACAAGTATAAGTCAAGCTAATTCACATCTGAGCTTCTCTTCCTTTCTTCCTCTTCTGTTGTCAAAAGCCAAAAGGAAGTCTTCCTCCATATGAAACAAGGATGTCTTAAGGAAGAATGGCTATCCCTCAAGCTTTTTTAAAAGCAGTGGTATGCAGACCTCTCAAACCTAGCTCCAGCATTTGACAGACTTGTCACCAAATTATCATCAACTACCAGGAAGCTGTATGCAGATATACTGCAGCTTCATTTGGTAGCATTGCCAATGAAAGACCCCTGTCCTTTCAACATGCAGATGCAGCTTCAAAGAGTGTCATCCATATGTGGGCATATATCATAGCCAGGTCAACAACTAATCTTAACCCCCAGCTTAATCATATAAACCTTAATCTAAGATCATGACTGATGTCTGCTAAATGAAACCTTGAATGAGAAATACTTTACTCAGAGGCCATGAAGGTATCTAATTATCTGCAAGAGAATCCTTTGTACATGGAAGTAGAGATTCAGTAAAGAATCAGCACATGAAATTGCTGTGGTTTAACCCAGCAGGCAGCTAAACACCATACACAGCCATTTGCTTACTCCTCTCCCCTCTGTGGGATGGGAAAGAGAATCAGAAAAAAAGATAAACCTCATGGGTTAAGATAAAGACAGTTTAATAGGACAGAACAGAATAATAATAATAATAGCAATAATAGTAATAATAATAATAGCAATAATAGTAATAATAATAAAAGAGTGTATAAAACAAGTGATGCACAATGCAATTGCTCACCACCCCTCAATGGATACCCAGTCAGTTCCTGAGCAGTGGTTGCCCCTAGCCAGCTCCTTCCAAGTTTGTATATTGATCATCATACTGATCATCCATCATGTGGCCTGGAATATCCTTTTGGCCAGTTTGGGTCAGCTGTCCTGGTGGTGTCCCCTCCCATGTTCTTGAGCACTCCACACCTTCTCATTGACAGGCCAGTATGAGAAGCTGAAAAGTCCTTGACTGCTTAGTAACAACTAAAACATCAGTCTATTACCAATGTTGTTCTTGTTCTGAATGCAAAACAGAGCAACATACCAGCTACTAGGAAGAAAATTAACTTTATCCCAGCTGAAAAGAGGACATAAATAAAGACACCTGAGCCAGAATTATCCATTGTAGGAACCTCCCGTGTTTTGGCAAGGGGACAGTGATGTTGTCTGTTGGCAGAACCTCATGATTTGCATGTAGGTGAGCCAGCTTGTAGTGAGAAATTCACACTGTAGTGCTGATACTCTGGCCTCAGGTCTCATACAGATTGATGAGATTTCTTTTGAGCTCTGCTAGCATAGAGAAAGAAAGACTGCATCTTCCTTATTTGTAAATACTTTCCATAGGGAGAAGAACTATTCACCTTCAAGTTTTCCAGTGGATAGATTGTGTAAAATGAATGAAACTTACTTACAAGCTCAGTTTAAAAGAACTGATCACCAGAAAAACAAAAGAGGATTTTCCATTGTCAGGGGAGAGTTAGTAAATGGAATAAGACATTGAAAGGCCTGATAAGAACAGCCAGCAGAAATTGTTTTAAAATAGAGGAAGAAAAGAATTTAGAAGAAAAGATGTGAAGTATAACTGCTGGCTACAGTTACAGATGGGCCACCTTTCTTAAGCTTTTGTGTTCCCTGTACAACGCTAAAAACACTATATAGATTTTTCTGCTAGCACACATACATATTAAATCAAATTGGAAGCACATCTTAGGAAAGAATATAGTTCTCTGGTATAATAGCAAACAGGCTAAAATCTATTCCTTCACATAAATAGTTGCATTGTCTTCAGTGAGGATTATCACATGCACATCCAGCTGCTATTAGATCATTTTATTCCAGACTATATGTATTCCAGACTCTCTTGTGAGAGTTACGTAATTCAACCACAAGCTATTCTTGAACTGTATGTATCTCCCATGTCTTTAAAAAGATTAGGCTTGCAGGGCCATAATTATTAAAAAAATATAGTTCTTGCTTTACATTACCATCCCAGCCTTCAAAGTTTATTCAAATCTAGTCTCTTCAAGATCAAGTTAGTCATGACCATGTTTCTAATGTGAGTATTTTCGGTTCTTTTCTCAAAGAACAATGGCCTAAATTCACTGTGGATATAAATAAAGATGCTTGATTCCATCCAAGGATGGAATTTCTCTAACTAGAAAAAGGAAAGAGTGCTTTTGGGTTTTTTGCATTTTGCTTAAGGAAAAAACGACAATAACAAAAACACTCCATGTAATCACACAAAAATAAAGTGTAAAAAATAAAAAGCCAGGAAGCAAACTAAAAGCTTTCTCTTTAGCTATAACTGATCTACTACCTTATTTAATAATTCTGCCACTTGCACTTTTAATAAGTGCTCTAAACTGAGAGTTCTGTAACCCTGACAGGTCAGATTCTAGTTGAAGATAAAACCTCACTAACATGTTAGTCAGGATAAGAATGTCTTCTGCTTTTTAGTAATAAGAAGCTGTGATGCAAAACTAAAGCTACAGTGCAAAAGGACAGAAATCTTCGACCTCATCCTTGAAAGAGGCTGGGATAGCTCCAGGTTTATGGATCCTGGCACTCTGGGTGACATAGGGAATGTGTCACCGGGAGACTCTGGCTCTCACTGCTGTCATGGACATTTTGAAAATGCCAGGGAATCTTTGTCCCAACTTTCACTGTCTGAAAACCAAAGACTGAACCTACCAAATGGTATCACAGGGAAAGCAAGTAGCCTGGATTTTCAGGGGCTAGATACAGTACACGGTTAAATACAGGTCTCCTGGTTGTTTGATGAACCTCAGCCCTCAACATAAATCAGTGTTTCTATAGCAGAGATGCCTGAATGTGCTGAGACACCTCAGTCTGTGTCTTTTTCATTGTTTCTTGTTCACTACAAAACATAGCTAGCTTTTGAAGATTTGACATTTGCTAAGCATAGGTGTTAAATAACTCCATCAAATACAGAATAGTAGCAAAAAAGTGCAGTTCCTGAAGCATGAGTAAGTGCATGTAGTATGCTGTTAAGTTTTAATGATTCACATCATCTCACATTGACTTTCTCCTGAAAAGGGAGAAAGCTGGAAAGAAGAAAAAGGGAAAAAAAAAAAAAAAAGAGGTTATATCACAGAAAATGCCTGGTATAACTCCTCCTAACCACATTTCTCACATTTCTTAGTGCTATTATGAAAATTCATCTTACTTTTCACTTCTTATATTTCCAGCCTGCCAAAGAAGGATATTCTCAGGGTGAAGATATAAGGGCATGGAAGATCCACTTCAGTGTCCCAGTTTGCCTTTGCAATCTGGACAAATCATTAGGTCTAGGTCCTTAGGGAGCTGAGGTGAGATAGCTTCCTGCAGGCAGTTTGCTTCATAGGCTCTGCCCTCCAGAATAAAGGTAAAATCATTTTCATGAGGCAGAGGGATTGTGACTTAAATTCTCAAAGGTGGGGGGGGGCATCTGCCCAGCATTGCCCCACTTAACTTTCAGGAGGGCTGCCACACTGCCTGCAAAATATCCTTATCTGAGAAAAGACCTTCAGAAACCAACAGATGGAGAATAGCTGGGCAAGAGAGAAATACAGATGAACAGGGCACCAGAATTCCTTCTTCTTAGGCTCACCCGCTGTGACTACACTCCCATTAGTCACCTGAAACAGAAAATTCACTCAGGTAGGTGGGGATTTCCCCATCTAGGAGAGACAAAAATCCACAACTTTCTACCACAGAAGAATCACTAGGGGCACGGGTAGTACATGTATTCCAAAACAGGCTGGGTTAGTGCAGGCACTTGAAAACTGCTCATTTCTCACCTGAGCACTTTACTGACCAGCCTATCAGCTATTATTGAGTCAGGGTTTCTCCACTTCTCTGACAGTAGCTGTTCCCTTGAGAACCATTTCATGGAGCAGAGAGTGAACAAAAGAGATTGTTTCTACAGCACAGTGGCTTATGTCAACAATGTTGGTAATGAGGCTGAAGTCTATACTACAATATTCCATTACCAAAAAAAGTTGAAACAACTCCAAAAGGAGATGTAAAAACCTTTTCACTGGCTTATTTATTACTACAGTGGTTATGCCTTTCTGATGGGATAAGGATTTAAGTATCAGCTATAAATTAACCATAGCAGGACATTGAATATAGCTCTTCCATCCTAGAATTAACAGAACCTAACTTTTCGATTTATCAGAACATAAACAAATATATATATAGTGATGCTACTGTGCTAAGCCTGGATCTACTGGCAGTCTGCAGCCACCTTAGATGTGCTCTCCATTCACACAGGATGGGCCCAGCCAAGGAGACACTCATTTTGAGCAGGTTTTGCCTTCAGTCTTAACTCCAACACAGTAACAAGAGAATGATGTGTTTTGTGAGTTTTGTTAAAAAACTTGGCAAAAAAAAGCCCAGAAGCAGCTCGGTGATGTATTTGAGAACATCAGCAGCAGTTAGGCACACACAGGGCAAGTTGCATGTGTTTGTACTGTGTCAAGACAATGGCTTATAGATCCTCGGAGAGGTTTTGAATGCTCTTGTTGTTTAATGAATTTGGAGAAGCTACTAAGAATTTCAACAGCAGCTCACATCATAGAATGTAGAATGCCATGAATACCCAATGAAAGTCTCACCATATAGCCTAACATCATCCAGTTTCTTATGAAAAGATGCAGGATAACATGCTTGGAAAACCTCTATATTGTGTTTAGGAGCCATTCCCAGAGCTGCTGGAGCAGCAGCTGTGGAAGCTTATATCGGGGTTCCAGTGACAGAACAGGAGCTAGGCAAGTCATTGAGGTCATTTAAGGGTGGGAGTTATTTAAGTTTGAATCCAGGAATTTATCTTAGAAGGGGTAAAATAAAATATATTTTTTAACAGAGCAATTGTTTTCAATAATTTACCATTTGTACTTTGGCCTACATGAAGATCATATTTTGATATAGGTCATGAAACATGATCTCATTGGAGATACTGGAACTGATACTAGAGTTTTATGGTTTATGATTTCTTAATGAGACTAGGGCTTGGACGACAAGTGTTAATGTGTTAAAGGTTTACATACCTGAAAGGTGCAAGGTTTTCCTACCTCACAATCTTATTTTCCATTCCATCATTCTTCTTTTATGTTGATCACCCATGGTCTGCATGTTTCTCTGTTTTATGTAAAAGAACTAAATCCTTGCCATAAACATTTCCAAATCTTGATTCATCAGTCCATTAAATGCCCTCTTTTTAATAGACAAATGTCTTACAGAACTGCATTCAAAACAGACAGAAATGGCTTCTAAGAACACTGAGGCAAGTAAGAAAAGCAAACACCAGGAAACTTTCAAGACTTCAGAGTATCAGTTGCAAATTTAGGAAGAAAAGCAATGCAGTACCCCATCTTCAACAAAAGGAATCATTTATCATGACACTTACATGTATTAACAAGCCCCGTCTGTATCAGAATAGCAGTGACAATGCAAACCCGCTAATGTGGGATTAGTTTAACCGACTTAGAGAACAAATTAGAATAAAAGAATGTCTTGCATGTCCAATTGCTATGCAAGTCCAAGGCATGGAGGAGAAATAGCTGTGAAAAATAGTCTTTCAGTAGCAGAATTAACAAGGTTATACACTGCATACAAAGAAACCCGACTGAACACAAGGCTGGAGAATGTTCCACCACACAAGCAGGAAGGTTATTTCCAAACATAGCATTATTGATCTTCATATTCTGCCTTCACCAATGACTTTTAAAATTTTTTTTTAATCTCCTCCCCCCACACACACCTGGTAGGATTAGCATACAAATATTATGGAGATGCTTGAATAGAGAAAGAATCTGCACCACTCAGGGACACAGAACATTTAACGTGGGAGCAAGCAGCAGTCCTTGGCAGAGCTTACACACATCTACGACAGACTGGAAAGCTGCAAGCACCCAGCATCCACAGCAATGGGGACTTTTCCTGCCCTGGTACAGTCTTGCACCCTAATAAGCAAAATGTGACCATTTAGTACTCCCAAGTAATTTCTATATTTCCTTCTTTTACAACAAGTACTTCCTCCCATTCTGCTGTTCCTTTCATAGGTCCTTGAGCCACTGTTCATGCTGCGACTGAAAAGGCATCTGAGAGAAACAATTCCACAAGCAACACAATGAAGGAATAAAAAGGGAGCTTTTATGCCCATTCTTTATAAATATTGGCACTTGTAAAAGAAGGATAGTACAAATCAAAATGCAGAAATGAGAATATGTATTTGTGGAGAGACAGGCACCACAGTGAGATTCTGTTTTTATCTTTTCTCTTTAATACCTTCCATAGTTTATTGAACGTAATCAAGCAATGTGAAATCAATGAAGAGTTTATAAAGAAGGAATAGCTCCCCTGCCTTCAGAAGTGATTGACCATCTTACAAAAAGATTTTAAAAACATAGGTACTTTTGCAAGTCCTAAACAGAAACACATATTTAAATTTAGGCCTGTGCTTAAAGCAGATTGCTTTGATAGGGCTCAATGTCTGATTCAAAACTCAGAAAAAGAACTCAAGCGTATCTATATTCGGACTCATAGTCAGATTAAGTAACCTCAACTGCTTTTCAGTTGAAATTGTTATAGGTTAAAATGGTGAAGAAAAAGAATAAATACTGCTTGCCCAAGCAGATACAAAGTTTAAATATATTAAGTCCAGAATCTACAAATAAAAAAATAGACTCCCTTCCAAAAGTTACAGCAAGTAACAAGTTCTTTAACATATTTACAAGCAGGTATTGGGAAGTAAGAACACATCGGTCACAGTCACTCTTAATTTCAAAGGACAAATGCATATGATTTTACTTCTGCACATACTACTGCAATTGTATTATTTATTTAATTAGTATTAAAAGATAAGCTAATTATAATGAATTCAGTTCCTTAGCATGTGTCTACACTTCAGCCCGCTGCCCAGTGTAAATACGAGCCAGCTTGCCTGCCAAGAACAGCCTGTCTGCTGCAACCAAGAAGTGGGGCAAACAAGCTCTGCTGGTACAGATAGGCACTTTCCAGTCTCCAACCTGGCTTGCTTACAACAACTTCACATTTTACTATATCGCACTGTTGCTGGCACTGTTGACATACCCTCATTTTAATAACTCTAAAGACAGCGAGAAGCCATGAGCAAAACACACTGTGGTTCTCAAAAACAGCTTCAGAGCTGCGAGCTGCTGGTGAATAGCAGTCTCTGTGAGAGCAGCACAATTTATAATCGGCATACAGAGCCCCCATGATTAATATTCATGCTACATTTCCCAGAATAAATAGGAGATGCCAGTCTGATCCAAAGCCCTCTGAAATTGATGGAAATGTTTCCATTGACTGCAATGAGCTCTGGGTCAAGCCCCAAGCATCCAAGTGTGTTTATACCTTTTAAAAAAGAAGGAATTCACTCTCCATATGTTTCAGTCCCTCACATTTATTGTCAGAAAACCTCTGGCAAAAGAATGCCTTTCTCTGCAATGGGACTCTCCCTGAAGCCAGTAGGAGTAATATATACAGAGACTGAGGACATAACCTCAATGGAAAACAAATAACAAACTGGAAAGAAACTTGGTTTTGAAACCACACAAGACAAAATGTAGTAAGAAAGCAAATCTTTCTTTGTAAGAAGTACAAAATAACTCAGGTTTTGTATTCTTGCTGGTTAAGAAGGAAATTTTCAATGAGGCACATTGAACCTTTGTAATGTAGATTAAAAAAACATTCATGTAAATCTAATACCATTACAACGATCTTCCTTAAACACTGTAATTATAGCCTCCAAGGGTAAGTACATAAATGGTAAATTAAATACAGCCATTCAAATTATTTTATGCAAAGCAAAGACTTTTTTACTTATTAAAGGAATTTAATACTACTTATAGGTGTCCTTGTTAAATGCAGATTGACAATGAAGTTAAAGAATAAAATATGTGACTTTAGAAATTTTCTGAAGTCCAAGTCCTCTCACAATAGCATACAGTAATTGGATTAAAACTACCTTCAAATACTTTCCATCACATCTTTTACATTAAACACCTTGCAAAACCCACAATGTCTATATAATCATTTTACAGTGATTATCAAAAAAATATTATGGAATTAAATAAAAGTGGATTGATATGGATTCTCCTCCCCAAACAATAAAATCCCAGCACCATACAAAATATAATTGTTTAAAACTGAGCACTGGCTCTCCTTCTTTCTCTTTCACTTCAATAACCAAACAAATTATTTTCCAAAGCACGACTGTTAATATGCAGATAGGTTTCCAGAGCAGTTTTCAAAAACCATTTTTTCTTGCATTTTGCTTCAAGAAGAAAAATATGAAATTTAAAAAAAAAAAAAGGAAAAAGGTAAAAAGGTACAGGAAATAAAGTCATAAGGTCAATTAACAGTGAGTCCCCACAGAGGCAAAAGTGGACATTTCACGACGGATGGTACTGAAAGGCGAGAGCTCCAGTTCTGTGGTGTACTCATTGTCATTGTCATCACTTGTCACTGTTGAAGACTTCTGGATGCATTCATCACAGCAGCAACAGCAACACTCCATAAAGGCCCGGCTGAAAGGTTTACAGAGACAGAAAAGGAGAACTGGGGTAACACAGGACTTAAAGAACAAAAGGAACTGACTAATGAGATGGAGGAGGTCCATAGTCTGCCGAGAGACCCCTGTGGACATGTAGGCAGTCACAATGTTGCAAATGTTTTCAGGAATGATGCAAAACCCATATAAAATGGTCAAAGCCACCACTGTGCAATTCATCTGACTTTCCAGCTGAATTTGTCGCTTGTTCCCCCTTGTGCAAGCCTTTTCAGCTCTCCTGATTTTCCTCGCTGTCACCAAGGAGCAGGTAATAGTGAAAAGGGTAGGCAAACAAAAATAGCAGCCAAAGTACCACCAGAGTCTTGCCCCGTCGTAGGTGAGAGCTAGCACGTAGATGGTGTCGGGCAGGGAGGTGGATATCTTCACCACGCACCGCTCGCCCGGGGGGCTGCCGCTGTACTGGGGCTCCTCCTGGGCCAGCTGGCGCAGCACCACCTCCGGCAGGGCCAGCAGCAGCGCGCCCACCCAGATGACGGCCAGCTTGGCCGTCGTCGAGGTGCAGTTTTCGATCATCTCGTAGTACATCTGCACATTGGTGGCAGCACGGAATCGGTCGATGCAGAGGGCGCACAGTGTGAATGTGGTGACTCCAAGAGAGGCCACCTGGGAAGGAGAAAGGAGAATGCAAGTTAAGACAGGTGCTGTCTGAGGAAAGGGGAAAAAAAAAAAAAAAAAAAGGCAGCTACAAGGCTAACAAGGGTACAGTCCATTATTCAGTGGAGACTGGGAAAACGTCTCCTTCAAAAGTCCCCTCCTCCCCTGTTGATGGCAGTCTTCTCAGAGAGAGCAGATGAAGGCCTGAACTTACTCAGGCTGAAGAGGGAATTACTTTATTGTACACTGGATGAAAGCTTTTACCATTGAGCTGTTCTCTGGAAGAGGTTTGTACTCTTTCATAGTTAGTGAGAGCTCGATTTGTCCTCTGAAATACTAGTCAAGTCCAGCCCCTCAACTGATAAAGGCAAAGGAACATGTACTTTGCAGGCAAAGGTATAGGGAGACAATTAAGCACCATGGTGCTGAGCACCATCAAAAGAAGCATCACAGTGTTTGCTGAACTACCACCCAGGATGCATCCCAAAAGAGTATGCCATTCTGTTTTTCTGCCTAGAAATATTTATTTCAGCTTGGTGTCATCCTCTCCTGGAGGCCTACGCAAGCATCTATGCAACACTGAGTGGAAAAAAATTGGAGAACTGACCAATATGCACAACTAAACACCTTCCTCCTCCCCATTTTTCTAAGGGGTGCTTTTCAGAAAGATCAGTTCCATCACACAAGTTGGAATTTAATTCAAAAGGGAGAGTTTTACTTGAGGAGAATTATGAACCTATGCCCACATCACATGCTCATCAAGGATGCAGGGATCATAACATCAAAACCTTCCATATTTACAAAATTTAGGAACCTTGCGGATTAGGGATCTACCGAATGCATGTTTTTGTGAACTTAGGCTTTCAAGTGAAATTTCGATGTGATGTAGGCACATAAAGTCATCCTGTACTGTGAGTTCAAAGAGACTGTATCTGAAATCTTCAGATTTCCAGAGCCTGTGCAAAATCAGCCTTGACTGTAAGAGTTAGGCTTTAATAATCTATATCTTCAACTTTTCGTTTAGAAAAAAAATCACAGAAAAATCTAGGCTTAATTTCATAGGAAACATCCTGTGGGAGAGTGTACTGCAGGCCAGGACAAATGGCAGAAGTTTTTTTATTGAAATGATTCAAAGATGGATTGGACAGAGCTCTCAATTATATAATGTAAGGAGCAAGTACAGAGCAATGCTTATGTTCTCTAGCCTTAATAACCATCATTCTATGCATGAATAGAAATCTTGTACTGCATGGAACATAATTTCCTATCATTTTATCCTGTTTATAATTAAATTTCCTAAAAAGAAATTTGCAAGAAGACTATATACATTTTGGCCTAATCCTATTTCCAATAAATTCAGCTTCAGTTCAAATTCAAAGCAGAACTAACATTAACTTCAATTGGAGAAAGATTAGGTACCCTGTTGTGTTCTAATTCATTTTTTTTCTTGGGTTTGCATGCTTGTGTTATGCTGAAAATGTGTTGATACAAAAGAAACCGTTAAATAATGTTCCTGATAAATGCAAAGAATCCTTATTTTTTATCATGAATAAGCCACATATCTGTGCAAAAAACTGCAAAATCTAGGGTAATATTAGGCAGTTCACTATAATTTTGCTCACCTAAATTTGATGTGTGATGACATATTTAAAATTCATATAGGTAGATTTTTAAAAATGCTTTTTGATTTACACAACAATTTTGAAATTTTCCTGTTTATGCACGTCCTGTAAAAAGTTCTGCAAAGATAGTACAATGATGCACAATTATATATATGTATCATTAATTTTGGCCTTCAATATTTAATGGCCGTATCAGATTGCTAAAATTGAATATCACTGGAAAATATTAGGCACTTGGGATTAGAACTGTCAGGCATTGGCTCACTTGGGGAATTCTTTGAAGCAGCTTCCTAAAAGATGGGATGAGTAAGATGCAGTCTCTTACTAATTAACTTGCAGGAATCTTTAATGATGACAAAGCAGTGCCGTAAACATTTTTAATAGGCAAAGTTATTGATTTAGGAAGTTAAACTGTCTGACAAGATTCAAGAAAGCTTGGTAAATATAGCCACAATTAAAGAAAAATTACAGTTACAAGGAAATCTTAATGAACAGTGATAAACATAGCTAATGAAAGATAATTTTCATGTATCACACTTTAAGAGTCAGATTTTTAAATTCAAGACTGGTGACTTTGTTTCCACAACATTTAAATGTGTGTGCAATCTTCAGATGCCTTAGAGTGACGGCAAAACCTTTAGCCAGAACATCCAACACGAATAAGAAAAGGGTCAGGACTCAGATCTCTACAATTGCAGGAGACAGGGAAATAACTGAGACTCAGGAATGAATAGGGATTCAAATAACTATCAGCAGAAGAGAAGAAAATCTGAAAGTTTTGTATATTAACATTTTCCCTCTCAGCTATTACGTGAGCTTCCCCTGCCCCCAACGCACATGCTTTTACATTCCACAGCAAACAGGCGGTTATACAGTGGCTAAGACATTAAAACTCTGCAGCTGTTAAGGTTGGACTAATGGAAGAAGACATGTCTACCACGAACAAACGTAACCTACGGGGTTCCTGTCACATTAATTGACCAACAGCTTGGAGGTTTAAGACAGTGAAACGAAGCAAGAGGAAACAACTAAGAACAGTGGAAGTCGGTTTTGAAAACTCTCCTGTGGATTTACTGACAAAATAAGCCAAACGAAGCACGTGTTTCTCTGGAGCAGGCAATGGTTTCCTATTTTCTGTAGATTAACTGAGTCAGTGATGCCATGGCAAAGCTTGCAAAAAAACAAACACTCTCAAGCAGATGAACAAGAATTCACTCCAGCTGACTTGCTTAAAGGCACTATAGCAATTTAAGGGTCTTACCCCACATTGCAGACTGAGCAACAGCCAGCAAAATCAATGGGTGCTGCTAACAACCTATGTGGGCAAGAACTGGGACGTGCATTCTGCATGTTCACACAATTTCAGTTTAGGGGTGTTTCTTCATACCAGTCATACTAATAATTAAGGTTAAGCTGAAAATATGAAAGAAGCCAGAGAAGTTTCCTTTTTAATCAGTTACATTGCCCTGAAATAACCACAGAATGAAGAAAATTAATTTGTTGGGGAGTAGCTAAAGGACAAACTAACAAATCCTAAAGTGGTGTGAGTGTGGAGTTTAATGGTGCTGCTTTTGTGGTAACAGCTGAGTTTCTGACATGCTGATATGCTGTTGCAGTCTTAATTCCAACAACCTGGCTGGAAATGAGGCAAAGCAAGTGCAAGTCAGGCTCAGTAGTTTTCGATCGTCACTTCTAGTTGTCTGATTTATTTCCATATGGTCCCTATGAAGATTCTCCTTCAGGATGACAGTAGTTTATGTCTTTCTCTTACTAGATGGTATCAGAAAGGTCCCCAAGGTTCTAACTGAATGAGCACTGATCTGCTTTGAGGAGGTGGTGAAGTGACCTCTGCTTTGAGCAGGGCAGAACGCCGCTGTTGAAGAAGTTACCAGCTACAGCTACACACACAAAAGAAGACAATATTGTTACAAGAGAGTCTCCCTTCATACTGTTGCTCCTTTAAAAGCATTGACAGGCAGGGATGTTAGCGGGCACCGTGATGCTCCTTTGAGACACTGCATAAATCTTCGGTCATTAACTCACCAGCTGTTAGTCAACTGTGTCAAAACTCATTTGGGGAACTGAGGCCAGAGAGAACAACAGCACACTAATGAAATGCTCAGCCTAATTGCATCAGGTCTCCTCTTCGTCCCTCCAACATACCCATTCCCTTTCACGAACTTTAACAATTACTGAAATGTTCCCAGGCCTTCCCCTGGCCTGTCCTACTTCTTCTTCTGGCTGTGGTCCCACAGCTCTTGGCCCTGGCCTCTGGAAGCAGAGCCTCTGCCTGACCAGGGAAGCAGTGCAGATGAGGTACAGTGAGCAATGCCAGTAGAAATAACACTCTGAATTCTCTCTCACTAATATCTGCTTGACTAGATAATGGTAATGAAAACAAAACCATAAACGAGATCAGAAAAGGTGATTTGGGTGAAAAGGTCAACGAAGACTAAATTCTATGAATTTATATAAAAGAGATCGGGTCACTCAATCCAGTAAGATGAAGACCAAGAAGCTATATTGCTGGCATATATAAATAAGTCTACCTTGAGATACAAAGGTTACTTAAGCCAAAGGACAGTGAATATAACGGAATGGGAATCAACCAGCCATGAGCAACTCGAGGCTGGAAACAAGAGGGACCATTAATCATCTCAGGCATTATGTTCTCGAGCATGCCTTCTGATGGAGAAGTGAGATGAAACAACGTAGACTGAGTTTATATGGAACAAAATAAAATAAAAGATTTATAAGAAGTGCCTGCTTCTATCAGCTGAAGCTGGATTTTCTAAGACAGATTATATTTTATGTTGATAACACAGTTTTTTATACTATATGGCACTCTTCCTTCCTTTGTGACCAGGCAGAATAAGTATTTAAAACATTTTCCTGTTTTAATAGTAAAGCTGAACTAGAGAAAAGGTTGATGACAACTAGCCAAACCATCTCTGAGCTCTCAGTGACACTCTGTAGACTCTTTATTTCCATTCCTGTTATATCATATACATGACTGATTTTTTCCCCCAAGCCCTTATAGTCTATCGTCTTATTATGGCTATTCTATATCCACATCAAACTTCATAGCTGTAGAGAATGTTAATGCAACATACCATAGTGGCTTTTGCAGACTTGTGAGTTTTGCCTAAGATAAATAAACAAAGGTAGTACAGACCAAAATAATTTTTTGTGCTACTCTATACTTACAGTAGAGAATCTAGTAATATGACCGAACTACTGCAAAATAAAAGATCACCCCGTTGCAAACAATTATATAATTAAGTTTATCTAGATTTCTGGTTTCTGTTCTTTCAATTAAAAAACCAAAACCAAACAAAAACTAAAACCCAGAACAACAGTCATTACTATAAAAGAACAAAAACAACTAAGGAGTATTGGGGCCAAGGTATCCCTCTGATGTTAGCAATTAGCTTAAGCATCCTGGATGAAAATCTATGCCACATTAATTATCTCAAAGACAAGATGGTGATTCTGGAAACTACTGCCATGGAGATGTCTTACACACATGGAACAACAGGTACAATAGGTTTGTTTCCTTTGTAGTACTATCAGCATCCATATCAGGGAGAAATGAGCACATATACTTTGTGTGTTTCTTATCCTTCTGTATACCCTGAGAGTAATAGTATTCAGAATCAGAATCCACTTCGAAGAGCTTCTTTTGAATTCTGTCGGAAGCAAAAGCCAACCAGACCGTCAGGGCACTGGAAATACTTGTTAGTACACCACCTGCTTATCCAGAGGGTTGGAAAAGTTGCAAAACATGAAAGGATTTAATTTGTGTTCATTTTCCTGTTTGCAATCTTCCAGGCTACCATACAAGTTAAGTTTAATTTACCTTTTTTTTTTTTTTTTTTTTTTTTAAAAAGTGTCATTCTCCACTGAGGATCGAATTCTCATCACGCTACGCAAGTGACTCCTATACTAATTCTTAATATTAACAAAATGGAATGGAACTGCTGCTAAAAATCTCCCCCTTCCTCCTTTTCAGGAAAAATGCTGTCATATGGAGAAATGACACCCCAGTGCTCAGACTAGAGTCAATGGTGCTGGCATAGCAGATGTTGCCTTTTTCTCTCTACACATATGTAACTTAAATATTACTGACCCAATTTTAAACCTCTTCTGACACAAATCCATTTCCATGCTGAAATGTCACATGCAAAGTTTAAGCTAAAAGCAAATTTTTATGGACAACTTATAAGCCCCTAAGGACAGGGTTTCCAGAGGAAAGATTGACAGAACAGTCAACATGGCAGCTACTATCATCATGCCATTAATACCTAAAAGGCAGAGATATACTAACACTTCTGTTTTAAATAATTATTTATTGCGTGATAAGTGCTGAAGATATTCTGCTCAATAAAAGACACATGTAGCCATTGCCCTACAAAATTCTCTGTACGAAGCTTTGAGACTGCAAAGCTCTCCATGGATCTTTGTTGTCAACCCAGAGGACCTACAGGAGATTCAGGAGCCGAGCTCTGACTACAGTCAGAGAAGAGACACAAAGAAGATGCCACAAAACAAAAGACACAGAAAAGACAAATAATTCACAGCTTTTATAAACTCCCATAAAAAATGTATGTGCTTCCCTAAAGGGAAACTTAAAATAAGGATTTCTTCTGACAGCTTTGGAATAGGCAGAGAATAGTCACTTTCTTTGTGCCTCTCGCTTGCCTCTACCAGGTAAAAGAGAGAAAGGGGAAAAAGCCTCACCTCAAATTGCCCTGGAAGGTCATCTCCAGGGAAAGGGACTAATTCGTATTCCAGTCCAAAACAATCCTCCTGCTTTCCACTAAAAATACTAATCGTGATAGCTTTCCTGAGCTGGAAGTTACCTACCAGAAACTGGAGTGATGCCACAAATTGATTGCCAAAAGCACACACAGAGACTGGACATCAGATTTCAGAGGCTTTCACTGTCAGCCTGCTCCAGAGTCAAGCCAGTCTCGTATGCATGATATGGTCCAGATGAGGACACCACAAACTTTTGTCCTTCTCTTATTTGTGGGGCATATGAGAAAGACTCATGTTTATTAGCACTGAGTGCAGGGCTGAGTAATTATCACTGGTACCAACCTCTTGTGCTGTGCTGGACTGCACAGGATGGTAAATCAGCCTCTGCAAATCCCCATTCTAGACCGTTCCCCAATTCTAAATCCTTACTCCACTATAAGTAGCTTGTCTCAATCTGCTGGCATAGAAAGTGATCCCTATTTCCACAACCCCCCTCAAATTCATCCAGGTTCTAGCCTAACCTCAAAGAACAAAATGCACACAACGCAAGCAAGGTTTTAAAGCCCGAAAGATAGTTTCTAGTTGTAGTTGACACAATCCATTTGTCATCTTGAGCAAGCTGCTCAGGGCTTTAAACAACTTAACCGCTTCACTATCGGCTTCCAGTATTAAAATAAAAAATAAAAATGTTACTTCACAAGGGTGTTATATTTAACAGCTGTGAAATATTTAGAGGCACAGTATAAATACTGATTTTGTCTACATCCACACTTCTTTGTATTAAGGTCTGGCACAAATCTGTAAGTAGGGGAACTTGAACTATATTGTTCTGCACTTCTTTCCCAGCCCCCCTCCCCTGCCACAGTCCTTTTGTTGAAAAGACTGGGTGTGCTAAAACAAAAAGAAAAGGGTTCCACATTGGCAGGGCTTGTGGAACAGGAATTAGCCAAAGCTGTGGTCTTTGTTTTGTTATTCACCCTATATGTCCTGATTCTGGGCAATACTGAGAAAAGTATCTGGAAGAAAACATAAAGACAGTGTGCAGGTAAACCCTTCAGATATGCTTGCCAAAAGCTAGACTTCTGAACTATCTGCAGAAAAGTGGTAAAATTTTAAGAACTGTTGAGCAGAGGATTAAAACTGCAAAAGAGAAGCACATCTCTATACATTCTTATAGGCAGAGTAGCTGCTATGGTTTTTCTAATTACCTTCTCAATTCTCTCTCAGTGCATTCAAAACTGCTCCTCCAGGACAGTGCCATCATCGGGGTCAAGTGAAGATCTTGGTGGAGATAATTTCATCCACTTCTACTAACCATCTGTCTTTCTAGCTTTGTTCTCTAGTAGTTTTACTCTCATTACCCAAAGACCTCGTGAGAAGCACAGGATAGCTAATTTACTCAGTCTTTTCCTCAGTCATGTGCACAGCATTCCTTATGCAAGCATAGCCATGAGACAGTTTTAAATAAAAGTGACCAAACTGTGATACAATATATGGCTGAAAAGACCGCTCAATGTACTTGATCACAGCAGATCTTTATTAGGTATGGGAAAACTGCCTTTTAAATTAAATTAAACACTGTGGAGACCTTCCACTGCTGGGAACTCAACATTTGCCTATACAATTGTGCTTGAAGATTCATAAAACATCTTCCCCAGACTGTGTGCATATGTATTATCACTGGCAACAGATACTTTGTTGAAATTCTGGGCAATAGCCATTAAACAGCACAAATAAAAAAACATTTGCCACAAGAGGCTAAACTAAGAAAACTCAAGGTTCCTCACTGGGATAATGTGAAACCTTCAAACACAATACAAAGCATGCTTGAGTTATGTTAAAATGTTGTGATCACCATATCATTTGCTTTGGATAATTAGACATCCCCTGTTCCCTAGTTCTGAAAGTACAAGCTGGTATGACAGAGGGCTCAGTCCAGTAAGGGTCTTCGATGCTTGAAAGAGAGATACTTCTGAATCTACAACTCTAGGTGAGACATGTAGCTCCCTAAGCAGCATATGAGGAGAACTGGCATGCAAAAAAAGAGATGCAAAACATGGAACGAAGAGACACTTAAAAGAACAAAACTATGGGCTAACTTATGGAAAACACAGACAACAGCTCTAAATTTGTCTGTCTTCAGGATAATGCTTCTATTTGTATTCCGTGAAGGTCTGGAAAGCTCTCCTGAAGACAGCTGTCTACAACTTTCCTCTCAAGGAGTTGGGAAGACTTCATCCTTCTCCCATTGTACAAGAAGGGGATGAGCCTACCCAGGCAAGTTACAACGAGGGAGAAGACAGTGTTGTTCAGCTGTCAGATGAGAGCGCTGCAGTGATCAATCCCTGACAGAGCACAGAGCAGCAGGTTTCATTGCATACTCCACATCTGCATTGCTCCTGGTGGTGTCAGAGCCACTGAACAACACCTGTGAGGTTTGAACAACACTTGGAAAGTGGCAAAACTACTCTAATTCTCTTAAACTCAGCAGAGTCAAATCCTGATTTCCAGAACAGTGTCCCCCTCACCAAGCTTGAGACAAGCAGTGGAGAGGCACAATCCACTCGTGGTGTTCAGTATCCACCACTCACGGCTACAAAGGAGGGGGAAACCAGCCTTTCCTTTACTGCTCCCAGGGTGATGAATACACTTTGCATACATAAGTATTATATTTAATGGCTGCTGAATGAAAAATGTACAATTCTGGGAGGAATACAGGATCCCAAGGCTATATCTTTTTAGATTTGTACCTTAGATGTAAATCAATTAAATTTCCTCAGGGACAAGGAGAATGTTTCACTTGTAGACCCCAGTAACAATTAAGCCTAAGACAGGCACCGTGCTACTGATCCATCACAACTGGATTTGTGCCAGTTCTCAACTTTAGAGATCTACAGAACTTTAAAGTGGAAGAATAAGGTGTCACTAAAGCATAAGGGGTGGATAGCAGTAGCTGAATGTTTTTCAGGATTACAGGTTTTAATTCTGGCAACTACATTTCAGATAAACTACTTTCTGTTTGACAGACTCTTTAGTGCCCAAAGTGGCACAGCACAAGCAACTAATTTTGAAGAACAGTGTGGCCATGCACGTAATTTCAATTACTGATCTTTGATTAGAATCAGCATTACAAAGAAACATTTCTATTTTGTATGTGGATGCACCAAAAAAAAGTTAGGAAGCCTAAAATGTCACTATAGGAAAGTCCTGAAAACTCTTGAACTACAGTACTTCAAGCGAAATGGGTACACTTTAACTGAAGCAGTACCACTTAATTTTTTATTAACACAGTAGCCCCAGAACTTAAATTCAGAAATTTTAAAAGCTCCTAGTACTATCAGTTTCTCAACAAATACATATTTACCCCTTCATGTCTTCTTAATGCAAATCAGTTACATGTACTTGGAGTTTTTCAAATGCAGTGGTATACTACCGGCCTTTAATTCATCTAAGTGTAGCACAGCTCCACCCTTTGTCCAATACCACCAGTAATAAAGTGTATCACATACAATGGATACAATGGCAATTTAGTGGCTACACACACCATACATGTTTATAAACACTTTCTTAAAAATATTCTCGCAGGTTAATTATGTGTTACTGTGTACCAATGTGCTGTAGAAACTGATACTCTGTGCATTAATAACAAGATTTTTGCCTTTTTTTTCTTTCCTTAATATCTCATTCTTAGGACAAGAGAATCAACAGTTATTTCCTCAGCTTTCAGTTACAGAAAAATGTTGAACATAAGGTTTTGGGAATACAGTAAAGCCAGCCAGAACTAGGGGCTACCACCTTACCAACAAGCCTCAGCGTTCAGTTCCAGTAAATAAATACAGTGGACAACCTGAATGTTGCTGGCAGGACTCTGGCCAGATGGCTGACAGCTTCTTTGACAGCCTCTGAACATCTGCCAAGAAGCTGCAATTTAAATGGAGCTGGGGTCATTTTTTTATATAAAGATAAGACAAATAAAAAAGTGTGAGATTTGAACGCTGAAGTATAAATTAAGAGCATATACATCGCATTGATAGTCCTTTTTACAATCACCTTCTTGCAGCTTATCCCCAGCCACCCCCTCCTTTAATTTTCCTGAATTACTTCACTTCAGGAAAACAAACAAACAAACAAACAAAACCAACAACAACAAAAAAGGCAACTTGAAGTCTAATTCTGAAAGGATTCTTCGCCTTGCAGGACGACAAAGAGCCAGGAAAGTTTGGCAGAACTCATGTGAGTGGAAGAGCTCGACGCGCTCCGTCCGAGGCTACAAGAAATCCCGATGCTGCTGGACCGCATGCAGCCAGAGCCTCCTCCTGTCACTGCAGGGCCGGGCCAGGGCCCCGCTCTGCCTCAGGAGTGCCCGGGACACCCAGACCACCCCGCACCCGGACGTCCCCGGGCCGGCAGAATGAACGCGGGCAGCGCCGGCCCCGCACGTAGTAGCGGGCGGCAGAGGAGCGACCGGAGGGGTGCCCGGGAGCGCGGCAGGGCTGCCCGGGGCTGCGCGGAGGCGCACGGACCCGGGTATCCCTACCCACCGCCATTACCTCAATGTACGGGACAATTTTGCAGGAGAAGTCTTCTAGAAGCCACTTCTTGGTGAGCTCCTGGAAGATGACCAGAGGCAGACAGAAGAAGACGATGAGGAAGTCCCAGAAGGCCAGGTTGGCCAGCAGTGAGTTAGAGATGCTCCGCATGTAGTAGTTGTGGCAGACGATGCACATCACTGCCATGTTGCCCATGATGCCGATGCCGAAGATCACCACGGAGAGGCACATGACGGCGTAGGCGCCGTACGACTCCTCGGTCAGCGGATAGAAGGGGTTGCGGAGGCGGGCACGGCGCCCCGTGGCGTTGCCGCGGCCCCCGGCGCTGCCCTCACCACCGGCCGAGCCGTTCAGGGGCAGCCAGCGGGGTCCGCCCGCCGCGCCCCTCCCCGCCGCCGCGCCGGCTCCGCGCTCGCTGCTCCGCGCCCGCCGCCGCCCGGCCCCCGCCGCCCCGCGGGGCGCGCAGCTGCTGCCCAGTCCCTCCGCTCCACCGGACGCAACGTCGGCCCCGCGAAGGAGGGCTCCGCGGCCGGGGAGAGCCGCGGCCGCCCGCCGGCCAGGACTAAGGGGCGTCGGGGCTGCCGGCGAGCAGGCGCGCTGCGGGGGCGCTGGCAGCCCGGCGGCCGCGGCGGGGGCCAGGGCACAGGCAACCCAGGCGCCCAGCACCTGGCAGAGCACGGCGAGGGGAGCGCGTAGGGGCTGCATGGCCAGGAGGCAGCGGGGCTCACCCGCTCCCCTTCAGAGGCGGCGGCCGCCCCGTTCGGCGGGGCTGGGAGCGGGAGACATGCTCGGCCGGCTCCCGGGGACAGCCTGCCTCGCCGGGGAGGGGTTGACGGTGCTGCCGCTGGAGAGCGGCTCCTGCTGCCGCCGGGGTCCGCCGCGGTAAGCGGCCGGTGCTGGGGGCGCGGCAAGCGGAAAGTGGGGAGGCTCTTCTTGCCGCCTCCCGGGACAGACCCGGAAAGTTGTGTCGCCGTCTCCGACGCGCCGAGTTAATGTAGCAAGTGCAGCGCCGGTAGCACCCCCCCTTCGGCGCTCCGCCCTTTCCCGGGACCGCTGCCTCTTCGCCAGCAGCAGGACCGGCGTCGTGCTGCCTATTTACATCCTCCCGCCGCCGCGGGCAGTTGGTGGCTTTTTTGGTGAGGAAAGGTTCCTTGCGGAAAACACCACCCCTCTCCGGATAATCGCAAGCACTAATTCCTCCTCTTCAGCAGCCTCGGAGAAAACAGGTTGCTGCGCGCGGCTTAAGGTGTTTAAGAGCTTTGCAAAACTCTTCCCGGCATTAATCACCGCGCCGCCTAAGCGCTCGCACCGCGGCGGAGCGCGGCGCGCACAGCCAGGGCGGCAAAGTTGCTGGCGGCGCCGGGCGGGCGGAGCCGCGGGACCGACCCCTCGGGGCTGCTGCTGCCTCCCCGAGTCGTGCGGGCAGCGGCAGCCGTCCAGGCAGGCAGAGGCTGGGCCAGGCGGGGAGCAGGGAGGCGGTCTGCGGCAGGCTCCGCTCCTGCTCCCGGCTCCCCGCGGCTCCGGCCCCGCTCGCCCCGCTCCGGCTCCGCCGCGGCTGCCGGGGACGCGCCGGGGAGGGGGGCGAGCATCGCGGCGGCCCCGCAGTGCGCAAGCGCCGCCCGGCGGCGCCGCGGGGCCGATCCGCCTGCCGGCCGAGGCGCCGCCCGTCCGCCGGGGGAGCCGAGCGGCGGGGCCCGGGGCGGGTGCGGGGCCGGGCGAGCCCAGCCCTCCCCAGCTCCCTCCCCACCGCCCTCCGCAGCCTCTGCGTGCGGGGAGGTGCGGCAGAAGCCGTTTGCCCGCTGCCGGCACCTTCGCAGCCCGGGGCCCGCGCCCTCCCCGCGCTGCTGCCGGCGCCCCGTTCCCTGGGGCTGCCTCGGCCCGCAGGTGTCAGCGCGGCCCTAGGAGCGAAGCCAAGCGCCTCGCTCCTGTACGGAGAATCTCGCACCCCGGCACGAATCCCGGGCGACGGGAATAGAGGGTGACAGGTGATGGGGGAGCTGTCGGCTCTGGGTGGAAGAAGAACTTTTACCAGCCCCTGAGAGCACCTTGCTTTAGGGGGAGAAGGGCTGGGGTTAGAAAGGAGTTGCTCCTAATATGAGAGCGCAAAATGAAGCACAAAGGTGCCGTTGATGGAGATGGTGTTCAAAACATCACCCCCGCAGCTCAACAGCGTCAGAAGTGTCTCCAGATATTTTTGATTTTCAGTGCTTGGAGGGAGGTCTACATTTCATTCCTGGTTTGAACATTTACCTGTGTGGTTTGTTTTGTTTTGTTTTTTTCTTGCCTTTGCAGGGACAGATAAAGTTCACAGCTCTTTCTCCTTCCCTTTTTTTTTTTTGGTTTGGTTTTGGGTTTGGTTTGGTTTGGTTTTCTTTTAATTCGGGTGACTTCTTAGCTTACCGAAGTTGCATACAATAAACATTTCACTGTAAGTAGCCTTAAGGATCCTCTATCACCCTTGTTTCCATTTTTAAGAGTTTTAGGGTAGCTTATTCCCAACAGTTTTTAAAGTTTTAAAGCTTTTCCATAAAGCAGTTTGAGAAGCATTCTTCCTCCCACTCTCCTCAACCCATTTGAAGTAAAGATCAGAAATCTAGACAAAGCTACCAGAGCTCCCCATTTTAGAGACCGAAATCAGGACTATGGAGCTAATAGTTCTGTAAACTCTTTTCTTGTGGGTCAGTTTTTAAAGTCTTGAGATACCAAGTATGTGGCATATGATTGCAGGTTGGGACTCCTTTTTTTTTTTTTTTTTTGTATTAATGATCAACAAATAAAACCATGTAAATCTACAGCAACAGAAAATACATGTTGCATGCACACAAAACCAAAAACCAATGAACCAACCCAAAAAAACCCCCGCAACCAAACCCCCTAATCTATCAGATGTGATAAGAGAGACAAGATTACTACCACTTTTTCTCAAAGGGGGTTGAATCAAGCTGTAGTGTTGAAAGGATTCTTTCATATGAATTGTTAGCTATTGTTTATTTGTAAAAACACGGTTGCATGAGTTCAGTAGCTGGCACAAAGGTAGACCTTACCTGAAGGTACTCACTAGGCTGACCTTGCTGTCAACAGAGAGAGAAAAGAGCCTTCCTGAGGTCATTTATCTGGTATTAATGTCCAAAGCGTGTTGTCTAAATTGCTGTCTGGAGGTGTCACTTGCACACCATCTACCCTGGAAGGAGCTTAGAAAATTACTTTTGGATGAAAAATGTGACCTTTCAATGGCTAAAATTAGTGAGTCCCGTCCCATTCAAATCTTGATGTAGTGCCATTCCCCTGGCCATGATGATTACCCAGAAAACACACAAACAGGACAAACAAAAAGCTTTTCCTTTTCCTGAAACCGTTCTCTCCCACATGTAGGTGAGGTGTGATTGTGGGAACCTTGAGGCGTTTCTAAGCTTATGAGAACAAGTGTAATCAGCTGGGCACTGCTGGGTGCAATGTCCCTTATTATAGATAGAGCCATTTAATTCCTCTTCTTCCTTAGCAGTGTGTCATCTCATGGAGTTAAACGATCAAGCTAATTTTAAGACTTCCTAATAAATAAGATGTTTTACCTAATAAAGGTATCTATTAATAAAACAAACAAAAAACCTACCAGGAAGAGAATAGAAGGGAATGGTAAATATATTTTACTTTTTTTTCCCTTATATTTTTATCCCATTTGTTTCTACTTGTTTCTTCTGAGCTCAGCTGGTTTCTAAAAGGAGTTAATGATGATAATGAGCTTACATTTACTGTGCCTTTCTTCCTGAAGAGTCCCAAAGGGCATTACAAACAGATATGATAAATTCACTACTTGTTCTTAAAGGATACTGAGGAATATTGCTTCTGGCTTTTATATGGAAGGAGCAGAGAGAAGTTAGCAGACATATTGCCCTTCTGCATACTTCTACAAGAAATATGGATCATGAAGGAAAAGGTTAAGCTGTATTTGGTTTACGTCACTGATCCTTTAAGGGTGAGATAAGAACCGAGTCGTGCATAGGTTTTCCAGTGTCAGCATTCCACTTGCTTTATAATAGAGAAAATTAATTTCTAACCACAAGAAGTCTTGTAAATTATTATTCTCTGCTTACATTTTGTCAAATTTATCTTACTTCATTAATTATTTGGCTTGTTACAAAGAACAGCACATGCAAAAAAATTGGATTTTGTAGCTTGTAGCCACATAACCACCCTGCCTGGAATGGAGAAGCTTGTTGTATTTATATAGGCATGATGGAAGTGTTCTTCTGGGATTTTGTCTTGTTGAAACATTTACATCAAAGGGAATCAGAGGAATTATATTTCCTAGAGGTTTCTTCTCCAAGTGAGATGTAGTTTTTTGCAGTGTTAGGTGTGTCTGCACCTCACTATAATTACCTAATTCTGCCAGTCCAAGAAGGTCTTTTGCTGGCTTTAAAAGCAGTTAATTTGTTGCTACAATAGTCCCTATTTACTATTGCTGCCCTGTTCTGTACTGAAAGTCAATGTCTGAAGGTTGCGTTTTCCCACTTTCTTTGGTCTCAAATATTTAATTGAAATTTTGCTGCAGTCCATAAAATTTATGAGTGGATTTTTTTGGGAGAAAAGGGGGTTGTTTGGGTTTTTTTGGTGGAGAAGAGGGTGGTGGTGCGTATGTCCTGCGTCTTTCAAATAATATTGGTACTTCTTATGATAAGATCTTCCTTTAGGATAAAGGTTCTACTCTCTCATATTCTGATACAGCCTCCAGTTCAGTCAGACTTTCACAACTCATTGTGTGCTTCTCTTCTAAAGGAGTCATACATGTTTTGACAGTCTTCCTACTTCATGCATCAGCCTAGAAATAATCTCACAAACCACAAACATTTATATTTATAATACATTGAAAAAAAAGGCACAGTTTTCTCTGTTAGATGAGGGAATTAAAATTTAGAGATGTTTTTTGCAGCCAAAATTTAGAAAAGGAAAACCAATAAACGTGTTCCTACATGAAAATAAAAATGGAATTTGAAAGGTTTCCAAATACATTTGTTCTTTTTTGTTGGTGTTCTATGACATTTTGACTATGATAAAGAAATCAATAGGCTTTCAATGCCTGCAATGTTTTTTTCTGACATCTCCAATATTCATTAGCTGAATAAGTGATACCCTTAGTCTGAACATGTTGCTGTGTTGCAGCAAGAAAGGATTACTGCTGTCTTTTTTACCTCTGCTTAGGGTTCATGTTCAGCAGTTTTTCAATGGAGAAGAAAAAGAATATATTTCCCAAAATAACTTCTGTTATTTTTTGGTTTTAAACTATGGTGCGCTCAGCTACCTTACACTCCACTCTCCTTCCTCATATAGGCAAATGTAATAGGACAACTTTTTTCCTATAGAAAAAAGACTTATTTCTTTACTCTGTTTTCTTACATCTCCCTGGGTTTTGATGTGTATTACCTTGTCATAAAAATCTGAGTTCAGAGAGAACGCAGTTTCTGTGATATGGTATCATTGGCGTTTTTATTCCAGATGGACCAAAAATCCCTAATCAATGGAAGTACACAGGCTCTGTAATAACAAATAAATGTTGAAAAGTTTGAAATTGAAATTTGAAAAGGAATTAAAAGTTTAATGGTAACATTGGGAAATTCTTGTAATTACTATTCTGATTCTGCATTTATTGACACCCGTTAGGAAAGCAGATGATGATTCCTGAGTATAGATCGCTATTCCTGTCTAGTTTCACATTTTAAATTATAATACTTTTCCTTTTAACCTTTCTCTTTTGCTGAAGTTTGAGTTCTATTTTAAAGGGTAAGCATCAATTCTCTTATCACATAGTCCAAATAGATTTGTTGTTTAAGTTATCTTTGTTATCAAAGATAAGTACCAGCAACCCTTCTATTACTGTTAGTAATAAAAAGACAAACGATCTACATTACATGAAACACTAAAATGTGCTTGATACTTGCATTGCTGCTTTTCTGTCCTATTTTATCCAAAAGGCAGAACAATATATAGACTATGTAACAGCATCGATTGATGGAGAGAGAAGTCATCAGTACATTTTTAAGGTGAATTTATTGGGGAATAAGTTATATTTATATAATGTGGAGCTGTAGGAAAGAGTTTTGTTAGTGAGTACCCTTGATAGACCGTAGATTAAGACAATGAGGGTGAAGCCACATGAGCCATGTCCATCCACATCAAATCATTCTATTTCAGTCTCATGTTAGCATCTTCCCTTTTACTTGTGATCATCTTCACAAGTTTCTATGCAGAAAACACTTAGATAAAAGGTCTCAGTAGTCTACAATACTAGAGGTGACATACAAAGACTTTTATTTTTCTTTGCCTGTCTATGAAATTCAGATCAGGAAAAACAATAATAAAAGCTTTCATTTTTAAAAGTTTATCCAAGATTTTCACTCTGTAATCAGTAAGAAATGTAGAAGGGCAATAAGAGTCTTATGGTCACAGGTTAAACTTTTACAGACTTTTAAAATGGTAGCTGGTGTTGACTTTCAATCTAGCAGTGATTTTTCAAAAGTGTCCACCATGCTGAAATTCTTTTGATCATTGTATTTCAGATAATTCTTAGACTTTTTTTTTTTGGTCGGTTGGTTTTTTGGTTGGTTTTGTTTTGATGTCTGGTTTATACAAAATATTTGTTCCTATATTTACCAGCGTCCTTTTACTTTGCCCATGCAGAAATATGGCCATGGCCCTTCTCACTTTCTTGATGTCCAAGTTTGACTATTTCAACTAATTTGGCTTGGAGCTATAAACCCTAAAAAGCACAAACTAGTCTCAGAGTTTCAAGTCCATCTCCCTTGCAATACAGATAATCACCAGGAATATTGCTCCTGTTAGTCACTACTTGCCCTAGTTTGTTATTTAACGAAAAACTGAAGTTCAAGGGAAATTAAGACCTGTACTCAGGTGAATTCTAAGTTGTGGTCCATGAACAAAGGAAGATCTGTGAGGCCATAGCAAAGATGTCACAGCTGGTGTGGAGAACCTGATGAAAGAATGAAAGCTCCCACTATTTCCAGTTGTAACTGTGGTGAGAAATTCCAAAGAACTGGTAGTAGTTCATAGATTCAAAAGGTTTTGGAAGCACTGCTGTCCTTGGGAAGGCCCAGATTGCTCAGCATAGCAGCACCTCCTCCAACCCCGTCTGCAGTCCAGCCCAGACTGGGCAATGATGTATGTCTCAGAGCGGCAGGGGCAGCCGAATGACGTCTCAGTTGTTGGTTTTAAGCAGCCGGTGCAGCTACAAAGACAAATGAAGAAAATGAGGGAGAGGGGAGCTGAGAAAGACTCTGTGAAGGACAAAGAGGGAGAGAAGTCAAGAAGACTGACAGAAAAAAGAAAAAAAAAGTCACGAGTGAAGGAGAAGGGATTCTCTCGAGAGAATATGAGGAAAAGAAGAACAACTTAAGGAATAAAATGGAGAGGGAGAGCCTACGCTGTAGAGGTTGCCTCATCCCTTGAAAGTATGGACCAGAAAACTTGAGATTATTTGTCGCTAGTCCCTGTTGTTATCTCCCAGTGTTGTGGTCTCCATCTCTCCCTCTTGTGTGCACATCAAATTTTTCTCTACTTTGGAATGCTAAAATGTATTTAATTGTAAACACTTTACGTTTCCTCCATGCACAGAGGATTTTCTCCCTTCCTGTGCCACATTAAACTACTAAATATGCAGCCCAAACATACATTAGCTTTTCTGTCCAATGAAGTTCACACCAAACCCCCATATGTATTCTGCCCTTCGTTCCTAAGGGTAAGTGTTGGCCATTACTTTGCCTATACAAGATGTTTTTTCTGCTGTGGGTTGTCTCTTCAATGCAGTAGCTTGCTGCGGTCTTTTTACTTTTTTTTTTTTTTAAGTTAGACCTTTGTTTTTTTCTGCCACTTTAACATTACTCCAACTGTAGTTTCTTTTGCAGAGCTCATTTACATGCTGTTTACCTTTCCTTCTAGCTTATTAATGAAGTTATTAAAACAAGAAACAACTTTATACCTTGCAGTAGACCCACTGCATACTTCCCCACGACTTAGTGCTATCTGCTGCCATTACTCATCAGCCAGTGTTTGTGATCCTCCAACCTGTTTTCAATTTACATGACAGTGCTTAAGTCCAAAGCAATTTGAATTCATTTTGGGAGATTTAGTGAGACACTTGTATTAAATCCTTTATTAAAATCATGCTGTGTATCTTTCATCCAGGATTTCTGCAGTTCTATCAAAAAAGCAATCACGTTTCCTTGGCATGACATGTTCTTTATGAGCCCATGCTGCTTATTGCTTATCATTCCATTATCCTTTGAATGTTTAGATGAGTGTTTTGGGGTTGGTTTTTCTTTTTTTTTTTTTTTCCTGTTTATTTTAATTTTCCCCTCAGCAATTGTTCTGTTCCTTCACATTACAGAATATGCTTGAAATTAGACTCCTTGTTTAATAAACCACTCTTCTTCCCTTTATTGATGTTTGAGGCTATACTTGCTATGCTATATGACTTTTCAGAAATAATTTTTGAGGGCTTAGTATTTTCAGTGTGTACTCAGGGATGCCTTTAACCTGGACTAATTGTCTGGAAACATCTGTTGTTCTTACTTGTGTGCTATCAATAGCAATTTTTAATTCTTGTTTTCTGTCAAATGTTCTGCTTTCAATAAGAATGAATAATAAATACATGTATCTGGGAATCATGAGTTTTGCCTACCTCTGTCCTACCAAAGTAGCCGTACTTTTAGACTATGTTTGCATTTATCTTATATCTTTTAACAATTCCCTTTGGTATCATTAACTTGTTCTTGGCTTTCTCCTGAAAGCCATTGAGCACTGCAACTGTGTTCTAATGAAACTGTACGAATATATTTACTTTTTGTCGCTGAAGTCATGATAGTGCTTTTTTTTGGAATATTCATGCATTCAGGTTAAGCACAAGATTTTATGCTTTGCTTTTGCTTATACAAGTCACCTTCTATTGTTCATCTTTTCCCTGAATACTAGCCTACTCTGTATATTTTGTTTGCTTTCTTCTTCATAAGTAAATACATCACCCTGGGGAGAAGAGTTATTTAAAACTACATGATGTATTTCATACAGATTCCTCTTTTCATATAATCTTTGTTCTCAGTTAAGCACAGAGTGTGTTCAAGTTGATGAGAATATTCCAATTCACTGCAATGAATTTGGATCACACTCTTAGTTGTCAAATCTCATATTTTGTTTTACTTTGGGCTCTTCTTTTCTATTTTTTGTTTTGCTTTTTTCTTTTATTATTTTTCCTCTCTCCCGTTTCTATATCCCATGATAAATTGATAGCTTCTCAAGGTTAGCAATGAATAGGGAGATCTATTAACTGCATCTCAGCAGCTGAAGCATTATTTTTTGTGCATTTTCATGTTATGCCCTCGTAAGGGACATATCTGTTACCTCTTTTAGATGTAGCTTGATTTTTCCATATAGGCATAATTTTCCATATTTGTTTAAAGATTGAAATTCTTGCCTTCTATAGCATTGTTCAAATTTGCCAGCATCTCT
This sequence comes from Caloenas nicobarica, assembly GCF_036013445.1. Lineage (NCBI taxonomy): Eukaryota > Metazoa > Chordata > Aves > Columbiformes > Columbidae > Caloenas > Caloenas nicobarica. The sequence goes on along the minus strand of NC_088245.1, from coordinate 24,092,031 downwards.
TAATGAGGACACAGTGTAAAGTCACTTGACATGTCAGCAGGTCATTGAGGAGAGGAGGCAGTGAGGGATGCCAGCTCTTCTGTCACTGGTCTTCTGAATTACTGATGTCCTGGACCACATGAGGCTTCTGAAGGCATTGATAAAAGCTGCTTGTGGTCATGTTGTATTAGGCTGTGCTTTTTCTACCTAAATAGCATCAGTACTCATGTCTGTTTAGGTGGAAACCTCAGCTTGCTGCATGAGCTAGTACATTTTTCCCTTAAAACCATCGGTGAATGCCCTAATTAAGCAAGCACTGTTGTTACCAGAATGTCTCTGTCACATGAAATATCATCAGGAGGCACTTGTTAGCTGTGGCCATTAATAAATTCCAGGATGCTTTTTACAAGACTGAGGATATCTTGACATTGAAAGTGTGGTCATTTCCCATACCAGAAGTGTCTTCACTTGAGTGGTGCGTGAATGACTTAAACAGTGCGAAAAATTTTTGGCTGTGTCTGTTTTTTGCTAATCAGGCCAGCAAAGATACAGGGGCAGATTTACAAGTAAATTGCCTTTTAGCTACTTGGATTCTGAAGCTTCTAAAAACCGCTTTGGGGTTCAGGGATGCTCACAGAAATAGTGCTCTGGACAGTTATCTGCAGCCTTCTTTCCTCCTGAAGAGTGTCACGGAGCCAGCCTAGATGGCGTTTGACAACCAGCAATTTTCTTAAATCAGGAAAGTCTCACTTGCTTTGTTTTAGCTGCTTTTTATTATGCATACTTCATAACATAAAGAGACAAGAAAAAAAAAAGGCCAAGGATCCAGTTTGGTCTCTGTAAAAGAACTTTAGGAATGCATTATTGACCTCTGAAAGAACTGAATTCTATAGGAACCTGAAAAACAGAGAAAGCTACATATTTTCCAGAGGGAAAATATATTCCTGGCTGGAAGAGATGTTTAATATTATTTTTAAAAATAATAATTCAAAATCCACTAAATAATCTATGATCTCTTTTTAAATAACTACTATTTGAAAGAAAGCTAATGACATTTATTTTTCTGTTTCTGTTTATACTTGCGGGCTGTAAGTTAAGAATTATTATAGTCTAATTCCTGAAATTAATGTTATCCGTTTATCTGTTTTGATATGCTTTTTTTTTTTTTTCTCTTTTTTCTTAGCAGCCACTGTCAAACTGTATTTCATTTGGATGCTGGAAAAATGTTAGCTTACTGTAGAGTGACACATATGCATTTTATGTGAAACACACATGCATCATGAGCCCGGCTGAATTGTACCTCACTGTGAGCTACCGTTTCTGTCACATCCCTTCCAACATTACAAAGGTAAGGGACAGCAGGAGTGATTTATGTGAAGAAGTTTAAAAATATATTTAATTACTATTTTAATAGGAAAAGGCTGTGATTTTATGTGTGTGAAGATGCTTTGTTCTGCTTTTGAGACTGAGCCTCTCTGAAAAGCACTCATAGTTTTGCCCGGATCACCCACTTGAGCATTGCTTAAAACGAGGGGCTGCTCTGTCTAACCACTTGCAGGAAAGGTGCTGGCTGGAGCTGGGAAGCAGAGCACAAGCCAAGCTGCCAGCTTGTTAGTGCGAGAATCCCGTCTTCATTGAAGCCTTTGGATTAATGACTTCAGACAGACAGATGTAAGACTCGGAGGCCATGTGTGGGGGAAGGGGTTTCTCGTTGGAGGGCCCTGGAGTGTTCTCGGTGGTGAGAGTATCTTTATTCCCTAAAAAATACAGGGTGGTGACCGAGCAACTGTGAGGGAAGGCTGGCAAAATGGAAGGAAAAATATAAATATAGTAGGTATTTTTGTGCTGGGAAGTAATGCACAGCAGCTGCTCTGAATCCATCCAAGAAAACCCTGTGCTTTCTTTATGTTCACTGTATAAATCTTAAACTGAGTTCCCAACATCTGAATGCAGTAATAATACCAATGCATCGTTGCTAATGGAAGTGATCTGAGTTTCCCATGAGCCATCACTGCAGCAGAACTGAATTCTTTGGGGTAGAAGATTTTATAAAACACTAGATCTGTCATAGCAAATCCATCAAGGTTATCCCCTGCACACTAGCTTTTCTGCTATGCTATCAAAAATAAATAATATTAAATAAAATCTCAACATCTTCGTCAAACACTTGTAAATTAGGGAATACTCTCTGAGGCACAAGTCACCGTATGTGCATTTTACAATAAAATATTTACATATTCTGTGATGTCTGTATAGTACAAGAGAGTATAATCTTGAACTGCATTTAGAATGCAATTGTGCACATAGAAGAGCAAATAGAAATGTTACACACGATTTCATAGAGTGCTTCTAAAATTATTATGGGAATATAAAAATGTATAACTAATATCCTGAAATCCGTGTAATAGATTTTTTGTACAGATCACATAGTCCAATTTAATATTAATTACATTTTTATGATGCCGTATGTTGCAAATGCATATGTACAGTTCCACACAAACACAAGCACTGTCATACACTTGCTAAAGTGTATGTGTCACACTTTCTATTTTGTGTTGTATGTTAATGTTAAAACCAAGAAGGTAGAGGCATATTTTCAGTCAAAATTCATAACACTGGGAATGGATAAATGGGAACAGATGTGATGTAGAAGAAATTTTATTCTGGAGGGCTGTCAGAATTGAACTATCCAGCTGACTTCATATTTAATGGTAGAAACTTTCAACAGTGGGTGGTGTATGAGCACAGAGGCACACCATTTTAGAGCTCAGTAAGTATTCTTAAATACAGCCAAAGTAAAGCCTGGTGAAAGATTTAGAAATAATAGGCAGCAGCTGATGCAAAAAAAATTCCTGGGTGGACATAATGTGTCACAATAACCCACCACATTGAGATAATGTACAGCTGGAATGATGTCAACTGCCCTATCAAGAGTCCTGTGATGGGCTCTTGGAATAATGCAACTGAAGAAAAATAATAAAACAGGCTCTGTTAGCACATGCAGTGTGGTGATAGGCCGGGGACTTTTGAGTACCCTCTTGAGGTGTGTGACCCCTGCCATGAACACAGATCTTCTCAGATTTGGGAATGAATAACTCCTGATGCATTCAGTTAACAGTATCTTTCAAAATTTCCCATGGCACGGGCCCTGCAGCTACAGGGCCAGAAAAATGTATCTTGCATCATCAGCATAACGGTAATATTCTGTCCTCTGTTTAGTAGTGATCTCACCAAGAGGCTTCATATTTACAGCACGGGAAATGGGAAAGGAAGAGAGCCTTGAAGGGTGCCACATTTCAAATTCCTTTACTCTGACACATAATTACTCAGCAGAGCCAGTTATCTCCCATTTTTTAGACAGCTGGAAAAGGAAGGATGCTGTTATGGGTAAGACCTTGGGAGATACAAGCTCAGTACCAGGCTCTGAAGAGCTCTTTTAGTGAAATGCTTCAACTGGCCACTATTTGGTACCACTTATTTACAAGAGGATCACTATTTCTGATCTTCTAATTGTCTTGATATTTCTAGGCCCGTGGGGACGTGACTAGGTTCCAGCAAAATACCTATAAAGTGTCAAACACACAACATTCCAATGCTATTTGGACCTGTGTGCACTGCCAAGCTGCAACTGATGAACAGTGAAAAAGACTACTGGGGAACAGCTTCAGAAACACCAGACATTTCCCCTGGTTCCTAGAATGAAACATTGTGGATTAGAAATATTATTTATTTAAAAATTCCAGGAAACTCTAAACAATACTAAACTTTTGAATGGACAGAAGAGGTAATGACACCTATAATTAATGCTGCCCTTTGATTTAATTCCAGAGTTTTTCCATTTGCCTAGAAACTGGCAAGACAGAGTAGGGTTATTTGCTTCGGGCTGAATTTTTATGCTATTTTCTTGGAAAGTGTCTGTGTAGAGTAATAAAGAAACAACCTATTGTTTTGATGACTATGAAATGCTGACACCTGTTTCCTTTGGAAGCTTCAAGCAGAAGCTTGAAATGCCTTGCAGAAGAGCAAAGAAAGAGGACGTTCCCTTTCCTTATTTCCCCGAAATGTTATTCTGCTTCAGCTGTTTTTTCTCTCTGCAAGATGCCTGGTGCACATCCTGTTTTCACTGCAGATGCTCCAGCTCTCTGACCGAGCCTACACATGCCAGCACCAGTGTCTGTGCACTGAACATTCACCATCCCAAGGGAATAGTACCAAATCTGACTTGGTAATTGCTCATCCCAATTGCTGGTGCTATGGAGATGTATCTGGCTGCAGACGCACTGAGTGAAAGGAAGGAAATTCCTTCTTCTAGCATTCAATGTTCTTACTAATCTCCCTGCTCTAACCAGAGATCAGAAAAGGATCTCAGCATCAGAAAAGGATCTCAACATCAGAAAAGAAAGGAAGACAGGAGTTTGCAGGGGAGGCACCTGGTGGGGGGAATCAAATGGAAGGGGATGAGATCGAGCGAATGACAACTCAGAGTATGGAAAACGGGGAAATGGGGCAGGAAACTGGGAGCTGATAGATGAAAGAGGAGCTGGAGAAGGCCTGGATGCAGTGGGAAGTAGCTAGGCAAAGAACTCTAGAATCTGCAGCTGAGTTCAGGAATCCCAAATTTCAGCAGCCCTTTGCTGTCCAAAGTATCGCTTTTAATGGAAAGCTTTATGGAGGATAAGGGCCTTCTCTTACGGCCACCCACCCATCAAAGGCCAGAGAGCTGTGCTGGGAACATGGGAACATAGTTATCTCCCATCAAAGGTCTGTCAGGGGAACCTCCCTCTCTACTCCAAGCATTTTTCTGTCTTAAAAACAGTGCGGCCAGTATTCAGGGAATTTGTAAGTTGCATGCTCAGAAAATATTTGAATGAAAGCTACTTCCCCATTCTTAACCACCAACTGCCTGTGCATTATTGGGCTGCTTAATGTATTTACAGAATGGGGAGAAAAACTAACCTGGATTATTTTGTCAGGAGCCTTCCACATTTCTCAAACTCTTTGACCTAGAGATTTGTAAAGACTCTTTCTAAATTGAATGTATGGTTAAATGTGCACTTCCAGAAACTGCAAACTACCCAAACGATGACTGCCCATCCACGGGTCTACCTAGTGGTAGGTTGCTTCTGAAGCTCAGAAGAACCTTTCTAGAGGAGACACATTTTGGATATGAAGCTAGTTTATAGTACTCACATAGTCTTGCTCAAACTTACAAACATTTGCCTGGCGGCAGCCACACATATTCATGTATTTCAGACTTTTGAAGCAACATTGTCTTTTAAGGATGAGCAAGATGGAGCTGAGTTTAGCCTACCTAGCTTCAGCCACATTTCAGTCAGGCAAGGGCAAAATTTCTGATCAGGAAATGATGGGACTGTAATTTTTCAGGCTTGCTTGAATCAAAATCTGTTCAATAGATTTTGCTTCAGTTTTCCAGGCTTTCTCATGGAGGCAGACCATGCAGTTCTGAAATGCCAAGGGAGCTTGAGATAAAACTCTGAGCAATGCAAGAAACAAGCTTGAACGAAAGCCAGATGTCATTGTTAACAACAAGAATTGTTACAACACACACAGTGTGGTGTAGCACAAATGCAAAGTGTAGTGGAGAAGCAAACACACCCATGCCGAACGGGAATAGGTTCAAAAGAAACGTATGGAGGTGTCATTCATCATTTGCCACTCACAGACAAGCAAACCATGAGAAGATGGCAAAGAAGTGGGGCTAAGGCACCACTTTCAGTCACCAACATAGGAAAAGGGAGCTGGGACAACAAGTGTAGAGGAGAAGTACAAACATAAAAGACAAATCTGCTGCCATCTCATGCAAAACTTATACCAAACCACAGGGGACAAATAGGAGCTCCTAAGTCTAAACCCATCGTGTGCCTCTGCGACAACTCTGCACCCTCACTCTCTATTCAGGCCTCTGAATTGCTCAAGAATGGCACAACTATTTATGTTAAAAAGGTTCACAGAGAAAATGCTCCACTTAGAAATTATTCCAGCCAAAAATATCAGTTGCAGCCCTCCACAGATGCAGAAGTATTCCAGAGGCAAATCTCCTCTTGTTTCAGATTATTTACTGTCAGTGTGTCAGTGGCAAGAGCCTGGTCTGGGCTTCTACTGCACAAGACAGAAGAGAGGAGCAGGAGGAGTTCTTGTCCCATGAGCTCGTGGGCCATGAATACCTGCTGCATGCAGACAGTGACAGGCCCCCAGAAGTGACTGGCAGCTGTCTCAGGGGATCTCGGCAGTGCTGGGGTGTGTGCACACCCTGCAGAGGCAGCCTGGGCTCTTCTCTCTTGCTGGTTTAAGGGTGGGACCTTCAGGCACTGTAGACTCAAGGCAGGGCTGCATTTGCAGTCCTTCCTTCTCTCACACACACACAGGGACACATGCTGCCTTGGGTATCCTGCCCCTGACATACCCTGTCAGGAAATTGCTCTGCGTGTCTGCTGGTAACAATCGCAAAAAGTATCAGTCACCAAAGACAGGGGAGGAGGGGATGCAGGGAGCACTGCAGCAGTGGTAGCGGGGGGCTGTTCTGTGTACCCAGCTGAAACCGTGAAGGTTCAATTAGCAGCTTCCCCCAGAGGACTGGCAGCTCTTCTAACCCCATACCTGCTGCATACGGTGAATGCACACTGAAATGGCTTGCAGGATGTGTGAAACACAAGATATTGCCCCTTCTGAGCAAAATGCCTCTCCATCTTAGCCATATATGCTACTAAAGATATTTTTCTTGAGTCTCTGTGATTCATATTCACAAAATGAAAGAGAGGGGAATGGTCTTGACTGCCAGCATGAAGGAGAAGCAGCAGGACCCTGGCTGTGGCAAGAGATATTTAGAAATCTGAATGCTAACACCTCCTATGGCACTTCCCTGAAACAATACACTTGATAAAATAATGGGATCCCTGCTGGTATTTTACAGACCAGCCTGTTAAATGAGTGACCAGCCTATCAATCTAATATATTATTTGTGTTTGAGTACCACTTTTTGATATATTTCTATCCACTTGTTCTAAAGTACCTTTTATATCAGACTGACAGGGACTAATAGCTTGGTAGACTAGCAGAGCAAGCAGACAACAATTGAGAAAATTATTCATGTTTATTAATATGAGAATACTAACTATTATGCTAATTGTGTATTCACAAAGGAGCCGAGGGCAAATATTCAGTACTTTCACATAACTGTTTCAGCTGATGTTCTAACTGATTAAATTTGAATTAATACTTTTCAGAACACTTGTGCTTTTTTACTTTTGTGCTTGACAGCAAATTTCTAAAAATATATTTGTGATGCATCCTGATACCAACTGTGCAGGGTCTGCAGTAATTTGTTATCCTAGAAAGTCATTGTCAAGTTGGACAACCCAGCTCAGTGTGGCAGGACTTTTAGGAATGGTAACGTCATTTCATTAACACGTGCCCTAGTGCTTTGTTTTTTAAAGACACTGCTGACCACAAACAAATACATGCACACACTTACAAATGCTGCATTACCCCTATAGAAATGTATCTATCATATTTCTTCTGTGACATTTTGTGCCACTCATGCCTGGTACATGCCTCTGTATAACTGAGACATCAAATTCCTAGTTTTTCTTGCTGGTTTCCCCTGTCACATATAATCACAAGAAGTGGAGGAGCAGCCATTTTTCTCTCCTGTTACTAGAATATTACTATTTCTGACATCTTAGCATCTAGATATTGTAAGGAAGGACTAGACAATCAGCTGCCATGGTGGGATACCAGTACAGCATCTTCTTCTCTAGAGTCTGAATCAGCTGTGTCGTAACTGAACTCCCAACCAGTATCTGAATTTGTGTTTTATAAAGTTGTTGGATTGCTGAATGATTTTGGATAAATCCTGTTTCTAGTTGATTCTCCACTAAACAATTCTGGTTAGAATATAGTCTGTTTTGAGCTTCTCACCTGCCCGAATTGATTTTTGGGGTTCTTCCATGACACACATTCTTCTTTTTCACTGGGATCACAGTAATTAATTCACAAGAGCTTTTTAAATCCTACAGCAGCTTAGTCAGAATGAGAGTGAAAGTTTTTAGCCATTTCTGCTGCGATGTGCTCTATAAAAATAAATTATGTTTCATGGGATACTTTGACAGTTCTAAAAAAATACACTCACCTCGTTGTAAGACTGATGAAGTTTGAGTACCATTAGCAACAAGCATCTCTGAATATCTTCTAAGGATGCTACTGTTGTTACCATTGAAAACTCAGCAATCTTGCTGTAACAGCATAAAAAATTAAACTGATTAAACTGATGAGCTGCAACTTAAGTATTTAACAATAAGATATCAAGCAAACTATTAAAATATGCTGCAACTTAGCAATTCATAGCTGTAACTAACGGAGAATGCAAGAACTATTAGAGACATTAGTGAGAAGCATGCAGTGTGAATGCTGGGGAGGACATAATGAATGGCAGAAGAAATGAAGCAGCAAAGATAGATAATTACTGAAGGGACAAGAGATTTTAGTCACTCTGAAGTTGACAGGTAGTAAAGCATTAAATGTCTGATCCAAACTGATTGAAGTTGATGACACTGTAGTAGTAGCAGCCAATTTTTCTGTTATATTCTAATGGTTAAGGTGCTTGGCCAGGAAGATAACTGTTTTCAGACCAGTACGCCTTTTCTCTTCCTTTATGTAGTCAGGAATGTAGGAATTACAGGAACAAAAAGGAAGGAAGAAAGAGTGGCCCCAGAAATGAGGGCTTAGACACTCATCTTTTGCATAACAGGTTAGTGACTAATACCATCCATAGGGAAATAGCAGCCTATGTTCAGTTCCCTCCTTTGAGTCTCTCAGACATGAATCTCCTGCCCACCTTATGTCCTAGGGCTAGGACTTTCCTGGGAAGCAGACAAACACATCCCCCACCTCTGCTCCTCAGGGCATTTCCGCACGTTACATTACCCACTCCCTGAGAAGCAATCCTGAGCAGCCAGGTGAAAACCTGTGTGTAGAAGTCTACCGGTGACTGAGCAGTATCACAGCAGCTTGCTGACCATCCATCCACCAGCAAGAGGAAGTGTTTCTTGAGCTCTGCTGGCAACAGAAATCTTAACGTGGACAGAAAATGAATATTATTTGGGATGGAGTGTGTGAGATACTTTGTCAGCTGCACTCCCAAATGGGGAGCTGCAAGTCTGGCAGGCCAGAAACACTAAGCGTGATGGAGCTCTGCTGAGCTCCTGGTGTTCTCCTGAGGACCTGAAGGCTCCATTCAAAGATTCAGGTACTTGTTTCTGGCTTGAGCTCAGGGCAGTACCGCTTCACTGTAAATGGGCATTTCTCAGAGCCAGGAGAACACACAAAAACAAGAAAAGGATTTGACTGATTAGACTCTTGATCTGACACTTCTTTGTTGTTGGAATGATTTTCCATTGCCTCCAGGCTATTTTTCCTGTTTTCACTCAGGCAAATAACCATGAGTGAAATCAGAGTCAAGCTGTTCAAATTTAGCCAAAAGGATGGGTTTTTGCAATCATATTTAATTATTTATCCAGCTTGTGGAACACCAAAACTGATGTATGCATATGATTATCATATTGCTGTAATTGCTTTGACTGACAGGAGGGAATAAATAGAACTTCATACTAAAATCAAATAAAAAGTGTCGAGACATATGCATCAGATGGCTTTGAAGCTCCTTTTTTTGAGCCAGTAAAAATTACAATACAAAAGTAAAATGCAGAGGAGTTTTGTTACAGTATATTTGTCATAAAACTGACTGAATTACAGCAATACTTGCACAAAAATACTGTACCAAGAATGGCACATAAATATCACTTTTAAAATGCAAATATTTATCATGAATCTGTCTTATAAAGCTATAACACTTTTAAAAAAATCACTCAGTAAAGGCCTTAAAATGTGAGGATACTTAAAAATTATTTGTGTATAGGTAATAAATAGAATTAAGTGGTGAACAACGTTAGGTTCCAAGACAGAAGCAAGGGATGGCTATTTCTGTAGCCTGAAGAACCTCTCTGTGTAATAATGAGCAAAATTTTCATGTTTTTCTTCAACATCAATCTGTTCAATATAGACTCAAACTGATTTTTGCAGGCAATTTTTACTAGTGTTAGTAGCTGTTTTTGCAGGAGAAGAATTTGCACAGAAATAAAAACTCTATTAACATCTACAAGTACAGTTGCCCAAGAGAGAAAATGATAGAGGAGGACGCCATTCAAAATTATGACAATCACTGTAAAAATTGTTTTTTCTTTATGTTCCATAACAACCATCAGTCAATATTAAAGTGATTCTGTTCTTTATGACAATACTTTTCCTCCAATTTGTGTCTAGCTGACTTGCTGAGACTGACTCTGGCACTTATGTTTCCCCTTTGGAAGCTAAAAAAAAAAATCATTAAAAAAAAGAATTTTAAATTCATGTTAACATTACAGAGCAAAAATGAAAACAGAGGAATTTACATTTCAGCCGCACCAGTTTCATCATTATCTCCCTAATTTAAAATTGCAGTAGTTTATGAACTTGAGCCACGCTTGGTTTTTTGCTTGACCTTTTGTACAGAGAGGCAGATGTGAGGGAATATTCAGTCCCTTGTGAACATGTTTTACTAATGAATACAATCTTAGGAAGGGAAGCCTGGGTGCAGGGGATGCTATAAACCCTAGGAAGTTATTTTCCATTCCCTTGCCTCCTATCCAGAGGGTGTTCAGCGCTTTTCAGAAAGTGTTTAGCCAATACAATTTATCCTATTGAGATTTTCAATTTACGGTGCAAGTGAATGACTGATTTTGCTAGTTAATATAGTGAATATGTTTCTGTATATTTTTCATCTGTGTGGTTTAGGCTCTGTGGAAATCACATCAATTTACAGTGTTAACTGTTATGCAGCATAAACAGGGCCTGCATGAAAATTTGAATTGGGAACTAAATGAAAGGAGGCAGAGATAATTCCAGCTGTCACTATCAATATTTCTAAATGTTGGTGTGTGGGCTGGTTTTTTTTTTTAATTTTAATGCATACTTCTCCCATTTTAAATACTAGTTTGTGGCTACATATGGATAAGACAATTAACCATTTTTGACTCAGATTTTGCCCCCCCAGGTACCACACAGGTGGATGAACTGATGTACACACACACACACACAGAGCACAGCGAGCATTGCCCACATTCTGACTTGCACAGGATCCACTTGCTGTCTGCCCTGCAAGAACCACCCGCAATGTGCCCAAAGAGTTGTGTGCTACTGATACTACAGATAAAGACATTTTTGTGACTTTCCAACTCACAGTTTAAGGGCCCTTAGTGCAGCCTCCCTGTTGGGACTGACCAGCTTGAGAGGGCACAAAGCTGGGATGGAAGTTTTTCACCAGATGCCAACAAATAGCCAGGATTTGGTAGAAGAATTATATTTATTTTAACATTATATTTAATTTGTATTGAAAAAATAAAAGATTGTCGTCTTAACGATATTGAATGTGTGTAAACACATTTACCTATGAACAGACCAGAAGATTCAGCTAAATATTCCTTCCTCCCTAGATGAGGTGTGGACATAGAGGCAAAGCAAGTGGCGGGAACATGCTGCTAGGCTGAAGATCTGTAAGAAAGAGTATTTCTTCTGTTCTTAAAATCTCTATTTCTCTTTTTTAATCTTGGAGACAGAATAAAACAATGTATCTTTCACAGACATTCCTAGCCTATCCTGCATAGCTGCACTTGCTGTGTGTTTCTCTTTAGCACACTGAATGATTTGATACATCCACATCCTAAAATATGTAGGGAATAGCTCCCTCCCCTGCAAAACAGCAGGCATTGCTGCAAGCCATGGAGGGCCAATCTTGTTCCTGTTCCTGAAGTGTTAAAGGGAAAATCAGCCTGTCTAATTGGATTCCAGTGGTAAACTGCACTTGCTGATCCATTTGTACAGTATTTCCTATGTGTAGACTATGCAATTTGTGAATTATAGTCAGACATCTAGGTTGTAAATTCATTTGCAAATATAATAAGAATCTTTAAGGAACACAATAGAAACAGCTCATTAAGGAAATTCTTCCCTAAAAATAAACAAACTTTGCATCTCTTAGACTTCTCCGGTTGGAGGGCTAATTTGTTCTTCCAATAAAAAGAAGATAAAAGAAGCATCTGTTACATAGTCAGCATAACAGTGTAAGAATACAAATACTACAAGAACTGCAGACGCTGTGTCTGTCCATCTCTCATAATATCTTGTCTTAAGAAGTATTTGATGTCAAATGCTTTGAGAAAAAGTAAGACTAGCATATACAGAGAGCAATCTGTTCCTTTAAAAAAAAAAAAAAAGCTCCCCCCAAAAACCACTTTATTGTAGGGTCAGGGTTTGGTGCTTTACAGTTCAGTTTCATGAATCCTAACACACCATGTGTTTGCAAGTAAATGTATGAAGTAGTTCAACAGATTATGCACCCTCTGGAAGAGGTATAGGCTAAGAAGTAAATTAATGGGTTTACTAAAGACGAAAAATATTTTAGATAATATTTTCTGTGTGCATTTGCTTAACTGGTGTTTGGAAATATCCATACTATGTGAGAACCCTGGGTGCAACAGCAATACAAATAATAAATATAATGTGAGCATTGATCAAAGTCCCCCTCTTCCCCTAGTGCTAAAATTAGAAGTATGAAATTACAAGAAACACTAGAATGGATTTTAAAAAAATATTATCTACAATAATAAACTTCTATATTGTTATCCATCAAATTTGTAGAGGTATTTTAACGCTCAATAAAATGTGCCAAGGCAGATTCAGACCAGCAGTTGAGAGGAGGCTGTTTCCAGAGGTTTGCCAGTCAGAATCTGGCAATTCTTTTTCTATCTGTCCCTTAAGTCACAATATATTTCCACATCTCTGTTTTTTCAGGTGCATCTTATCTTGAACTGCTGCTGATGCTAGTAAACAGAGCATTAAGAGTCCATTTCTCCTCCTGCATGTATTGATTACACTATAAGTAGCCCACAGCTAAATTCAGGTCCCCAGCATGCGGGCTGGGCTAGCAAAGAAAGAGTTTGTAAGGTACTAACAACCTGCTTACCTAAACCTATTCTAGTTCAGTTGTATTCTTGATCCAGTCTTTGCCCCTCATATCAGAGACCTTCTCAGAATTAGGAAATTAAATGAGAAGACTATAATCTTGAACATACTCTGCTGATACCTAGGAAAGTTTTGCCATTAGCTTCAGATAATACCAGCATTAAGATCATAAACAGCCAGAGCCCTGGTGTAAATGGGCAGGTCTGATTGTGTGCATGAACCTCTGCTCACCCCAGAATCGAAGTGGTCCCCTTCTGGTGTAGAGTGCGTGGAAAGAGCAAGACACTTGGATTTTGAAACTGAACTAAGAAGTTTATATGTTGACCTTCATTAGAAATTAATGTAAGTTTGCCAGATCCTATGTATTTCTGCAGGCCCACAGTGACAGAACCAACTATTAACCTTCCTATATAACACCTATTAAAGAGTCCATTATTTTTGCTCCCACTAACATGTTTCTTTTGATTCTGAAAGTATGGCTGTAAAGAAGCATTTCTTTACCTTAGAAATATAAACTCTGACTCTCAAAACATCCTCCTCAGAGTTACACAAGTGGGAATTGAGTCCACTTTAGTGAAAAGAGTTAATAAATGCCAATTTCAGACTCTTTTGCGTGATTTTCTGAAGAGAATCTTCACAGCGTTTATACACATCATTCTCAACATATGCTTAATAACTAAAAATGAGCAACTCACTAGTACTAAAAAAGTAGATCCAGACATATGCTATTTTAATACGAAGCCATTAAAACTGTTTGTCAAATATGAATGTCAATGATTTTCCACCATCTGATCTGCAAAATACCAAGGCATGTTTATAGCAAAAGCAAAATGCTAAGTTTCCTGGTTTTGACCATGATATATGGCACAAGAGTCCTTGTGAAATCCTCACTCTTGCATTTGATAAAACACAGACATTTATGGAGAAGTTGGCAAAAGGAAGCTGACTATTTTAAGAACAATAAAAAGATGGTAATCAGCTAACAGGTTTCGTCTCTATTCTCATTTCCACGAGAACAGGCCACTAGGCAGGGTTCAGGATATAAAGCACTTCATGTCTCCACCTGTCACTGCTGACACGTAACAGTCTCTGAATTTTCTTTGATTCCTGACAAGTCTTCCCAGATGACAAAGATGCAATAGGAATTAAGATCTGATCATAGTCATTACAGATTTATTACTGACAGAACTAGTAACATGGAGTTCTTGATGCACTTTTCTTTGTTCCCTTTTCTTTTTTTTTCATCCAGCAAATATTTTAAAACCCACAATTACTTTCTGGAGTTGTTGGTGCTTTGGAGTTTGGTGGGCTGCGCATCGTATTTCTGGAGTGTAACTTTTCAGACACAATAAATGGCATAACCTTAATGAGATTGACTGTGCTGTCCCAATTTCTTTCAAATGACACACTGGCCCACAGCTGAGAGCAATATGTAAATATATAAATATACATATAGCTTCCAGTGCGGCATATCTGATCTTTCAAAGATATCCCTTTAGCAAAGAAAAAATGATGAGAACAGTTACTGATGCAAAAAGCCAAACCCATTTTATAATACAAAGGAAGGCTTTTTTAAGAAGATTGAATAGATGGACAGCCATCTAGTTTATCAACTGTTGAACAAATACACTATAGTCCTGTAAAAACAAAAAAGACAGTGTTGTCTCATTAAGAATAGTATCTTTTGCATTATCAGACCCACTGGTAAAGTAGAATGGAATATACTGAGACTTACAAGGAGCAGCTGAGGTTGCTTGTCTTGCTCACCTTAGAGAAGACTGAGGGGTGACCTCATGGCAGTGTACATCTTCTTCAACAGGGGCAACAGAAAGGGAGGTGCTGATCTCCTCTCTCTGGTGATCAGCAACAGGACCTGAGGAAACGGAATGAAGCTACATCAGAGGAAGTTCAGATTGGACATTAGGAAAAGGTTCTTTACTGAGAGAGTGGTTGGTCACTGGAACAGGCTCATGAGGGAAGTGGTCACAGCACCAAGCCTGATGTAGTTCAAGGAGCATCTGGATGATGCTTTAAGTCATACAGTTTAGTTTTAGGTAGTCCTGTGAGGAGCAGAGAGTTGGACTCAATGATCCTTATGGATCCCTTCCAACTTGAGATATTCTATGATTGTACACAATGTGAGCTAAAGGAACAGTTGGTACACCCATCACAAAGTTACAAGGGGAATTATAAACTCTCAAACATTTTCAGTTTTCCTCCAGGTGTATTTGCAAGACAATTTCAAGTCAATTAACTGTAAAAATCTGATAAGATATAGCCCCGCCTATCCCATCTGACAAGAGATGAGGAAGAGTATAAGAAATAGCACTGATGGCTATTGTCATTTGATGTGCCTTAGTGGTTTAGGGATGTCCTGTGCCAGGGAGTTCATATTTCTAACTAGTCAAGAATAGCCTGGAATTAGGAACTGCTAAGCAATTAACTGTGGGCATAAATCCCATCAGGAATTAAGCACAGGCAAGCTTTTGGTGAAATCCAGCCCTTCCTGAAATTGAAAGCAAAACACACCTATTGATTTCAGCAGCATCAGCAACATATTGACTGCATCATTTACCAGTTCATGAGCCACTTTGTCCTTGATCTGTTTGCTTTTCTCATCCTAAATGCATGCAATGTGAAATCCAGCTCTCATTTCATGCTAGAAAAGTGGCCTGACCAGTGGCTTTCTCAATTCACAAGAGCAAAATGTTGAGAGTTTCAAATGACGCCCTAAAACCACGGCTGAATTCATCAAGTGTCTCCTGCAGTGAGGTCGTGTGGTTGCAGTGGGGTAACACCAGCCTTGGCTGTGAAGCAATCTTCATTGCTTGTGGCCTTCGGAACTGAAAAAAGTTAAAACCAAAAGGAACACAGCGAAGTTAAGAACAATGTCACCTTTGATGCATTGCCTGAGAAATCATTCCTTGTGATACTTCATAGACTAAGGACCTGGTGCTAGGAATAAAAGGACTGGTGGGCTTGTGTCATGACTGCATTCAACTAAAAGTTGTTGTCTTCTAGTTGTTTTGTTGATGGTAACATATAGAAACTCCCTAAATGTTTAAATGAAAAGTGAAATGTGTTACAGATTTTTCACAGTCTTTACACTAGGAAGGGTTATGTGCAACATTAAGCTTAAATTGATTTTCAATGTTTGAGTACTAGACTGGACAATGGGTCTAATTAGTATCTGCAGTTATTTAAATAACAGTATTGAATGTGTGGGTTGCAACGGTTCCCATCTCGGTTTAGAATTATGTTTCATTCTGGAAACTCTTCTTGTGCTCAAGTTTTAACAGCAAATACAATTTGCTTTTGTTATTTAATCTGTGATAGTTTTGGTGAGTACTCAACTTAGAAATAAGCAATGAAAACAGAAGCTGCGCCACAGAAAAACCTGGTTGCCAAAACCAACATCTCCTGAGAACCATAATTCTATATTTATAAAAGGCTTAAATTTGTCATGATCCTTTGTTAATAAACTTGGTCTTTGGATGTCTTTTCCAGTAGCCTTGTTCAAAGCAGACAGAAAACTGGCCTGAGTGGTACCTGGGGATCATCAAGAAATGCAAATTCACTATAGTCTAAATCACAACTCCTTTCTCCATCCTCTGTAAAGAAGGTATTTGGGATGAAAAAAAATCTGCTAAGACGGAGCCTGGGAGGGCCGTGGGTCTCTACTTTCTGTTCATCCAAGAAAACAGTCCCACAGGAACTGACACGTGTTAAATGAACCAGTTGAATGAGAGAAGCAAGACACCTGTCTCCCTCTGTGTTGCACTCCTTAGCCACGACATAGGTTTAGAAAAAAATTGTGCCTGGTTATTACATGCTTATTTCCTTTCAGAGTGAGAAAACAGGGCAGATTTATAACTAAATACATATGACAGATTTCTCACCTAATTCCTCAGCTTCTGAGTACCCTCAGTTCCCACTGAGGGCATGTGAAATACAGGAGGAAATACAAGGAAACACCTTGCAAACACATATAAGAAAGATTATTCAGGGGTTGCAAGTCCAATAGAATCAGTATCAGAGCTTCAGTACAGGGGTGGCACCAGGGATGTTACATATTTTCTTTGTGTTGTGATTACATTTACTTTCTGAAAGAGCCATATTTAGATTTTTTTTTTCCTCTCCACAAATCATTACGGAATTATAATGGTAGAAAAGTGTAATTTCAGCTTCTATACTTTGAGTGATGTTCCTCTAATTTGCAATCACTTAATTAAGGTCTGCCATGGCTCAGCTAATCTTTACACTTATAGTGGTTGGCCATCTGGGCTTCGCTAATAAATAAGCACTTTAATGGCTGAACCGCTTAATAAACTTTCAGTTAGAGAAGAGGGAAATTAAGTCAATTCTTTCATTATGAAAATATGCTGTGCCACCTAATTGTTCAAAAGCAGATGTCACTCAAATTCAATTATGCTGTTTAATGACCTGCGTGCTTATTACTCACTCGACTGAAGGTTTGACACAGTTAAGGTAAATACAAATGGCTGGTAAGATTTTAGCTTCTCACATTTCTGCTTTTTGCTACTTCGCCAAAATACCCAGTTCAATCTGTGTTTTTTTCTTATGATACATGACAAACTTGCACTGTCTGCTCTGAAATCAGGCTTTATGCAAGTATTTTTCTTATTTTCACTTCCAAATATGTAGTTTTGGTCTTATAAAGAATGTGTCAAATGATTCAAATGTGGTGCAATCATGAATGTTGTTGGTTAGATAGCAAAGCTCCCAAAGCAAGATCTTTGTTTAGTGGTTTAGCTTTTTTGTTGTTGTTGTTAGTGACAGATTGGGTGAGATCTTAAGGCTGCATTTTCTCTGTAAACAATTTCTCATAACATGCCAAGTTTTAGAACATGTTAATGAAATCTATATATAAGTTTCTCCTGAATTATTAAGAAAACGACATGCAATATTCACTGATTGTTCAAATGTTATTCAGCACTTCAGTTTTATAATGTGCTTCTATTTTCCTTGTTTCCCTCACCCTGCTGACTTTTTTATTTAGCTAGTTATTGCTTAGTACTTATTACTTACACAAAATTCAGAATGGATTCTCTCCATTACAAGCTTAAATCCATGTTGCAGATTTTGTGGTCACATGTGCATTGTGAGGTGGCTCACCCAGTCTTTCGAGTCGGAAATATGAAGTTGTGTTGATTCGATGTAGGTCATCCTGGCTGTGCAGTGAAATAGACTTAAGAAAATCCTGCAAATTCTGTGTCTCACACAATGACATGTAGATGCTCATTCTTGCTGTGCTGCATCACTTAACCTCACAGTATTCCCTGTCCAACTCCTTTTCTTGACTGTGTCATGGCTAGTAAGGTCAGTTGCAGCTGGTCAAAGCAAACATCCATAGGAAAGGTCCAGGCACAGCTATCGTGCCTGGAGGTGGGAGAAGGACTAGATGGCCTTTTAAAATCTGATTTTCCATTGGAACCTATGCAAATATGTATTTATGATAAGCAATTCAATTTTTTTCAGGTATGCTAATAATTCCAGAACGGTGACTTAAAACCAAAAAGCAATACCGAAGTAAACCCTAATGCTGATTCTGTGGATGGATGCCATCCTGCTAAGGACTGAGAAGACTGTACTCCACACATTCAGCTCAAGTCAAGGCTCTAGTCATTTCCAGACTCCATGATGGGAAGCAAATAACCTGGGAGATCTGGAGGCCCAGAGCCATTCACATGGTCATGCAGCCCTAAAGCAATAAACCCTGAAAAACAAGGTTCTTTAGCATCTGGTGCTGCCAGGCAGCTGGCAAGCCTCCAGCTAAGCATTGTCTATGTTCCAGGAGAAGAGTCTGAATGGGATGGATTTTAGTAATGTATTTGTGTTAAGACTTAGTTGGCATTTGCAGTTTTACTAAGCAATTTTTAGCCTACTTTTGCCATATCACATCTCATATTTGTGTTGAGTCAACGGCCCACAGCAGCACTTCTTCTGTCCATTTCTCTGCCCTTGTGGGAATATGGAGCTACCTAGAAAGCACTGCTCCACCTTCTAATGCTTAAATGTGTCCATATGTTTCGGAAAATAGCCAAAGGTACTCTTCGGAAAATAGCCAAAGGTACTCTTTGCATAAAGGCTTTACCACATGGACTTTGAGGCCACTGCAATTGTGTTTGTTTGTTTGTTTCTCTGAACTGGCTGTCAACTGTTTAGACTGGAACTCTCCTCATTTGTGCATTTCCCATCTTCACAAGTCATCCGTCTCTGTTAGGAAGTGGGTACGTTTATTTCCCTATCAATGTACTAAAAACAAACTTGTAATTGTGAGGACTTTACAGTTCAGACATGGCTAGAACTTGTGGTGTGGAAAATGTTTTAAGTTGTTTTGGAGGAAAATACAGATATTTTAATTCAGAAAGATGAAAACTCACTTGACAATCAAGTACCAGAGATTTGCTAGAAACCCTTCTGAACAGCTAGAAAATGCAACTAAAATCAAGAGCAACAAATCTAGCCACTCCATCATTGTGTAACATTTTCCTTCACTTTTTCACCTCTGTGTCTACAGTAATTGGCTGCAATTCACAAGGTTTTTTTGGAAAGTGTATCACAAGCACGTAAAATTTAATGTTGTCTTTTCCTCCATCTCCTCTATTTTCTCTATTTTGTACAGTTTATACTTCAGTGAGCTCCTCTGAAGTTTAGCCAATAAGATCCTCCTGCATTATTCTAGGACACAGATGGTCTTTAAGAAAGTTGCTTTTCTTTCCTTGGTTATGTTCTCCTTATGTGGACTCATCTGGGTGTAATCTCACTCTGCCTGCTTCAGAGTTCAATGCAACAAGACTCTTTTCCTAGGGCAAGGCTACCCAAATCTTAAAAAAGACAATGCTCTCTGTACTAAGTGCTGTAATTATTTGGCAGAGGAATCAGTCTTTCACATGGGGTATTTTGCAGGAAAAGGTAAATGTGTCCTGCCACTACTCTGAGCTGAATGAAATCCATGTTGGTGTGGTTAGCACAGTTTTGAGCTTGGTCTCATCATTCACTGTCCTAGCATATTCCTGTGGCTTTTGGCCAGCTCAGAGTGAGGGTGATGTATAGCCTGCAAAGCAGCATAAAACACTGTGTTGTTCAGTCTGAAGAGAAGGGTTGATATTATCCAGGAATATTATTTTTGAAAACCACTCTGAAATTAACAGAGACAATTTTGAAACTTGAAAAAAAATCTCCAAATGTCCTCCAGTACAACAGATTTTAAGGCCTAACAAGGAGTAAAACCAGATAGTACAGATACTTTGCGGTACACTAGCCAAGGCTTGCCGTATCCCTTTGGTCTTTCTAGCTTACATTTCACTTTACTCTCATAAGCAAATCCAGTTTAGGAAGTTAGCTCCACCATTTCTGTCACTTATTCCCACTGGCAAGTGGGACTGTTCCCACAGCTGCACTTGTGAAATAACATAGACTAAAGACTTTTTAAGCCAAGCCATTTAAAAATTGTTTGAAGAGTTGCCATGCTCAAATCCAGAGGAGACAATAAACTTTTGGAGAGTGGATATAGGAGAACACAGCTGAGTACAAATATAAATCTAGAAGTGGATTTGCTGCCACTGAAATAGAAGCTTGTGTGGAGAGAAAGCTGCTTCCCCCTAGCTGGTAATTCACTGTAATTTAAAAATTGAAACCTCTCAGTTAAGCTCTCTTTTTATCAGGTTTTGATGGGGAAATTCTCAAAATTCACAAAGAATTTGCAGAACAGGACAGTAAGGAAGAGCCGCCAGGCTCTTAAAGGTCCATGGAAGTAAAAAATAATCCAGCAGGTTGTGCTGATGAATGAACCCAAATTAAAGATGAAACCTCTTTCTCTGCATATTGTCAGGACAACCCTACTAAGTGAGAGTACCCCAGGGAAAAAAAATTCACATTTTCTATTCATTAGTAAAGGAAAGTGCACGGATCTTCTACAAGCTATTTTGCCCTTCGCTGTGCAGCAAAGGAGAGAAGAGGAAGAGGTAGAAAGAAGATACAATATGAAGAAGCTAGAAATCAGAGGCTAATGATTAGGCTCAACAAAGAACTTCAGCCCCCTAAGATTAGCCCTGCATAAACAGTCGCATTCCTGCAATCTTAACTCAAAATGACTCATGGAGGGGTGCAGCGCTTGGAGCCAGCTGATGAGAATG
The DNA here is from genome assembly GCF_036013445.1 of Caloenas nicobarica. NCBI lineage: Eukaryota > Metazoa > Chordata > Aves > Columbiformes > Columbidae > Caloenas > Caloenas nicobarica. The sequence goes on along the minus strand of NC_088245.1, from coordinate 24,070,819 downwards.
GGGTTATATGTGACATCCTGCTCTTCTACTGCAGGACCAGGAGGGTCCTAATCTCTGCTCTTTGGATGGATTCTGTTTTTTATGTAGTAGTCGTTAGATATATATGCACGCATAGTACTAAACTCCTTATTGAACTTAGCTGTAAAATATTTGTGTTCCTGTCTGTAGGTCAACATCTGAATACACGTTTTCTCTGAGATTCAGTATTGGGCTGTTGAGTCACTCTCTAACACAGCTTTGCTTTTGGCCTGCAAGAGGACTCTTTTTGTATTGACCATATTGTCTCTTTATGTTGGTGGTAATTTTGGGAATGCTGTTCTTAAGGTATATTGCATGTATCTTATGACATTGTAGAAAGTAATTCAGCAATTTCAGTACTGAATCTCTTGTGAACATCTGTCATATTCAGAAGAAACACCTTAGCTGATTACGATGTCATGAATAAGCAGCTGGGATGGTAGTAAAAGGTTTGCTGTAGGCTAAAACATACTTTGATTTTGAAAAGTGACTGTAAAAGTGGAATCTTGAAGCTGTGTTTGTACTGGGAGGGGACTTTAGGAGCTCAGATGGCTTTGTAGGTAGCTGCTAAAGTCATGGCAGGACACAGAGTTACTGTGCAATAACAAGGACATGCAAACAGTATCATCCTGCCTATAATCCTCAAAAATGTACATTCTTCTCCATACTCCCCAAATTAAGTAGATGGATAAATAGACAGATAATAAAGAAAATAAAATATCTAAACTCTGTAGTTGGGAAGTGAAAGCAAGACGAATATAAAGCAGCATAGGAATTACTCCCTCAGTCCGCAGGGAGACAACCTGAGATAACAGTCCTGGAACATGTAAGCTGCTCTCATCTTGTCTATGACAAGTTAATGAGAGCAATTTATGGTCATATGCTTAATGACGTTACTGTTGATCAAATCACACTAAAAGGAGAAATCATGTTGCAAAGATTTGCACAGTCCACTGTGAATGGAAAATCTTTCCAGCAGCAAGAAAAGGCAAATCTGAGCTTTTCCCAGGAGCTCTGGAGAGCCAACTACTAGGATTACTTCTTTTATAATGGCCTCTGACTGGACACAGTTCCACAAGTTTCTTAATTGCTTAAGTCCTAAGACAGTAACGCTGCTGAAATGAATGGTTGGTCCCTGCATCTACATCTTTTCCCTCCTTTTCTCTCTCCCTGAAAAGATTAGATTTGGGCTACATCAGGGAGCTTATGAGCCAGATCATGCAACCTTACTACTACCAGCATGAAGGAGGGCTTGGGAACTTATGACCAGAGACAAATGCAGGACACATCTTTCTGGTGGCATAATGGATTTGCTGGGGCTTAAGTAATTTATGAAGTTGCATCTTCAGGAGGAATTGTGTCTACGCAAAGCCTGCTGACACACAGGGCCTTCCATGGAGATGTTCGAGGCAGTAGCAGTTGTTTTCAGGATCCAGTGGTGATGTTTCAGGATATTAGTGGTGGTGCGTGAGAGCAAAGCCGCAAGCTGGATTCACAGAACCCAGATGTAATTCAGAGGACCTACCATTTAACATTAAGTCTCGCTATCTGTGTGGGATCCTTGAAACAGCACTGTCCTTCCCAGACCAGGAAGTGACTGCTACACTTCCTGAAAAACAGTTCTCAGAGCAGGACAGCGTTTCAGAATGCAGTCAGGTGAATCAGACACAGAGGCAGCTCCACAGAGCTTGGTATCAAGCCGGGACTGGCTGACAGGGCCGTCAGCTCCTCTTGCATGCAGGTGCATCAGTTCCACCAGTGTTCTTTGTTACAGATGAAGTAATTTTAAATGAATTTCTGCAGGTGCCCAAAACCTTTTAAATATATACACACAAGCTCCTTTTTCTCAAAAATGTAGAATGTAAGGGATAGCTTATCTGTTAAAACGATAAATCTGTTAGAGGAATTCTTTTCTGTGTACCTAGCCAACATATAATGAACTAGAGGGTTTGAGATACAATAATTGCTTTCCATGTTGGAAAGAATTGAGCTCTAGCTTTTTGCCAAGGAAATGAGTTTCAAAGTTCTATTGCCTGTACTGGTATAATAACTATACTTATTTTCCCACGATGGTTTTTGTAACGGTGCCACTCTAACAAGATTAATGATCATAATCATGAAAGCTTTTCTGTGTGTTCACAGAAAGTTTTGTTTTTAAGGCCAAATGTCTAATTAGCAATCAGCTGGAGCAGTCTGAAGCCAACAGTAAATCTTTGCTATAAAGTGCAATACGTTTAGGTCTTCATTACATTATCTAGAAATAGCCGCACATTGAGGAATTGGATTCACATGAGTGGTCCAACCTATCTGTAATGTAACCGCTTTGAAATTGCCATAATTACACAATGGATGAATAAGGCTCATTGAGTTTAAGGAAGCAACAAGAAGACTCATCTCCATATTTCCAAAGATAAAATGTTAAAGATAGTGATCACTTATCCACATTCAAAGAAGGGCTATGCCAATCTCAACTCAAATTCTAAGACTGCTGGCATAAAAAGATGTTTAACCTTGCTTGAAAATGAAAGCCAGCACTGGATACATTGGGCAAACATTCAAAAATTGATTCCTGTCTCACTTGAATGTGCACAAAAATGACCATGAAGTTGTAAAGATCCAGTTCTTAGCTATTTTTCACACCCACACAGCATTATGCAGTGTCAAGACTCTGGTGTATAATCCCAAACAGTAGGAGCTTTTTCTATTTCTTTTAATCAAACTTGTTTTTCTCCATATACACTAGTTTTTCTGTGATATTTTAAACACAGAGGAAAGGTCTATTTCATACTTTGTGCATGATGCCCTGTTGCTTTGAGTCTGTTTCCTCAGGAAAAGGAATAATTCACTAGTGTTTCAGAGCTCTGAATGAAAGCTTCTAACAAAGTTCTTGGGCTAAGTTCTTGCCAGCTTTTCAAAAGACAAGCTGAACTTCTCTCAAAAAAGTGCTTTTGAAAACCTAGTTACGTTCTCAAGTGGGAGAGGCAACCAGCTTGTGACGTGGTGAGTATCACCCACACTGTGCTGCAGCGGCAGGTGGAGCAGCTCGTGCAGTAGGGCGCAGAGACTATCACTCCTCGCTTGTTAGACCCTCTCACCTACTGCCAGTGTCCCTGACTGTTGCCAAACATGGTCTCCTCCAGGAAGAGGGCTTGCTTAAAGAAGACTGTGTCGACTCAGACGGAGCTACTGCCTCGAACCGTGGCTGTCCAGGTGTCCGGCTGCAGGGAGTGCCAGAGCCTGCTGCTGCCGGGGGAGGGAGATGAGCATTCAGCCTGTGTAAGGTGCGAGCAGGTGCAAGATCTGCTCGTCATGGTTGCAAAGCTTAAGGAGGAGATCGAGACACTGAGGTCCATCAGGGAGTGTGAAAGGGAGATTGACTGGTGGAGTAACTCCCTGGCGTGCCAGGCAGAAAGGCCCCAAGGAGGAACCCCCCAAAAGGTGATGGACCCCCTGCCCTGTCGGGCAGAGAGGGAGGATTTGAGAGAGTCCCTGCCCTGTCGCTGTCGGGCAGAAGTAGGGGGCCAAACAGCTGAGGAGGGTTGGAAGCGAGTTCCAGTTAGGCGTCGCGGGCAACCCCCCTCCCTACCTGCTTTGCTTCCCCGGGTGCCCCTCCGTAATAGGTTTGAGGCCCTGGATATTGAGGAAGATGTAGGTGGGGATGTGGTGCAAGGGCCACCTACGAAGTCACATAGGAAGAGGCGATCGACTCCACGCCTCAAGACTGCCTCCGATAAAAAAGAAAGAAGGGTAATTGTGGTAGGCAATTCCCTTCTGAGAGGGACGGAGGGCCCGATATGCAGAGCTGACCCTCAGCATCGGGAAGTTTGTAGCCTACCTGGAGCTCGGATCAGGGACATCGCCAGAGCCCTCCCCAAACTGGTGCGCCCAACGGACTATTACCCCCTACTGATCTTTCAGACAGATGAGGAGGAAGCGGCATCCCGTAGTCTGAGGGGAATGAAGAGAGACTTCAAGGCCTTGGGACAAATGGTGAAAGAGTCTGGGGCTCAAGTTATCTTCTCTTCCCTCCTTCCATTTTCGGATGATGATGTGGGACGGAATAGAAAAATTGAGTCCGTAAATGATTGGCTTCGGGACTGGTGCTACAGGCAGGGCTTTGGGTTCTTTGATAACGGCTGGTTTTATAAGACACCAGTCCGGTCAGTGATATGTGGGAAAGGTTTATCGCACAGGGGTAAAAAGATGCTGGGACATGAATTAGCAGGGCTCATTTGCAGGGCTTTAAACTAGATTTGAAGGGGGATGGGGTTGTAGCTGGGCTTGCATCAGTGGGGCAGCACACTGGAATCAATAAAGACCGGGAGGCCCCCCAGGCCCCTAGGGTGAAATCGGTGTACTCGGCTCGCTCCCTGAAATGCCTGTACACCAATGCGCGCAGCATGGGGAATAAGCAGGAGGAGTTAGAAACCTGCGTTCGGTCAGGAGATTATGATCTGGTGGCAATTACAGAGACATGGTGGGACAGCTCACATGACTGGAATGTGGTCATGGATGGCTATGCCCTTTTCAGGAAAGACAGGCCAGCCAAGCGTGGTGGTGGAGTTGCTCTTTATGTGAGAGAGCAACTGCAATGTATAGAGTACTGTCCAGGTGCGGTTGAGGAGCAAGTTGAGAGTCTGTGGGTGAGAATTAAGGGGCAGGCTGGCAGGGGTGACACTGTTGTGGGAGTCTATTACAGGCCACCAGATCAGGGTGAGGAAGTTGATGAGGCCTTCTACGGGCAGCTGAGCGTGGCCTCACAGTCACAGGCTCTGGTTGTTATGGGGGATTTTAACTACCCTGATGTTTGCTGGAAGGACTACTCAGCCAGTCAGCCTCAGTCTAGGAGGTTCCTCCAGTGCATTGACGATAACTTTCTGATGCAAATGGTGGAGGAGCCGACTAGGAGAGGTGCGCTGCTGGATCTCGTCCTCGCTAACAAGGAGGGTCTGGTCGAAGCAGTAAAGGTGGGGGGCTGCCTTGGTTGCAGTGACCATGAGATGGTGGAGTTCAGAATCTCCTGTGGTGGGAGCAGAATACCGAGCAGAATTGCAACCCTGGACTTCAGCAGGGCCGACTTTGGCCTTTTCAAACAGTTGCTGGAGGAAATCCCGTGGGCAAGGCTGCTTGAGGGTAAAGGCGCCCAAGATAGTTGGTTAACTTTCAGGGACTGCTTCTACCAAGCTCAAGATCAGTGCATCCCGACGCGCAGGAAGTCAAGGAAGGGAGCCAGGAGACCTGCGTGGTTAAACAGGGAACTGCTGGGCAAACTCAAGTGGAAGAGGAGGGTTTACAAATCATGGAAGGAGGGGCTGGCCACTTGGGAAGAATATAAGGCTGTTGTCAGAGGATGTAGGGAGGCAACTAGGAAAGCTAAGGCCTCCTTAGAGTTAAACCTGGCGAGAGGGGTCAAGGACAACAGGAAGAGCTTCTTCAAATACATGGCAGATAAAACTAACACCAGAGGCAATGTAGGCCCACTGATGAACGGGGTGGGTGCCCTGGTGACAGAAGATACAGAGAAGGCAGAATTACTGAATGCCTTCTTTGTCTCTGTCTACTCTGCCGGAGGCTGTCCTGAGGAGCCCCGTACCCCTGAGGCCCCAGAGGAAGGCAGGGCAATGGAGGAGTCTGCCTCAGTTGATGAGGCCTGGGTTAGGGAGCAATTAAGCAATCTGGACATCCATAAATCCATGGGTCCAGATGGGATGCACCCGAGGGTGCTGAGGGAGCTGGCTGAAGTCATTGCTGGACCGCTCTCCATCATCTTTGCCAAGTCTTGGGAAACGGGAGAGGTGCCTGAGGACTGGAGGAAAGCAAATATCACTCCGGTCTTCAAAAAGGGCAAGAAGGAGGACCCGGGCAACTATAGACCGGTCAGCCTCACCTCCATCCCTGGGAAAGTGATGGAACACCTTATCCTTGGTGCCATCTTAAGACATATCAAGGATAAGAGGGTCATCAGGGACAGTCAACATGGCTTCACCAAGGGGAAGTCGTGTTTGACCAACCTCATAGCCTTTTATGAAGACGTAACAAGGTGGATTGACGATGGCAGAGCAGTGGATGTGGTCTACCTTGACTTCAGCAAAGCATTTGACACCGTCTCCCACAGCATCCTCACGGCAAAACTGAGGAAGTGTGGACTGGATGATCGGGTAGTGAGGTGGACTGCAAACTGGCTGAAGGAGAGAAGCCAGAGAGTTGTGATCAATGGGGCGGAGTCTGGTTGGAGGCCTGTATCTAGTGGAGTGCCTCAAGGGTCAGTTCTGGGACCAATACTGTTCAATATATTCATCAATGACTTGGATGAGGGAATTGAGTGTACTATCAGCAAGTTTGCTGATGACACCAAGCTGGGAGGAGTGGCTGACACGCCAGAGGGCTGTGCTGCCATCCAGCGAGACCTGGACAGGCTAGAGAGTTGGGCGGGGAAAAATTTAATGAAATATAACAAGGGGAAATGTAGAGTCTTGCATCTGGGCAGGAACAACCCCAGGTTCCAGTACAGGTTGGGGAATGACCTATTAGAGAGCAGTGTAGGGGAAAGAGACCTGGGGGTCCTGGTGGACAGCAGGATGACCATGAGCCAGCACTGTGCCCTTGTGGCCAAGAAGGCCAATGGCATCCTGGGGTGTATTAGAAGGGGGGTGGTTAGTAGGTCCAGAGAGGTTCTCCTTCCCCTCTACTCTGCCCTGGTGAGACCTCATCTGGAATATTGTGTCCAGTTCTGGGCCCCTCAGTTCCAGAAGGACAGGGAACTGCTGGAGAGAGTCCAGCGCAGGGCCACAAAGATGATTAAGGGAGTGGAGCATCTCCCTTATGAGGAAAGGCTGAGGGAGCTGGGTCTCTTTAGCTTAGAGAAGAGGAGACTGAGGGGTGACCTCATTAATGTTTATAAATATATAAAGGGTGGGTGTCACGAGGATGGAGCTAGGCTCTTCTCGGTGACAACCAACAGTAAGACAAGGGGTAATGGGTCCAAGCTGGAACACAAGAGGTTCCACTTAAATGTGAGAAGAAACTTCTTCTCAGTGAGGGTGACAGAACACTGGAACAGGCTGCCCAGGGGGGTTGTGGATTCTCCTTCTCTGGAGACATTCAAGACCCGCCTGGACGCCTTCCTGTGTAACCTCACCTAAGTTTTCCTGCTCTGGCAGGGGGATTGGACTAGATGATCTTTTGAGGTCCCTTCCAATCCCTAACATTCTGTGATTCTGTGATTCTGTGAGATGAGCACTATTTGAAACCTTGACCTGTAGCGAAGCCAAGAAAGAAAACTAAATCTCTTGTACTCAGTGCGTTTGAGATGGAATGACTCCCCTCCCATTAAATCAGACACAAGGAGCTGGCCTGTAGCTGCTATGCAAGTTTCTTAGTTATACTGTTATCCTGTCATCCTTTCTTTCACATGCCCCCCGTTCATCTGTTTCATTTATGTGTTGTATTTGATCACAAACATGCACAGTCTACAAGGGCTGTCTCCATATGCCTGTCTGTGAGGGGCATAACACACACGATTCCCACCTCTGGCTGTGGTCCCTGGCTTGACTGGCTTCAAAATAATATGTATTAGTCAGATGCTTTATGTCCATGGAGATCAAATAGCAAATACTTCAGAAGCTCTTCTAACAAGATAACATGATTGCTCAGGCTGAGGTCTTACTCTTTTAAGTAAATTACAATGAAATATGGCTGCTATTGTGATTGTCTGAAGGCAATTGTTCTGACTAAGTCTCCTTCCCTTTCAGCTCATTCTATCAGATTTTTTTTTAATGTGTTTTCTGTGATTGAATCTCACTGGATGTGCTCAGCTAAGTTTGAAGTGTGACCATGATGAATCAGAATACTTCTCTATCACTATGCTGATTCTGGTAAAACAAACATACAAGGCAAGTGAGGATCTTATTTCCCAAGTAATATTATATCTAACACATTTTTCAACCAGAGCTGTTATTATTTACTTCAGATATTAGCAATTTCTTTAGATAATGAGGAACAGTTTCACCTGACTGCTTGATTTAGTCATCTATCCTGAATGAATATCTGAATTTACTCGTATACCTTGAAGCTTCTTTTTCAGGTTCACAAAACTATTTTTATCTCAAGTGGCTGCAAAAGATAATAGCTGAATAAATGGGTTGGACTGCCCAGATGATAGTCACTGGCTTAAGAAATACCGCACAGGTTTTGTCTTTGGATTTTACATAACATGGCTAGCCAAATGAGTAAGCCTATGACAAAACTTTAAAAAAAAAAAAAATCATGGTCTTGTTGGACAGTACTGCAGACGGACTCACAAAAGACTTATTGGAATTGTATCTAAGCTTCTTGCTTCTCTAGAGCCAACTTTCTGACATCATCCTCAATTCGTGTATATTCAAAGTGGGTTTCCCTTTGAAAGCATCTTGATGCAACCAGAACAATAAGGGTAAACAGCAAAAGCTTAAACAACCTCCACATACATTCCAAAGAGATTCCCATTACAGAAAAAGGGGAAGAGTAAAAGGCTCACACTAGAGGGCTTGTCATGAAAATCTTATTTACATGAAAAGCACTTATTATACGTTATCTGCAAATAATAATAAAATCCAGATTAAGAGAAATCTGTGGAGAATTTCCCAGTTCCTTCTCTTACACATTTATAGATGAAACAACATTTTGTTTCAGTGGGTACACATACCTTTCGGGCTGCAGTACTTGCAGTACCATTAAAAGAAGAGATGTGATAATCACTTGAAGCTGTTTCCTTCCACTTGTGTGTTGCTCAGTACTGGGTGAGTTAATGGATAATAGTACCACTGGCTGAAGTACAGCTGTGTAGAAGTGGCAACAGATTGTCTAATTTCTAAAGGGTTGATTTAGCCTTAAAAATATCACTCTGGTTCTGTACTTTACAAGACAGATGGGTTATTTGTACAATTAGGCCTTAAGTGTTAAGTTCTTCACTTGATTAAAACACCCAAGCGCACTATTGCCAACTATCATTGAAGTTGTGTACATTTAGTCCAGGGAAGAATATACACTTAAGTGTTTAATAATGTGGCGTTTAGATAGCCAGGGAAAGAAGGACAGAACACTGCACATTTCTGTCCCACATGATTTCTGCTCTGAATTTGGGAAATTGAGCTATTTATAGATCATAAAAAAACACATTTGCGTTTACCAAAACCTCACATCTCATCAGGAGCCTGGCTCTGTTCCATCAGTGAACAGGCTAGAATTTTTGGATTAACAACTTTCCACATCATTTATTATGCTGTCAACTTCCACGCTGTTCTCTTTAACTATAAAACCAGGGCATCTCAGGCACCAACGGAGAGACCTCAGTGCCTCAGTGTGTGTGAGCCTGCTCCTGCGCCTGGAGTCAGACACTGCGCCAGGGTCCGTGCCCAGGCCCAGGCCGCGGGGGCTGCGGGGCCTCTGTGAGGAGAGGCCGGGGCTGCCCCGTGCTGGACACAGACGGTTCCAGCCGCTCCAACCACCCACCGCAGGGCACGGCTGAGCCCCGCAGCCACCCCGGGGGTGCAAAGTTAAGAAAGGGCAAAATGCTGTGCAGCAGTGAGGAGTGAGAGGAAAAAAGTGTGAGAAACAGCCCTGTGACACGGAGGTGAGAGGAGCTGGAGGGCAGGAGGTGCTCCAAGCACTGGAGCAGAGACTCCTCTGCAGCCTGAGGAGAGACCTTGGAGGAGCAGATCAGCCACGCCACAGCCTGCGGTGGAGCCCGCACCGCAACAGATGGATGTTTCCTGAAGGAACTGTGGCCCGTGGAGAGCCCACAGTGGAGCAGGCTCCTGACCGCAACTGCAGCCCAGGGGAAGGACCTACACTGGAGCGGCTTTTTCCCAGAGGATTGCGGTCACACTGGAGCAGGAGGAAGCGTGAGCAGGAGGGAGCAGCAGCAGAGGAGCTGTTATGGACTGACCACAGCCCCATTCCCCACTCCCTCTGCCATGCAGGAGGGAGGATGTTGAGGAGCCAGGCGTGAATGAGTGAAGTTGAGCTTGAGAAGAAGAGGGTGGGGTGAAGATGTTTTAGTTCTTATCTTTGTTTCTCACCATCCAACTCAGTTTTTGATTGCCAATAAATTAAATTAATTTTCCGTAATTCAAGTCTGTTTTGCCCACGATGAGTGATCTCCCTGTCTTCATCACGTGCCATGAGCTTTTCCATATTTTTTTTTTCCTCCCCTGTCCTGCTGGAGAGGGGGAGTGAGAGAGCAGCTGGGTGGGCGTCCAACAGCCAGCCCGAGTCAGCCCACTGCGGCTAGGCAGGGAACCGAGGTCTGCCCTCCCATCCCACTGACACGTCAGCACAGGTGTAAAGGTGTGGAAATTCCTACAGATGCAGATTTAGGTACTCTGTATGCAAAGGTGAATAAACCTCTCCCTAATTTGGTTTAAAAAGAAAAAAAAAAAAAGCCTGATGTCTTCAGAGCAGGGAGACTGAGCCACCAGGAAGTCCTCTCTGATAAAATGTCACTGTCTAAATCAAATAAGTCTGTCATTTTCATTTGTCTCTCCAGTCTCCGTTGGGTACCAGTCAGCAAGCTGTACCGTGTTCAGGAGCCTTTGCATTTGCTGTCACTACCACACCTCCATGCCTTCTATACATCCACATCCACCACTGCAACTACAAGAAGACTGAGAAAGTTTGATAGTGTTTTTTTAGTTTAGTTGTGGTTTTGGGGGGGGTTGTGGGGGTTTTTTTGTTGGTGTTGGTTTGGTTTTTAGTTTGTCTTGTTGTTTGTGGGTTTTTTTATTTATCTATTTTTATTTTAACTAAAAAGGGTAACTACAGTATAGTGTGAAAGATTGGGGAAGCACTTGTTCTTTCAGCCAGGGCATTGCTGTGGGAGACAGGACACACTGTCCTCTCCTGGCTTGACATAAATTTAAAAAATAGAACTAAGTCATAACATCGTTAGACCTAAGTTTCGCTTGTCTGCAGTGAGAATGCTGCACAAAGCCCATCTCTCCAATGCAGTATGCAATGAAATATGGTGGGATACTGGGTAGGGTTACAGAAAATATATCTGTTACCACTGATCCCATCTGCTATGGCTCTTAATTCTCTACAGTCTTCTAATAAAAATAAGCTTATCGAGACTCAAGCACTACTAATTAGCAATTGTTTTCCTCTGCTCCCTATGCAAAGACTGGAAATGCAATTTTTAAACCAAGAATAAATTCATTTTACAACAAAATAAACCCTGAAAGTAAGCACAAATCAAACAGGAGGAATTAAGGGACTATATTACCACAGTACCACCTGGCATTTCACACGCTCATCCATACGTGTTTTGCAACTGTGCAGACACAGCTATTGTAAACTGTGATTTAATCTGCTGCTGCTATTTTGAACCTGTCAGTATTTTCCCTTTGATGAAGACCAACAGTTGTATTTTTTAATATTCAACATTTGTGAATGAATTTGAAGAAAAAGAAGGGAGTACTGGTATGTTCTATGAAAAAAAATGGTGTTTTGCACAGAGGAGGTGCCAATTCTTTCGAGTTGTCAGTAAGGAAGGCACTAACACTCAAAGCTGGTTAGATGATTTATTAAGAATGGAAATTATAGAAAAGGTGACAGCGATCTTACATCCCTGTTGAAGCTGGGAAGCGCAGCTGTTGCAGAATCAGCCGGGTGTCTCCTTGTGGGTCACAGCACACTACACGCTGTTCTGGTTGGTGGTGGGGCTCACAGCTCTGTGTTCACTGGCACTCAGTACAGACTCACCAGTTACTGACAGCTGTCAAGTTTGGAATCTGGACTCAGCTTTGACGAGTCTCTTGGACAGTGTGCTCCTATATTCTTATCTCAATAAAGGTATGGTTCCCAAAGAGGTGCATATATTATCTGAAGTGCACAAGATTAGGCACTATATATATGATGAATACATATTGAATAAGTGTAAATTGGTTACTTATGCATTTATTAGGTATACTTTGATTAATTATGCTACTGTATAAAGCAGTTGCATGGTATCCAAGGTACAGAGGCATACACATGAGTAATCATGGATTACTCTGTTTGTAAGCACTCCCGTGCTATTCAGAGTGTACCTGTGCACGTGAGAAGGCAGCAAGCACACAGCGCTCCGGCTCTTCTTACAGTAGTCTTCCAGCTGCCTCACTACAGATAGGAAAGACTTCATGGAGGTGTTGTTAATTAATATTAATGACATTTCTCATCACCTGATATGTGCGGGATAGCCTCCTAGATCCCGAAGCAATGACAGTTTCAAAGAGATGGTGATTTTATGCTGACATAGATGACTCGACTTCAGTTCCAGCAAAATAAACTGGAAAATCCAAGGGTTGGTTGGAATGGATTTAGAACTGAAATACTGACTGTGGGGAGAAATGCCTAAAGAATGAAACACTCGAGGAATACAAGTTGATCTTCAATTAGAAAAGAAGTGCTTCTCGATACATTGTCTCTACTGAGGTCTCTGCTCTATTTGAGCGGGTAGTTTCATTATGTTTTTCATCAGATTAAGTTTTTATTTATTATTTGGTTTAAGTTTCTGTCCTGGTTCTGGCTGGCATAGAGTTAATTTTCTTCCTAGTAACTGGTATAGTGCTGCGTTTTGGATTTCGTATGAGAAGAATGCTGATAATACACTGATGTTTTGGTTGTTGCCAAGCAAGGTTTATACCAAGTCAAGAAGTTTTCAGTGAGAAAGCTGGAGAGGCACAAGAAGCTGGGAGGGGGTGGTCAGGACAGCTGATCCCACCCGGCCAAAGGGATATTTCACACCATGTGATATCATGCCCAGCATAAACTAGGAAAAAAAGTTAGCTGGGTGATTGCTGCTCGGGGATGGGCATTGATTAGGGGGTAGCAAGGAATTGTGCTCTGTATCACTCATTTTGTATATTCAGTTATTATTATTGTTGTTATTTTCTCTTTCTTTGCTGTACTATTGAACTGTCTTTATCTCAACTCATGAGGGTTTTGTTTTTCTTTTTTTTCGCGTGTGGTTTTTTTGTTGTTTTGTTTGTGGGTTTTTTGTTTTGTTTTCTCCTCCCCATCCCGGTGGAGAGAAAGGCGGAATGAGCAAGCAACTGCATGGTGTGTAGTTGCCGGCTAGGCTTAAACCACGAGAGTTTCAGACCAAAATTCTTTACCAAAGATGAATTACCAAAAGCAGAATATTTTACTGCCACATTTTTCCTTGTGTCGGTTTCAATTGGAATTGATTTCCAATTCTGATTTCCTTTGCTGCATGTGCTCTTGACAGGAGTGTTTGGTACAGCTCTGTGCTTTCTTGACACATATTAGCCAATGACCTCAATATTTAAATGAGGCTTGAGTACTTTTGCCATAGCCACTAAGAAATGAGTTAAGAATTCCCTGCTCCGTCACATCAGATCAGCCACCTCTTTACCCAGATTGAAAAGTAAGCCAGACATTCACATTTTTCTGGGCCTTACAGAAGAGCTAAATGAGCTTTGAAAACTACTGCTATTTTTATTATATAATGCCTTGGTAAGCTTACTGTGAAAAGGTACAATTACGAGGATTCATTATGTGACATAGTCCTCGCCAGAAAGAATGATCTGATGTGAGCAGGCCCGGGCACTTGGTGAAGTGCAAGAATCAGTCTAGCTAATTATGAATATTGTAATTTTGCCAAGGTTTGTTTTTTCGTTTCACACATTCAGTTTTAAAAGGAATAACAAGCTGACTACTCTCAGTTCAGATAGCAACGATTTCCAGTAACTAGATCCAGAGGAATTTGTTTAGAACTTGTTTAGAAACATAATTGTGAATTAATAGTCTAGTTAATCAGTTACAGGTTGGAATAATATTCAAAAGGTTATTCATTTTTAAATCATACAGATCATGGCAGTCAACAAATTTGCATCACAATTTTCAAGTTACAATATCTCATTTTGAGTAGCACATGCTTAGATATTTAAGGGGCACCCCTCATTCCTAACTGTCCTTTCATGTCTAACTTCTGACCTTTCCCATCCCTTCAAACTAAGCTTTGCAGGCTTCCTTTTCTGGTTCTTTTTTTCTGCAAGAAGGACCCAAGCAGCAGCACCTCACTAGCAAATGCATTAACTGACCTGTAGGAGAAAAGCCTGTCACTATATGTACCAGGGTACCTATGCATAAGAGACCAAAGGGCAGTCCCTCTTTATACTGTGGGTTTATGTCAAACTCAATCACTGCAACTGCTTCATTTTTATGCGATTTTGCACGTTTTGCCCGTAAATGGTCATAGGAAAAGACCATCCTTCAAGATGGAGTATCGTAAGAATTTATGCCAGAATAATTGCATTAAACCCTGCTGCAAGCTCGTTACCCACCCCCCTGTTAAAAACAGTAAAAACCCCCTGGTAATAAACATCTTGCCTGTGACTGATCATATGTGTCGTTTGAAACATTGCTTCAGAGGGGCTTTGCGTTGCTTAAAGGGTCATTTGTAGAGAGAAGAAGAAAGTCTGTACTTAGATCAGTCTGATCAGCAGATTTCAGTGTTCCGTTTTGCCGCTCTATTAGCCACAAAATTCAAGCAGCATTTCTAAACTGCTGTCATTCAGAGAACTGCTTTCAGTGAAGTTACACTTCCATAATTCAAACTTTTAAGTTACAGTTAAATATGGACTGAATTACAAAGGTGTAGCTTGTACTGAACCAAACTGCATTTTTTTTAACAGTGGTAGCCCACAGGCTGTACACACAGAGAAGGTATAGAACAACTTTATGCTTAAAGCTTTGAGTGTAATAAACAGTTATGAGACAAAAAAAAAAAAAAAAAATCTTTACCTGTCTGGCGCGTATTTCCACATTAACCATATTTCCTCCTAGATTACTTGCAAAAATTCAAATTAATAAAAAGTATCTACTAAATTTAGATTTATTCCTACACTTTCAATGTGCTGGATTTATGCAGACAGATTGTAACATTGCAGCACTTTTATGGAGGTACCTCCATATTCATGTATTGGAGTTATAGCAGAAAACAAGAAGGAAAACACATTGTAGCACTGTTCTGGGGTGAAGTCCAGCCACAGCTGAACTCATTAATAATAATTCTGCTCTACTTTTTCCAAGCACTGTGAATCCGGTAACCCTTCATCAGATGGATATTTCCACAAACCACAGAGCTTACTGAGAAATTAATGTATAGGAGATGCTGTGAACAGGAGCTGCAGCAAACTGTCTCACAGAGACTTTACTATCACTTCTTGCCTTTGCTACTGTCCTCTGAAAATGTTCTTCTCTATCTTCTGTTGAATTTCCTTGTCTCCAATTTTTAGTATTCGCTGTTCAGTACACTTGGAATAATGCTTATTTGAAGTAAATTCTTGATTTTTTTTTTCCTCTCCTCCACTGAAAAAAAAAAAAACCAAACTGCAGTGCTCCCATTCCACGTGAACAACTTGAACACACGTTTGCTTATTTTTTCCCCAACTCCACTTCAATATTTGGCCTTGCCCATTATTGCAGTGTACCAGTTCCTGCCAGTTTCACTTATTAATGCAAGGGGTTTGGACAAAAAGTGGCCTAATGTGAATAAATCCTTGTGACGCAAAACACTGTGGTATTGAAGAGCTGAGCACTCATCCCTGTTAACACAATAAACACTCTTCCTTCTGTTGCACATCTCAGCCTGCAGGCTCTGCTGTCTTTTTTGCAATCCCACTTCTGCTGCTCAGCAGCCAAAAGGATAAATATTCAGCAAAGCATTTCAAATTCTTGTCTGTAAATCTCTAGATCCCATAACAGCAAAAGCTGATGAGAAAGTTCAGTCACCACTGAACAGCAGGTCACCCATCAGGAATGCCTCGTTCCTGCAATATATGTTATTTATTTACATTCTGTCTTTCCAGTTGGAGTTTCAAGAGTGTGAGGCACCCAAGAGCTTAAATTCAACTGACTTGGGAAAGACTTCCAATCTTAAGTTTTTAAACTCCCCTAAAAACAAGGACTTCAAGGAGCCAAATCATACAGGTACCCCCGAAAATACTATTCCGCATTTATTTTGTTTTATTTTTTTTTTCTTTTTGATTACGATTTTACCACTTTTATGCACTTACCTGTACAATTGGAGTGGGGAATGGGTTCATGTTCCTTTATTGTTATTTTACAGTTTTGCCTTCCCTCACAGCTCCTCCCTCCTTTACAATCACGTATTCTTTGACCCTGCCTGTGGTGATGTTGCTGTGTGCTATATACTTCACATTGTGTATCTGCCATTTTGCCATTTAGCCCACATTTCCAGTAAGAAGCTGATGTTTTGAAGCAGTTGCCCTGTATGCTGGGATCTATGTGCGTGGAGGAAGAAGAAGAACCACCAGGAAGACATTTCTCGAGTTTTCATTGATCTGAGTGTACCGATGTTCACCCCAGCTACTATCGGTTCAACTTTTGAGTGTCTTTAAATACATTATAATCTATTTCAGTAATTTATTTCAGTATTTTTTAACTATTAAAATAGAAATTTGCCCTTTTATTAATGTTTTAGAAACTTAAATCACATACTTGGTTAAGAAACTGGCCAAGGGAAACTGTGAATTGTATTATATTTAGAAAGGGAGTTAAACATGCACATTTCAATCCAACAAACTATACAAACATTCATTTGGAGCATTTTGTTGGATAAAGACTACTGATGGCAAAGTTTTCACAGTCTTATGAACTTGGAACTAAAAGTCAAGTACAAGAAAAACTCAATATTTGGAAAAATCTTTATTAGACATTTTTATTACAATATTCAAAAGTAAAAAAATCAGGTGATGCATACACAGCTTTCTGGCAGGGATCTCAGACAGGAGATGTGGTGAAATAGATTCAGTTTACACTGAAGTTCAAAACTTATTCTTATTACTTTACAAAGACTTATTTAGAACAAATGTACAATAGCAATATGTCATAGTTGCTAACAAAAATCTAAAAATAAAAACATTTCCTTCCAATGTTTTCATACACTATGTACACGCAAAGCAAAAAAGATTGCCTTCAATTTAACCCCTAGCTTCTCAAATAATTTTGATATGGCCAGTGTCTAAAGTTTCATAATATTAAATGAATAACTTGTCATAACTATTTTTTGTTTATGCATTTATTTACTATTCAGGTAAGCTTTCAGAAGCTAGTACAGTACTTTGGTAAACTGCTTGTTCAATTCCAAAATTGTTTGTTGTTGTTGTTTTCCCCATACTTTTTAGAGGAAATATTCACTAACCACTTTTATTATTGATTCTCCCTATACACCAATCAATAAAGAGATATTTTTTAGAGTACCAGAAAATTATTAGAAGATATTTAGATGGAATTTTAAATGACAAATTGCATAATCTATTAAACAGCCCTGAAAAAATGCAAAAAAACCCCATCATCTACTATCAGAATGATGATCTACTTAAAAGTATTCCATCCTGCTTCTGAACTTCCCTAAGAAACAGCTGTTGTAAATACAAAGTAATTTTGCTCTGATAGAAAGCATTTGATTTGACAGGGATTTCTACATTAATTATCCTTGGAGAAACATGTCCCGAATGTCTTACAGACTTCTGAACCTAAAGTAAAACCACTAAGTAATTTTTCTAGTCCAGCAGTATTTACAATCCATGATATCACTGTTCTGTATCTCTAAATTTAGTCATACAATCTGATTATGTAAGGCAGAAAAGGCAGATCTGGGCAGTGTAATCTGATAGTATATTTAGCCAGACATGTGAGAGCCTTTAAAACTCAGACCCAGCTAATAAGCATGCTGACAACTGTGGTACCCAATACAGTCACCCTAAAAAGCATTACCATCTAGCGAATGTCAATATTCGTTTTGCAATTTTACACTACTTACTTTTCATGGCTTGACTTAAATTCTAGTGATAATCATTACACGGTGACATTCATAATTCTGTTGGAATCTACAGTAAGTGGTACACGTAGCAGTTACCCTAGTATGATTAAGAGGAAGAGTTCTCTCTAAACGTACATATCAGTGCAAAACCGAAAAAGTCTCTGAAAACAGACAACCTCCCCCTCAAACTTGCTAACTGAGAACAGTAATATATCCTTGCACAAAGTAGTCTGAGAGAAAGTTTACTGAAGAGCTCCTTTGCCCTATCTCTGCTGACACTGTTTATTTTAATACAGAAAAGAACAAAGCAGCGTAATTCTGACTATATTTTCTGAGTAAAACTCACCAGTTTAGAGTAACCTCATCACTGCCTTTTTGAAGGACAGATGGGTACTAGATTGCTTCCATCAGCCTGAGACAAGCAGCCTCCCATGAAAGGCTTAGCACCTCCGCTTGCACTCAGACCACAAGGCTGTATGCCAGGGAAGTAGTAAATACATCAAAGCATAACTCCCATTCACATTAATATACAAACTAAAACTTCATACAGGTTGAAAGGCACAAAGATTCTTTTATACAGTCTCTGATCCCAAAAACCCGCAAAATTGAATTCTTCTGGATTACTTCCTACTAGCGACACATCACTATACAACATCTTCAGCAATTGTAGTGTCAAAAATTTGGTAACAAACTTGATGTTTTGTCGCATCTCTGACATTATAGGACTTGATGAAGCATTCCAGCCATGGCAAGTCATCTACAAACAAAACCCAAATTACTGTTTAGTACTCATTTCTAACTTTCATAGGAGAGAAGTATAACTTGAGCAGGATCTTAACTAGGATATCTAAATGTATACAACAGTTAATAGGAATAAACATGAATTACTAATTTTGAAATTTCAATTTGTATCTTAAAATTTCCTGCACTATCTGAAATGGTGTTCAGTGACAACCTTCCAAGCCTCACCCTCTCTGCCCCAGTGCCCCCCTAAAACACTTGGTACCAGTGGTTGTACTACAGTACAGCTCATATAAAGACTTCCCAATAATAAAAACTTCTCTCCATGTGTCCCAATGAGACAATTTCCTTGCTCTCGAAAGGAACATTCTTTACATGCTTTTTGTAAGTATGGCAAAGACTCCAGCATAGTCATGGTGGTCACTGACAGCCATGTACTGAGAGGGGTACGCTCCAGAGGTCGGAGCTGCAGCAGAGACACACAGCGAGCTTGGACACGGGTAGGTTAAGCACAACAGAAACAGTGCACAAGAACTTCCATGACTGGATTTGGATTAAGTATTTGCTCAGTTTCCATGTTTGTTTGCTGTAGCAAGGGATGCTCTAGCTCAGCATGCGCTTCAAGAGCCGAATCTCATGCAAAGCATGTGCCGAACTTCCTTTCCGTTTTCCCTACCATGCTGCAGCATTCAGTATAAGCGTGTTCTGGTTAACTGCTATCTGAACAGAAATATTAGTGCCTGTATTCACACATCACTGCATGCTACATGAGAATTTACTGAACCATTAGTTTTCTTCCTCAAAGGGGAGTTCTGCTATTAAATAAATCAAAACGAATTAATTGGAACTCTTCTTACAGACTCCTGCATTTCTCTGTTCGGAGTTTTGCTTGTGCATAAATTGAATTCTAAGACTTTGCATATGCAATAGCAGACTGAAAGACTTTTTCATTTCCCATCCTCCTGTAAAAATAATGTCAAACTGACCTAATTTTCTTCCTGGAGGGCAAAGCATATTCATTGTCATCTGCATCTTTTGCTGAAGAAAATTATTAGTTAAGATTTCGGAGGCAGGAATTTGGAAAAACTTTTCCTGGAAGAGAACACAAAAATATGAGGTGTTGGAAGAGGGGTAAGAAATCATTAGCCAGAACCCTGACTGCATGTTCTCTTATAATTTAAGGAACTTAAAATTATGCAGATCGGTTACACAACAGAATATTATTTCTATAACCATTCAGATACAAAAAAATCCCCAAACTTTCTGAAAAAAAATCTGTATTTCAGTATACCTTACTATTCAGGGACTACAGCCACCCAGAAAGCACACATGTAGATCTGTATATTTAAACTGGCAGATATTCCTCATAAACCTCCATAATGTTATAGCCAGAGGGGATGGTCAGTCCTCTGCAGTCCCTGACTGGAGTGAGCAGAACATTTTGAGGGGAACAAAGTCACTTGAAAGCAAGGGGGCACTGCAACTTGGCTTCGCACAAGCGGAACTCCCTTAGTTTAAGTTTCATGTTTTGACAGGTTTAGAAACTATGGAGAAAGGCTTATGCTGTGGGATACATTTCTGAATGGAGGAGTGAAATAAAGAATGGAACACTTAAATGTTAAAGGCACCTTTTCTGTGTATTTTTAAGCCATATACAGTAAGCATGACTGACAAAACTCCCATTTTATTCCTCTCAAGTTTGTTACCTGATTTTGTATCTCTAAAGACTCATCATCTTATACTTTCTCAAAGTGAGCTAAGGTTTTTGATGGCAATTTCTCCTTTTTGTTAAAAGATACAAATACGGAATAATCTGTCTTCCTATAATTTTTGTATGACATGTTTAATGGAAGTGATCACAAGTTAGCAAATAATCCAGCAGAAAAATGGACCCATTACTTTTTCCTCTCACTTTTCCATTTCTTCTTCTGGCTATAAAACTCTTCAATTTTTTCCTTCAATTATTTTTCCTATAAAGAGGAGAGGAAGAAAAGACTGAGAGCATTCCTACAAACGTGTGACTGGAAGCTAGTGCAGAGTTGTGCTTCAAAGTAGCCCAGTTCCTTCTCAGGTGGTGCTGAAGGACCCAAGTTTAGGCGTGGAAGGTGTTGGCTTGTGTTTGAAGTACCACCAGCAGGAATGCTAGTAGCTGGCACTTCACAAGAAATTGAGGTGTTTTCTTTTTCCTGCAGCTAAGCTGTAGTACTGAGTAGCATCCGATAACAATCTGAGCTACCCTGAAGTAGAGACTTTTGGAACTCTGCAGAGGGCTCTTCTACCTCATGGTCATATGAAATAAAAATCAAGAATTAATGAACGGAGTTAAAAAAAGAAGAAGTAATGAGATTTTGAACTAATCCAGAAGTTATCTGCATAAATCCCGAAACACTCCCATCATTCACACAGTGTTAAGGCTGCATAATTTAACATTGCCAATAAAAGTGAAATTCAGTGATAGAAATGTATAAAAGTTTAAGGAAATACCAAATGATCTACCTACAAGCTTCACTTTTATCTTTTTGCTTTAATATTCTATACTCTGATATCTTACTGAGAAATTACTAAAAATTCCATTCTCTATACGTTAACTGATGGACACTATTAATAACATTACAGCACTTGTAACTGTCTCCACAAAACACTGCAGGTAACGTGGAATGAATATTTTTGTACAGACATTTGCTATTTTAAAAACAAATAAAATCCAAACCCACATAATCTGTATAGTCTACCTTTACCTAGATTTACTTACATAATCAAAAAGGTATGCATTTAGTGCTCCTGTTCCATCAACCAGTGTAAACTTCATAATAAAAACATACTGGAGCAGCTCAATACCTAAAACTGAAGAAAAACACATTGATCTGTTTCTGAAAGCGACTATGTGAGACAAATCATAACAACTCAAGTTGACAATATCCCTCTTTTAATAGTAACTGACGAATACTGTATAATTGAAAGTACCAACTGACAGGCCAAAAACTAGAGGCTCATGTTTTGAGAGTGCAATTTGCCTAGAAACACTTTAATAGATGTGCCTATAAATTGCAGAGATTTTTATACTCATCCTAGTAAAAGAAATGCTAATATTTGCTTAGATCTTAGGTTCTACCTTGGTATGATACTCCTGTTCTTTTGCCCACCGTAGATTAAAGGGGACTTGCTCTCAATTCAGTGATAGCTAAATGACTACGGTCATTCTCTCACTGGCAGCAGTAACTGTTATGCTGCAAATATAAAATATCTTAACACACAAAGTTACTGCAACTCTGCATCAGTCTTTTCTGGGTACATTTACTTATATTGGCTAGTCATTTTATTTTCAACTGATCCGATATACTTGCAGGTTATCATTTAGTCTGAAAATATAAAACAATAACATACATAAAATAACTTAAAAGCCAGAAAGCATTTAATGAATATTCCTGTCATTTTGAGAATTAAATGTCAGTCACAGATGCTGTAACACTGCCAGTTATATACTACTTTACATCTATTTAATAGAATATAATTATGACAGTTTAAGAGAACTAACTGTATTGCTCAAATAGTTATTTCTTTTATAAAGTCTTTACCAAGCGTAGATACTGCTAGGTATTCCAACTTAATATATTAGAACATTAATTGATAAACACAAAAATATTGTTTTCCTTAATGTGTTGTAAAGTTTAAAGCTCCATTTTACCCCCAGCATTTGAATGTGTTGACTATTTAAAGTAACACAAGAAATACACAAAGCATGGAACACACATATATGTTATGGTATAATTACTTTCATTTGAATATTATTTCTTGCAGACTCTCTGGAATATGCTTAGCATTGATAAGGCTTAGAGAAGATAAAAGTATAACTTTTACTTCTCATTAAACAAAACTCTCTTTAATTCAGGTCAGAAAAACTGTATCTTCAAGAGGAAAAGCAAGACTAACTTCTAGGACTGCAAGCATGTACACAGTTTAAAAATGACACCTGCAACCAAAAATTCCTATCTGTACTATGATAGATGTTATTAGTGACACCTACAGTAGAAGACGCTATTCAACATATAAAGTCCCTTAATGCATACTGTAACGGTTTCAAAAGTAAATATGTTATTTCAGCTGGTAAAAGGTGAATACATTTTACAGCTTTATACTCAAGCATAACCATAAATTACATGCTTTCTGTACAAAACTGCAACCCAGAAACAAAACTCTTTCATTTAAACACTTCACTGTCAAGGCAGAAAAATATTTCAGGAGGGTATCACGTCAGCTCACCTTGTGCTATTTCAGCCGGTTCCCATGATGGTTGTTGTTCTGTCGCAAGGGAACTCAGACTCTTGATAGGCTTTGGAGTTGAACACTGCTTGCACCTAGCATTTAAAACAAGATACTGAGACTAACCAAACACTGATTTATTGATACTAGAAGCTTTCTGCACAGAAAAAAAAAAAAATTCCCATTTCCTTACCCAGTGGGAGTACAGAAGTATTTCTATTGCTGTTTAAAGTAACTATTTTAGCAGATACACAAGCTTTAGACCACATCTAAACCCTTAATGCTGCTTTTGAATTATCCCGGAGAAGAAATAAATCATTTTGGTCTGGAAAAGACCACCTCAGTGAATAGAAAAGAGGAAAACTATACATCAAGGCTGAAAGAGTTGCAGTTGTTCAGCGTGGAGAAAAGGAGGGTCTGGAAAGACCTTATTGCAGCCTTTCAGTATTTAAAGGGGGCTCATAAGAAAGATGGAAACTTTTTAACAAGGCCCATACTGACAGTACAAGGGGCAATGGTTTTAAACTGAAAGAGGGGAGATTTATCTTAGATATAAGGAAGACATTCTTCCCCATGAGGGTGGTGAGGCACTGGAACAGGCTGCCCAGACAAGCTGTGGATTCCCCATTCCTGGAAGTGTTCAAGGCCAGGTTGGATGGGGTTTGAGCAACCTGGTTTAGTGGAAGGTGTCCCTGCCCATGGCAGGGGGGTTGGGCTAGATGATCTTTAAAGGTCCCTTCCAACTCAAATCATTCTAAGATCACCACATTGCTAAACATATATTCACATGTCACTACTTTCAATCAAAACCGCATCACACTTTGTAAAAGCAGGAATGAATCTGAACTTGTAGCACACAGGGTTAGCACAACAGGGTTAGAGGTGAAATTTGGCTTTACCCACATTAAAAAAATATTAACTATGAGTTATTAAAAAAATCTCTTACATGTGACATAGTAAGCAAATGTAAGTGGACGACAATACTGAATAACAGTTTTCAAAATTGTTCTCATTTGGCTGAAGAAATAAAATTACAGAACTATTTTTTCCAAATTAAGCTTCTGTGCTAGTATATTACAATTAGAACTTAAAATAGTTATTATCTTTTAGAATTACATACAAAGTGTCAAAAAATTAATACTAGTTCTGCTCAAGTGATATAAAGCCAAGTTCAAAGAAGTTCTTTTTTCCTTTAAAAAACACTCAAACTCCAATAAAGTGACTTAGCTGTGAATTCTGGTTTTTGTATGCAAGTGTGTGTGTATTTATATATATATCTATCTACATTAATATACATGCATATGCGCACATGCAAATATTTATATGGGTATTCAAGCTCATTCCTAGAGCAAAAATAACTTTGCTTTTCATTCTACTACACAGAATCTTTTTTAGACTTTGCTAAGTATATGCTACTGATAAAAAAGAACAGGGAACACAGCTCTGAAATGTCAACATCCTTGTGAAGTTCCTTCAAAAATATCCTATAAACAATCACTGAATATCTTATAGAGCATTGGCTTTTACAATACAGTAATTTAAACACAGAACTATGTCTGAAGGCCAGTTGTGCATAGCTGGGGAAATATATGGATTATGAAAGTGCAAGGGGAAATACTCTGTACTCCCAGCAGGAATACCCACATATTGCCTTTATTTAAAAAAGCTGTGGACAGACATATTTTGAAAGGTCAAAACAATATATGACAGAGAGAAATAATTATCTGTATTCGCTGTATCAGTCCCTTATGGGAAGCTTTAGGGTTCACGTGAAACAGGCAATATTTCTGCACAGAAATCTTCTAACTGCCCACAGGACTGAAGTAGTGCAACACAGCGCTCTGCTTGAACTTGCTGGGGCTGCTGTGGGAGGACTCGATAGCTGCATGAGGAAGACTGGTATTTCTGAGCTGGGAGAATGCACAGCTGCGAGCTCCCGCTGAGCAGGAACATGGTGTTGCAGGGCACAGCACCGGTATCACACCTAGATGTGGGCACCGTGTTCTGCAGCTCTGCAACTGTGGAATCCAGAAACCTACTGAAGTTGTCCCTACAGCGACTGACGTCTATGAATAGGTAAGGCACTTTGCAGTGTTGTGGATCTAAAGAAATGGCACACAGTGAGGAAAGACTGTTCCAAATCCCGTGTTTCTTCCAAAGTCCAAGCATTTGCAACATTAGGAATGAGAAAGAATGACACAGGGATTGACAGCCTGAAATTATTTTCCAGGTCTCTAAATATGATCTGTGGACAAAAAAAATCAGCTTACGCTTTTAAAGCAACATGTTTTGACCTTAGTCTAAGTAGTAAGACCAGAAAATAGAAGAGCTTGACTAAAATAGGAAGATTTAGGCATTTTGCAGCCTGAAGAGACTCACCTGTGCATTTCTGTCTCTGTGGTACACTGCCCTAACCACGCGCCACAGGTAAGACTGAACCCGGGGTGCTGTGTAATTAAGGGCTTAAGATTTATAGCTGAAGATGAAGTGCAAGTGCAGTTGAGTCCTTTGATATGTGGTAGCAGTATGGCATTTCATCCCTGAGCTCAGTACTACTGATCATGTTACCTAAATTTTTTTATGCAAAATCTGTAAGTTTTCCCTTGATAATGTTCTCTATTACTGCAACTACTGAAATATCAACAAGTACTTTTAACCTACCCATAATATTTTATGTTCCCTTGTAAAAGAAAAGGAGCTGAAAGATCTAATAATTCAAGATCGTCTTCTGTGGATCTCACAGGAATAACACATTTGAATCTTTTTGTAAGCTTCCAGACTTCTTTTAGTGTACCACCTGTTCAAAACAGAAAAACATGGTTTTTTAAACATGTTTTTTTAAACTGCAATCAAGAATAAATTGAACAACTTGCATTTCTTGGCTAATTAGATGTTGATTCCAGGACCTTCAATAAGAATTGAGACCCACCATAGAAAACTGAACAAAAAGGTCCATAACATTCTCATTCTTTTTCAACAACAGACTCAATAAAGAATCAAAGATGAACATTTATCAGAGCAGATGCCTAAATATCTTTCTCATAGTTATTACTGTAACCATTAAGTTGCATTTAGTTAGCATCACTTTCATGTAATTTCTGCTATGATTTTACTAGCAATTTTCTTGAAGGGAGAAGAATAAACTGACTTCTTGCGATTGCTCCTAAGTAACTGTTTTATTAGATTTTAGGTGGTTAAATTCTATTAATTGTTAACCAGCAGTTTATGAAAAAGTAGCTGTTCAACTGTGTCAAAATTGACATGTGGTGGAAAATGCAGAAGCACCAAATTTGATGCTAATTTGAATGCTACTTTAATTGGGGCCATGCTAGGAACACAGCAGAAATTTAATATATTACAGCTGGAACCCTGAGATTTTCCAATTCCAGTGACAGGAAAAAGTTCTTTCAAATTTATTTTAAATCACATGAAAAGATGTCTTCCGTGTCTGTAGTATGGATTGCAGAACTAATTATTGAATCTTTCTGACATATCACCAATTCAGTGGAAATGTGGGATATTTATTAAATTAACACACAGAGAACAGTTATGTGGAAACAGTTCGATAAAAAGATATTAGTTAATCAGCTTCTAGTAAAAAAAAAATCAACTTCTAGTAAAAAAAAAGGCACAGATATTTGAAATGGCTTCCCAAAAGGTTAGAAAACAAAGGTCCTCCAAGTACAGTGACACAGATAAAGTCCCTCATATGTTAAAATATAAAATTCAAGGTGATTTTAACTGATATTGCCCAAAGCGCTCCAGAATTTCAACTTTGCTGTAATACTAAATTACATTGAGCAAATGTATTCTGGCTTCTAGAGACTGGCATAAAACACAGAGAATTACCAGTGGTTGGCAATGATATGAATCACAGTGATTTCATGTACAAATAATGAGGATATGCGAGGAGCATTAGTCTACTTGTTAGCTGTAACATTTCACTCTTCAGTTCAACTAATCTGTAGCAATGGTTATGGATTCGCCTCACTCCAGGGTCACATAAAATTCTGTCCATTATTCAACTTTTTCCTCAGTTCCAGCCCAATAGATGCCAAACACTGAAAACGAAGTCCTTGCCTCAGTATAATGATTATGGCGATGAAGAGAGTATTGTGTTGTAGGAGAGCAAATTACTTGTGTTTAACAAGCAAGCAGAATCTAGAGCATGTCTGTCTAATAAATGTCATGATGTGTTTGGCTTTTCATGGTGGTCTGTATCTGGAAAAGTGCCCAGAATATTTCTAGGGAGACTTCAAAAACTCCACCTGCAAAAACTTAAATATAAAAATCGGAATAGCATGTAGCTTTGGCAAGGTTCATGAACAATGTTCTGGGAAGAAAAGTGCTAAAACACTCATTATGCCTTTTCCTTGTGCTCCAATGTGATGCACAGATAACCACGTACACACATACCTAGTTGCTGGCATTTTAATATCTGAAGAAGATTTACCAAGTTATATCATTCAGTTATTTTAGGAAACTAGAGTAGAAGTAGATGCTTTTATATTTTGTTTTCACAAAGATAAGGTTAGATTGGAAAAAAAAAAAAAGTCCATTTAGAACATGCTAGAAATAAAGCAGATATCAGAACTAGTTGAATATAAAACAAAACAGAAGGGGTTTTGTCATTGACCCTTGTGCAAAGGACCACCCGGCTTACATTTGCTAATTCACAACTCTAGTTGAGCACAACTGAAAACTTTGTTTTGAACTTGGAATGGTACTATATGCAACTATTTATTACTTTTATTCTATTCAAAGCATTCGTTATTAGTATTCTTGCTGAATTATTTTGTTTAAAGTTCATCAGCTAAAGTTCTTCCCTGAGAAAATCTGATAAAAACCAAACCAACCTCATGCTGCGAGAAGCTTTATTAACCTGAAACAACACTGACATCCACAGGCTGACTAAGTTCATCGTAGGCTTGTATTATAAGAAGCCTCTCAAAACTTTTCTGCACCAGGACTAAAAATATGGGTTTTTTTAGAGGACTCAGCAAGTTTTCAAATCAGAACTGAAACATCAGTTAAGCACAGTTTCTCATGGTAATTTTAGCAGAATCAACAATAAACTTATTGGCATAGTTTTAAAATAGACAGAAGCACCTTGCAAGACCTTCACAGATGATTTTTTTTCCTGTTTGCACAATAGAAACTTGAAGTTCCAGCAGAGCTTTTCTATCAAAATGCCTTTATGATTATCACTAGTTACACTGAATATAACTTCAACGTATCTTAACTTTGTAGATACTCTGAGTGGAAACTGTACCGTAAGTGGCAATTTGTCTTACCTTCTATCATAAGCAAAGTATCTTCAGGCTGTTGAAGCATTTCATCATGCTTTACAAAATGGATAACTATTTTCCTTTGTTTCTGGTCTTGTGTAGTCCACATTACAGAATCATACCACGATGTATTGTGTAATTCTGGGTTTGGGGCAGTAAGTGCAGAGCCTTGTAAAATTAAGTCAAAGTCACGTCCATCTGGAACTTCTTGCCTAAACCAATTCCAAAATGAATAAGTAAATTCTAGCAGCTTCTCCTTAAGCAATCTGGCAACAAGGAAGGTAGTACTCAAAATAAATGTTAAAATATAGTCATGAGAGTTAAGTATATACAGGAAAAATCACTTGGTTGTTATATCAGTTTAAACATTTAGAGTTGTATAGCAAATTATGACAAGATAATTAATTTTCCTGTTAGTAAATATGTTACATAATCTAATCTTACCTAAGAGTGGAGATAGCCTAGTGGCTTCATCCACACACATGTAAATCCAAAGAAAAACAAGTATATCAGCTTGATGTGATTTCACTTGGGCCTTAAAAGGGCCACACAACTGTACACCACTTCAGAAGCATGAAATGACCATATAAGCTCATATAATTTCAAGTTTTATGTTCTAGCGTATTTTGGGGGGCAGGGGAAGGAAAAAGGGCAGGAACAGATGATCTTCCCATGTGTACTGTAAAGAGAAAAATCTGCAGCTCTGCATGACACAGTTTCTTTCCTGTCCTGCTAGAGTGCACCACTCATGCATTTCCAGTTGTCACCCACAGAGAAGCAATGCAGGCCATTCAAATTTTACCAGTATTACCAAAGACAGGCAAAAAGCCAGTAGTTGGCACACAAAGAAAAAAAGCATTAGAATGATTTCTTGTAAGCAAGACAGACCTGCTGGCTTTAAGTGGAATATGAACCGAGACAAAAAGGACAATGTATTAAAAAAAAAAAAAAAAAAAAAAGGCAAAAGCTTGGGCTCTCATAAAACACTGAAAGAAAGTAGGTACCAGGCTTCTGAGTGGAGTTAAAACAAAAATAGCATCAACTCCTGCAGATAATTCTGACAATTTCATTTTTAAACCAAAGAGCAGCTGCTTCCACCACTGAATAGAAAAATTCTTGTCTGTGAAACCAAAGTTTGATATTCTTCTTCTATGACTGTAAAACTGGCACACAAGAGGTCCTCCTGAGCCTCTGAACCTGAACTTTCATTCCATGAACACAGTGCTGCTCACATGAGCTCTTTCCGCCTTTGTTCCTGGATTACTATTTTAAATGCAAAAGCAATGAACCTAACATAGCAGGTCATTTTTCCAGACATACTCATTAAACTCTTCTAACCTCTACAGCCTGCCTGTAGATTTCCCACAGAGGCAGGAATAGAATTAATTGGGGTTGAACTAAACATGAGGATTTAAACTTCTGTAATAATGTGGATACATGAATAATACTAGATCCACGTATATCGATATTTTGCTACTTACAGAGAAGCTTTCAGTCAAAGTCTAAAAACGAAAAAGAGATCTCTTACAAGGATTTTATATCCCAAGTATTATATACATCTTACTGCATAAAGTGTCACACGATCAAACTTGCATTGAGTGTTGTTCAGCCAGGCTCTTCAGCATTTGCAAACAACTTCAGATATAGTAGGGAAAGATGCCCCTAAATCACGTTTCCTTCCTGGGCCACTTAGCTCACCCAAAAGAGAAGCTAAATTTCTGGAAAATCACTGCAATCAGTCCCATCATTGCAGTAGGATAGTGGTAGTAGTAGTAGGAAATATACTAAATGAAGCCTCATAAATCTATCTGGTTAAAAGCTTGCCCTAATTCTGTGCCAAAGAGAAAGCAGCGATACGTGAAACATGAGGAAACTCAAATAGAAATGAAGACACTAACAAGTCAAGAATCTATAAAAAGGCTATAGTAACCATGGAAAATTGTGGGATAAGGATAAAGTTCATAAGAAACAAACAAAATTCTATCAGTTGTATCTGCTCATTACTACAGGGAGTTGGTAAATACATCAGAAAAGTGACAAAAGTGGCAGAGATAGTTGGTAATTATCTCCTTTTTATACTTGGCAATAAAGACCATGTACTTGTCTGCTGTGAAGATGACGAAGTGCTTCCTCTTTCATCAGCAACTAAGAGAATGTTTTAACATCATCTGATAAGGACCAATATTGTTCAAGCTGCAAGCATGCTACCTTGCATCCAAAAGCTGTAAGAGAGGACAGTAGGGGCATTTTCATGTCTCAGTGATATTTGTATCTAATAAATCTTGATTGCACAAAAAATTTCAAAAGGCTAAGAGAATGTTAATGTGCCATCATTTAAGGAGGGCAACGGTTTACACCAGTAACAATAAAACTGTTTGCTTGGGACTGATGATAGGCTAAGTCAGGCAAATAAAAAGTGATATAGGATTCAGATGATCATGAATAGCACTGTGATGTATGTCACTGAGTATTTTAACTGGAAATAGGACATTTCGAACAAACTTCCTTTCATTTTTAGATGAATATACAGCAGAAATGGCATATGATTATTTGACTGAACACTATTTCATACAATGACAAATGGCATTAAAGGGGAAATAATAAAGATAAAATGGCAGTGAATTGACTCAGGTCAGAAAAAAAGAGAAAAATACCAAGATGAATGGTGTTTCCCTGAAATTTTTGGATCAAGAAAAGATTACTTCTTTGGAAGATACACTTTACCCAAAGATATTTTATTCATTCACTTTGAGACTACCACACATTTTTGCATATACCTATTTTAAAACCTCAAAACAGAAACAGGTACTTAAACACAACTTCAGTATGGGAAAACTACACTGCCAAATTTGAAAATAAAGAAAAAATACTGTTTTGAAACCACTCAAAAAAGTCTGTAACTAGAACTCATCTGATGATTTAAAATTTTCCTACCTGTTATCACCAAATTTCAAGTCTTCACTCAAAATACGAAATACACTTACATTCAGCTCATTTTACACAAAAAAGATAATGAAAATACATGGAAAATCTAGGCATCCCAAAGCATACAGAACAATTCCTAATTACCTCTGTTGTGTGAAACACTTACAAAGAGTTGCATTTGGAACAATGAAGTTTAATAGACTGATGGAGCTTCTGGGGTTTGTAAGTTCTCAGCTTTGCTCTAATGCGATACTGTTGAGGAGCTGTGCTGTTCAGAATGGTTTTCAGTTCTGTGTTATTAAAATCCTGATGATCTGTTAATACTGCAAAATAACAAGACAAAAAAAAGAACCACGCATACCTTTTAAGCATCATATTTGGAATATGGAAAATGGCCTCTGCAGGTACATATCTCCCCTTAATTCCCACCTTCTCTTCTCTCCCCAGCTGCAGCCTCAGTTTTATCAAGACAACATGCTACCACAGCCTTTAAGATAAATCACAATAGGTTGTGGGAGCATGGTGTACTTCAGGGTACAGAAATTCAACATGTAGAAAAAAAAACAAATGAAAGTACAATATATAAATGTGTCGTATTTCTTTAAAAGCAGAATAAAACCAATGTAACATTCACAAATTTGCACTCTTAGAATAGCTGTTACTATAATAAGTAAAAGATATTATTTCAACATTTGAGCTGAGGTCTCAAAAATATTTCTGCTCTTTAGTAAAAATAAAATTAATCTTGAGGTCAAAATGCTTCCTACCTGTAACAGATAACTGCTGACATCTCTGTAGGTGTGATTCAAGATCTAAAAATCAAGAAGAATTTCCTAATTATTTTCCTTTTTATCTTCTTTATCATGTGGACACAAAAACAGATAGATAGGCAGATATACAGAACAAAAAGCTGAACAAAGGAAAGTGGAAATCCTAATATTCTATGCAAACTATGTAGCAAAAGGAAAAAGGAAAACAAACAGCAGACAAACATCAGATATCAAGAGTTAATATACTTGAGGAGGAAGTAATGCATATATTAAATTGCAATGCCCATCAAAATGAATACTTTTCAAATGTATACTGTGAATGATCACGCTGACATAAACTGCATTCATAACTCTGTAATCTTTCTGGAACAGAGCATACATAAATGATTCTAAAAAAACCTATGGACTGTCTGGTCCCTCCTCTGCACAACTCTTACTACACATACACTGTGCAGTAAACGTGAGCACTGTTTTGGTCTAGACATGAAGTATTTATTAATTCTTGACTTTTGCATCCTTTTACAAATATCCTGTCACAGTATGTTGCTAATGGCTAAGTAAGGGAGGATTTTAAAAGCTACAAGCAAAGATGCAGACTATGTCCAACTAACTCCAGAGCTTAACTAACTTTTAGTTATTTTTATTCTGGACTAAAACAACGACGACAACAAACATCATTAAAATAATAATATTTGATCTGTGGAACTGTCTATATGATACTACTTTTCCAACCAATTGATTTAGAAGGGCTCTTTAGCAAAGAGCTGTTTAATAGTGTTTCCAGTGCCTGTCTCTGAGGAATCCCTGTTTAGAGGGAAGGAGTTACATCCCTCTCCTTTATGATCTAGTGCACTATAATGAAGAACGCCATCTGTGTTTAATAATTTATTCACTACTGCCTATTAAAGTATTTTTCCTGTATATGAAAGGCCTCTGCTGTGAGACAGGATACATCAACTTCCAATCTAACAATCCAAAAGAATTCTCTAAAGCTTTGTATGTGAAAGTCACATTACCCACTTAGAAAAGCAATAACTGTGACCTTACCTTGACTATATGTATGTTAAAAGAAAGAGCAAATCAGCTTTCAATTGCTCTTACCTGTAATATTGGTAAAAGTGCCATCTAATTCCAATGAAGACATGCTTTCCATATTCTGACTCTCTGCCAGATCCACAGATTCTAAGAATCTAAAAATAAATGGTTAAATATTTTATAACCTAGAAAAGTCTTTCACACATATATATGACTAGACATACATTTAACCTACTGTTTACCAATAGACAGTTAAAACATTCAGACATGAATTTTCAAGCAGAAACGTAAAATTCAATTGAGCCAGAAGCTAAAGGAGTGTATATTAATGATGCAGATGAGACATTTTTCCAAACCTCTTCTGGAATTTTAAACACAATATAGTGCCAAAATAAATCTGTACTACTGGAAACAGAATTCCTGATAAAGGAATGTAGACTTTGGTTACTTAGCCTTTCCTTATGTATATAACACATTTCAGTAAAGCATTTATATTATATGCTTCATTTTTAACATCTTTTAAGTCTCATCATTTCAAAGTAAAACATACGTACATGCTTAAAACATGCTCAACTCATTTGCTTAACCATAGCATTTATCTTTAAAAGATTCCATTTCACTATGAAACTAAGTATGTTAATGTGGCCAGGCCTTATTATTACAGCACTATAAAACAGAAATCTTAATCCCTGCTGTATTTTTAATTTGAGAAATGAGGCTTTATTTATCTATCCCCTCAAATGCTTACTCTTCATCTTAGCAGTGCTAAAGACATACTCTGTTCCACAGTTTCTGGTTCTTACATACATTTACAATTCTAAACTGTAAAGTTTTTACATTAGCCTAGAGTTTTCCAGAATCACCTAGGGAAAAAAAAATACATATATATATATATAACTTACGTTTTGAGTTCCTTAACATCTGGGTTACTGTCTGGTAAGACTCCTATTCCTCGACCGTAACAGGTGCCACCATGAAGATGAAATTCTATACATGAGACATCATTGTCAGCATTTGCTTGTTTCGTATGAATACTGTAAATTCTCAGAAAACTTCCAATCTTAAAAAAAAAAAACAAAACACCACAAAGTTAGCTATTTACTTGGAAAATTCTATGCCTCATGAAGCTCTTTCTGTGTTTTCACTGAATCACGGAAGAGCTGAAGTTGTCAGGGGCCTCTGGAGATTGTCTAGGCCAACTCCTGTGCCCAAAGCAGAGTCACCCAGAGCAGGTTTCCCTGGGCTGTCTCCAGCTGGGTTTTGAATAACTTCAAAGATGGAGACACAAAATCCTCTCTGGGTGACCTGTTTGTTTTGCTTTATCAGACAACACTACTGGCAGAAAGGCTGATTCAGAATCAGAACACGCCTTCTTACTAAATCTGATTCTCAAGCAGACTTCAGAAGACAGATCAAATGAGTCAATATATTCCTTTCCTGAGGGCATAATTTGTCTTCTATATTCACAACATAGCCCTCCAGAGACTGACATGCTGTGATTTGTCCATGTATGATCGCACTCAGCAATTGACCTCATGTCCATCATCACGCATAGCATGTTCTCTGTTTACGTATACAAGCAAACACATCCTCTTACCCAGATTCCTTTATCATATTTTACAGATAACCTTCTTTCAGCAGCAGGACAAAAGGCAACACGTGCTAGAAATTCAAAGATTTTGGCACTGCTCCTAACTCTGTTAGATTTTCTCCTCAGGTACATGGGGAATATACTTCTTGTTTTGCTTAGAGTTATTTTGTGTTCTCTGAAACAATTTGATCAAGTTACAAACATGGACTTAGGCTAACTTATACAAGTACCTATTAAGAAAGAAGTTATGGAGTGCTGAACATTGAAAGTATCTTCATAATTCTGCTTTTATTTCAAAATACCAATCCTATTATCACCCCTTCCAACAAAAAAAAATAAAAAACCCCTCAAAACAACAACAAAACAAAAACACAAAGCAAAACCAAAGTTCTAAGGGTAGATAATCTAGAGACTTAATTATACAGTTAATTTCCCTTTGATGTGTTTGAAAGGCCGTTGAATCAATTAACTAGCAATCAATTTTTTTTTAATATAACCTAAGATCCAGCTCATAGCTGGCAAGCTACACACACTCAATAACTTGGACTTATATTCACTCTAAATATCTTTTAAATAGCCCTATATAAATGATACATTATTTTAAATTGACTTTAATTAACATTAATATTACAGCAGCCAGTCTGTTAATTCTTATTTCAGCTTCAGCTCCTGCTTTAATCAGTAGAAACCTAAAAAGTATTCCTATTAGATGGGATTGGGCAGGCCTTAGTATGACACTTATAAATGTATGCATATACGCATAAAAGCACACAGAGCAGCATCCTGATACTGGAATCCTTCTCTGTATCAAGGAGCAGACTATGACCATATAACGCTGGTATCAAACTGCTCTTTTAAACAATAATCACACATGAAAAAGGCAGCATATTTTCAAAGTCAGGCACCAGGGACATTAAAAGTGCACTTCAGTCTGCACCTACTTTGCTTCTGGTATGAAGCTCTTACCAAACTTTTAATTGATCTGCATCATTAGGGTGCTGCTCATTTTGTTCATTCAAATCATATCAACAGGTCAGCTTGTGCATTTGGATAACAGACAAGAGGCTCATCTGGAGGCTTCTTTTTTCTTTCCACATGATAAATTTCACTTAATTATGTTTATTATCCAAAAATACAAGAGGCAGTCATATTATAAAACCAATTTGATGACTATGACAAATGCTTTTTGAGAAAGTTTTTAAAAAATTCTTAGCTAAGTTCTGTTTATCAAATAACCTTATGTCAATACAATAGTGCCAAACTACTTAGTTTTTCTTCAAGAGTAACTTGTATATAAGCAGCAAAAAGTTGATTATAATTAGAAGAATTTATTTCTTTAAAAAAACCCACACTGTATGAAAAAACTAAATATTAACTGTAAGTACAAATATAAAACATTTAACATGGGAAAAGAGAGCCCAGAAGCCAAGAATACAAAACATTGGTTTTGCCTTCTAAACTCCTGTGCTGAAATTTACACAGAAGTCAAGCAAATTGCATGTTTCAGTGCAACAATCAACTTCCCAAGATTTATGATCACTATCAAAATGTATCTTCCTACATATGCATTTCATTAGATCCCTTTTACGAAAATGTTATTATTTTATATATTTTAATATCACTCAGAACTATACTAAAAAGATGCATTATAATCAGCATTGCCAAATATTGAAAGGTGACGAATTGAAAGGTGATGAATTTCAGCACAAACCCCCAGATCTGACTGTGCAAGTTGAAGTGCAGTTTCTGGGAATTCCTTTCAGAGGCAGCATTGCTTACTGTTAGCATTGGTGAGCAAATGTTGGTGCTGCGGCTAAAGATGTTCCTGAATTTCTGTTGTTTATAGAATGCCTGTAGTCCAAGTACACTTTATAATTTCTTTTCAGTCAAGTATGTAATATATATTGAAGTGAACAGCATGATTTACAGAGCCATCATTAAATGTAGTACAAAACCAACTCCTTGCTTGAATTTACAGCAGTTCTGTTTATGAAGTACCTACCTCATTTAGAGAAAGTTCATTTAAACTTAAAGCAACAAGAACACATTTCTTGCAGGAATATAAAATATACTAATACCGTATTTGCAGTCTAATTAAAACATGACTATTTAAAAAAAAGAATTAAAATGAAGAAATGACATACGCAGTTTTCTCTAACTAGCCAACTAAACCAACTTTTTAGCATAGCAAATTCTCATAATTATTTCAAAGCATATTGGGTTGTGTTCACATTTAAGACACTGAGAATTCGGAAAAGTCATTTATCACGGCAGTTAAATGTTCAGGTTTGGCCAGAAAGACACTCATGACAAGACGCTGTCTTTATCTATAGGATAACAAAATCATCTGTACTAATTTTTATGCCTATTTTATGGCTGATGATATTCAATGAGATTTCTTTGTCATCATTTTATCATATCAAGTCTAATTTTACTCACTAAATAGTACACAACTGTTTGCAAATGAAAGCAAGAATACACACAGCATTTGGGTGTGGTCCTTTGCAATAAAAACTACCAACTTAGTTCCATTAAAGGGTTTGGAGGACTTGGGGGTGGGATGAGGGGGTGTTGTGGTTTGGTTTTTTTCCCCTTTTAATGAGTACAAAGACAGAAGTGGTGAAAATACCACTGACAGGTCAAAGGAATGCTACCCAGGCCTGAAAAATATGAAGCTAGATAACAACGGCCATGTAACTCATTTAAGTTGCAGGTTGGACATGTGACTTGGATACTAGAAAAGCAAGCAAGACTTCTTAGTCTGAACTACTATCAAAAATGACATGCCATTGTACACAGTGGGAGGAACAGCTGAAAACACTCAAATTCTGCACATACATAGCATCAAACAACTACTGTGAAACAATGGAGTAGGACTTGTAGGTATGCTCAAGGCTAATTGTTTTAACTGAACTATCCAGAAAACGCATGGCAACACAAAACTGATGGTATCAAGCCATAAGAGAACCACAGTCCCACGTATTCAATGAATGACAGTCCATAAGGAAATCTCCAACCTGCTGTGGACAGCTAGACCCCTCCTGCGCACTGCCTGACCACTGATGCTCACTCACCTTGATGCTTAACCATCTATTAGCAGCAAAATGCCCTAGATGGAGAAACCCACATCACAGACCTATTCCCAAGTTCTGTGGTAAGGTCTGAGTGAATCCTGAGAACCTCTGGAAAAACTGGAGTAAGAAAGGCTGAAGAATAACAAACTACAGCCTATGAGGAGCAACTGTACTTCAGAGAGTCAGCTGCAGGCTGGGGTTCCTAGAGTAACGAGAAAACCTCGTGCACCCCAGAGGAAGAGGGATTCAGGAAATTCAGGAATTCAGGAAAATTCAGGAATTCAGGAAAAAGTGGTAAACACCATTGTCTTTGCTTAGTTGTAGCTCATGCTTGTGTCTTTATGCCCCAGGAAATAATCTACTTCTGAGATGAGATTTCTGAAAATTCTGTTTATGCTCTGCTAAGGCAGCAAATGCTGAAAAGTCACAATCTCATCCATCAGGAAAGGAAGGGCAGAAAATATAGGTGACAAAAGGTCTACTTACAGTACCAACTGTAGCGTACCTTCAACTTTACTAAAGTTCTCTCAGTCGAAAATTGTAAATATTATTTGACCAACTCAGAAAATGGGATAAAATGGTCGTATCTTCAGTGTTCTCTGGACAGACAATCCAAACAAGTAGCTTTTAACAAATTCTTGCAGAAATATCCCTGACACTCTGCCCCAGGATTTGCTAAAAATTCACTGTACTACATTACCCACTTTCTCTAGACTGTAGCGCTTACTCAGAGCTTCCTTGTTGGAACATGTGCCTACAGATACTATTTTAAAATGAGAACATTTTTTTTTTCTTCCTTCAATCTGCCCTTCCGGTTTCAAGGATGCGTAAAACAGATTGTTCCTATGTAAAACATAATTTCAGAGCTGTAACTGTTGCTGCAAATGGTACACAACAACACGGGATAGTGTAACCTAACAATTCCTATCAATTTACATTAAAAAATGCAATTCTAAGCTACTGTCGAATGTGGAAGAGATGGATGAAAAATAGTGCACTTCTATTGTTTCTGAAACCATAAACTGGCAAAAGATCTAGTACAGTTTCTATCCATGCTGTTCTCACGTTCACTCCCGGGGAGCTGCACATGCATACGCTAAACTCTCCAGTTTTATACTTCTACATAAACCATATAAAAAAAAAATCTTCGCATAACAAGACCCTGAACTAAATAAAATATAATACAGATTAATATAGAATATTTCAATTATACTTTCTTACAATATGAAACAATTTCCACTAGTATTTAAAACAAAACAAACCCTTTTATTAAATCTTCCATTTTAGGAAGAGTTCTCCAAAATTTTATCATCTCTAGATTATTCTGTGAAATAAAATCAGCTGCACATATTGAAACCTTTTTCTTCAATAACTTGACTAAGACAATCCACTACAAAGCAGTGTTCAAAAACAATCCAACTTAAAACTTCCACAGCTTATGTGAGTGAAACTACTGAACTTTGGACATCCCCAGAAAGAGGGAAACAGCCCGTGTTGCTCAGTAGGCCAAACCAGGTTTCTTAACAGTTTCCTTTGACATTAGAGGTTCTGCTACATAGTGCGGTATCCAGCAAAGGCACAGATGCTTTAGAGATAAGAAAGGCCTCATAGGAAGGAAAAAATTTGAGAGAGCTGATGAAGACATCCCACGTATTCAATAGGAATTCCTGAATACAAATGGGAGAGGGTAATACTGGGAGTATCATCAGCTACTCAAGAAAATATGTTTTATTACTATTAAAATATTTTTCCATTAATTTTCCAAACATATTGCTTCACTGCAACATCAGCAGTTATTTGTATCAATAGATTACACCAGTTAGCATGAGAAAAACTCTGAAATACTTCTGTAAGTTTTGTTATGAATTCTTACACAAAGGCAAGTTATTTTGCTATATGTCATTTACTTATAAATGGGCATTAATATATCAAATTGAATTCACGTCTGTTGATAGCCCCAGACTAACAAATGGCTATCACTTATCTTTTATTTTGCGGTAAACACTTTCTTGAAAACAATGTTTGGGTATAGGTGGCAAGGCATAAAATGAAAGATGTATTCTTTGCTAATTTACTGTATTCTGAAGCAAGATGGCAGTATTGCTGAAGATCAAATGTTTAATTATGTTGTTGTCTTCTCTCAGCATAATCAACATTACTGACCCACTAAATGAAGACTGCACTGCAAATTGCCGAAGTTTATAGAACAGAAAATCTTTTATTGACTTCAGAATTACGGGCCTTTAATGGGACTGCAAGTTAAACCCCACTTTATATAATTTAAAAAAATCATTCTAAAGCACAGAATACATTTTCTGAGTGCATTATTTTCACAGGATTATATATGGTATTACAATGTCTGGCAAGAACTGCTTAATTGGAAGAAGTTTTTCATGGCAATTTTAGGGTAATGAGGCTGTTTTACACATGTTGAAGGAGTTTTGCATTCAAATAAACGGTATGGGAAATATTGTGAAAGATAAAGAGGAACATTTGAAACTAATTAACAACAGAATTGAATTGATGCATTTTCTGAAGTGAGTTCAAAGCAGGAAATAGGCCACAAAACAAGAGTTAGAAATACCAAACTGTGCATTACCTTCAGTGATTTTGCCAGCTGTACATGGTTATCATAGACTAGAATGTCCACCGTTAGATTTCGCAAATGATGAAGAAGAACTTTTTCTCCTTCCAGGTCATTTGTTTCCACAGGCACCTTCCATGTTGGGTAGGGACATTTTGTGCCATCCCACACCTGCAATGCAAAGGAACTATTTCAATATGCTCAGAATACTTTAAATTGAGATTTTAAATAGCTTTTTTAAAATTGTTGTTTGATTAAAAATCGATAATAATTGATTAATAAGAAATCTTAACTGGAGTCTCAAAGTCCTTAAATTAGATTTTATGCTTGTTGTTGTTGCTGCTTTTATTTTTATTATTCCCGAGTATAGAACAACCTCTATAGAGAATATGACGAAGTGTTAAGATCTGAGATTTATTTCTATTAAAAAAACAAATCAAAACAAAACAGCACTAGCAAAACCTCAACTCTTCATCCAGCAATTACAACTATTAGAATTCACTATATGCAGAACTGTCTATATTTAATGTTTTAACTCTGCTATAGGTTTTTTAAACCTGAGTACACAGCCTATACTCCCTCAATTACTGATGATCACCTATATGAGTATACACTGCTAGTTATCCAGAATGTACTAGAAAAACATCAGTATTTAATACATAATAAAGAAGATTTTTAAAATTGTTTGCCCAAAACTAAATTCTTAAGACACATATTAAAATGTCAATAGAGCTATTTTGGAGCTATCAAAGTTACTGTGAAAAAGTAAGATTACCAGCAGACTTAGCACTTTGGAATCCAAATCTTACCAGTTAAATCAAACTCTAACGTTTTAGTGATAGCTCCTTACAATCTATTCTGTAAACTATGGTTTCCTGAGTTCCTGAAGATACACTCTTTTCAAAGACAGGAACGATTGGTCTGAAGTATTAGCATAGAAAAACCTGGAGGCATGAGGACTGTAAGACTGAAATGCTGCATTTCATAGGATTTCATGCATATAGGTTCAACAGAAGCTAATTTTCAGACAGTTTGTGATATCAAGGCATTTTGTCCCATGAGTGAGGCACTGTAGAGGGTGAGAAAAAAAGACACCACAGCTTAATTTTTAAAGCGTTTCTACCCCTTATGCTTAACTGCTATGGATCAAAGGACCCACAGGAAAAGATCTAAGAATCAGCAAAGCCATGTGTAAATACATCAAGAATAACTCATGGTTGAAACTCTCATCCTAAATCGAGAGATAAAAGGGAAAACTGTTCACAGTGAAAATGACCCATAACGTCAAATTAACGTTCCCAAATGAGAGTGTACTCTGAAGGACTCAGATAATGAGGTGGTAAACACTGCCACAGATTTAAAAAAAAAAGCCTATTATCTTCTGATTCTGTACCATGAAATACTTAAAACTGTCTTTGAAAGAGAGGTTGCCCATTGCTTGAATTATCAAACCTTTTCCAGAAGTGAGCTTGAGAAACATAGATTTAGTGCATATATATTATGAATTTAGTCACTGTGACAAAATAAAGAACTTCCAGTTTGTCAAGTTTCCCCTTATTTTTCAACTGGGTTTACTTGGGACACTTTGGTAGCTCTACCGTAAAGAGATGGATCCAGCAAATCGATCGAAATAACCTGAATATTCCCTGTCAGATACAAGCATGACTACTTAGCTTTAGTATGTTCTTCACTAGAGGACCTAATGGGGCTAGCATTGGGCCCCCTTTTGGAGGAATTTGTAAGCCAGTAAACTTTCTTTATAAGAAAAAAAAAAAAATCCTTAGAAAGGTAGTTGGTTTTATTTTTTACTTGCACAAATACGAAAACATATCAAGTGCTCTACCTTGGGAGCTTGCCAGCTTCACTTTACTCAAATAATGGGTGAAAATACAGAAGTTCTAATTTCAAAAACTAACACTGATCTAAAAACCAACACAGATTAAATTAATTCTGGATAAGAAACAGCAAACAGTTCCATTAGTAGTCACGAACAATCTGGAGCTAAGGAACAGTGAGTGACAACCTTTGATCACCATGGTCAGCAAAACACTGAAATGGGAGAGACACAATGAAACCTGTTTCTCCCTTCAGCAGAGTATGGGAATTGTGTGACACAGCTTAACGTACACAATTTAACTGGCAGACAGAATGAAAGGAAAGAATAATAGTAAAACTCTTATGAAAGGCATAAATGACAGAATAATTTCTAGCGTGAGGTTTTTAGTCTGCAGCAGTTTGAATAAGAGAATTCTCAGAAAAAGGTGACCACTAACAAGTTAGCGACACCGTCTTTATGCCATGTCAGTCTCAGGTGCTGTACAGATCCAAATTAATTTATCAAGGGTAATATTAAGAGTTATGCTCTGGTTGATGCACAAAATCACTTAATTTCATTTTAGTTGTCTTTGAAGCAATCCTCACTAGTTACATGAGCTCAATGCTTGAAATAATCATTATATTTTATAGTATAATCAACTGTTAACATAACTGACATACTTGGAATGACATGATAAATTTAAATTATTATTATAAAACATATAACCAAAATAACAATAATAATATTTAATGATCACTCCATCTGATTTTTTTTTGCTTAGTGAAGAAACAAAATAGTCATGAGATCTGTCTACAATATTTTAAAAAGGCTTTGCTTCTATCATGACCAACATTTGATACATGAAAGGGATTTTGCCCTTCTTGAAAAATAGAGGAAATTAGCAACAGCATACCAATGATGATCTACCATTTTTAAGCTTGTCTGATGTATCCATACAGATTTAATTATTTAATATTTTATACTATTAAAAATATATACTGTCAAAGGAATTACATATCAGAAAAAATGATCTACTGTTATTTGATTTCAAACTTTTACCTTCCTAAGTCTATCTTACATTTTCGCCCCCCAAGTCATTATCTTTGCTACACAAAACTGACAAAATCAACTTCAGATCTTTCAACACAGAAAAGAGTGTAAATAACTATTAATAATTTAAGAAAGCACTTTTATCTGGCCTTGCAAGGTGTCCTTCAATGCTGAACATGTACTTATTAATGAACAAAATTACAGTCCACAAAGTTCTGAAATTTTACTGGGTCTCATCTGACATCTATTTCACAAGGAATAATGGAAATATTTGTAACAGCTGCAAAGCATATTATAGGATGACACTTACGGTTTGTTTCTGCGTAGTGCACGCATTGTTCTGTATAAGAAAAATCTTTGCTGCTTTAATGAAGGAATAATACAGTGCACCATTTCTAAAAACGTTGTAACAATACAGCTTAATAAAGCAGAACCAATAAATAATTTTATTAAGTCATCAAATGGAAAAATAACAGGTTGTTCATCTCTTACATTTTAACAACCAACTTATAAAAGAAACAAAAGGAAATACAAAGGACTTCCAGAATAACACCAGACTGATATATTTGGAAAATTATGCAGATCTCCTTTTTAATTGAGCTGATTTTAAGGGCCACTCTTGGCAAGTGCCCTCCTGCTGTGTGGCACTTTGCATTTTGTACTTTCAGTGAGCACTGATGGCCAAACTACACATGTATAACTAAAAGAAGTTACCTAAAATCTTTCAAGATAGATAACATAATCCATTCATTCATTCGTTTTCCAGATAGTGCTACTTACTGCATTAATTATACCTAGTAGATCTAGAAAAAAAAGCAATAACTGCTAACTAAAAAAATAAGGTTAAAATTTAAAACTAATTTTTCAACTTTAAGAAATCTTGAAATATTTATCTATAAATGTTTGTGAAACAATGATCCGTACCAATCCCATCTTACAAAATTTCTCTAAAGAAATTAATCAGATGAACAACTTTAAAGAGAGCTGGGATTTCTGTTTTCATAGAAATAAAATGGTCAAGGATCATAAATTTGCTTAACCTCAAAATATTTATCTACATAACATTATTTAAATCAATGAATAGGTCTGTTTCATTGAAAACTGAATCACAATGTCTTAATAAATAAATCTAACAAATTATTTTTAATAAATAAATTTACCTTCAGAAGAAAA
This sequence comes from Caloenas nicobarica, assembly GCF_036013445.1. NCBI lineage: Eukaryota > Metazoa > Chordata > Aves > Columbiformes > Columbidae > Caloenas > Caloenas nicobarica. The sequence continues at coordinate 24,026,667 of NC_088245.1, read as the reverse complement.
GAAGATCCATCCACTTTTGCTTTTCCTACCAGCTGGCAAGTGAGATCAAAGAACATCATTGGCTGAACACCAGACAACTTTGTGGCTGGTCCAGAGATGGTAAGATTACTGGCTGCCCAAACACGTAATTCTTCTATTGTTTTCTGTTCTTCATCCATGAAAGTGTACACTTTGCTAGAGGTTCGAGGAAGTACTGGTGCTCCTACAGTTCCATCAAATGTCAAGGATGCAAATCCTGAACTGGTAATTCCCTGCATCTGTCCATTGTATTCCCTGATCTGTAATAAAATATGAAGAAAAAAAATAAATGGTTGCAGTGCACTGAAATACACGTTTCTCTTTTATCATGTGCATGAAGAATGGACCACTGATGATTTTTGTTCCTGGTGCTATTAGAAGAGAGTCAAAATAAAAACAAAACAAAAAAAGGAAATTAACAAGAAAACAAAATGAATAAGCAGAAAATATAATCTAACACCAAACATTTTTTTAAGAAGCAGACTAATACCTACCTGTACATATAGAGCATCAGTACAGAGTATTTTATCCACAAATCTCAAAATGTCTGTATGTGGAACACATCAAGTTTGCTTTTAGAGATGGGGAAACTGAGGCACGAGAGAAATTAATTTTTAGGGGTCACACAACAGAGTGACAGCAGAACAAAGCTATTATGGATTCCTGTTTTCTGCCTCTAACAATAGCCTTGTTTCCTGATATTATGGAACTGAAAATGAAAGTATCAGTTCCAGGAGTTATTTTTTTATATATAAAGCAAACAGTGACTGTCTCTCATCCCTTGAATAATGAACACTGCTTTCACAATTACTCCTATGTCTACTGCCCTGCACATGGCAGCTCCCCTGTATCCTGCTGATTTAGCTGTGTATCTGCTACCATATAAAGCACAGTGTTCAAAGTCTGAAGCATTCCTTCAAGGATCTAGTCTACTCTTACTGTTCCCTGCACTTTTTATATATATCAAAGCACTGCATGACTCGTTATCCAAAAATCGTAAAGCGTTTGTTTTGATCCATCCCTTTTTAATTAAAATTTGCTTACAAAAAAAGCAACAAGACTTCTAAGTATAGCATTTGTGAGGCAATCTAGTTTAGGATTCCCAGTGCACCATTTTCAAATGGTTGAAAATCCTACTTATTTAGAAGTACAGAATCAGAAAGATGTGACAGAAGGTCTAAACAGCAACATTTTTTACCAAAACATTGCCAGTGATTTATGCCTATATTTCATAAACACGCTAAAGTGTAAAAAGCACACAAATTCCTTGGAAATTAATAAAAAAAGCAGCTCAATCTTGGTGACAGGAACTCCTTTAATTCATGCCACTTGGACATAACACATAAATGCATTACAGATCATCTCCGGGATAAACTTTCTTCCCTAAGCATTCTTCAGACCTGACCAATGGAGTACATCAATTCATTATGGAGTTTTTCTTCACTGTAACACTGAAAAGCTTTAGTCTTTTAGCCTTCACATTTAAATATTGAAAATACAAGAAAATCCAATGGACAAATCAGGAAAATACATAGGTACGTAATCAATTTGTGCTTATTACCCATGATCTGGAAAAAAATGTTCCACTATAACACTAAGACTTTCTCTAACATAAATACACAGATTTACTTTAGGGCCACGAGGATGATTAAGGGAGTGGAGCATCTCCATTATGAGGAAAGGCTGAGGGAGCTGGGTCTCTTGAGCTTGGAGAAGAGGAGACTGAGGGGTGACCTCATTAATGTTTATAAATATATAAAGGGTGAGTGTCAGGAGGATGGAGCCAGGCTCTTCTCGGTGACAACCAACAGTAAGACAAGGGGTAATGGGTTCAAGCTGGAACACAAGAGGTTCCACTTAAATTTGAGAAGAAACTTCTTCTCAGTGAGGGTGACAGAACACTGGAACAGGCTGCCCAGGGAGGTTGTGGAGTCTCCTTCTCTGGAGACATTCAAAACCCGCCTGGACGCCTTCCTGTGTAACCTCACCTAGGTGTTCCTGCTCTGGCAGGGGGATTGGACTAGATGATCTTTCGAGGTCCCTTCCAATCCCTAACATTCTGTGATTCTGTGACTTTAGTTCCTGCCACTGGCCTTATATTTCATAGCTCCTCAAAATACGTAACATTCAGAGGGGAGTAAAACTCTCTTTCATCACTTTTACTCACTCATCCTCTACCAAAAGATACTTCAAGCGTATTTTTAAGTATCTTGTCTGACATGTCAAGTATTTCTCAAAGTGTTTTAATTTGCAATTTACCTACTTATTTATTTCTTCACTAATTCTTTTAAATTATTATCAAAATACCTTCTTACTAAAAATTCTGTCCTAGATCTTTAGACTAATTATGAGGGCTCTAAACCTTCCAGGAAACCAGTTCAAGAAACTACTTTGTCTCCCTGGGCTTCCACTAATATTTCACAATAGACTATTTTCTCCATTTCCCAAATCCTCTATGTCATGTTTTGAGCATTCATGAGGCTGTGCTTGGACATACTGAACTTCTGACATCTCCTAGTACCCTCATTTAGTGTATTTGAAGTCAGCCTTAATGTAGGAAAAGGCAGTAATAAAATAACAAAAGTAATAAGATATGTAAGAAGGTAAACCTGAAGTGTCATGATGAGAAAATTACCAATGATCTTGAAGTAAAACCAAATGTCCTTAGGCATCAGCATATGAAGAAGCCACTGAGTCGTCTCAAAGGTAAACAGCACTCAACATTATTATTTAGTGAACAACTCTATCCCAAACAGGAAAAGTAAACGTAGAATGGGTTACAGAACAAAATATTTCATAGCTGGAAAATTACTTATGTCAGACACACAGAACAGATGATGGTCAACAGAAATTCTCTGGCCTTATCCTTTAAAAACAAATCATTGCTAAAGTGACAAGAAATCACTGGAGTGTAAAATAAATTAAATCCATGGGCAAATGTTGTTTCATTATGGCACTCTAAGTAGATCTCAAATCATTTTAAGCTGTGGTACTGTAAACTAGTTATATTTTCCACACACAAACAATTTCGAAATTAATCTTAGGGAAAAGAGCTAATCTGGGACTTTTGTATATGACGATAATTCTCCCTCAGTAGGTTTTTGTCATTTCTAGAGGTCGTGGGGTTTTGGGTTTTTTACAAAATTGGGTTGTGGGAGAAGAACAGGGAAGGTGGTCAGATGCCTATGAGTTTAAAAATTCCCTGAGAATTTTAGATAAATTCAATAAATAATGGTTGCTAGGCAAAAATATCTTCTGGGACAAAAATGGAGCAGATACAATGTATTTGGCTTGTTCTAAGCAGGCAAATAAATTCCAATACATATTGCAAGAGTCTTTGGTGTACTTTATATAAACTAAAGAACAAAAGGTGAAATGTCACCTAAACAGACTGCGGGGACAATAAAATCTAGGGATTTCTATAGGGTACAACTCTATCCTCAATATGCCTACTGAAAATAAGCTTATCTTGAAACATTTATAAATAAGATTTACAGCAACCTAAACCACCTGATTTTTTTTTTTAACTGAAGCTGGTGTTATTCACCTCCTTCAATAGAAAAGTATGATAGTAACTAGTGTATAAAGCTGGAATAATAGCATCTCCAAGGTAGTTTTCCATCAAAACTGATTGTTAAATTGCAGAAGCAAAGGACTATTACAAAACCACTTCAGTCACAGATAATCTCAGAATATCAATAAAATGCCTTGTAAAACAACATATACTAAGCTATTGTACATGTTCTTATACTAAGTAGGAAGATTTTCTAAAATAAATTTAACTATTGATATGTGGAAGGATCAGGAATTCAAGATAATATTTTGAAACATGAGTCCATTAAGCTTAAAACTTGATTATTGTTTGTACATATAAAATTATTTCAAGACATCAAGCTGTGTTGTTGTTTTTAGGGTTTTTTTTGTTTTTTGGCGTTTTTTTAATTTGAATTATTGCACCTTCTATTCCAATTTAAGTAAATATTCAGCTGAAGACCTAATTGTAAGGTATCTTTTACCTAATCAGACGTCAAAAACATTTGATCCCTGTGATTCATGGTTGACAACAAAATAATAGAAGATCCATGTTCACATGCTGCTACCCAGTCTTCCCTTAACTGCAGAATAGTTTATGTGGGATGCTAGTGAAAAGGAAAGAGTGCGAAATTGTTTATAGGCAATGTATCTGCAAGAATTATAGTTACTGTGGTGAGCAATGTATTCCCCTCAGTTAAACACATGTATATATGCACACACATCCACAAACAGGGTTCAGTGTACACAGAAGCAATATCTTATGCAAATAAGCAGTGAAAAAAAAAATCCCCTCCTTCTCAAACACAGAATCTGATCACAAGCCTCCAGGAGCAAAAAAATTTATGAAGGTATTGACTGGGTTACAAATGGCTATAAGGAAAAGGGATATTGTCCAGGTACTGGAAGGCTATGGCCCAGTCACAGGACCACAGGAATTTTGGTTGGCAGGGACCTCAGGAGATGAAGTCCCACCTCTTCCTCAGGTCAGGGCTGTTGTCAGCTCTGTGTCACACCAGGCTGTGGCTAGTTGAGCCTTGAAAACTTCCAAGGATAGAGATTCCAGAACCTCCTCAAGTAACCTCTTTCAATAATGTACTACTCTCTCAGTCCACAACCATCCTTGGAAACTCCCCCTTTGCCATACTAGGCTTTATCATCTCTAGATCCATAAGGTTCCCCAGCACTGATTATTAAATATTTAGATTTTATTGAATGTTTAAAAAAATCTGTAGGAATCTGGGGGAAAGTACATACACATGGATTATATTTCAAGTGAAACCCCATCCAAAAACCTAGACAGGAATGTGGGATAGTGCAAAGAAAAGAACACAATATACTAGGTGCCACACTCTTCTAATTTGTTGTTATAAGTGATGGCTATGAAAAATAATTTCTTTCTAGAATACAGAATTAAAAAAATTAGGGGATGGGGGTTACCAGTCAAAAAGGGATGCCCTTCAATTCTCCCCATTCACTCGGCATCTTAAACAAAGTTTTAGTGACAGATCACTGCACTTGAACTTGAAAAAAGGTCTAGAATGACTGGAGCAGACACTTGATGGAAAAACACAAACAAATAAAACATAGGTTCTCCATTGTGTCAAGACAAAAAAAATAGTTCACTTAGGTATTTAGCTTATTTCCTTGGGTTCTTTTCTATTTTTGGCTGCACAGGTAGCCAACATAGAATGGAATGGCATCTAAGAGCCACTGGTCCAAGGCAGCCTGGGTTTCAGACCTGTCTGAACTGAACCCCAGAGCTTTTAAAAGTTGGAAACGTCCCATAGGTATTGCTTGCCATTTGGGCAGTGACAAGTTATAAACAAAGATTGCTTTCTCCTGTTAAATGCTATTACTTGATCAGTGGTTCTGACATTTTAAATAAGAAACAAAGCAGAAGCAGGTTGAGAAAGTGTCTTGTTAAGAAATTATGTTTACATGCCTCAAACTAGCTGAAAAAAATCCCCAAACAATTGTCCTGAAATCCTTTAGGATATGAATCGCCTCAACAATTTCATTCCTAAATGACCTTTCTGTTAAATGGGAGTTGCTCCTTGGTGTTATGCACTTCTTAGAGAAAAATCGAAGTCCTGGATTTATGATGATTTGTCCATCTTGGAGACTGTAGCCACTCAATACAATACACTGTATGTTCAGCATCACCTACAAGGATATTAATAACTAATCCCCTTAGTTTGTCGCTGTTCCACTGCTGCTGAAACACTTGAGCTTTATTAGGAATTGCCCAGGGCTAAGGAGAGGCCAAAAGTTAGAGTAAGACCTTTGGAGATGTTTCTTACTAGCCCTCTCCAGACCTGGCAACATGAGAACAACTTCAGTCTTACATTTCTAAAACTGATGTGGAAACAGTAAAGGCTTGCCTTCCATTCTGAGTGCCATGCAGTGCACAGGGGTGAGTAGGATGGGATGGGATGCAAGGCTAAAAAAACCCCATCACGAACACTGAAGACAAACTTCCAAGCTAAAAAAAAGTTTCAGATCAAGCATTTGAATGATATGCACATTCCATAACAGAACATGCAAACAGACAAATACTCCAATATCCCCCAAAATGACTATGATCTGTTAAAATAGTTACTAATTTAATAACTTATTGCTCAAAAATACACTACACAACTGAACCTGAGCCTTAACACCATATCAGATCCAGAGATTAACTTCTTTGTAGCAGTCTGATGATTGTCACTGATGCTGTTTATATGAAAAAAAGTTTTCTGTCAAAAACAACACCTGAATGCATTTGGTAAATTTTCTTATATTTTGTAAGTGTTTTCTCACATTAAGTGAATCACAGTCTAAACAAGTTTGGATAATATGGTATGCTGATCATACTTTCTTCTATTTTCATAATGTGAACCTCCAGCTCTATGAACAGAGATGTAATAATGAAATAGGGAAGCAATTTGAAGTAACTTAGTAAATAATCTCTGTCCTTTTACAAATTAAACCATTTTGAACATGTTTGAATATAACAGCAAGAAGACCGAACTACAAGAACTACCTGCAGACATCTTCCAAATGAAAGTTAACACGGCTAGTCATACGGAAATAAAATTCATTTTTACAAAGACATGAAAAATACACTTAGATATTAGGGCCATAAATAACAGCTTGTCCTCTACTATTCCTGAGAATTGCTGTCTGCAAAATAAGCTTATCAGAAACGTCTGCAGCAATAGAAATCCAAATTAAAGAAAAAAATGAATAATATTGTGTACATTTCATTTATCAGTTCACCTGAATATATCAGAACTATCTTGTCAGAAAAAGTTGCATGCAAAAAGTATATACACTTAAACCAGCTGAAATAATTTGTTTCGATAATAATTTAACAAAACAGCAAGCACTGCTTTAGAAATATTCCTCAGAGAAAGTGGCACAGTATATTTGAGAAAATTGTAGTAAAATAAAAAATTACTATTTTGGAATATTCCCTGCATATTTAAGATGTGATCAGGTAACTTGACCAAAAGTATTCAGATGAAAATTTAATAAAACATATGTGCAAAATTCTAAATCTTCAAATTTTGGAGAAATTCTATCACTCCACAGGGTTGCAGTCTTGCAGACAACATGTTCTTTGAGATCCTTTTTAGCAAAAAGTCTCAAACCTAACCTTGGCCAAGTTTATATATTTGGACCACATTTACTCAAGAGGACACTAAGCATCTGGCAGCTAAATTCTGCAAAGTGTAACATACACCCAATATGTTCTACACCTAAGCTCCAGACTTTCCCCTCCCATCCTTATCAACCTGACAGCTACAGTCAGAGCTGCCCAGAAATAAGAAGTGAGTAGATACTTCTCCTGTGTGTCTGTCTCAATGCCTTCTATATTGCATCAAGGAGAAAGAAAGAGAAGGAACCAACTTGCATGGAACAAACTGGATTAAACTAAAGGAGGGAGTACACACAGACAAGGCGAATCATGTCTTTGGTGCTATTCTGCACCTCCTTAAGCCTGTGTGATCCAGCATTACAAGACTTTCATTCAGTTTCTGTACTGTGGCTCCTCTTCTTTACGGAGTTGCAGAAGGCATATGAAAAACACCCAGCAGAAGCAGTACCAAAGCTATAAGCACTGTTTCCTTCGTGGCCTTTGATACAGACAAATACGGGGTAAGGCTGGAAAAACACCAAAGAAGCCGTTAGAGCATATTGCACAAACAACATATAGATTACATTTACTTGAGTAACTCTCCAGATGATCTAAAGTGCTCCACAAAAGAAGCTCTAAAGCAATCCCTCAAGTCTATTAGTTTGAAGAGGGATAAAATGTGCACATTTATGTCAGTTAATTTCTGTTCATCTAGAAGTATTACCATGTGATTTTTGTCAACTAGTTCAACAATATTAAGAAAAAAAAATGCTGTTCTTGAGATGTCATAACCATATCTATCACTTTTTTAAACAGAGATATCAGTTTAGTGCTCTGTTGTTGTTTAAAAAAATTGAGCTTATTTCCAGTTGTGGTCCATGTAATAAGCATAGCTGTTTTATCAATCAGTTGCTTTATCCAATGTCTGCATGTGTTGATTTCAGCACACAATGAATTAAATTACTCTCAGGGTCCTCTCATTGCAAAAAAACCAAGCACATAAACCCCCCAACATCCTAGTACATACCTTTATCCTATGAAATCGAACAATATCTCCAACTTTGTAAATTTTTGGTAGGGAATCTAGATTTCCATTAAAAAGAGTGCATGTTAACTTCACATTTGATGGATCCACAAGTGTTACAACTGAGCAATAATCTGTAAAATATGAAAGTGTTTCAATGAATAACAGGCATTACGGAGTTATTACTATACAGATATTAGACATGGGATGAACAACCATATGGCATATTTTTTTCTGCTGTGATCTGTGTAACTCATCCGCAGTCAATTTAGTTACAGTAGCATAACAACTGAAGTGTGGCCTATCTCGCCAATAATTAGCCCAAATAACTGAAAATTAAATGGGTGTTTTAGCACAGGTCTGTGAGCCAGGAACACACAAAACTTTTTATTCCATCTGCAACAGGCACACTATTTTTTCGTGTTTCAATTACTTCCTCTATAAAATGGGGAGTACGTGTACAATCTTGTACAATCCTTTCCTAAGATTTATTTTTGCACTGTCTTCTGAAGAGGTAATGAGTTCTACAAGTTCTAAAAGCAAATTAAAGCATAAATTGCTTATCTTTCACTTCAACAAAACATGCCAGATATATACTTCAAGGATACAGTCACACAGTGGTCGTCAGAAAGTATAGTAAGACTCTGAAACGTGCTCTTTTGAAATTAAACTTCATTAATAGAATTTCACTTCTATTAAGGACCTAAAAAGCAAACTCAAAACAAGATACAAATATGACAGGAAAACAGCTGAGAATAGAACAGTATTTGCAGATGACATAAATGACATCTGTATTTTCCATTTCAGCTTACAGAAGCATGTGTGCTCAGATATCTCACTAATGTAAAATGGAGAGTACACTTGCTGTTTCACAGCGGGGCAGCTGGTTAACCTGCCTGAGAACATTTCAAATACCAAATATCTACTTGGCTGTATGTTCAGAACTTCAAACATCCGCATTTCTTGTCCTACTTGCTTTTAATCAAGAAGAACGAGTGCTTTGGTTTTGGATACTTATTATGCTAGCATTTACTGAAACTTACAGTTTAGGGCTGCATTGCAACCTTTTCAGCACATCAGCAGAGCAATGACATCACAACCTATTATTTTTACCTTGATACATTTATGTACACAAAAATTTGGCTTTTAGAAAGAGTTAGCAAGATCTTCAAGCAAAACGCACAATTTTTAGGTGTTAAATTAACAGTACTTAATGATTTACAATGTAAAATTTCTAAAGTTTGAATGCTTGCCATGGTGAATTCTCTACTGGTTTTCCATTTGAGCACACCTTTCTTAAATCTCAGAATGAGAAAGCAAAAAAACAGCATTAGTAAGACTGACGAAAACTTCTGAAACAAAAAATTTTGTACTTTTCCACATTGGTATAACACTGATTTACTATTTATCTTAGCATTTTTCTGTACTCTGAAGAGAGTGGATATATCTAAACTGTATGCAGTGCACATAGTGCTTTCAGATCAGAATCATTAAATGAAATTATTTTGCTATTATTCATTCTGACTGAAAAAAAAAAAATCTAAATCACTAGATCTGAATTACCCCAAATGCTTAGGCAACTCTCCAATTTTCTAATGCCATCTACTTTAACTCACATTTTTGCTTTCACAATCCTATTTTAAGAACATAAGTTTTTCTTGTAAAAGTTACTTATGCATACTGCTGACCTGCATATAAAATGCAGACATACCATCTAGAAGCAGGAACAGTTCCCCTATGTACAGAACCCATTTAGTCCTGCTATAATCCTACTGTTGTGAACCCCCATTTAAACTAAAAGTTCTTCACCAATTTTTATGTTGCATTCTGGTAACAGCCAACAACGGAATCTCAACACTGTAAAAAAGAAAGTAGTTGTAACTCTTAGAAACCAATTTGCATGAAGAGTTACACACATTCTCCTGAGGTACCAAGAATGGGAACACTGTTCAAGATATAAAACTCTCTAAACAAAGTAACACAGAGACATTATTGTAATTCAGCAGGCATCAAGTCAATAGTAAAGAAGCAAAATTAACAAACAATAAATAAACCTCTTTATGAATTCTATTGCTGATATTTAAACAAACTATAGAAACTGACTATATAAAACTCAAATTTGAAACAACTGACCAGAAGCTTCCTGTTTCTCAACTTCTATAAGGGTGAAATTAAAACACCAGAAGACTATAAATGAAGCTCAAAGTCGAAGTGGCCACTACTTGTGGGTACATCCACGCCACAGCAGATACACCCACAAAAGAACTGAGGCCCATGGAGGAACCCCCATCAAAGCAGAGGACACCACTAAGAAGGAAGGTACAATGGGGAGGGGTGTGGGGGGGAAGGCAAGGAACAAGTAGCAGCAGAAACTACCACATACCAACCCCAGTCTGTCCCACCCTTTGCTCGCCTAAGAAACACTGTGTGTCCCGTAACACTGACAGGGAGTGAGACAGGAGGGGGAAGGAGAGGTGTCTGCAGTGATGCTGAGCCTGGGAAAGGTGGAGGAAAGGTGTTTTCCCCAGGGCATTTAAATGCTTCTCTTCTTTGTTTCTCAATAGCTGAATCAGGTAGTACATGTTTATTTTGACTAGCAATGAATTAAATTCCCTAAGTCAAATCTGTTTTTCCCATAACAGACATGTTTATGACTCCCCGAAATAAAACGCCAAACAAAATCCAAACAAATAAAAAAACCCAGCTCTAATTATACAAGGGAGCTATTGATAATGACACTAAACCACAGTTTACATATCTGGGAACTGTACAAAGGTGTCATAGCACTAAAAAAAAAAAGTCAATAAAATCTCCATCATGCATTTTATGAAGATACAGACACATAAATTGTTGCTAGATAGCTCTGAAAGAGAACATTTTCAGTCTACTAAAACTGACACATTTGCCTTATATAAAAACTATAGGAAAGCAGTCAAAAGATTACAATTGTCATATGTAAACTCTGTGAACAGATTCCCCAAACTTGTAGATGTGTTACACTGGATTAAAATACCTGCTTGTATGTTCACTGCCGATGCCTTCAAAATAAATATTCCACCACCTCCAGCAAATGCATCCTTACATTTTACTATCATTTAACCTTAAAAGTTTAAGTTTTCTAATGATTTGAGGGACTGAAGTGTTGAAGGAAGAAATCCAGTGAAGGCTTACCAAGAAAAATAAGACTACTTTTCCTACAGATATATTCTATTCTTCCTCCCCAAGATTTTTACACAGACTCAATAATGATCCTTTCTCATCTACTGCATTCAGAATTTGCTAAGCCTCATTCTTTTGCACACTCCCACCAAAGGCACAAGATCAAGTGTCACATAGCACCTATTCTGGCATTCTACACTAGGATAAACAGACACTAATATAGTCCAGTCAGTGGCTGACAAAACTCCAGTATTTACTACTGTAACCCAACAAGTGATTGTTGTGTTTCTCCAAGTATGAATTCTAGATGTTAACTTAACAGGTCAGCTGCAAAACAATATGAGCAAAATGAGCAATTAAGAAAAAAACCCCATATAGTTCACAGATTTACAGTCCTTTGAGGATACAGGATAACATGCTACAGTGCACTGATACAATCCAACCCAGGAATAAAAGTGAAATAACAAAAACATTCCACATTAGGACTGTGGTTACTCTCTGATGCTGTGATTATACAATCAGGTCAGCTTCATACATGTGCAGCTGCCTATTTAAGAGGGGAAAAGTTAACACACTCCCTCCATTTTCTGTGCAATTAGCATACTCAAATGACTAATAACCATCCTACTCAAAGTATAAAATATTATACTTGCTGTATATAGCCTGAGGAACACCTTCTATATAATATAGGTTCTCTGTGATTTTAGACTTCCATTCTTAACTATCACCTCAAAACGTCGCTTCTACAATAAACCTAATTAAAACAGAGCTCTTTAAGAACAAAGCAAAAAGACTGACTTTCCTGCAAATAAATCCTCATCCAGCAAGTCCTTTCGCAAGGTTAAAAATACAAAAACAGCTGTCTTTCCTTCTCCAGCTAGAATGTGAAAACTGCTTTTGGCTTTCCATAGCAGCATTATAGTTCAGCAACTGAATTCACTTTTCTTCAAACTCTAAATAGAATTGCTGAATTTAAATAGTGTTCCAGTGTTATAGGAAATGATATACTAAATGTCATTGCTCATACATTTGATTTTCACAATACACTTTCCAATGAAGCAAAATGTCTCCGTTACCAAGCTAAAACAAAAGAACAAAAACCAAACATAAATCCTCACAAAAACCAAACAACAACAACAACAACAAACCTTAATGCCTAAACGGAAGTTTATATATTGGAGTCAATTCTCCTTCACTAGATAAACTTACTTTTCTTAAAGAAGGGAAATTTTACCACTGGCAATTTTTATTTGTAATAATCTGCCTTAAAATATGACACAATGGATGCACAGTTCAGCAGATTTATATACTATAAATATATACTATAAAATAAGTTTTTCCTTTTGTACTAGACTGACTCAGTAAAAGCATTGATTTTAGGCTGATACTACACAGAACTCCAAACTGCATCTATTTTTTTTTAATATACTTAATTATTATGAAAAGGTATAACCACTCAGGTTTAACATCATGTGAGGGACCACCAGCAATGCACAGCTATCTGTAAGGATGCTTCTAACACCTCAGAACTGGTGTTTATGAAAACAACAAGGAGAATGATGTTTGGTTCAAATGGAAGTACAGAGTGATGCATCTGTCTGATATGCTTCTTATATCCTTACAGACTAGTCCTTCCTATTCTTAAAAAAATACAATTACTTTAACTTGTTCCTTAGTTTTTTATTTCATTTCATAAAATCCCACAAGTATGTGGTGAAGCAGCTATACAGAAAATAAATTTATGCAACAAAAGGAACTCATTATTATTGCAAGTACTATCTTGAAATCAATATAATTCCAAGTCAAGATCAGTAGAAGGTTACATTAACTACATGGAGAATGGTGATCTCCAAGCCTCCAGGTCTTGACTTCAAATAGTTGGAAATAGGAATATTTTGTAGCCCTGTAACAGGCACTGTAAAGGTAAGTTTTCCTCCACTGTGATGATGGTTTAGGTTCATTCTTCAGGCCATAGCTTTCCTTCTATAAATGCCATAGTTTTTGCACTCTTTTATAGACTGTTATGTCAGTAATCAGCATGCTCAGAAAGTCACCATCTCTGCACACCATACAGATATGTAAAAAAATGCAACAAAAACCCCCAAACCCACAGCTTCACTTACAAATTATTTTTCAGTCATCTTCAGGAAACCAGAATTGCTACAAAAGCTTTCCAGATTAGTGGTTCCTGATGTTGTAGGAAGGCATTTGGTACTTACTGATTAAACATTTATTTTACTTTTATTGAGGACTTCAGCAGTTCCTAACAAATGCGCTGGCATAAATTTTTCGATCTAATTACAAATCCCCTTTTGCACAATCACATATGTATTCCTGACTAAAACTTAAGTGGAAAAGCCACTATCCTGAATCAGTAACCTCCCCCTGCAAAGAGATAAAAAGATATTGGGCAATGCTGTTGGCAATGAGGGACTCTAATTAGAGATTGCCTTCTGTTTCTTGCATTTCAGTACATACAAAAGGAGAGTCATTATTGTAGCAGATTACTCTCTCTTCAGGACTACACCAAACATTAGTACTGTTTTGAAGAATTACTGAGGCCATTCAATACACAAGTGTCTTTGTACTAAAACCAAGCAGTTGAACCAGCCAACTTACCATGTTCAACGAAACACAGAAGAAAAATAGTACGAATGTACACACACACAGTGTGTGTGTGTATACATAGGTACATACACAAACAGATATTGCAGAAGCCCCAAACAAAATGTTATTTCTAACATGGCCATACACTTAAGAGATACAAACATTCAGTAACTACCAGAAGCATCTGGCTAAACAGATGCTTTAATGCTATCATTTGTAAATTGTAGATCAAAGTAACTGTCCTGAGGTTTCTTTCTATTAACTATTTATTCAACTGTTTAATTGTTAATTTCCTTTTTAAAACTTTTTCAACTTTATCTTCAATATTAGATGATAGGAAACACTGATCATTTAGAAAAGAAACACACACAAGCCACTGTGAAGGGAAGAGAATACTACTCTCATCTTTAGGCTCCAGAAATGAAAACACTAGTTTTACCTCTGCAACAGTTTTTATTCTGTTCTGCAGACTTTAAATACATCCTTGATGTTTTGATCTGGAAAAAAACAAACTGGAACACAATACTTGAAAGAACAAAACCACTGCAGATTTAACTCTGACTCTGTTTCCTCACAAACAGACCATCAGGTACCACAACAGTCTGTGACTGGTTTGTTTTGTACTCTAACGTTGGTTTGCTATTATTTACTAAAAAAATTACTATTTTGATTGAAGTTGCCCACATGCTATAGTTTAAAATAACATTTTTTCAGCTACATAGATTTAAATCAATTCTGGACTAAGAACATTGATGAACTTCGCTCAAGATCAGGTAAAAATTGAAAATAAAATGTATGGCTTCAAAATACCTTTAAGAATCTGATTTACATTTCTTAAGTTGTATTTTGGGCCTGTAGAACTGCCGACCTGGAACTGTTCAAGGTTTTTAGAAGTATAATTTCTAGAAAATGCTATCCTTTATTGATTAGATTTTTACAAATATTTGTAAAAAATAAAATAGTTACTATCCACATGCATATCTAGGTAGGCTAAAACAAGGTTTTAATTCAACATGACATATGAACATACTGCATATATCTAAGAGAACAAGCAGAGTGGAGGTTTCCCCAAGAAAACGGGACATCACTCTTACGACGTTATTAAACAGCAGCAAGGATTCTTCTTGCCATAATACTTCCCTGCATTATGGAAAACACTGGCTAATATCTGCAGGAAAAAAATCAGAAAGAGTTGCAGAAGCACTGGTGTCACATTGTAATGTCACAAAAGTTTCATGGTCAAGCACATCATCTCTGTAATTGGACACTACAAAGACAGAGGCTCTTTTTCTTTTATATTTACTGGTTTTACTCATGCTGAATACTTGAGATGTGCTTGGGCTTAAGGTAGGAAAGAGAACAGAGAATCACCTTCATTAAAAAATTTAAGATATCTAAGACTCAAACTATTCAGGAAGGAAAGCTAGAATATAATTTTGAACAATTCCAACAGACCTTCCAGCAGACAGAAACCATCTGTCTGTTGTACCAAGCAGGACTTGAGGTACCTCATTGGATGGTTTTCAGAACACATACAATTCTCACATACAGACATTTCAAACTACACGCTCTGAGCTGAAGCTTGCTCAGTCAAAACAGCTTTTCTGGAATACATAATTATTTGTTATCATATTGAAAACTCATTTCACTCAGTGTTTTAACATTTATCTAATGAAATAATGGTAATCGAAACGATGAACATTTAATTACAGATTATATACACTGACAAGGTTAATTTAGGTACCACTCACTTTCAGTGGGAAAACAGTAGAAAGCTTCAGCCTTAAGATTTAAAATACATAAGAAGGAGCAATATCTCATATCTAGGGCATATCTATACACTGAATAAAGACTCATATGGATTAAGTACAGTGGCTTGACTGCCCATGCTTCTAGCAAGTACCAGCTGAAAGCTGCACGATGCTATTAACACAGTGTCAGAAAGAGAATGTATTAGTGCAGAATTGTGCCAGATATAATGCAGCTACAGAATTTTCTGAAAAGAACCGTTTCATGCCCTGGCAATTCAGAGCAACCATTAAGCATTTTGCACCCTCTCAAACAGACATAACTTCGGATAGTGTAAAAAAAAAAACAAACAAAGAAAAAACCAAAACACCAAAAGAAACAAACAGACAAACCCAACACTGAAATATTTAACATAGTGAATATTTTTATACTAAAACCCAAATAAATTAAAATTTTTGTAGAGATTTCAGTGATAAAGTAGCAAGTGAACAACAGCTATTATCACAAATAAGAAACTTCAAATCGCATCCCTGATCTCCCCCGATATTATGGAGGTTTTTTTAATATTACCAACTGAAAATATATAGGGAAGATACATTAGGAAGTTATTAATGACATCTAGACAAAGACTAGTTCTTAAGTAAATCATAATTTTCCCTATTAAATTTCTACTACTTATGAAACCAAAGTGATTAACTTGTCAAATAAATATTAATAGTACAGATTTTTGCAATTGAGTTGTTTCAGAGACATATTACCTTGAAAGCCAGTGCATTTAACTGTATTGTTTTTGCATATCTGGAAAGAATGGCTGTCTTAATTTCCAGTACTTGTCTAAGTAAGATGTTCAAAGTCCTCAGGTCCCTAAAGTTTTGTTAAAGCAGCTGCACGAATGACAAATCTACACTATGTGATCCTTCAAGAACTGCCCTTCCATGACTTAGTCAAAGACTAAAAGTAGTACTTTCTACATTTTAATCATCTTCTTCTTACCCTTTTTATTGTCAGCAATGTGAACAAAGGAAACAAAACCTTTAAAAGATTTGTGGGGGTTCTTTTGTTTGCTTCTTTGCTTTTAAGCCTGAGTTTTAAACCTACAATATTTTTCAAGAGGAAAGCACATCCCATTTACCACTGGCAATATCCTGAATTATTAGATAAAGCTAATATTTCCAGTTTTATAAACTCAGCTAAGAAATCTATTACAATTGCAGGCTGAGAACACCAGTGAGAGTCCAACTTTTAAAAAATATATATGTATTCTATGTATCTAGATAGATATTCTAAGAATAATAGCATTTAAACAGGTCTATAGCATAAGCAAGCAATCACCAGATACCACCACAAAATGAAGATTTTGAGAAGTTCACTAAAGTGACAAACAGATGTTGCTTGGCAGTCTGTGCAGAAAAGATCAGAGTAAATGAATACTGAAATAATTAATCAGTTTTACATTAAAAACAAAATACTATTCTCTGCCCTATACAGGTCTACATTATACTTGCACCTTTACAATGAAGTCTTTTACA
The DNA here is from genome assembly GCF_036013445.1 of Caloenas nicobarica. NCBI lineage: Eukaryota > Metazoa > Chordata > Aves > Columbiformes > Columbidae > Caloenas > Caloenas nicobarica. Next base: position 24,009,428 of record NC_088245.1, on the reverse strand, counting down.
GTCAAGCAGGAAACAGTATCAGTGATATCTCCCACACAAAGGAGGTATTTCGTAAACTTCTAAATTGGTCCTTCCATTTGAGAAAGCATAAAAACTATGTGCTGTTATTGTTCTCCTTTTTAAACAAGAGAGATTTTTCTTTCCCCTGAGATTCTTAACTTGAAAGGGAAGTTCTTTCTCAAGATCCCTTCTCCAGGGTTATCCTCATTTTATTATAAGCCAAAGAACAGGAAAGTCTGAAAAACCCAGAGAGTCCCAGCATGTGTGCTGGGTTGACCTTGTCTGGCTGCCAGGCACCCACCCACCCAGCCACTCCCTCACTTTCCCTCTTCAACAGGACAGGGGAGAAACTAAGGCAGAAAAAAGCTCACGGACTGAGATAAAGACAGGGAGATCACTTACCAGTTACCATCATGGGCAAAACAGACTCAACTTGGGGAAGATGAATTTATTGCCAATAAAACTGGGTCAGATGGTGAGAAATAAAGACTAAAGCACCTCCGCCCCACTCCTTTTTCCCAGGCCTAACTTCACTGCTTCATTCCCAACATTTCTACCATCCCTCTTCTTCCCTCCAGAGGCAACAGGGGAATGGGGAGTTGTGGTCAGTCCAGAACAGCTCTTCTTTCCTGCTCCTTCCTTCTCTTACTTTTTTCCTACTCCAAAACAGGTCCTCCCGTGGGCTGCAGTCCTTTGGGATAACACTGCTCAAGTGATAGTCCTCCAACCTTTGGAGAGCTCCCTCTGGAGTCTTTCTTTGAGTTAATACTTTTGAAATATTATTATTTAAGTATTAACTGTAGCTAAATCACAAGACAGTTCCGTAAGTATTCAGCTCTAGGGGCAGAATATTTTTTATTACTATTACTTCTAAGACAGCAGCATAACTTGGTTTGCTATACAAACAAACATGCACACACTTAATTTAGTATAATATTTTATGGATGTTTGCATTTCTAATTAGATGCCAGAACACTTTTTTTTTTCCCAATCTAAATGCATTGAGTTCCTGCAGATACTTTCATTTAACCATTATTCCTCATTTACATCTAGAAATATCTGTTGTGTCGTAACATTCATGACGTAAAACAATTGACATTTGCAGTTCTCCAATTCTACTGGTCTACAGTAGTATCAAAACCCAATTATTTTCTGAAAAAAACAGTGACATTCAACTTTTCTACAGCTTTCTCTAACAACTACTATTTGCTTTTTCCTAGATACAACAAAACAATATTTTATCTTAAAGATTCGCAATTTATTGTTTAGCAAAATCACTTTAGTTTATCAATGACTATGTAGAATATGATAATATTCATTTTAATTTAGTCTCAAGATGAAAAAAACCAAACATGCACTATATTTGCTATAAAAACAGATGGACCATTACTGGCTTAGTTCCCAACTCAATGACTACATTTATTTTAAAATGTGAACATTTAAATTCGATTATCCCATATTTTTCAGACTTGTTTTTTGTTTATGTTTCAGAGCTATTTTGGGGAACACCACTGTCTTCTCATCATCTTCGACAGCTAACTGTATGGGAAGCACAGACCTGCTCTTCTGCAGACACCAGGGCACTGAGCCCTAGTGCTGCAGGTACAGGGTTTCTTCTGTTGACATGGTCAACAGTATATGAAAATGCTGTTGAATTTCCAGAAGCTATCAATCAGATTGTGGACCCAGCTAATCTAATATATCCTTGAAAAATTCTGTGCTGCTCTGCGCGACGTAGCTGTGCCTTCTAGTACAGCTGACACTCAAGTGTATGAGAGCCCACAGAGCAGCACCTGCATGTTCTGTCTTTTCTGTGGCATGCGATAGACCACGCTTTAGCGACAAGTAGAGTGAAGCAACGCTTTAACTACAAGTGAGGGAAAATATTTCCTGTCAATAGGGTATTTCATACATAGCAGTATATCTGTTTATCTAGAATACTACATGCACCAAATGGAAGTAATTAGGCATACCCACACCCACACGAGATTATCTCGATATAGTTCAGCTGAACACACCATAGCCAGCATACACACTTCTGCACAGACCTCCCAGATGTTCCACTCACTCATACACTCTAAACTGATTCAAACAAAGGCTGAAGATTGCTTTGTCTTCAAAAAGTGAAGCCACTGGTCAAACCTTAGTTGGACTTGGCACTTTTTTGGGTGTGTCACCACGTTTGCACAGCTTTCAGCTATTGTGCTTATGTTTCAAGTCACCTAACTGTAAGCAAACCTCATTTTGGAAGCCATGGTACCGCAGGTATAGCGCTGTGCTCTTACAAGGATATTCACTGACTTATGTTGAGTGTATCACCTTCAGGCTGCTGCTGGGAGTTCCTGAGCAAGCAAGATCACACGAATCTGTTTGCAAAAGGTTTTGTAGACAAGCCACTAACTCTTGGTTGTGATTTAATGCTCACTTAAATTCCTGTTTTTAGAAGCCAAATTCATGGCTCTTGACATTATTCAACAAATGTGCATGCATAATTAGGGCCATAAAAGTCAGTCACCATCATAGTATCCCCTTCTTCATTCGATTAGAAATATATTTAGAAGGGAAAAAACCCCACCAAACTTTTAAATGCACAGTAAATTTATATTAATAAGAAAATACTTTAATTCTGAATCAAATAAGAAATTCTTCTGCTTAATCAAATTCGGCAGGGATATCACCTAGGTGTGTACGTGCTGAGCACCTAGTAAAATGACACAATCTTCCAGCAAAACTAGCACAATCAGGAGGTGTTCACCTCACAGAGAGAAAAAACGATTCATTTGTTGCACAGCTTCTACAAGTAACAAATATGCTGGCAGCTCATTTATAGCATATCATAACACTTATTGTCAAAATCTCACAGAAGAATTATACGTATTTACATAACAATCCTCTCCCACAAGGACAGAGTGCAGGGCTTTCGTACTTTTTTTTTTTTTTTGCTACAGGTCCCTTTCCCTGTTTTGTATGGATAGTATTAACTTGATAAATACTTTTTTCAGTTGCTATCTCCACCAGTCTGTCTAAGCCAAGTCCGATATCCCTTACCTATAAAGTGTTTTGTTTTCTTGATGTTAGCTGAGAATCACGGTCAAAAGATCACCTGAATTTATTGTTCTGGTGGTTTTTTAACAAACATGGCAGGAACAGTTCTCCTTGGAGGAGGAGATTTTAAATCTCTTGAATATAGTACATACCAGTTCCTTTGCTTACATATGGAGGCTTGAAGAACTTCACAACGCCATACAAGTTCACTACGGTTCCGTGTTTAAGGTGATTCAGAGGAGTATACACATATTTTGGTGCAACAGACTGGAAAGGCACAATAAAATTGGGAAAGAGAAGAAAAAATTATTCATACATTCACCCAGAATGTCTTTTTAACACCATCCAACCACAGATATACTTTATTTCATCTTAATATATAGATTATCTGTTTCTTTTTATCTTAGTCACTTTAGACTCTATAAAATTAAATATGTATACATATATTCACAGGCAATAAAGCACACGACTTATTTCCATTTTTTTTGTGAAGGCATCTTCCTTACAATGAACTAACTAGTCAGTTCAAGGAAGTTTCAATACAAGAAAGAGGTGAATAAAAGTCATTATAATAAAGAACGATGGAATGTAATTTTTTACTAATTGATTTTAACATGTCCATCCAAAGGGCTTTTTAAAGCACATCCATAAATAATTTTGGAATTCTTATTGCCAGTGTCACCGCACAGAATCAGTGTCTTGGGTGGGGTTTACGTCTCACAGCCATTGTGAAAGTCCTCCTATTAAAATAGCACACTTCTTGGTGGATTAAATAAATTAAGGACTATCTTCTACTATGTTAGGACTACTCTCCTCTCATCTTAAGGTTACATTATATGCTAATTAGTCTCTATTAAAGAATACAAGTTCTGCCAAACTGACTGAAAACTGTGGTTTTCCAATACTATATTGGGGGGAAAAAATGAAACTCTCTATAAAATTAACACAAAGTTAAGCTGTATCATCTTCAGTACTAAATCTTTAACCTTATGATAAACAACAATAAAATTTCATACACCAATTTCTATGCCTTTAATATAGTATTTCCTGCAGGATTTTAGTTTAGGCTTGTTCCAAACAATAATCAAAGAAATGATAAGACTAGTACATGAAGTCTGATTTTAAATCAAAGGAGGATTCTTATTTCCATATTTTTTAAAGCAGAAGCCTATGATCTTTAGAATGGAAGTTACCGTTACAGTTCATATTTCCCAAGCCACCATGCAGCCTATTTTGAGATCAAGATGGGAACTGTACTGCAAGTATAGAAAAAGTACTACATTGTCACATTTTATTCTGTTTTCTAGGCATATTATTTGCAAAATTAAAAGCTAAACGAATGGCTGCTAGGATGAGAGTATGGAACTAATATAAGCAGGAAAGAAAAAGAACTCCACAAATTCTTATTTATATGCAGTTAGTCTCACATGGTTTAAAAACATTCCAAATATAAACTCACCACTGATGCGGTTTCTGAAGCAGCACGTTTTTTTGGTGTAGTATAAATCTGAAGAGAAAAAAAATAACAAACACAAAACCAAAAACAAAAACCAAAGGAAACTGATTACGAAACTGAAGGCATTGCAAATATAACAAGATTTGATAACACTAAAGCAAATATAACACTATAAGCAAATACAAAACAGCACTACAGGCACTTCCGCTATGTGAATCACCTCTGAAACTAGTAAACTTTTATCCTACAGAAAAAAGAAAATAATATTAACTCCAATTACACTCAGACAAAAGCTACTTTAAATAACACAGGCATTTTGTAAAGTAGAAATGCACTCGGTTGAATGAGTCAGGTCACATTAGTAGCATCAGCATTTGAAAGTTGTAGGCCACGAATTTAAAACTGTACTTTCTAATAGTGACTTGTTGAACAGAGAACCTAAATGGACTTAGGTTTTGTACATGACAATGCTTAAAGCAGGTCTACTCTCAGTGACTCGTTATTCTCCCTTGCAAAAAAAAAAAAAAAAAGTCCAGGAAAATTCACCAGAATGGGATAATTTCTATTTAAAGGCAGCTCCTAAGCTTTTAGAGCCATGCTTATAAGCCAGACTTCTCTTCAGTATAAGGTCTTTTATAGAACTAATTGTGGTGACTTGACATAACACCAACACATACCCACCTTATCAAGAGAAACATGGGGCTCAGCTGCCATCCTGACACGACACCTCAGCCTGTCTGACAGACACACAGTCCCATAGCAGAGCTGCACATTGCCTGCAGACTCCTGTGAGGGGTCTCGTTTTGCTCTCTACCCTCAACTGCATCCCTAAAGCTAGTTTTACTTACATTTATTTATTTTAAATAGTTGGGGGAACAGCATAAATGAGGAAGTGAAGCACACAAAAAATTCAGATAAGTTTTCAGATTAGTTTTAAGTGTTCAATGAGTGTGTCAGGAAATTAACTGCCACAAGCTCCATTCTGTGGTCAATGACGAGACAGACACCTTCTCAGCACAACCTACATGTTCAGTGAGCTGCATATCTTCCTTGGGATTTGACTGCATGTCATGAGGTCCTGCCAAAACTCAACTGTGTGCCTCATGCAGTGCCTATAATTTAGGTACATTTAGTTTAGACACATTCACCGAGACTCAGGGCACAGTTTTGCTATCTATTCTCTTCAATGAAACATACTTTTTCTACTTATATATCATTGTTATCAACAAATGAAGTCATGAACCCGTCTGTACTACAATTTTAATTCATTTTGTTTTTCATTGCACTGAATGCCAAGCTATAGTTATCTACAGAAGTCAACTCTGGAAGAAAATAGCTTTCTAAAATAAAATGGCATATTTTCTTAAATTTAAAATTATTGCCAGATAACAATTATACAGATCATTTGGGTCTTGCATGGATGAGGGTATTATAAAATCGTATACACACACAAATATGTTCTGATTGTTTCCTGATAGACAAGCTAACTAACGTAATTTGTACTACTTCGGATTCTAATGGATTATATTGGTTTTTCTGCTGTAAAACATGGTATTAATGTAGGTGTTCAGGGAAAAAAAAAAAAAAGATTAAAAAAGTTGGGTACCCACGTACATAAATGGCTGATCCAGCTTCTTCAGACACCTCCAGGTGGCAACTATGTCTACCATCCTCTCTTGCTGTAGGCGATTTTGCCAACTTAAATCCTGCAACTACAAAGGTGTCCTATGGGGACAGAGTGATAAACAGATGATTACACAGGACTGAATCACGTACTCTATTTTAAGAGTATGTGATGTGACCTTTTACCCTAAAGCCTCAAGACATTCAAGAAACAGAAATCCAGAACAAATTCTGAACACTGCCTTTAAGTTTCTCTGTTTAGCTCTTCTACCCGCAGAATTCATATTTCCAAACAATGCCAGCAAGAATTTTTTTTTCAAATTTTCAAATCCTGCTAACATTTTCACACTCTTGAAGCTACCGTGACAAAAGCTAGGTTTCTGGTAGCAAGAGACATTACAAACTTCTCTGGCGTCACCCCTGAGATTATGGCACAGGAAACAATTTTATTTGCAGCTGCACTTTTACTTTGGAACAAAGTTCCTCAGACACCACAAAGTGAAGAAAAGGATGATTTAAGGGGTAGATGATTTAAGTTCCTGAAATAGCTCTTCTTTTTAGTAGCAACTTTTCCAAATACCAAACCAAACCAAACCACCAGGAGAAGATAGAAAATAAATTTAGGATATAGAGATAATGCTGGGAACTATGATACAATGTAAAGCTCCTTTACAGTCAGCTCCTTTGGCACCAGGACTGTATAGCAGGGCTGTACCTCTGTGATCCATTCTAATAGACATGTTAGACTTGGAACCCTATTTCTATTTGACCTTCTACCAAAAGCACTTCCATAAGCTTTTACTGAATGACTTTTGCTCATGTGTTTATTTGATTATAACAAATAAAAAGAGTTTTCTGATCGAAGTTGACAGTTTTAGCCAAACGTTGCACTATGATAGCTCTTTTTTGCTATTTCAGCAATCTGACAATACTGCTCGAAATTATTTCTGATCTGAAACCTTAGTGGCTTGTGCAAGAAAGGCTGCTAGCTTAAGTGACAGTGAGATATTTAGTTATTAAGAGTTTTGCCCTAAAAAACTACTGCAGAAAGCATGAGTTTGATCAGACAGTTTAATAAACAATGAAACTACTTAGGGCACAGTGATTTTCAGGTAGTGTCACAAATAGGAATACAATTTACATTTTGAGTAAAAGATACTAGGTAAGTCCCTTGAGTCTAAGCCATACTCAGAGCTAAGTAAGCTAAAATGGGTCAAAACTACTAGACAACTCAATATTCCTTGCACCTGGAACACACCACCCTGCTAACATACATTAAAGTTGTTTCATTCTTTCCAGATACAAACACAAGCTTCAGAAAACTCCGCTATTCTGCAGAAACTAGGTTTTAGCATGAGTCTTCCCTTTTGCTGTTGCCGATGCTCCTTCATGGTGTTCCTTCAACAGTGAAAACAAACTTCATTTAAAAAGCTATGCCCTGCTATACTTTATTTCTTTTTCAGCATTTTGTTAGATTGCGGGCTGCACAAGATTCTGGAACTTGGTTGCTGAGTCAGGACTGGAGCTCTGTACAGCTGACTTGACTTGTCTCGTTTTCCAGTGTCAGAAGGAACTTTAGAATTACACAGACTCAAGCCTTTACACAGGTTGACAATAAATGGAAACTTTTTTTGTGAATAATATTAGATGACTGGTTTTTACTCATGCAATATGCAATGCTTAACGTGACATCCAAAAAACACCGGTGAAAGGACTGCAACCTAATAAGATGCTGAAAAGTCCCTTCCAACCCAAACCACTCTATTTAGTGTGAATTTAAATCACAAATGAAAAAGCCCTAAAATGACTTCATGATGTATTATACACTAATTTTAATTTGATATCTGGCTAATATTGAAATGTCAGCAAAGTGATGGGCAAGCTAAGAAACAGTATTAAGTCGAAGTAATTGTTTTCAGCTTGTTTTCCTTCTTTAGTTGCAACACTGTCTCACAAACCCACAGGCTGACTCGCTAATGTCCTTTATCCTGGAGCTAATCAAACCAAGCTTGTATATTTGACAAAGAAAGATGCCAGCACTCAGCTAATAAAGAAAACAGTGTGCATAGTTTTGAATTTTTTTTAAAGCTTTTAGTTTAACTGTCTTTTAAATCAATTTAATTCTAAAATCTATCTCATCAAATGACAATAGAAATTCAAATTATGAACATAAATGGCTGACTTCTTATCATCCATATTCATGATCCTTTACTTGCTAGGTAAACGGCACTGACAACAAGAATTGCTTTATTTCAATATTGTTGTTAAAAGGAAATACTTTTTTTTTTCTAGTTCATATTTATAGAATTGGACTGAATAGACTATTCCTAATTTTGGTGATGATAGTTATACAAAGACAGTATATGAAGTCAACATACACCTGTGGAATAAAATAAGAAATATATATGTATATATGTTACCCCATTGTGTATAACTTTTGCACAGTTCTCTGCCATTTTTCCATATATTAAAATATTGATGCTGTTGATCCGTGATAAGTTATCCAAATCTAGAGAAAAAAGCAGAAGCAATTTCATTTACCATATCTTCTCCAAAACAAAACAGCAATGATTTTCCAAAATAAATTAACCTACAGAGTCTAATACTTTTCATTCCAATTAATCTACAAACAGAAAATCCTTCCAAAGGCTTATACAACTGCTTTTGTGTGCTGGCTATAGGTATATCAAGAATATTCTTCATAAAAGGACCATTTAAAATGTGCACACATTGTATATCAGTGTACATTAAACAGGAATGACAAGAAATTCCACTTGGACAATTCAGTGCATAGTGTTAAATAGGAAATATTATCCAGTCACATTCGATTTTTTACACTAGCACAGATCATATGGTAGAACTATATAAACTGGAGTTACTCCAGGATGTAGGCATATCAACAAACAGCCTTCAAGGAGGACTGAAGCAGAAATTATGTTGTTATTTTAAAATATTTTTCTACCTGTTACTGTTTCAGAAACAATGGTAATGACTTAGATGCACAAAGTTGTTTTTTGAGGCTGTGGATAATGTGCAGAAACTCTCAGTCCCCCTGAACAGCCACGTGAAATTAGAAAGACTCAAGGAAGCTTTGCGTCCCTCTTTGGGAACCCTGAAACCAGCAGGGGCATTGATTCAGGTCACATCTGCTGGCACCGTCACAAGCCCTATCAGCAGGTAGGACCTGCACCCCCCAGCCTGCTCTTTGGTCACAGTTACAGAATTTGTAGGCTCAGAGGGAGCAAGTGATGATTCTCCAGCCAGTGTAAAGAAGGAGCTGAGAAGGAAATGGAAAGAAATGGAAAGTTCCTTGAATCCAGCATAAACCCCTGACTAAGGACACCCTTCTCCTTCCTGGTTGGGGGTGGTGATGAGCTTTGGACTTAAAAGGGACATAGTATTTTTTAGTGCCATTTACTTATTACATGATGAACAACTTAAGTCTTTCAGTATGCTGAAGTGTCTACTGATACTTGAATACCTGAGTAATCAGCAGAAATTCCATTTTACTGGTTAGATTACAACAGAATGAAATACAAATATTTTGCTGCCAATCAACTTACTGAGCTATATTAAATGTGCAATTACATAGTAGATACTATCTGTATTATATGGTAACTACTAAGTGTGTATTTTTCTATAGTACTTATTTATGATAAGCAGGTTAAAAATACACTATTAAAGCTGTGCATATACCTAATGCCCTTTCAGGACAGTATTTTAAAGATTCTGCAACAAGAAGTCTACTGAAATATAAAGACTGTATTGTTTCCATTAACTTACCTGGCATAGGTTTAAAATAATCTACTTCTGTAGAGAACAAACACTTTTAGAGAGTATTTTAAACATAACGTTTTACTGAACACTGAAAAAAAAAGTAGGTACTGGTGATGTAAAAACATGAAGTTAAAAAAAGTGTCAAGAAGTTCAATAAAATAAATTTAATATGTATACTTAAATGTAATACCTTGAAGAACAACCTTGAAAAATTCTGTCCCATCTCCAAGTTTTGTTAGTGGGTAGGAAAGAATAACTACTCCCTAAAAAGTAAAAAAAAAAAAAAAAAAAAGTGAACTAAGACTATACATCTCTAAGTTACTGTAACACTGAAAACAGCTGAAACATCTATAAGCTAAAAAAAGATAGAATTTAAGTGCTAAGTGCAAATTTTCCATCTGAATTCTTAAAAAACAAAACCAAAAACAAACAAAAAAACTGCAAAAGACAGGACTGAAGAGCAATGTTTTTGGCATGTAACGAATGAAATATTACAGGTCAATGCTACTTAGATGCTACTGCCTAGATGATATGCTTAGTCTAAACAATTAAATAGTAGCTACAGAATCACCTTTTACTAGTAACAGTAATGGCTAGAGTTTTAGCACAAAACCTAAAAGGCAGTTAAAAAGGTAGAGTGATCAAAATACAGCAGTTTCTCAGAAAATATTCACACTCTGGATTTACATAATTTTTTTTCTTACTAAAGAAATCTCAATCTGTACCAGCACGGTGTTTAAAAGCAGAATACAGTGATGAGATATAGACTGCTTTCTGACCAGTTTTACTTTTTATTTTTCCTTTTACACCCTGGTATTTTCCAATGCATTTTCAAATTCTGGGACCACATTCTTTGCTGTAATAATCTGCCCCCACTACTTCCCTTTGTATCTCAAACACATACAGTGTAGTTCTCTTCCTCAGCAGAAATACTGGCACTGCTTTCTCAACATGCCTGAAACTACTGGGGTCCAAACTTCAACAAAACCTGCCTTAGCAAAACCTGCTCACATTCACTCTTCCCCCACAAATCCTGCACTGTTTATAGAGCCCATAGACAAAAAGTCTTTCCCGTTCCATATGCCACTAGACTCACTATCAAACTACGTGCAATTCCTCTAGTGAATCTGTCTCCTTCCTTGCTGCAGCCTTGTTCCTCAGTCTGGTCCAGCAGCTGATTTGGCAGCTGATTTTCATTTTTGGTTCAGCTTTGCCACAGTAAAATCCAGAGGATGATGAATTAATGGGAGGAGGCACCAGGTTCAGTTAGGGGACATCACAACTGCAGATTTATGGATATTCCTTCTGCTATGTTCCCACAAATTTAAATTAAAATTTGTATTATTCAAAAGGATGCCAGAAAGCAAAAAAGTTTCAGAAGAATGAAAAGACTGAGGCACACAAGCCAGACAGAAGCACCCTGGATGGTTTTGTGGTTTTTTTTTTGCTTCTTTCCAGAACACACTTCATAAAAATCATCCTTGTCCCTTCCTCTCTCTTCAAAGCAGGACCTGGTCCCTATTTTGGCAGGTCTAGAGCCACAGTGTGCTGTGCCACTGCTAAGATAACCTAACATCAGTGCATTCTAAGGTTCACTTTGAGCTCAGCCTGCAGAACTGCATTTTCCCACATATTTAATGGTGCATTAGCACCAGCTTCATCAGCTCTTCAGTTGCACTGTTTTGATGACAAGCTGTTTTAGTCACTTACTGATCCCTGTCAGTAGCAGCATTAAGTTTTCTTAACATAAGGCAGAAGTCTGAGAAAGGGATTCTATGCATTTTCAGCAACCAGCATGTATGCTTTAAATGATAGCCTGGTAATAATTGTTCTGCTTTCCTAATGGAAACATTTATTTTGGCAAAAAACATTTTCTAATTGATAATCAGTCTCTGACTGCTTCAACGCTTCCTTTGTGAACAAGAATTGCTGTCCTTCAGTGTCAGGGGGGCCTGCAGACATGGCTTCTAGAAGCAGGAAAGCCTATATGCCCTGCAGGTGAGTGGGGACAGAAAACTACACCCTGAGGAATAAAAATCCTGCTTACCAGCAGCACTGGTTATTGATGTTTCCATTTATTCCTTTACAAGACCTAAAGGAGGCTGGATCATTCTCAATCAAATCACCTCCTATTTCACTTTACTGTGGACTGCTTCCAAAAAGGGCAGTTTTGTTCCTTTGGTTTACCTAATTGAGCTACTCCTGGTATCTCTGTGATACCATTATGAACCAATCCAGAGAGCGAGAGCAGCAGAAAACTACCACCTGTCCCTCAATATGCATAGTATTCTGCCAGTTTATTTCTCATGAATGGACTCATCACAGGGTCAGATAAGCATTAGAGCTGGTACTGGGAATATACAGCTGGGGAAACAAACATGCTTTTGGGATACAGAAAATTATTAGGCCAGTTCAGCTCGTATTTTTGAAATATTTGTGCCATTTTTTAAGGAATAAAGCCACCTAAGGTTTTCTACAGAATTAGTTGCATTTTTTCCCCCTCCCCATTATTTTTGGTAATAGGGTGAAGGCAAGCCTAGGATGATGTTGATTTCCTACCACTTAAGCATCAGGATGATTAAAAGGATTTTCAGAACTGCTCACACACGCAAAAAAAAAGTTAAACCAGTTAAAGAAGAAAACCCTCAAGAACTGACACTGCATTTTACAGAGTATACTTGTTCTAGGGATGAAAGAAAACATTTCTGCATTTCACTAGTACACTAGCATTCGGACTTCCAGTCTGAAATATATTTGGGACTACTGTAAAATATAAATGCACACTTGATAATGACAAAAAAACCTAATTGTATCCTGATGCTGGTAGTTGCTACAGAGTCCTCTTTTCATAAAACTGAATACTGCATTGCTTCATACAAAAAAAAAAAAAAAGAAAACTCATTCAGAAGTCATTACTCTGAAATCTGATCTTTATCAGGATGGCAATGTTTATTACCATTTTTTAAAAACACCACTTAACCTTCCCCAATCCCTCCATTTTCAGCATAGCCTTCTGCATATTAACATGTTTTTAAATAGGCCTAGAGTTTAAAAATTAAGAAAATAAAGCCTCTTATAAAATTTAAGTCTGACAATGTAAGAGAAAGGGGCAGAATTGTCAATCAATGCAGTCAATAGCAACAATGTCACAAAGCTCAACAGGGTCATAATTTTGCCTCGCTTAAAGATACACAACCGATGCACACAGAGACCCACAGCTGCATCAAGTCACCACCTAAGCCGGAATATGGAGGTCCCATATAAATATATCAGGAGGTATTTCAAAGTAAGCCAAAATTCTTTTATTAGTAAGTTACCTGAATGTATTTATTGGTATGATCAAAGCCTTCTTGCAAATTTTTCAAGTCCTCCTTCTGCAAATGGCTTGGCAGTAGAGTCTCAGATTTTCCTTTAATGATCTTCAGCAATTGAACAGGCATGGCTGCTTTATCTAAAAAAAAAGATAAACAGACTCCTGAAGCAACTCATCTTGTTCAAATTAAAAGTTACTAGAATTTGCAATTTACTCAGAAGGGAAATATTAACGTATCTATTTAATAATAAGAACATGTAATTATGGAAGACTAAAAATTTTCAGAGGGATTTGCCTCATCTCTTAGTACCATGAATAGCAGGAAGACAGAAAATAACAGTCCTTTGGCAATAGACAGCCATTAAAAATACTTTTGCAAACATTCCAAAACACAGCAAATGGCAAAATATATTACTTTATATATGAATGCAAAGGGTAATACACACAATGTGAATATTTTATGTACAGAAATGCACATCAAAAAAACAGAGACTTTGAATGACTCCTTCCCCAGCACAGGTCATGGATAATAGTCTCTATATTCATCTGTTCCCCTATAAGACGTTTTGAATGCATCAAAGTAAAATGACTGCCATTTTAACTGAAAATGAACAAAAAATGCTTATGTACAGATTAAAAAAAAAATTGATCTATGTATGAAGAAAAAATAATAAAGAAAATGAGATGGTCATCTACAAATGCTAAAAACTAAATGCACTGGAAAAAAACCTAAGTAATGTATGTCTGCATTGCCTATTGTTTGTTCTCACTGTGCTAAAGTCAATGAAATAAATTCTTGGTGATATCATTGTTATAACAATGAGAATGGGGAGAGGAAGAGTAGTCTATTATAGTGAAGTTACACACATGAGAAATATAAGAAAGTGATCTAGGCATAAGTAGTTATTGTTGTATTTTCTCATTACATGGTAATGTCATTCTTCTCAGGGTATCCATTTTTTTTCTGTACAATTTTTATTTGAAGTGGGTATCTACAGAAAATTCACAGCATTATCAATCTTCTGTTTTCAGTATGTTTTAATAAACTACGCAAAAAATGCTTTCTATTTTCTAAAACATCAGCTGGCAGTACTATAGACACAGTTCTAATCTCAGAGTTTTAGTAATCCTTATATGACAGTGAAGTACAAATATATATATATATATATATTTCCTATACTTTAGGATGGACACAAAAACTTGGTATTCTACTAAATAAAACTTAAAGTATGCTTTCACTTCACTTCAGAAGTGCTTTCCAGTGCTAGACAGACTGAATTCTTATAAAATATTCACTTACAATTAAATGGAAATGGGAAGCCATTGCCAAATGGAAAGACCACTGGATCATAAGTTACAAACATAAATCAATGCATATAAGTGCAGACACTCAGCAATACACAGACATTCTTTAAAAAAAAAAAAATACCAGTTTATTCAGATAAATCAAAATCCCATCTTATTGTCACTCCAGTATCCAAAAATATCAGACTTCACTTATTGCTCATGACTATTTCTCTAGTTCTGAATGACTCCTCCTTTTCTCCTTCCCCATTTTCCAGGAAACTCCCCATCTCTGTTATTCTTGACTAACAGATAACATCAAGCATTCACATTCACTAATGAGAATTCTATAAAATAAAACACTTTTGTTCAAGTGCATCTCAGCCAAAATGACTATAGGCAAAATGAGGGTATTTTTCTCTTAGCTTCCAATTTGTATACTTCTCTCTTGTTGCTTGTCCCATACTGCAGCTCTTACTTTGTCATATAGAGAAGCAAGTGAAATGTTTGCCATAATATACACTAATTTTAAACCTGCAGTTCTTACAAGAGTTAACCTTTCACTAGCAAAATCAGCTTTTTTTCCTAACATCTAAGAGTTGAAAAAGCAGTAATAGCAAGAGAACCTCTGGTTTCTTAAGCTATTGTATCTAGGCAATAAAGTATGCATCTAAAAGCAAAACACATTCTAGCAAGTCTGGTAAATACCGTATCTCAAACCTAAAAAACATTTGTGCTTAACTTGAGCATCTTATTTTAAATTGTAGCTTAGACTTTGAAAACCAGTCCTCATCTACTCCAAAATACTAAGCAGCCCCAGCACTCAGGAGACTCGGTAAGAGGAGTGCAACAAGGCTGCACTGCCATGTATCTTCCCTGCTTACAATATATATTCTCCTACTTTACAACGTAAGTCAACAAGCAACTTGTTTCTCTGTAAGTTCCTCCCCAGTGCGCATGAAATAAGGGGGCCTTAAAACCTTCAGAAGACACAGAAGCTCCAGGAGGCACCATTACTCAAAACGCCACACATTTTGAACAATAGACATAGCTTATAAAATACTGATAAATAAATTTAAGAACTTGACTACTAGGAAGAGACTATTCAAAAAGTTTATTACCTGGGATACAAGCAGAAATAATTTATATAGGGACAGGTAATGGACAAGGATTAGTTACAGTCACAAATTATCAGTCTTCACCTCAGTTATTATTTGTGTACAGTGTTAACCTGTCCCAACCACAAAGTAGAACGTTAGCTTACACCCCAAACAAGCAAGCAACAAATTTAAGCCTAATTACTTAAGATTTTGAGTCTTTTGCCTCATAGTGAATTTTACTCTTCTGAAAGGAACCCAGAAGACAAGAACAATGATCAACTACCTGGAATGGACAGCAAGGTGGGGAGCTTCAGCTCATAATAAAATGGCAACAAAATCTCCCTCTTTTGCTGGGGTAAAACTGAAGTATTATCAAATGTCAGTTACTTAACATGAAACACTAGATACTAAATTCTTACAAGGGTTCACAAATCTCTAATTGGAATCTTGATACCCTTTTCCTTCATAATACCCAATGGCCAAAGAGCTAGAAAGACATACCAACAAACCTCACCAGTAATGGTGTTGTTGACCCATTTTGGTTTCAGCGCTGGTGCTTTTTTTTTTGGAGGGGTGGGAGAAGGGGGCAGAGAGGGAGGGGCCACAACACATTAATCAAAGGTCAACATGCATGACACGTTTTTCAGTCCTGCCGTAACCTCACTAGTGAGCTGTAGGAAGCGCTGGACACGAATTCTACCTTCTGACTGTCTGTGCTATTGTGGTGGATTGCCCAGCCCATAGGCACCCACAGAGGCACGCATCTCCCCACAGTGGGACACGGCAGAGAATAGGAATATTAAAAGTGAAAAAACTCATGGGTCAAGATAAAGACAGTTTAAGTGAAAGAAAGAGAAGGAAAAAAACCCCACACCCTCCCAGAAAACAAAAAACAAGTGATGCCATGGCAACCACTCAATTTGGTGCTGTGCAAGCACTGTTCACCCACAGCTGAAGTATTGTGTGTTATCAACAATGGTTTAGTTGCAAATCTAAAAGACAACACCATGCATGCTGCTATAAAGACAGTTAACTACAATCCAGACAGATCCAACATATATCTCTAAAACATATCCAATAGGATACAGTGACACTCTGTGGAAGGCACCCACGCTGGAGCAGTTCATGAAGAACTGCAGCCTGTGGGAGGAACCCATGTCAGAGAAGTTTACGAAGGACCATCTCTTGTGAGTGAGGCCCCATACTGGAGCAGGGGATGAGAAGGAAGAAGTGGCAGAGATGAAGTGTAATGAAATGACCAGAACCTCCACTCTCCATCCTTCTGTGCTGCTTGGGGGAGAAGGTAGAGAAGTCGGGAGTGAAGAGGAGCTCGGAAGATCGGAGGGGTGGGGGGAAAGTGCTTTTAGATTTGTTCTTATTTCTCATTATCCTACTCTGTTTTGAACAGCCATAAATTAAATTAATTTCCCCAAGTCTGAGTCTCTTTTACCCATGATGGTAACTGATGAGTGATCTCCCTGCTCTTATCTCAACTCATGAGATTTTCATTGTATTTTCCCTCCCTGTTCCATTAAGGAGGGGGAATGAGGAGCTTAGTGGGCACCTGGGGGCCAGCCAAGATCAACCTGCCACAGCACAGAGCTGGGAGGTACAACAACAGACAAGTTTCAATTTCTACACTGCTTTAACTAGTGAACTATTAGGAGTTACAAATTCTATAAAATACCACTAACTGGTGCTAAAAATTATACCTTTATCTGCATGTTTTCAAACATGAACCAGGATAGCATTGTCATTAGCTTACTAGCATTTCAAGCCTCTGGTAAAAAGAGCAACCAGAAGTCTTACAAAGCTCTCAGTTGAAAGTATCTACTTCGCTCTGTATTCCAGTAGGCTGAGAAGCTGATCTATTTCACCCAGAAACACTTAACTTCAAAGTTAATTGGCAATATTGATCTCCATCCAGCAATGCTATAATGACCTAGGGAGATGTACAACATAATGGATTAACACTTTTTTTTTTTTTTGGTACATTTATTTCTGTTATGGTACTTGAGCAATTAAATAGACTTTCCTGGTTCCACTCCCACTTCCCCTGCAAAGATATCTAACAACAACATGCATTTTGTTACAATTCAAATATCAATGTTAAAGCAAAACAAAGAATGGTACTGAGGTTTAATAACTCATCCTAGATTGGATATTACAAAAAATTTCTTCACGGAAAGGGTTGTCAGGCATTGGAACACACAGCCCAGGGAAGTGCTTGAGTCACTATTCCTGGAGATATTTAAGACGTGTAAATGAAGTTCTTAGGGACATGGCTCAGAGGTGGTCTTGGCAGTGTTAGGGTAGCGGTTGGACTCAACAATCTTAAAGGTTTTTTCCGACCAAAATGACTCTATAATTCTATCTCTCTCTGAATGACTACCCTCAAATTCTGCAGCTCCCTTGCTTTCATTTAAAGAGTCCTAGCCATTTATTTCAATGGGACAAATATTCTACACGTGCCTTCAAGGTTACAAAGGAAAACTTCTAAAAAGGAGCCATACGTAAGCTGATACAGTGGGACCTGCCCATATCATTTATTAAGCGCGAAGTCCTGCACATGGGCCAGGGCAATCCCCAGCACAAATACATGCTGGATGAAAAAGGGATTGAGACCAGTCCTGAGGAGAAGGACTTGGGGGTGTTGGTTAACGAGAAGCTCAACTTGAACTGGCAATGTGTGCTTGCAGCTCAGAAAGGCAATCATATCCTCGGCTGCATCCAGCTCTGGGGCCCTCAACATAGGAAGGACATGGACCTGTTGAAGCAAGTCCAGAGGAGGGACACAAAAATGATCAGAGGGCTGGAGCACCGCTCCTGTGAAGACAGGCTGCGACAGCTGGGTTTGTTCAGCCTGCAGAAGAGAAGGCTCCAGGGAGACCTCACAGCAGCCTCCCAGTACCTAAAGGCGACCTACAAGAAAGCTGGAGAGGGACTTTTTACACAGGCATGCAGTGACAGAACAAAGGGTAATGGCTGTAAACTGAAAGAGGGCAGATTTAGGTTACATATAAGGAAGAAATTCTTCCCCATGAGGGTGGTGAGGCACTGGAACAGGCTGCCCAGAGAAGCTGTGGATGCCCCATCCCTGGAAGTGTTCAAGGCCAGGCTGAATGGGGCTTTGAGCAGCCTGGTCTAGCAGGAGGTGTCCCTGCCCATGGCAGGGGAGTCAGATCTAGATGATCTTTAAGGTCTCTCCCGACCCAAGCCATTCTATGATTCTGTTTACTTACTGTATACTCCTACGATTTAGGACATTTATGTAAATAGCTTTCAAACAGAAAACATTTTTTTTTCAGATCTTAAACTTCTGCATATAAAAAACTAAGGTCCTGCATTTTAACTGCTAACCACTGAAGATCCCAGACTCTTGCTCTCTGCAACTAAAAACGTATCCAGCTCTAAGAGCTATGAAAATAAATTTTCAAAACCAAACTGCTACAGCACTAGCTTCACACATCTACATGAGGATGTCTTTAGTTCCTGGTGCTCACGGCTCTCCTGAATAGCAACTAAGTGAAAATAAGTCTGTCAAGTACCTCTGTTATTCTCAAAGGGCTGACTGCATAACAATAACAAGAATCATTCCAACTTGAGTCTGCTGCTCAAGAAGTCTGTAAGTGGGGTAAACAGAGCAATTCATAAGGATGGGTGGTTAAAAAAACCAAACCAAACCAAACCAAAAACAAAGAGGCTGCAAGAAAGGTAGACAACATCACGGGACACTCCTGCAATAGAAAGGATGCACAACACACACACACAGTAGAAAGAAGAAAGCAGTGAACTACAAACTGCCATTTGCTTTCCAATAGCTGAAAGTGACAAAAATATGGAAAGGGAGTGACCAAAACAATTTTGACAAGCAAAGAATTATAATAAAGGACATACACTGTATGAGAAGCCAAAAGTAACACCCTGGAAGAGAAAGAGACATATATCACTTGCTTAAGCAAGTGAAATATAACACTGAGGATGGCTATGGGCTGAAATGTCATGTGCTGCTCTGCCCTATCCTTGATTTTTTACATCTTAAGCTTCTGACAATGAAACAATCTACTACAACCCACTAGTTCTGCCTTAATTGCGTACAGAATATTAATGTGTATTCCAAAAGCATAAAAGCCATCTTAAGCCACAGTACACCAGAAAACAATTGCCTAGTAGAAATGGCCTAGAGCAAGGGTTAACCTTCAACAGAAATAAGCAGTCATTAAATAAGCAGTCATTTTACATTTTTTTCTTCTGGAACAAGGACATTATTCCATAAAAATACTGCAGTCACAGAATGCCTCTAAGTCCAGAAGCAAGAGAAAAATTCCTATAACATATCTGAAGGACTTCATCTCATCCTTCTCCCTTGCAGCTTGACAGTTTAAACATCCACAGACCTGAAGGAGGCAGCTAGGTATGGTCTGGGGTGTATGCACAAGAAACAAGAGCAACTTTCAGGCTCACGGTCTTCAGTTCACACAGAAAGCAAAATAATTAGCATTTCCTTTTAGGTGTAGCACACCCCAGGTACAAGCTCTGAGAGCCTGGTAACTTCAGTGCTTAAGACAAAGTATACATCTAAATGCTTATGGAGAGATAGAATCAGACAGTGTCCCTACAAGCGATTTAAAGACTATAATTTTTGAGCTTTGCACTCCAAAATAGGGTGGTAGGAAAAACCTGACTATTTAAGTATTTTTATGAAAGCCTTACATATTTTTTCTCTAGGCTTTTTAAACTCTCATTATATTTTTAATCTTAAATTATGTTTTCAAAACCGCCAGAATTTAAACTCTCAGATTAGTTATACCACCCTTCAGTGCACACTGAAAATCATTAAGAAACCACAAGCTGCAGTTGCAAATGAAGTTAACACCACACAGCCACAAACAATACAGAACTACTGACATGAACACCAGCACAACACAACTGAAAGACAGGAACAAAAGAAAAATAAGCCACATAGGAAAGGCAAATTTGTTCTTATTAAGACAATTCATCACTGTTCCTCCCTTTCCTCCATGCTTCTCTAAGGAACACGAAACAGCCAAATTTGTATGGCAATTAACATAGTAAGGCAGTACACAGTTTCTAACAGATTTAAGTAGAAAAAGCAGTAGGTAGCAAGCTTTGTATACAAAAGGGTTCTCATACACTTTAAATGTTAAACTAAAGGTACCAACATGCCTTATAATAGTCCAAAGTCCCAGAGAACATTTTAGCATATTAATATTCTCCATCTTGACTCCAGAATTAACTTCATGGAGGAGTAGCCAAAGTTGCATCCGTTCTTCTGTTATGGTTTATCACCATAGTACATCAATTCAGTGTACAGGGTAGCAAGTAATTACACTTCTTTGCCTGGATTACTCGGATCCACCCAACATTTAAGCCTTTGCTTAAGCCAAAGATACATACTGGCTCCTGACTCTAGCTGTGACTACAACAAATGGACTATTCCTCTGCAGCCTCTTTTCTTCAAGAACTAATGAGAGATCAGCTCTGGAGCAGAAAGGAAGGAAAAACCAACCAAACAAAAAAAGCCCACCAGCAACAAACCACCACAAGATGCAAGAAGTAATTTGGAAAGATTACTCCCTTCTCTACAATCAAGAAATACTTTAGTGATTCACGAAAATTACTTAAAGAGGATTAATGTCATTTTGGCAAAAGGAAGCTGAAACAGAGGTATGAGGAGATTCCTTATCTATCAAAGCAGATGCTACTTACAAAGAGACATGTAAACTCACTCTCCAGATCAGAGAATAAAATACACGATTGTGTGAGCCTCTGGAGGAAACCCAAACAAAGTTTCATAAAGAATGAAGGAACAGTCAAGAGTATCACCATCTTATTGATGTGGTCAGTCAAAATGGAAGATTTCTGAAGCCCTTGTAAACACAAACACTAGTCAGCACAATTGGGCTAATTGTGCAAAAGCCAAACCAATTATTAAACAGGTAATGTGTCACTTTAAATGTGCAGACATACATAGACATAGTCATACGCTTGTTATACAGTTTCCGTGAAATTTTCTCGTAAAAATGAACATGAACACCATGGAACAAAGCATATTGTACAGAACTACTATTAACTCACCCTGCAATCAGTCACAAGAGAAATCTTTCATCATACATCAGTTTTAATGAAATCAGGACCATTCATGAAGAACAACGTCTGTTGTCTGGAATTTTTGTAACAGTCTAATCTTGTAACTTGCAATTTCCTTGAGAATTCTCGGAAGAAAACACCATGTCAGCTAACTAAAACAGAAGGAAAAAACAAGTTAGCCGTGTGACATGTCTTATTCCCTTAGTTGCAAGGCTTTAGCTTGCTGCTGCTACAGATCTTCAGGCACTTTATACTCTGGAAATAAGTCCTAGACCATTCTTACTCTTAATAACATAGCTGGTACTTACTTTCACAATAATACAACTGGAATTCTTAACAACAAAAACCCAACTCCTTTATTAATTTCAGATTAAAATGTACTAATCTGATATTGTGCAAAAGAGGCCACAATAAAATGCTACCGGAGGAAAATGAATTCTTACACTGTCATTTATCTCAACAGTAGTACCTCAGCTGCAGAAACCTATTGCACAACAAAGAGAGCTCAGGAAGACAGGGCTAGAAAGCAGATCCTTTCAGGATGTGAACTGTAATCACTTCAGAGTCAATTCAGCAATTGCAAGAAGCTGGGATCTTTAAAACCAAAAGCTTACATGTATGAGCACAGGCGTACTAACAACAAAATCTAATCTTCAGTACACTTAGTGCCTATAAAAAAGAAGAACAGAACTAATCTGCAAAGCGCTGTGTTTGTCAGAGCAGGGACTCAGGCAGGTTGGCTCAGGGAGGGAAGGCCGGCGCAGGGTAACTGCAGGTCTGGCAGAGGAAAGCCAGGCCTGGCAAAGCGCCAGGGCCCCACAAGCGAGGGCAGGGGCTCTGCCCACCCGGGGCGCCGGCGGCCCCGAGGCCAAGTCGGGGCGGGCTCCGAGAGACCCCTCTTTCACAGCCGAGCCGCCCGCCCGCTACCTGCAGCGCTACGGAGGGGGCAGCGCATCCCGCCACGCCTCTCTCCGGCACCACGCACCGTCGGGCGGGTGCAGGCAGCCCGCAGGCCCCGGTACCTGTGTCCGAGCGCGGGGCGGGAAGCGCCCGCTGAGGAAACCGGAAACCGCCAGCCCCACTTCCGCCCGCTCCGCGCGCCTGCCGCCCACCGAGCATGCCCGGGCGGGCTGCGCATGCGCACCAGCCGCATCAGCCGCACCGCCCGCCCTCCGGGCCCGTGGCCCCGCCAGAGGGCGGTGCGAGCAGGCGCTGCGGGGCTGCGGGTGGTGCCCGGTGCGCGCACCGGTTGCGCGGGCAGGGGCCGGCAGGGGCCGGGCAGGGGCGGGGAGAGGCGGGGCCGGCTGGTGGCAGCAGAGGGAACAGTGGGGGATATAAAGTGTCCCCGCGGTCTGGACCCGTGACACGGCGAGGCCACCAGCGGCCATGGTGGCGCGGCCCCACTGGCGGGGGCTGTGCCGGCCCCGAGGGCGGCCTGTTCCCGGCCTTTCCTCAGCGCTGCTCGGGCTGCCGCCGGGTCAGGGGAGGCCCGAGGCAGCGCCGCCTCCCAGCCCTCAAGGAAGGGGCTGTGCAGTGCACACAGGGACCGGCCCAAAGGTTGGTGGCCGGTAAAACGTGGATGCCGCGACCCGGTTCAGACGCAGCTGCAGAGGGTTAAATGACGGGTAAAAAACCCCGCTGCTTGCTGCTGGTGGTGTTTAAATGGCAGGAGGCATCAGGCCGAGCTTTGAAAAGCTGAATTCGTCATTGTCAGAGACACAGGGTCCCTCGGGCTTGCCGATGTTTGGCTGCTGCAAGTTGACACATGCCAAGGTCTCATTTGCATTGCTTAACAATACAAAGCTACAGCATACATGGCTCAACATTGCAACAGCAAGGCTTTTTCCTTTAGAGACTTGAGCTTGCTTTCTCCTGTACCTCAGAGATCTGTCTTCTGGCAGCCTGTGCGCCCGCTCTCTCTTATCTGTGCAGTCCTGGATATCTGGGACAGCTTTCCTTTTCTTGTTTCTCATCACTTAGTGACTTGAAAAAAGTCCCACTGGAAATCATGTTCTGCTTTTTTTTTTTTTTTTTTTTTTAACCTTTAAATCTTTTCCCTCACAACTGTCCCCCTGTTCTGTAACTGTTTTAGTTAAGTCTCTAAGTGTTCTAGCTACAATTTGAAGACAAATTCGATTCAAAAGTTGGAACTTAAATCCATCCGTGTTCAGGAAGCCTGTGGGAAGGGTTCAGTGACATGTTTTGTACTCGTTTTCATTGTCGACAGCCTTTTCTGGAACGGGTTTCTTTTCTTTGATCATGACCGTTTTCAATACATTTTAAACCTATACCTTCTATTGGGCATTAATGTAGCATGCTTGGTTATAAGCATAAATATTACTAAGACCTTGTCATACAGGCTTGATAAAGATAACTGACAGAGCTGAGATGGAACTGGGAATTTAAGCACATCTGATTACCTGGAAGACTAATTTGGCCATCTGAAGAGCCAACTACAACAGAGCAGATAGGCTGAGAAGATCAGTGTCACTTCCCCACATTCCTTTTTTCCATCAAAAGTTCTGGAGAAATCAACCTTATTTTCAGACTATTAAGTTCTGTCAAGTGAGCATTTCTGGTGGAATATTGTCTGTCCTCTCTTATGACCTCGTATTTTTAAATCCACATTTGGAAAACAACAGTTTTTATCACAATTAAAAATTTATCAGCAAAAATAGTTGATAAAGCAGTGAAAGACACAGGCAGGAATGAAACATTTTTAGAGTCCCTTATCATTGAGTCAAAAAAACTCTGGAAAATTCGAAAGAGTGAAAAGTGGGAGAATTCTGCTTTAACCCGCTGATGTGCTTCTCTTTTCTGTTCTGTGTCTTTTTTCATGTCCATACAAGATCTGCTTAGCAATTTCAATTATGGTGAAGTGAAATCATGGAAAGCTTATTCATTATAGATGAATTAAATTAAAATCATTTGGAAACAGCAAGCTGCACTCCTGAGTAATTTAAATGGTTACTTGATCTTCTCATTGCACTTCTCTCGTCTTCTGCTGCTTTTGTTCCCAGCTACCTTTTCTAAATTTACTATAGAATTCTTTTATAGTCACCTCAAACCTAAGGGACTTTGAGTTTTGTATGTGCTGTTCTGTGTACAATCAAAGGAAAAAAATGAAGGAGAAGCTGTATATAAGCAGAATTTTGATAAAAAGGATAGATCCCAGATTTATGTGTCAACAGAAAAGTTGTTGGGTCTGTCATAAATTTAGACTGAAATCTGGTTTTCTTTAATTTCTAATACTGTTTTTTAAATGATAGTCATCTTCATCTTCAGTTATTCATTTTTCTTCAAGAAATTATCCAGTTTCTGCCAGCAGAATATTACAGTCAATATGAGAAGTTAGATGAACAATATATTGAATTACATTACATCAGAAAGTGATTTTTAATGTTTCATTAACTATGTACTGTATGTCCTCTGCAGAGGAAAAAAACAACAAACAAACAAAAAACACACAAAACCACAAACCCAGCAACATGGTAGCCTTATTTCTTGAACATGTGTTCTGAAATGGGGAAGTTGCAACGAGAGTCCACAGGTAACTGATGCCTGTGCGCCTAAATGGTTTAGGATTTCTTGAAAGCCCCAAATACAACTGAAATTTTCACCTCACTGAAAATAGTGAAAACTTTCCATTCACTTCAGCAAGACCAGAAGTTCCCCCCTGTGTGCTGAAATTATCTGTAACATAAGACATTGCATCAAGCTTTCAGAAATACAAGCCTTATGCATTAAATCAACACCTGCTCACAGAAGCTCCTGAAGACTGCCTGTTCGTGAGGCAGGACACTAAAAGGGGTTTGGGAAACTAGCCTCAAGCTCTTTTTTTTTTCTTTTTTTTCCAAGTTTTTTGGGCTATTTGAAAATACTGGGCAAGATTTTCAAATATATTTTGAAAAACACACATACCAATCACAGTCAAGTCCATAAGCAACATTGAAAGTCTAGATGTTGGACCTCACTTTCCTCTGATATCTTAGTAAACAACAGCAAGAGAATTGGTCTGTAGGAATATGGTCCATCTCCATTAGCAGCTGTCCTGGTATAATGTTTTCCAAGTTCAGCATGAGATATTTCATGGGCTGCTGCTACAATGTGAAATTTGAAGGATAGATATGCTCAGATTCTAAACAGTGCAGCTCTCAAAAAGGGTCAGCTTTCATTTCATTTGAGAGCTATTGTAAAACTATTTCCAAATACCTCCACAGCTAGAAGGCAGCCCCTTTCTGTTCCTTCAACTTTGCTTTTGTGACAGCACTTGATTTTTTGGTAGACTTTTACAGATACAGGACAAATTCAGTCAGTTATGGGACAGAGAACCTTTGCAGTACATCTGAAATGATGTGTTGCTTGTAAATAGAAGCTAATAGAAGATAAAATTCCAGATTTATTAAAATTACTGGCATGATGACAGTATAAATGTTTAATAATTTCTAGATGGTTTCCAAGAATGCATATTGACTACTTGCATCTTTATAAATATAGCTCATGTGCAATGAATCAATAAGAAAACATGATTATAGCATGTTTCTTACTACAGAGTGCTGTGCTTAAATGATTTTTTTTCTGTGAAGGACTGGCAGATCCATGAATTTTTGTTATCACTGTCTTTTGAAATAAGTATATATGAAGTATTAAAATAAGTAATTCTTCATCATTTGTACTATATTAGTGTTCTATGTAATTGAAGCTCACATATATACACAGCTTATGTGAATACATAAGTAAATACAACATACATTGAATGGGTTTTTAGTGGGTACATTTAGAAGCAAGATTTGCGGGGAGGATAAACCCTTTATTAGAACAAATTGTATAGGTACTGTAGGTATAGGTTACAGATGTAGCAGAACACTTCCACAGACTATTGCTGGCATTTCAGTAGCTCATTCACAGAACAGATTCATGACTGGCTCCCTGATCAGAGGAAGCCAGCTTTGAAGAGCTCACTGATGGAGTGGTGAGTGAAGACAGGATCATTCTGGGCAGGAGACAATTTTCTCCTATATTTAGGAGATAAGGAAAAGAAATGGGAGAGGATCCAGAGAAAAGCAAGAGACCGAATGTAGGCAAGGGTGTGAAAAAGGTCTCCACTGTTGTGATTCTGGAGGCAGCTCTGCTCTTGCCAATTTAGTGATTCAGCAACTCAGAAATATGCCTGAAAATCTCCAAGTTTTCTTATAAAATAAGACAGTAAATTATACATGGAGACTCTCACAAAGGAATAGTTCTTGTGCCTAATGGCTACTTGAAAACTTACTGTGTTTTTGAGCATTAATAAGATGGATGTTGACAGAACATAAAGAGTTATTACAGTCAGCGTAAATTTTGGAACCTGACCCAAAGCTGTTTGAAGTCAATGTTAGTCTTTCCACTGGTTTCAAGGATTTCTTATTCATCAAATCATTACAGATACTGCAGGTTACATTTTTATTTGCCAGTATTAAGTCTGCTTCTTTTCTTAAAATGACACATTTTTATTTTCTAAATTTAATACACTCATTAAGTATGCTTACTCTAGGATTGTGTTCTTAGCTAATTTGCTTAGCAATAGGATTTTGTTTTCTAATGAGGCAACTACCCAAAAGCTTTCTATAGAAATGAACAATAATGGATATTTGTTATGTCTTTGCGTAGCATTTGTCCTATATTTTAAATGAAATATTCCCTACCTCTAAGAATGTTGAAATATTGTTCTTTGTTCTAAAACCTCATATGTCTGACTAGATATAGTAGTTTGTGCTTCCTTCAGTGATGCTTATAAGTTTATACTGGCTAAGAAGATTACTGCAAAAATAAATACAATTTATATAATTTCCCAAGGAGTTTGATGTATTAGTGATACATATCCTGGGAGTAAGATAATGAAAAGAAACCCCAGCACTTCAGAAGCACTGGATCTTTTGTTGCAAATAGAGGAATGAAACCAGAGATATCTTAAGACATTTCTGCAAGAAAAGTACAACATTCATAGGTACAAGGTAATTAAAAATAAAATTGTATCACTGAGATATTTAATCTTTTAAGTGCTTGTACCAACTGTTGGAGCATTTGTTTGTATGTCCATTCACTACATGTGAATTTTGGGAAGTGTGCTTCAGTTGTAGACAACAGTGGACAGGAACCTAGGCATATATTTTCAAGGAAGTCGTTAAAAGAGCTTATTAAAGGATACAGTTGTGTGAGCACAGATAAATAGAACTATTTCTGTAAGAGCTATTTAAGTATTACTTGTAAAATAGTAAAGTGTTTCTTGCTCTGTTATTTTCATTAACTGGAGCAATTGCTTTTCTATGATATATACTAAAGTCTGAGTTTGTTTTTTTTTTCCACATTTTGTTTTAAATAGAATTCTTTATGAACCAGTTTACTTGGAAAATTCAATTTCTTCAGTTTCAGGAATGAAAGTCTAACTGTGTTTATTATCACAGGCCTCATTGTCCTCCCTGTGGAAATGTGTAGATGCCATCATGAACTGGAATCCTTTTGTGTTTAACAATGCAATGGCAGACAAAAAAAATCAGTCTCCACCCCACTAGCTTTACAGTCAAAATACAATGAGACAATTAGAACTGCACTTAATTGATACTTACTTTGAAACCAACAAAATATATCAGGAAGCAACAGGAGACTTGTGAAGAGATGTTACTGGGAAGCCTATTCCTATTCAGTTCCTGAGCTTTCACTAGTGTGGTAATGGTGGCAGTTTTCTAGACATAGTTGCATTCTCCAGCCTGGAGAAAACTTCAATACATGAAATGAATTGGAATTTAAGAAAACCCACACGTTTTAGTATATACTAAATACCTAAAAAAGCAGTTGTTATTTTTCTTGAAAAATCTTTAGCTCTTAGGGTTTATTTCTGGTAATTCTATCTTCATGGGCTGTAGTGGGATTATTCTTTTTATATATATATATATCCCTGTTTGGTTTGTTTGGTTTGTGTGTGTATTGGTTTTTTTTCCTTACCTTTTTATGTTTAATTCTCACTTTGGCTTTGCATCAGTGTATTTTTTTAGTTATATATTTCTTTTGACTTTCAGTAAGATAAAAGTAAAAAATAAAATTAAATGAAAATCAAAACTAAGTAAATAAAGGAGGGAAAAGAGCTGAGGCTTAAACAGAATTTTATCACTAGTCATGTTTACCTCCTGTCCTGAGATATCCTGAATGTTTTCAAAGATGTCCTTAATTCAGGTTTCCACTCAAAGGGTCTTAAGTGGTTTTGGGTACCCTGAAGCTAAGGCATCAGGCATCCAGTGCTCTTAACCTCTTTAGCTTCAGTGTTCTGTGAAAAACTGAAAAGAAGTTGTTCTACCATGAATGACAGACAACCTTATTTTAAAACTTTTATAACTTTGAAGATGTTTGTCTTTAAAATGTTTTCATCTGTTTATTTTCTTAGGCTAGATGATTGGTTTTTGAAGCTTCTGTGTTACAGGGAAACAGAAACAGCTTTTTCCAGAACATGGTAAACATAGACATCTTCTTCATATGAAAACAGCCAAAATGTTCAAACCGAGCCAAAATACACCATTTGTTTCTTGACCATGACTGAAATGAAAAAGTATGCCTCAGCAACTGAATAAGGGGGAAGGAAAAGGAAAACTTCTGACCCGTGTGACAGCATCTAATGTAACAGTTTAGTGATGATGGTGCACTCATCATTACTTCTAGAGTTTGCTTAACTCAAAAGTGCTTGTGATTTCATCCATTAGTGACCATTTTTTCTTTTGAGTGCACCTATGTGGGACTTGACGTCTTATGTGCTTGTGGACTTCAATGGGACTTACAGCCACGTGGAATTTTGCAGAAATAAGGATTCTTCAGTTGTGATAAGACCTTATTTAACAGACTACTGAGCTCTTGAGAGGTACTGCATGAGCTTAATTTCCATAAAAGTGTCAGAACAGATATTCAGGACCTTCAGAATTATGTGCTCTTACAGCCTTGGCAATGGAGTTGTTGCCATGGTCTCTAAAATACAGCATGCCTAGGAAGCATGGTATCTGAAGACTCTTAAATAGTATAATATACTGAGGATGTTGATTCTTTGTTGCACTACAAAAGCATTTTGTCAAATTGAAAAAAAAATTGTTTTAAAAAATAAGATGCAGTCAACAGGGAGAAGCAAAAGATACTGCACTTAAGCAAAAATAGTCAACTGCATAAATATATGAGGGTAAACAATGGGCTAACTGGCAGTTCTTAGGAAAAAAGGCATGAATCACAAGCTGATTGTGAGTCGGCCATGTCATTCTGTTCTGAAAAAGAACAAATTACATAAATAACATGCAAGATACATTTACATAAAATGACCTTTCTGCTCAAGAGCTCTGATAAACTGAAGTAATGTGTTCAGTTAACTTAAAAAAATCTTAAAAACCATAGGTCAGTTGGAGAGGTTCTGGAGGACATCAGCAAGAATGATGAAAGACTTAGGAAACATGATCTCCAAAAACAGCTGGAAAGACCTGGGGTTATTTAGCCTGAAGTAAAGAGTATGTTTTTCTCATGTGGAGTCATGTGGTGTATAAAAAATAGAAACAAAGAAGAAATAATTGCTTCTGTGTGTCCATGGTACATAAATGAATTAATAAGCTTAAATTCCGAAATCAATTATTCATATTACACAACAGGACAGACTTTCTGAGAAAAAAAAAAAAAGTAGAGGCATGGAATAATTTTCCTGAAATCTGTGTTGCTGAATCGATATTTTTGGACCAGGTTAATAAAGTATAAAAGTTTAAATAGCTGATCTGTCTCAGAGTAGATGGATGGATAAGATACCTTCTAAAGGTCATTTCAACTCTATTTTTCTGTGGTTCTACAAGATTTGGTTTGAAACTTTTACTTACTTTAACTTTATGCACTTCTTAAAGCTGTATTTTTATCAGACAGCAGTATTCTAAGCTGTTTACATGAACCCAAAGCAATTGCTAGCCAAAGATGGAAGTCTGCTCATATGCAGACTGTGAAATAAATATTTACGATATGTTGCTTTTTTGTGGCTTAGTATATGTTCATTGCATTTGATTGGATGTAGTTAATACATGCTTAAAAGCTGTCATTTAGTCTGTGCTACACAATCTTGCATGATTGTTCATTGCCACATTTTCATGCTGCATTAGTTCTTTGTTCTTTTTTGTATGTTGACAGTGTCATTCAGTTTCCTGGTTTGTGTGTTTTAATGTTATTGGTTTGATTGTCATCTTTTAAATAACTCATAAAAATCTAAGAAGTGCTAAGTGGTTTCAAAAATAAATTCTAAATTTTAATTGATAATTTGATTACTGGCAAAAATGAGTAAACATTGTAAACAGTGTTTTCCTATATATCATAATTACACATGCATTCAACTGAATTGGCTAAAACTAGATGCTCAACCAAGCATCTAATTATTTTGAAAAATTGCAGTTGGATGCTGCATTTACACTGAATGTGGACAAGGGCTCCTCATACTGATTTCTGCATCTTTAACAAAGCAGTCAAGCCTGAAGGAGCATAATAGCACACCAAGTTTTGGGCTTGCAACCTAGCTAATACAAATAGTCTTTTCTTAGAGGAGAAGATCAATTTATTTGCATATGATTATTAATGTTGATATAATTCATACCCGTAGAGAGGATTTCCAAGAAGACATTTTCCAAGAAAGCAGGACATTTCTCCAAGAAGACGTATTAGGAATAGTCATGTATGTCATGTTTATCTCAGTCTCAGTGAATAGCAGTATTTCTTTGGTAGTTTCATGTAAATGATTTTGTGATTCAGTTTGCAGGACAACACTACAGTTGATTAAACACTATATGTCTGAATATGTCTTCTCAGATGTGAAGCTATCTCAGGTACTTAGAGCAGTGAGGATTGCAGGAGTTTTAGCTTCTCTGTGGTTTAGACAAGTGGATTCTTCTACACCAGGTTAATTTATTTTTAAGAGTACAGACTACTGAAGAGGTCAGCAACATTACTGAAGAGATAATTACCAGAAAGCCTATGGTGGGTTGGCCCTGGCTAGCAGCCAAGCCCCCACCCAGCTGCTCACTCACTTTCTCCACCCTAAGCATAATGGGGAGAAAATAGAATAGGAGCAAGACAGCTTGTGGGTCGAGATAAAGACACTTACCAATTACTGTGGTAGGCAGAACAGACTTGACTTGGGGACATTAATTTATTGCAAATTAATATAAATATTCAGTTGCTTTTTTGGGTATTAAGAAACAAAAAACAGAACAAGAAAAAGCATTACAACATTTAGCAAAAACACACTCGTTTTTACCAGGCTCACTTCATCAGACACCTCTCCTGCCCCGTTGGCATCTCTGCGGGTTACGCTCGGTGCCTTCAGTGGAACAAGGAACGGCAATGGTGGAGAGTTGCTGGTGTTTGCAGTCAAGGCATAGTGGTTTCTGTTTGTTGCTTCTTCTTTGCCCTTTTCCTCTTTTCCTCCACAGGTATTCCATGGGTTCTGTCCTGTCAGGAATATCCACTCTGCCATGGTGCACCTCCTGCCCCTCTGACCTCACTCTTCTCGTGCTGTTTCCCTCTGATTCCCTCCTCCTCTCTCTGTTCCCTCGTTCTCTCCATGTTCCCCCCTCCTTTCTCTGGCATATTCTATCCTTTCCTAAATATGTTTTTAGAGAGAAAACACCCACTCAAAGCTCAGCTTTGGCTTGCAATGGGTCCAGAGCTATCTGGAACTGGCTTTGTCCAGCATAGGACAGGCCAGGCCCTGACCATGTTTCACACAGTCCCCCCCTACAACTCTCCACTACCAAAACCTTGCCACACCAACACTGAAACTTTTATCCGCGTTGCCTTTTCAGACAGAAAATCCATATCCCATCATCGCTCCTTAAGAACTGAATAGAATCATCAGAAATTTGAAGTTCTGCATGCTCTCATCAGCTTTCTTCATTCCTGTCTTCTCAGCCTGCCTCGTGGTTTTTAATTTAAATAAATAATATATAAACCGTGTATTTTACAGCTATTAGTATGACATATGTGATATTCAACGGACACTGTTGTGCTTTGACAAAGATAATATATCATTTGTATTGACATCCAGCTCTAAATTTTTCTCAAGGTGAGCACATTTTATTCTTTTTCATTAGGTTTATTACTGTAGCAAGGAGCAGCTGTATCAGGAACTAACACCAAATTGTCCTGAAGAGAACAACAGCCACTGACAGTGCTTTCAACCACTAGAAGGCAAGAGAAGACCAGTGAGGTAATAAGGTCAGCCTGAGAGGTAGTTTTAGCACAGCAGCAAAGTAAGTGTTGCCCAGGTCACAGTCCAATTCTTAGTGAGTCATCTGTCCATTTTTCTGTTGATCTGACAGAAGCCAGTCTCCACATGGAAGAAAAAGTCAGGAGGGAAAGAAAGCCAGAAGGCATGAGCTGTGGTAGACAAGATTAAAAAAAAAAAAGGATAATAATGAACAGTGTAGGTTATTACCTTCACTGGAGAAACATCCAATAACCACTCCAGAGGATTCAAATATCCCACGGCTAATGTATTTGGCCAAATGATAGTAAAAATCACAACGATAATTAAAAAAAGAGGCAAAAATACAGACAGCAGTAGCGATTAAAGATAATTACTTTGTACATCTCTTAAATTCTGAAGATGCCATCACTACCTGTTAACTGCTTTTTTCTCACCTATCCTTCTTTATAGTCATTTTATGAAACTCTTGGGATCAGAAGAAGAAAACAAGGAGATGACAGTTTCTGTGTTCTGTGGGCCAGCGCCTCTGACCTCTATAGAGGGGGCTTTCTACAGAGTTTTCTTAGGATAGTGGTGCTGCCTTTTGGCACATCTCACAAGTCAGAAAATGCAGAGATGACAATCATGAAGTTCATAAGCTAGATAATAATATGGCATTGATTGGTAGTATGTTTACTAGCATAATCTCACTCTAAACTTAATAATCACCAAAATACAGAGTGATTTTCCATATGATGTGCTTGCAAAACAAAGTATCATAGAATCATAGAATAACAGGTTGGAAGGAACCACAAGGATCATCTGGTCCTGCAGTTCTTGGCAAAGCACAGCATAGACAAGATGGCCCAGCACCCTGTGCAGCTGGATCTTAAAAGTGTCCACACTGTTCAGAATATTAAAAGTCTTCTTTTCTTATATACATGGCAGGAATCAGATTGTTCTGGAAGTGTTTATCAGGTGGTACTGGTAAAATGAAAATTTTATCAGCACTGCCTCAAATGATAACATATGACAGAGCGTAGGTTTCACAGATATCAACAGGTGTTACATGTAACCATATCAGAATTGATGTGGACTCCCTATATAGAATGACATTCCAGAAATTAATGACTATTTATGGAATATCATGAACAATCCTTATATGAATTATTTAACTGTCATAGGTATACCTACATAGAAAACCAGAGAAAGGTGATATGAAGAAATGAAATGGAAAACAAGATAGAAAAGGAACAGGAGAATAAAAAAGAAGGCTATAAAAAAGATAAAAGATAAATTTAACATTTTACTATTGGTCTAGACATCTATAACTTACTGTAAATCTATACCATCTCCTTTAGGGCATAAACTAGAATGATTAAGAACTCTAAAAAATGGGAGACTAACAATTAGTTCTTAGGTTTATTGATAACTAAGGAGAAGTATCCCTACAGTAGACTTTAACATTTTATAAGGCTTTTACAAAAACCAAAGGATGTAAGCAATTGATAGGTCTTGTGAAACATCAGAGCTCATCAGGTGGGGATATGAGTCTGATGTAACGCTTTTCCTTTAAATCAATGCAGTTATAATTATATTATTTTTAAATACTGCTAAAAGTTGTTCACGATTTTCCACAAAAAGGGGAAATATCCTCAGAAAGTAAGGATCAGTAACTACAATTGGCTTGTTCTAACTGTAAGAACAGGAAAACAGTCTGGAAAAATAAAAAATGGCCTGAGAGAACAGAAAAAATAATCATCTGTTCGCTGTTCTAGGTGAAAAAAAAAATTGCACTGCTGCTCTAAGTGGTGGTGTCCTACTGTCACCTTAGGTCTCTATGATATAAGAAAGAGTTTACGTTTACGCAAAGTGGAGCCTCTCTCTGAGAACTTCCCATGCTGCACATACTTTTGCATTCCTAAACCAGCTGAATTTTCTGCACAAACTCTCTACAAGATCTCTCACTGGCGATGCCTGACTGACTCCAGGTTCCATGACATGGATCAACTTTGCAGTGAGACTCTGTCATTCTGTTGGTCCCCCTCTAGGCCCACGCTCCTCAGTTGGTTCAGTTTGTCCTCCCACCTCTGGGATGGTTGTTTCCCTCTCTGGGGTGGTTTGGTTGATATGGGTATTATAGATCCATATAAGAAATCTTTCATAAGTATATGAACATGAATGTTTGCTTCACTAATGGTGTTTTTAGTAACCTGTATATACCTCCTTGGCTGTTGCTGTTATTGCTTGTTGCTCTTATATTGGTTGCTGCTATTCTGCTGATTGTTGCTATACATTTAATTGTTGCTATACTGTTGATTACTGCTATTATTGATTGCTACTGTTATTGATTGGTGCCATACCATTGATTGATACTGTATTAGTGATTTGTGATAATAATTTGTAATAGCTTAATATCTGTATTTTTTTCTTTATTAATCATGGTTATACTAGCTAGTGGTGATTTTTGTGGTACTTGTGGTAATCTGTAATAAAGTAGAGAAGTTTAGAGGATAAAGCCTCCATGTCCTTGTCTATTATGGAATTCTGAGAAGCCACACTCATGATCCCTGCACACCTGCAGACTGGGTAACCCTTTAGGTTGCGACAGATTACTGGCTTGGCAGATGAGAGGAGATCAGTTTATCTCAACTTTAGTAAGGCTCTATTTCTTGGCTTGTCTCTGAGGACAAGCTGATTAAGTACAGGATAAGTGGATAAGGGGGTAGTGAAGTAGACTAAAGACTGGCTGGAGACCTAGGCTCAAAGGGTTGCAATCATCAGAACAAAGTCCTTCTGGAAGACAGTTGCTAGTGGTGTGCCCCAGGAGCTGATACTAGGGCCAGTACATCATTGATAGCCTGGACAACAGAACAGAGTACACCCTCAGTGGGTTTGAATATAATGCGATACTGGAAGGAGCAGCCAACGGTTGTGCTACCTACCCTTCAGAGAGACCTCGACAGGCTAGAAAAGAGGGCTGTCAGGAACCCAGCAGACAAGCAATTTTTGAGTGATTTCATGGAAAGAGCCTCATCTGTGGTCTCTGAAGGACTCTGTGGAGGAGCCTGTCTCTCACCACTGGCTGAGAAAGGAGAAACCTGCATAGTTTAGGCTCTTGTGCCTGAAGTTACGCTTTATGAATGTGCACCTCTTAAGCAACCAGCTTGTAGAGTCCTAGCACATAGAGTCAATGTGACAGGAAGGATATTTTCCATCATATGACAACTGATTCTCAAGAAGTGGAATACAAAGCTGAAATGACATGAGTTTCCTCACCATTGTCACTGTTTCACTCCTGAGTAGTGCTACCTGGTGCTTGTCCAACCAGTGTCCTGACAGGTTGTCAAAAGGCTCCTTGGAAATAGCTTTCATATGATTTACTGCATCAAACAACCTGTCTTTACATTCCAGTTCAGGCTTGATAAATTTGTCAGTTTCTCCAATCTTTTCACAGTTCATAGAGTCAACATTTCTGTGAAGCAACCAGTTCTGAGAGACCTGCAAGGAAACCCCTGGCGATTGATTCAAGTGTGACTAATTTAGAAAAAAGTGTAAGATATTTTTAAATCTCAACAAAAGAAAAGAGCTCGGAAGGTAGCAGGAGGGCCTCATTAAAAATTATCTAACAACATCTGAGAGTTTGCCATGCAGCAAAGATTTATTTCAGAAAAATCTCAATGGTCTAGGAAAACTCAGTGCTTCCCTTGAGGAAATATTTGGGTCATATCTATAAGCTCTCATAATGTGTGTTATAAAAATGATGAGGATACAACATGCAAGCACTTGGACGAGCAAAAAAATCCCCTCATTTTGCTGGCTGGGTAAGCAACTTGAGTCCTTCATTCCTTCCATATTTTTATCAATTTGAAGTTTTATGCCTACTAGTTTTTGCTATTTTTATTTCCCTATTGCAGAGAAGATCAGAGTATTAAGTTGTTACTATACATATGGCAGGAAAGAAAAAAAGGTAGGTTATATCTTAATAGTTCTCTTCTGTTTCCTTTTCACACATGTTGCTTTAGTGAAATTGATTTTTGCCATGTTTTAACAGATTCCACAAGTTAAAAGAAGCAAAACTATCTAAATTACTAGGGGGAAACAGAGTTAAGACGAAAAATAAAAATACGAACTTATGAAACGATTCTGGCTGTATGGAGTTCTAACCTGGAATTAAGTTTCCTTCATATCGTTGCCTTTCACCAAATGATATAGCCTATTCACAGTAGCATTGCATGATGCGATGTAAAACTTTTGAGGGATTCAATTATTTACTGTTTTGTGTACTGATTTAATCTCTTGCATGAAGTGGAGAGAGTAGTTCAGCTCTTTGAAAACTGCAGTGGCTTTTTCTGAATAACAGCAGCAGGTTCTGAACAAAGCCAAAGCAGATTTGTTGCTTAGCAGAACAACATATATGGCATTGCTTCAGAGGACAAGAAGTGGTCTTTTGTTGCTGGCCAAAGCAGCAGGACTCTTTCAGTTGTTGGCAGAGGTATGAGCTCGAGATTACTTGACTGCGTGGGCAGAGATGTGTAATTGATATTCACAAAATCACGAAAGTCCTTGGAGGATTTATGTCACAAACAGGACTAGAAATGTGACTTCCAATGTTTTATACAATTGCTCTGTCTCACAGTCTCAGCACTAAACAGCGTGCTTGGCTCTGCTGTGGCAGTTACGTGTCAGAAATCCCAGGGTAAGAACAAAACCTTTTTGTTCTTGCTACATGCATGCAAACATTACTTGAGGTAATTTGATTTGTGCTGCCACACCTGACATTTTCTCTGCCAGCAGAGAGAACTACCAAATTTGACAAATAGAACCACTCTTGCTCAAAACATTTTTCTGGAAACCAATTTGACTGTTTCACCTGGCAAGTCTGTAAATTCCCAAAAGCTGATGTTCTGTCCTTGAGATGAAAAATGCTTCACGATACGAGGATGTTTTTTGACTTTCTTTGACTCCAAGACATTTGTCCTAGCCTGCAATTTGTGAAGCAGTTTGTTCACAAAGCCTTCAAAAATTTCTTGTGCTTTGAGACAGTGTTCACTCAAAAAGTGAAATCATCTTAAAAAAAGCCACAGGAGATGATCGTGGCCAGTTATGGCCAACGAGAGCCACAGTGTTCTCCTCTTTATTTTCTGTTACCAATAAGAAGTGTTTGGTAGTCTCCTGCAATAAGGTTCCTCAGCTTGAGGTCATGATCTGTGCACTCAAAATACCTTCCAGAGGCTGGGCATAATAGAACAGGTCTGCATGGTTGAAACTGCATGGGGACGATTTTGTCTAGTCCAGCTGTGCTCCTTGCATACATTTTTTTTTGCTATCTTTACACCAACAGAGTGTCCCTAGACAGGAGAAATTCCCTGTTACTGTATGTTATCACAGCTTAGTTACTGTGGAGCCTGTTAATAGCTACGGGTCGTCAGCTCCATATATTCCAGCCTTGCCCATGTAAGGTGCTGTTTTACTGAATGGTGGAAGGCTCAGCTGAACCAATTTGAGAGTGCTCTGTGATCATGACATAGTGAGTTAGGATTTTCTTGAAGAATGGCAGAGCTATAAGCAATGTCAGAAAATATGTGACAAAAGGAATGGTTGCACTTCAGACATTTTGTGTTTCACTTCTGTGCTGTGTTCTGTAGGTTTTTGCAGAGAAAATGCAACAGATTCCCTTGCCAGGGCACTGTTAGCTGTAACTCGAGGCAGAAGAGCAATGTGTGAGATCAGTAATGAATATGTAAATGTAGCATTAGATTAATCCAATATAAGGACATGATGTAAAATTGAATCAGTATGAACCTGTCTCTAGAGAGCAGAGACAGTGTTTGAGACTGTAACATGCATAGGAATCCACAGGAGCTCTTGTCACATTATATGGCTATCATAGCGTATATTTTTATATGTTTATTTTATGAATATCTAAAATTATATCTATATATATTTCATGCAATCCTAATGCTCGGCACAAACTACTAGCTCTTTATGCAACGTGTAGTGCTGTTTCTGAGTGTTGGAACACAACTGCCTATACTAGTAAGCTTTCAGCTTTTTAGCTAGTGTCTCAGGCATGATTTTTTCATGTGCCATGAGTAACTCACTCAGAATACTTGGGCATGATGCTAGAGTTGGAAAGTTCCAGTGAGGGCTGCCAATAGATAGTTTGCCTGCAACCATCCCATTTCCCAGGATAACAGTGATTACTAGCGTAGAAACAGGCTTTTCTGTGCCAGCTGGTTTCAGGACCCAGGAACACTCTCAATAAATTTAATTTACTAACATAATTCTCAGGTGTCTCATCTTTCTTTTCCCTTCATTTTTACTTGATCTCCATAAAACTCTCTCTGATCTCCTACAACCCAGAGTTACTGAGACTGCATTCAGAAAAAGTAAGTTGGGTCTTTCATGCTTAGGAATCTGATTGAAAGGTCGATTAAGAAAATAACTTAAGGTTTCTTTATTGCTTCAAGTTGCCGTAAGTGTTATATCTCAGATGTTTAAACTTTTCTCTGCAACTACCTAGGTCTAGGAATTTAATATTTTTGCCCTTCATGAATCACTAGAAGCCGTACACCAAAGCTTTGGAAATAAAATTATCAATGGACTTTCCTGTAAATGCAATATGCAACAAAACATCATAAAATGCAAGAAGTGCATAAAATTAACTGCAGAAGTACTTAAAAGCATACAGTAATTCATATACTACATTATTTTAAACTCTCATGTCATAGATGCATAGATTTAATATTGCTGAAATAACCAATCCTTGTGAAATCAGTAGGAAATCTCATAATGGCTGATATTAAGGACAAACATTGGTAATTGCAACAGCATCAACATTTTTTTTGAAAAAAATCCATAGTCAGAGCAGACTTAGTAAAAAATTCAGAAATTTTCATGACTGTAAAATAAAAAAATAGGGTCAGCTCTCTTAAAAAAATGTAGTGACTTTGGCTTCTCTCTTCCAGTGAAAGAAAAGAACTGTGCCCTCAGAATTTTACCCAGGTTTTTAAAATGTAATTTATGGATTCTCATGCTGTAAAACTCTGTATTCCCTCAAGGGAAAACATCAGGATTTTGTTAAGGAGCAGAGGTAAGTTATTACAAGCCTTTCTGGCTGGCCTAGTGTTTTTGTTTTGGTTTGGTTTTTGCTATACCAGATTTCCTGATGGAAAAGTAATTGGCGTGTGTTCAGAGAGATGTGGATCCAGCTCACAACATCCAAAATTAAAGCTAGCAGTTGAAATAGAAGAACCTACCTACCTTTATCTGTTTACTTTTTAGAAATTCTGTATAGCTGCATTAAGTAATACTCAGAGACTAAACTAAGACAAATGAGTAACTATTTGGGCCCAAACACCTTCCCTTAAGTCCTGGTGAACTATGCTCAAAGCCAGATTTCTATTTCTATGATCCTAGTAAGCCAGGATCCAGGTAAACTTTTCTAATGAGTAAGAGTAACTTGAGGTTATCCAAATTTACACAGCAAATCCGCTACTCTAGCACTCAAACTGTTTTGCGAGTACTAAGGCTGCTCTAGTGACATTCTTTCACCATGGGTAGTACTCTTGTAGCTACAGTGGCATAAAGATAAATGAAATATAAGATCAACAGAGAGTGGAAATAGTCAAGATAGTTGAAAAAACTGACAAAGCTGGAGAAAAGAAGATTCTTTCACATGTTA
The DNA here is from genome assembly GCF_036013445.1 of Caloenas nicobarica. NCBI lineage: Eukaryota > Metazoa > Chordata > Aves > Columbiformes > Columbidae > Caloenas > Caloenas nicobarica. The sequence goes on along the minus strand of NC_088245.1, from coordinate 23,968,814 downwards.
TTCCATTATTGAGCAAGTATTGGCATGCCTCTGCCACCAACTGGATAAAAGTTGGCAGAAGGAATAGAGCATGAAGGAAAACTGATAAACAGAAAAGTCTCGCGATATAGATTGAACTATTCTGAATATTTGTCAGGTGTAGATTTCCTCTACCACAAGTATTTGCAACATTTCAGTGCTATATGGATGTCAAGTGAATCTGTTAATGCTGATTGGGCCACTTGTTTAGTAAACATCTTTGAGAAAGTCTCAGTGATATTTCTGAGAAAACTGTGATGGGCTGATGATCCATCCCTGTACTTATCAATTATCTAACAGTCTTTCCACTTCCATTCATGGATTCAGTGAAGAATAAGAATTGATTAATCGTTGTTGATAAAATAAATAACTTGATTCAGCCAGTCATAAAATTTGCCATTTCTTTTTAAAATCTGTCAGGAACATTTGATTGTAAGACTTACTAATGTTGACAATTGCACATCCTGACTACAGGGTATACAAAGAAATAGCTTGGAGTAGCTTTGAAATAAAGCAGAGACAGCAAACCCACCAGTTACTTCAAACACAAAGCTTAGTTATTTATTAATTGTATTATAGAACAGAAAGCAAGGGACTACAATCAGAAGGCAAGATTAAAAGATTATCTGTACTTTTAGGGTTTTATTAATTTTGAATTCAACTAACACTAATCATGGATGAAACAGGCGTGATGGGTAATGCTGTTGCATCAAGAGGGAAATGTGAAATATATGATTTTTGTACTTTCTACCTACCTGTGAACCAGTTTGCATTGTAATCCAAGCACTATTTTTTATGATACCAGGATCAATACTGAAAAAGGAAGAAGTAATAAGCAGCTTTAATTCTTCCCATAAAGTCAGAACACCATCTACCAAATAATAAATAGGCTCAACCATTGCTCTGTTTTCTGGAATGCTACTTATCCACAAGGACCTATTTAATTATTTCTTTAGTTTTATGGGTCTGTCTACAGTCATTTACTTTTCCTTCACAGTCGGTTACCCAAGGTAATTCTAACTCTAATGAGACTGGGATGTTTTACTGCAGAAGTAGGAAGACAGCTTAGTGGCCCTGCTGAGAACATTTTTCTCTTGCTGGCAGTGAAAAACACTTCTGCTGAGGCTCCTGAGTCCCTTTGTGAAATAGCCTTAGTGCCCTGATGAGCCTCACCTGGGACACTTGCCCACTCACCCTGCCCATGGATCCCCATTTTACCTCAAGCCTGGGTCCCTAGTCTTTGCCTTACCTGCCTCCCTCCAGCCCTGTTCACTGCTGTCCCCAAGCTGTTGGTTAGATTTCCTGGACTGACATTAGGCATGGCTTGTTACCTCAGCTTTGCCTGGTCCATTCACTGTGGGTGGAACCTGCTGTGATGGACATCCCTGCTCTGCTCACCCTGCTCACATGCTGTGTGTCTGTGCCCTGCTGGTGAGGACACTGATGCTGTGGTTAACCTCAGCTGTGGTTTGCCCACCCTGTGGAGCAGCCTGCCTCTTGCTGCTCCCCAGCAATAGTTTCGGCAAGGAATGAGACTTAGTCTTGGGGACCTTTGTTAACTCGTTTTCTATTCCAGTCTTGTGAAGCTAAATTCAACAGGTTACATGGCATACAACACCCTGGATGACCTGCTTATGCCACCAGACAGCTGGGTTGCCAGTGTGCTGTTCAGTCACATCACAAGGGCTGAGAGATCTGGACTGGAACACCTCCCAAATCCTTCTTCTGCCATTTCGTTTCAAGATGAAAACTGCTGAATCCTGTTCCAATGGCCTATTATTTCTGTGATTTATCATTATAAAATTCTTAACTACCGAATGCTTAAAAAAAGAGGCATCTATATCAAGTCAGCACCCACTAATCTCAGTGATAAATAACTGTTGTTTCAATGGGAACATAAACTGAAGTTTTGTGTGCTTTTGAAGACTTCATCTGTACTAGCAGTCACATAAACTGGTAGTTTAAATGATCAGCCAGATGGCGGTGGTAGCACAGACTGGGCTGAAACAGAGTTTTCTGAATAATCTGCCCTGGATCTGAAGATCCTTAATTTGGATGGGATAAATGCAAGAGTGAATGTGTATGTGTATCCATAACTATGGTGTCTATGTGCAATAATTTCTGTAGCATGACAAATGAAAAAAATTGCTCATCATAAAAACTAAGCATGGAGTTATCCTTCAACAGACTTATTTTTGAAAGATAAACAGGCTAAGCTAATGGAAGCAGCAAGCAGATTTTAAGACAGGTGCTGTATTGCATTTCTTAATTGAAAGGTGAGAACAAATACATAAATTTTGCACACTGTCCTTTTGCTTTGATTATATTTTTGCATTTCAGCCCTTTCAGCTTAAGTATCTTGACATCACTTCCATCTCAGCATCACTCCTGTTTGCTATTACCTTAAATATCCTCCTTTGAGACAATGAATTGAAAAGTTCTAAAGTGAATCAATGATCCTAGCCAGGCTGTATGGGAGAATGATTAATCATAACTAATAATTATATTTTGAGAGAAGTAGCTCTCCTCAGACTAGGGGCTGGAAATGTTGCATGGTACTAATGTTCTATTGTTGCTTTGTTTCTTAATTACCTCTGAAAAAATAGGCAAATCTTTCTTGTTGTCAGGAAGCTCTCTCATCATAAGCATATTGCACATAGGGGCCCACTTCACACAAAACATGAGAATATAAAATTAGCATTTTAAACTCCATTCTTTAAGCATTTTATGGTAGTATCTGCCTATTACACCTTAAAATATTGCAGCTTCCATTTGGAAAAGTAGTAGTAACACATAGGAAGAAAATATGTGAAATCTTCCTTCATCTGGCTTATGAGGGCTAGCTAAAGCTTTAAATGTTATTTAAACATATATTTTTATGACCTTATTTGATTTTTACTGTTATATTTCAGTACCTTACCAATAATGCTGTCAGCCATTTTTGTATGAGTAAATGACTTTTTTTTCCTTTGTCTTGTTCCTTATTCTTTTCTATGAGTTTCAGCAATCAGCCTAAAATTCTCAGTCCAAATTTTCGAAGGGATCGTGTTAAAAGAAGGCTGTATTAGATCATTGGTGTTTTTGTTGAAAGAAAAAGAAACACTGACTCTGAACCCTATAGCATTGACTGAAAGCATCTAGAAAAATCAAATCACTGCAGTCCATTCCTTTCTTCTTTGGGTTGGAAAGAATAAGCAAAATGAATGCACAAGTATTTCACAGTCTGAAGAGGCAGAAAGGGTGTTTGAACAAGGAGAATGATTCAGCCTTACCCTAATCCAATTAACAAGTTTCAATTTCCTAAAACTGTAGTTTCAGTTTCCTATTTCTGTTGTTCTGTTGTTCCCAATCGATCTCATCCCAGCACTATGGGGATGAGGATGGCTAGCCAGAAAGATTAGATTGTTTAAAATTTTATTGTTGTATGTCAGTGTGGAATAATTACTGAGAGGGCAAATGATTGAAACTAAATCCCAAGGATACATTTTCTGAGAATAAAGCTATATCCACATCTTCAGCATATAAGGCAGCTGTGCAGAGGGGAAGAAATCTGCTCTATATGATTTCACCCCACCACACACCTGGCCTGCATTCTTAATTGGCAGTGCCTGAGGAAGCTCAGTGCAGTATGAATTAAAAGATATCAGGGGGGAGTGATATGAGGGTATCATGGCTGTGCCCTGTTGTAATAAGTGACAGGTACAATAACCAGATGGTATAGCTGTTGTCATTTAAAAAGGATAAATGGTCATTTCCATCCAAAATGCTAGTTACTGAGCCAGAAATTTGTCTGATGGATCAACTTTGCTCATTATAATCTCATTATAATACCAAAACACACCTCCATCTCAAAGGATACCCATCTCCAGCCTTCAAGCCCATACCTTCAAGCCACCCCATACCTTCAAGCATGCGTAGTGAGTTTTTTACCTTAAAAATCAAAATGAGGATTTCTAAACCAATCAATAACAAAGGTATGTATGACTGAAGTCATTCAAGCTCCACCTAAACAAAGAAAATAGTATAAAATACCCTAACAATAGAGGAAGGGGGATGAGGAGAAAGATACCATCACTGAGAAGTCAAGGGAACAGCATACTAGGACTTCTGGGACCAGTCGACAGGCTGAGCCTATCTTCCCCAACCTCAGGAGGATGCTCTTGGGTAAGATTTGTGCATTTAGTTATACCAAGTTTTACACTTAGACTTCATGCTTGCATTTGTAATCATATTAATAGCACTATATAGTCATCTTAGAATTTATATATATATGGTACCAATACTTATTTCTTGCAACTAACACCTTATTTCAACTAAAGCATGGTTTTGCAAACAGTGTATTTATCAACAGCATCTAAAAGAGCTTGCACCTGTTGCTTTAATAAACATCATTATTTGTGGATCTAGGCATGAGAATTTCTCATTGAATGTGCCCAGGCCTATAGTATAATGTGCCTAGACCTATAGTGCTATTTGTGCATCTGTGCAGTGTGTATATTATGCTATTTGTGCATCTGTGCAATGCGAAGATTCAATGATCGTGACTGGCCTACGCTATCTGTGAAACTAATTGTGCGAATTCAGTGTTAATGCACCTGGACCTATAGTATATATTATGCTATTCTTACATCTGTGCTCCAGACTGGCGTTGAGCATATTAGACTTATAGCCCTGACTTGAGGTTATTTGCATCACTCAGAAGTTCAACCTAGCCTCCTTGCATGGGGCTTAACTTCTGCTAAATTAATTATCTTAATGCAACAGTCAGCATAGCTTTTCCTTTAGTAATGTTAGAAACTATTTTATTTAAAATAATTACTCAGAAGGGGAGAAAATGTTGAAGACGTCCATAATTTTAAATGTTCTGTCATTAAACAGTTATGATTGCCCAGCATGGGTATCTGAGTACAAGAGAAATATCAACAAACTGGAGAGAATCCAATGGAGGGCCACTATCATGTTTATGGGCCTGGAGCATATAACGTAGGGAGACTGCAAAGCTGAATTTGTTTAGATTAAGGAGGTCTTCCCCTACTGAAATGACGTTAGAGAACACAGAGCTAGACTATTCTTGGAGGTGCACAAAAAAGTCTTCACCATGAGAACAGTTAGGCACAGGAACAGGTTGCTTAGAGAGGTTGCGGAATCTCAGGCAGCCGAATTCTTGAGCAACCTGCTACAGCCTTGGAAGTCATCTCCATGCCAGGGAGCAGCATGAACAGGCTGCTCTGCAAGAGTTGCTGCCTAATCATGCGTGGATGGGCTTAAGAAAGCCCCGACTGACCTGGAATTGAATCTGGCAAGGGATGTGGAGGACAAAAAGAAAGGATTACACAAGTATATAAACAGCAAAAGGAAGACTGGGGGAAACCTGGATCCAATGCTGAAAAGTGAAGAGGAACAAAGGGCATGGAAAAGACCAAGGTACTCAGTGCCTTCTTTGCTTCGGTCTTTACTGGTAAGACCAGCCTTCAGGAATCACAAACACTTGAGACCAGAGGAAAGTCTGGAGCAAGGAAGAATTACCCTTGATGGTGAAAGACCACGTTAGGGAGAACTTAGACTGAAAATACAGAAATCCATGCAGCCCCATGGATTGCAGCCATAAATCCTGAGTCACTAGAAGCGTGAGAAGATAAGCATAAGAAGATGATCAGGAGTAATCAAAGGGAAATCATACTTAACCAACCTGATAGCATTATACAATGAGGTGACTAGGTTGGTGAATAAGGGGAGAGTAGTGTGCATTGTTTGCGTTGACTTTGGTAAGGCTTTTGACACTTTCATAACTTCCTCATAGATTAGCAGAGAAAATATGGATTACATAAGTGGACACAGAATTGTAGTAAAAACTAGCCAAACAGCCAGGGCCATAGGATTGTGATCAGTGGCACAAAGTCCATTTGGAGGAAAGTCACTAGTGGTGTACCTCAGGGGCTGATACCGAGGCCAATAATATTAAACTTCTTCATTAATGACTTGGATGATGGGACAGAGTAAGCAAGTTTGAATATGACTCAAAACTGGGAGGAATGACTGATACAATAGATGGTTGTGCTGCTGTTCAGAGGGACCTGAACTTGCTGGAGAGTTCAGCTGAGAGATATCTCGTAAAGTTCAACAACAGGAAGTTCAAAGACCTGCATCCCTTGCAGACAGGAGACACAGTTCCACAAAACCCAAATGAGGAGAGGGGAGCAGGTCTGGTGATGGTAACCAGGTTCATCGAGTGATCACAAGAGAAGTTTGTAGTGACAAAACATGTTTGAGGTCAATCCAGAAAGTCAAGCAAACAAGGTCAAGATCAAGAAGATACAAGGCCATGCACAGCATGCATACTTTATAGCTCAAGGAACGATGAAAAACAGGGCCTGAGGTTAAATGCAGCTTGTGAGCCAATGCACATGGAGTGCATGCTTAGAAAATCTAGGTGAGGCTTCTCACTGCTCTTTTTCACAACTTAGTTGTCTTCACAGAAGTCTGAACCAGGGTTTCACAGCTGTGCTATATCGTAACTGACTTTGACATGGGCAAAGATCCTTGGGCAAAGAGGTTACAGGGAATGACAGTTACAGAGTGGTCAGGGTAATAGATTATTTATTTTTTATAAAGTACGTTCACAGTCTGTCCTTGTTGATGATGGTTTAGTTGCTGGAAGATCAGAAGATGAAAAACAATGTGCCATTTATGAGTGGTAAATTATCCTCAATTCCGGGAAGCTGAATCTGGGGTCTCACAGATAAACCTCATAGACAATATACATGAAAAGACCGAGGCCGTGTAATCCATTTCTTGCTATCTTCAACAGAAGTTCAATTAGAGCTAAAGCATTTCTGACAGTGGCTTCATTGACCACCTTAAAACCTCTAGTCACAAAGACACTGAGGTTAAAATTGCAGTACTTCATCATCTTTATTGTCGTGAAGTGTTTCCTTACTGTATACCCTAAATGTCTCTTGCTGCAACTAAATCCCATTGTTTCTATCCACTGCAGAAATGGAAAACAAATTACTTCCTTTCTCTTCTCAACAGTGTTTTATGTGTTTAAAGACTGCAAGTATTTATTGATTTATTTTTAGTTATTTTTAATCTATGCAACCCTATGTCCTTCAGACCTTTTGCATGTGTGACACATTTCTATATATTCTCATTAATATCCTCTCATCTCTTTGTCTGGTCTGCATCTTTTTTTGAAGTGCAGCACTAAAACCAGAACATCACACTATGGCTGAATTATTTTCATGACTGAACAAAGTAGAAGGCTTAGTTCACATATTTTGGAAGTTATACTTCTTTTTACTTGAAAAAGAAGTGCTAGAAATTGACAGTGAAGTAGCAGAAGCTTTTAAAAAATACATTCGTACTAATGGAATTAGAAAAAACCAGCCACTCAGCATGAGCCAGTGTTCCTGAAGTGAGTGTTCTTCCTAAAATAGATGTTTTCTATTTCTTGCTTTCTCATACATGTATATGTGCACATACCTTTAATCTCTGTTATATTTGGAGTTAGAATTCATCACGTTCTCTTTAGGTACGTTTATAATGTACGTATCCACAGCAGATATTCAATTACCATCAAAGGAAAACACAAGAATTATTCATCTGATTTATTTTAAGATACCTCTCTAACATGAGACATATCACAATCTAGAATTCCCATTTTTCACCACTGATTATAAAATGAGTCTGAATTACTAACTTACATATAGACAGTAAAGGAATTTACGCATGATCGGATGCATCCCATCTTTTATGCTTCTGATTATTTTCAGTACACCAGTAACTAACAATAATAGCTGTCCATAAAGGTCAAGTTAATCAATAAACTTCTTTTCCCTAAAGGCAGTATTTGTTTGACACACAGACCATTTAATAGTCATGCTGCAATAGATGCTGTTTATTTTGAATAGCTTATGTAAGCTAGTATTATTACTGCTGTCCCAGGCCCCTTTCTCACATGTACAATTCAAGATTTTATGTGTACTGATTAATAGTTACCTATTGACACTGTAGTATATATCATGTATCCAAAAAGACATAGGTCAAATTCTCTTTACATCCATATATTGCACAACACTATTCAGTCCTATGACTTCTCCATAAAATACAAATAAGCAGTTCTAAGAGGATGAAACAGTGTTCTGCTTTAAAACCTTTCCCCCTGGTACTAGAAATGTCTGAATAATTAGCAAAACATGTCTTTGAGCTTAGATTAGTTATTTCATGCTTCTTTATTGGACAAAGAGGTATGTTTTGAAATGATAGACAGCTTTTCCGTTCACATTTCGTTCTCTGTAATTGCCATTCCAAAATGAAGAGGCTTTTAATCAATAGCTTGCATTCTCTCACCGTCAGCATGGTTGGTGCTGGTTTGCCAGCTTGCTGCCTTTCTCAATAGTTTTGTCAATATCTTTCCTACCAAGTCTGTTAACAACCAACTGACTCTAAGCAGCACAAAGTCACAGGGGCTAATATTCTCTCTTGCATTCAGTAACAACATGTACCTTACCATCTAGTACAACTGAAAGGCATGAAAGCCAATCTATAAAGCATGGGCTGTCAATAAAATACTGTCACCTTATACTTACTAGGTTGTAAGAGCCCAACTTTCTAAAAAATCACTCTGCATGGGGGCTTTTTTTTTAAAAAAAATGTAATATCATTTCTATGTTTTTAACTTAGTCCTCTTCAGTAACTACTGTATTTTATCATTTAACTCAGAAATTGGATGCCTTAGGGCTTGTCTTTATCATGCCCTAATAAAATGAAGAGAAACAGACCTTTAAAAATAATTGCCAAAGAAGAGTCTGTCAGCAAGCATTAGACTCAGCTGTGGCACTGGCTTGAAAAGGTTATCTTGCTTTAGAATACATTAAACATTTATTAGCTTCACCTCAGGTAAACATGCAGTTGTTTACATATCTGCAAATTTGTATAGACAGCCTTGTAAATGAATTTAGAAAGGAGGACCACATTAATAAATGTATACATTCCTTATCTATGGTTTGAAAAATAAATAATCAAAGTGTTTCCATCAGCAATTGGCCAGGGGTAGAAAGGTAGGGTATTTGGGGAGCAGGACCTACTTCCTTAATCTGTCTAATAAAATGTGCTACTACTCATTTGACCTTTTTTGTTTTCCTTCTGCCTCAAAATCATCCCCTCCACAAGCCGTACAGATTGCCTTGGGGGAACAGTATATGAAAATAAAATGAATTCTAGCTCTATGTTTAAAATCTTGCTGAAACCATGTGACACTCAAAGGTTTTCCTTTGGCACCCAGGATAGGTTTTTGGTGGAATGCAGACATGTAGCTGGACCTTGCAACACAGTTATTAAGAAAGCTTATTCCCCAGAATTCATCACTTAATTTGGTGTCAACATTTCAAACGTCAGAGTTCCTTGGAGTTTCTCAGAGTTCCTCAGGTCTGTGAAATTAGACTCCTAGGCACAGAAGCAGTCCAATCTGGGGAAACCAGGCCCAGCTCATGGCCAGAATCCCTGGATTAACCAGTGGGCAGAGAGCTTTGGAGCACAGCAAATGGACAAAAAAGTGAAAAAGAAAGAAATGAATGCTCAAATGCAGGATAAGAAATGTGGGTTCCAGCCTTACTTCTCAGGACTATTTCAATCTTCTGCATATTGTAAATGAATAAATAGTTATAAGATTTGAGACAGCATCAGTATTTAAAGTTGATTCTGGACTTTGAAACGAATTCCTCCATGCTGTTTTCCAGTGCTTGACTCAGTTTTATCTGCTCTATCACTTCTCCCTGTGACATTATTTACTTAGTGTTTCCTCAGCACTTTTATTTCTAGCTATCTTTAATAATAGATATCTTTCAGAAACTATGTTTTATTATTCTTGCCTGTCTGTTGCTTGTAAAATAAAAGTTTTTTATGTCCTATGGCAGTAATTCAGATTCTTCTGTTTTGTTCCTTGCAACAGTACACAAGCTGTCTGAGCTTTTTACTGCCCTCACCAAATTTTCCAAGTAGATTAGCTTTCATTCTATCAATGATTGTGCTCTTAGTGCCCTTTTCCTATAAATCTTACCATTTTCCTCCTCTTGCAGTCTTTCTCTTTCCTGTGTCTTTGATTGCCTGATTTTCCTTTCCCTTTGCACTGAAATCAGGCATGGGAACTTCAAGATATTTTGCAACTTTCTTCAGTAATTTAGCAATTGAAAATCTGTCTTATCTGTGTATTTTCCCAGCTACTTACAAAGATTTCATCAGTTGAGAGAATTAATCCTTAAATGAATTTCCCCAGTGCTAAGACATCCCCAGGTTTTCACATGATTGAATCACCTTGTCATTTTGTCATTTGCATTATCTTGCCTGTCTTTCTCCAGAAAAAACCTCCTTGGCCTGCACTTCTGTAAGCCTTTTCTGCAGATCTGTGTAATCCTCCGTGCACCCTTCCCGTGGGATGCTGGCATCATTCACTGCAGTATAAAGGACAGTCAGGACACCTGTTGCTACCTTTCTCTTCAGCCCCTTCGTATACAACATATATCCTCAGTCATGGCAAGCGACAAGTATTTTTAGAAACATTACAGTGACAGGCTGGAAAACTACCTCTAAATACGAAGCTTCACTCACGTAGATATGCTTCTGGCAAGTGTCAGTGTTCTTCCTGGTCTCCTATCCAGGTTTCTTTCTGTCTACAGATCTCCAACACTAAATCTTTTTGGTTCCGTACCTTTTTGAGTGATTTTTTTACCATTGTTTAATTTACCTTTTCCATAGGTTAGTATAACTGTCATTTAGTATTGACAACCTGACTGTCAGCTGTGGTGTGTTGCAAGAGGCTTCATGCACATTCTCAGCTTTCAAGAAATAGTCCCCTTCTGCAACATTTCTAAGCTTCAATCTGGAACAAGTCACCAATACTGTCAGCTGCAACCAAACAAGTCACCAGGAAAGAGACAAGAATAATTTTTTTGTGCCCAGGGATCAAAGCCCAGGTTCTTGTTCTTACTGGCAGTAATTTCATTTGAGCAGTTTTATATCTTTAAGTAACGTCCAAATTGTTATGAATAATAAAATAATTAAAAATATTAATATTTTACCTCTACATCTGCATGTGTATCTTCTAAGTATTGTGTTATTCTTTAAATAAAAAAAACCTGAAAGGTAGATAAAGCTTACAAGAATTTATTGAAAACAAATAGAAAAGCTATTTTTTAATATATTTATCAGTTTTAACATTAAGGCATGTAGTGAAAATGTCTCAGTGTTTACCAGGTGTCATAGGTTTACCTTTTCTTGACATTCTGTAATAATGATCAGTTTCTCTGTTTGCTGCAAAAGACTGGAGTGCACATCACATTATAAATGTACGTGGTCTGATAAGGTGACAACACCCTTCTGTTTTCAGATGCTTTTCATGTTTATGGTCTGAAAGTTGTGCAGCATGTAAAGACTGAAAAAGCCTGCTTCTGTCCTTTAATCTGTAATCTATTAAACTCATCAGTGCCTGCATCACTTGGGTACAAATAAACAATGCAACTTTACAGAAAGTACTAGTTCCACAATATTATGATAAGTAGAGTCTCTTCTGCTAAAGCAGTTAAAAGTGGCATTGTTCTAATTGCATAATGCTTTAGCCATTACAAAGACATACGAAGTTTTCTCAGCTTCCTCTGACCACTGTAGAGAAGGGCTACCACTGGGGAGTCTTTCTGTTCATATTTGTTAATACATGGGTATGCCATATCCATTGAAACCATATTAAGACCTCTCATTACTCAGCAAGTACAAGCTGAAGCTGATAGCACTTTGTTCATGTCAGTTATATCTCTTTTAAAACTGTTGCAAATATGACCTGTGGTAGGATTTGGAGTCAAACTCTGCAGGATTTTAGTTTGTTAAAGTGATTTACCCTATGCACAGATAATTTGAGCAAATTAATGGTTTTGAAAGTATACTTTGAGGAAAACCTATTAATATAAGCATTCGCACTGTGCTTATCAGTGTGGTGTGTCTACTCCTTGCATAATGAGCGGGAAATAAAAGAAAAAGGAAAGAACTCATCAAAGAAGCTTTCAGCTTCAGCAGCCTCCATGCACAGTGTTGTCTGTCTGTCTGTTTTGCTCTCACTGTCCCAAGTCAACAGAAAAACTCTTACTGAGTGTGATTTTTCTGTGAATGAGAATAATAGATGAAATATGGTGCATGCCAGTTCTGCATTGTATAGTGTTATACTCCTTTGGCACCCCTCAGACAAACTGAATGGAAATTGAACCTCTGTAGCTCAGGGCAGGTAGAATTTCAGAAGAGAGGAGCCACCTCTTGACTATGTGAGGCTTGAAATATGCATGAGCATTTTTTTGAGAGCCTTCAGTCTTCTGGAATTAATACAGTGAGTATTTTAGTAGGTACATCAGGTTAAAAGAGTAAGAAAAGATTTTCAGCCATTGGTGTAGTGTCTCACAGTAGTAAGCCTCTTACACGTAGTGTGCAAGTAGGCACAGAAGGGAACAACAATGCTCTAACCAGTGGATTTTGCAGTTCCAGAACATTTAAAAACACCCTCCTTTTTGCACACTCTCATACCAAGCATTCAAAGCCTCAGTTCTTGTTCCTTTTCTTCCTCAGTGTTACCATAGCCATGACTCTGTGATGCACTAAAAATCAAACTGGGAATTTCCAGCTGTATGATCATGAATCAATACAACTTGATCTTAACTTTCTGCTGTAACAACTCTAAATACTATGTAGATGAGGCACAGAAAGCAATACCTAGCATACATTGCCCAGTGGCTAATGAGAAAACATAACAGAAAAATACACTATTCACAGTATGTGTCATCATCTTTGCAGAGCTGTGTTGACTAGTGCATTCGTGCCAATAACATGACAAACATTTCCCATTTCATAGTTAAGAAGCAGGTTCGTGACATGGCTGTCACATACAGAAAAGTACTGTATCTGCTGCCTTCCTGTTTGGCAGCAAATTTCATCGTGACAATGTGACTGATTTGACAGAGGGACTGGCATAAAAATGGCATCATGGTCTCTCTGAGATCGTTTTGGAAAACTGTCTGAGATAATTTCAATAAATCTTTCATCTTACAAATTGCATCTTTAATTTTTCAGTGTAAATGTAAATATGTCTCAGTGTTAGTCCTGTTTGAGAGGATATTCCATATAAAACCAGGTTTGAGAAAATGTAAGAAGCTTGTTCTATGTTTGGCAGTTAGAACCAAGTACCTTGAACTACCGTTACACACTTCTTGCATACAGAAATGCGAAACACTTGAAAAAGATACCTCTGGATTCTCTTAAGAGCTAGAAATTACTGTATGTTCCTTGGAGGACTTAGAGACAGAATAAATTAATTTTCTTTAATAGGCAGTCAATAGATTTGTATTATACTTTGCACTTCTACAAATACTGAAGTGAACTAAAGGGGAAATTAAGAGCTAAATTTTGCCTGGCTTACATTTCTGGAAGCAAGTATTTTAGCCTTTGTCCATAATGACTGTACAAAAGGAGATCCAAGAAAGTAATTAAGGTCCACCTTTAACAAAAAAACATGTCATCTGCCTTCCTTCAAGAATGCAGATGTTTAGTAGAATTCCTTTACTGCATAGGTTACATTTTAAGAATACAGAGCAGTAATTTTTAGTAAAATTGCTATAGCCTAGCCACAAAGCAATGGCTACTGTTGATGAACTGAGCACATGCAAAATGGATGCTAACATGAAAGTAGGTGACTTGAAATTTCCTTGACAACTAGTGGAAACTTTAATTAAAAACATAGTATTTCTCAATAACCTATTTTTGTGCATGTGAATTTTGTGGGTAACCATTTTCTATTAGCCTGAAAAAAAGGTATGAAGCTAAGTTAATTGACACTTTAATAGGATATGTCTCACCTAGCTTTGGTTTTATGAAAATTACATGTTTAGCCTAAGGTGGTTGTCTAGACAGCTCTTTAGTTAGCAGATATATTTTCAGTGTGTGGGTCATTATAGCCAGATTTCTAACACAGAATGGGATTAATTTCTCTTTGGGTGTGCTCATGTCTCTCTGTAGGTTAGAAAACAATGACAAGCCCAAACTAAGCACATAGTTAAGAGGAATACTACCACTGAATGAATGAAACTCATATTTGTTTAAAAGGAGAGGATGAAATTTTAATTTAATAAACTGACCTTCCAAATTACTTTGAATATATCCTGACATCTCTGTTCACCACAACCCCTTATTTAAATTATTTCATGAATATGTATTTATTGAACACTGAAAATGAAATTCTGTCCTGTGATAAACAGAAAATAGGATCCGCAACTGCTGTAAACTGCAACCATTTAATGATGGAGAAGACATGCAGAACTTCTTCAGTAGCACAGGCTGAGAGCATCCTTCCATTACTGCAGTCAAATGGTGAAATCCAGTCCCATCAACTTCAAAGCAGGTAAAGTTTTAGCCGTGGAGACCATTACATTATCCCTACTTTCCACCACAGAAGAAAAAAGCCCATCAAAACATACCCTAAATGATGTCAAATTATACTCTGTCCTTTCCCAGTGAGAAGCAGAAGCTGAAAGGACAGCAATGCTTTGAAACAGATGAGAACTGAGACAAAATCTTGGCTAATGACACACTTCTTTGTTTCAGGTCTCTGGAACCTTTCACTCCATTGTATCCAGGAGATAAAGAAGACTGAAGGATCTCATTTTCTCTCCCTGATTCCTGAACCTGCTCAGTACCAGACTTTGCTTAGCATAGCTTAACCTTGAAATGATCTGTGCTATTTGATAACAGACCTTAAAAGATTGTTAACCAGTCAGAAATTGCATTAGAATCATAGTCTCCCAACATCTCTCCACATAAAGCAAGGATCCTGCAGAGAAAGTAAGAGATGGCTGTGTAGGCGTGTATAGGCATGATACTGAGAAAATAGATGGAATAGAACAGAGAAATGGTCTTTTATATCCACATCTGTTGCAATTTCCCTTAAGCCGAAATACTTTAAAATGCATTTATAATACACGCTTGCTCCTGTATGGGTTATTTTATTCAAAATAACAACATGGAGTAGAAGTGGCTGACCACACTTGAGATATATCATAGAACATTAGGAGTTGTTACTTCATTCAGATAATAAGGGATGGGTTTTTTTATGTTCTATTCAGTCATGTAGTTGTGTTTTCCTCTAACTGAAAATAAATTGACCTCTTCAGGTGTAGGAAAGGATAAAGCAAAGAGACAGAAACAAGTCATTTACCCTCTGTTAGCACTTCAGATCCAAAGGAAGAGTGCTCACTAGCCCCTGGCTCTTTGCTGTAGGTCTTGTTCTGCCACAGAGAAACATTGCAAGTAATTTTTATGTTGTCCTCCAAATCTATGTTTTGATTTTATGCTGAAAATTAAATAACTCAGCATTTAGACAACTCTTTCTTAAAATAATTACTAAATCTAGATTTGCACCCAGGGTTTACTGATTGAACTACAGTTCAGGAAGCTGAGCCCCTTGGAGGCACTGATCCATCTGTGTGTGTAGAATCAGCTCTGCAGGATTGCCCTAATGTCCAGGGGTTTTTTTGGGTGGTTGGGGTTTTTGTGTATGTGGGATTTTATTTTTTTTTTTTTTTTTTTTTTTGGTTTGGGGTTTTTTCCTCAATAGACCATATTTTATAGACTCTTCTGCCTCTGCCTGATCTGTCAAAATCCAGACACACTCTACTAATTGCTGTGATTAGGACATTAAAAATCGAAGTTCTGGCTCAGCTGCAGTGGGGTCAGCTCAGCAATCTCTAGGGGATGAAGAATATATAAAAGGTTTGAATATAGTGTCATATTTACTCCGTAAGTGTCACAGTCTTTCCTCATAATTAAATCCATTGGGTATTCCTTTGTAAAAAATACACTTTACTTACAGTCAATTTTTATACATTTTTGGAACAAAGAGTAACATTGGTTGATTTCCTTTTACTGGCAGAGGAGGAGCTTTTAAAGCAAAATGTGGTGCTAATACCACCCTTTCCCTCCCCTTTCTGATCTTTTAAGTGGAATTTCTTGATCCTCATTATAGCACTGCCCCACAGGGATGTTGATGTTTGCACATAATAATGAGTTGCAAGCAGTACTGCAGATAAATCTTGGAATAGAAAGAAGATAGGCTATAAATGAAGAAGAGAAAACTCTACCAGAAATCAAGATAATATAGTGGGCTGTTTTTGCTGCTGTTTAAAACAAGGGTGTTTAAACAGATAGTCTTAGTCAGAATAATTACAAGTTCTAGGAAAGAAAATATAGAGACACAAACATATACATGGATACTGTATAAATGAGATATTTACTAAAGAGAGAAATTTCATATTTATGGTGCCAAAAATGAATGAACCAAGGAAAGAACCTCAAGAGAAGTCAAAGCTAAGAGCAGCGTTGCTGCAACTGATCCAGGCCCTGGCCTGCAGCTTTGTTCTTTTGGCCCACCTTTTATGCAACAACTATACAATAGTTGTTTTCCTACTTCAGCTTCCATAGTAAGACTGGGAACATAAAACTAGACTGAAGTCAGTGAAATAATGGGAGAAAAATTTGAAAGTCTTCAACATAAGAACATAACAGGTAACAGGTAGAGTTCAGGCTGGCTGTTTGTAGGGTTCTTGTCATGGACTTAAACAGGCACTGGAGCTGGACTAACTTGACTGAAGATGAGAGTGTTTTCTTAAACATTTTCAAAGAAACGTTAAGTATATACCTACAGAAGAGAGAGGCTCTGCTCAATGATTACATTGTGTATCTCCTGCTCCATGTCGGACTTTTGTGGCAAAGTCAGTGGAATTATTTTTGGAGTTCCTCCTGTGTGGCAGAGCAGCATTTGACCCCTTACCATCATCCTTCTTCTGGCTGTCAGCTGTCCCAGCAGCACGCCACATGGGTCGCAAATGGAGTCTAGCTAATAACTGTCCTAGCAAGTTAATCAGTGGATGGCAGTATGGAAATGTGTTTTCCTCTGTCTTGTTTCGTATTTCAGTATGGAAAAATATATTAAAAAAAAGGAAAAGAAAAAGAAAAAGAAAAAAGGTATGTACTGTTTGTATTACTGAAATGACAAGCACGGAATGGAATTGTGTAACTAACTGATTCTGTTCTTTTCTTCTAGTTATTAGAATTGAAATATCTATATGTGTGTATATAAATACACATATATTACATACTGAGGAGAGTCAGCAAGGGCTTAGAGAAAGGTCAGTGTAATTCAATTCCAATAAGTTAAGTTTAAGAAGAAAAGAGAAATGAACAGAGATATACATACATATACACTGCTGAATGTCATCCTCTTCTGCACAGGGCTTTGTAGTTGCACTGTGTAATTTGGCATCCATATTTCTCCTTTCCCCAGCAAACACACCCTTGGTAAGGCACACACATACAGAAATATAGAGGAAGATGATCAGTTTAATCTTCTATTGTTTACAGAAATCCACATGATTTCTTTGTTAGCTGTATTAACCCCTTACCGACTGATTATATAAAAAGAAAAAGAAATAAGGAAAGGTGATGAGGAAGGGCGGAAGGTTCTGTGAATGTGCCACTGGCACTGTGTGGCCATACTGGCACGTGGGTACTGGAGTCCCCATCACTGCATTAAGGCCCAGCACATGACCACTTATCTAAACCTCTTTTGGCAAAGAGGCCATTTTTGGAAAATAGCCCTTGGTAGCTAATGAGCTGGACAGGTTTACTAAAGTGATTTTGCAAAATGAAAGTAGTCCCTTGACCTCAATATCCTAATTTATCTGGTAAAGTGAGTTCAGGAAAGGAATTCTATCTATCAGTTGTAGAACAGCATATTGTATGATGTATATCAGCTGGACCAAAATACTGTAGGATGGATTTGATGCCTATCAGAGAAACAGTAAAGTGAAGAACCTTACAGGATTAGAAAGGAGAATAGGATTAGTGAAGTAAAAGGAATTTCACTTTTGTAGAATAAAGTGTATCTTAAGGCATGATCATGTTTGAAGATAGCTTCTCTTGTGGTGCAAAGGTAACACAATGCTGAGAAACATGCCCACTTCTCGCTTACCTTTGTTATTAATTTCCCATTGCTGGCTTGTTTCTTTATAAGGATACTCTTTTTCTCAAATTAGTTTAGATGACCGTAGCTTCCTGTAGCCCTAACAAAGGTGACATCAGAAAGACCTAGTCAACCATAATTGTTGAGGGTGACTTTTATAGTTTTCCAACACTTGCTGCATCTTTTTTCTACCAGTTTACCACTCTGAATTGAAACCAATACATTTTTCTCAGTGAAGCTGTTTTTCCTTGGAAGAAGATAATTTGATAGAAGCACAGTTTTTGTAAAAAGTGATTATTTTAATGTATCTGTCTGATGATATGTTTTAATCTGATATATAATTCCTGCTTACAACATTCATATTAATAATTTGGGAGATACTTTTTTTGATTTGAGAAACTGAGGTTCCCAGCTCAGCATAATTCAGTACTTCATTTCTGTGTCTCCCCCAAGCCTCCTGGCTTGTTTACAGCAAAATGAAAGTATCCTCTGAAAGCCAGTATCAGCTGGGCTGGAAAGCCACTGAGACACAGAAGCTAATTGCAAAATGACCTAACCATACCAATAGAGTAAAGGTTGTAAGAAATGCACTGCCAAAAATTATAAACAAGTCAATTCTAGGGGAAGAAAGTAAGAATCACACAGCTTGTCAAGTCCTGTCCCCATCCCCAGGGAGGTGCCCAATGCCTGGTGCTGGGTCTGCCACTTGCTGCCTGCTGTCCTGCCCTGCTCCCTGGCTGGGGACATACAGGGCAGGACCCCACACCAGAGCCTGTTCCACTGCCAAATGGGCTCTGGCTGCCAAGTCCTGCCTTCCCCACCCAGGGGACAGCAAGTGAGAATACAACCAAACATTATAAACTCCAGTAGATTTTTTTTTTTTTTTTTAACAAACTTTCATGCATCATTATGATGCACCAGAATGATGTGAAGAAGCTTGACATGCCACTGATGCCACCGGGCATGTCACTTGACAAACATCAGGCACCTCTAATACTGAGGAGTGGGGAGATATGAGGAGGCAGAAAATACAATGAGATTCAGCAGAATAATCCAGTTCAAGGATAAGCATAGGGGAAATAACAACATTTTATAGTTTACGAAAGAAAAGGCTCAGGAGGAATATAATCACAGTCTATAAACACCGTCAAAGTAACAATAAAAATGGATGAAGGGAATTGCACTGTCTCAGAAGATGGCATGACAAGGAGTGATGGCCTGAACATAGAAAAGAAAAATCTTAAGTTAGACATTAAGAAAAAAGTCTTTTAACAGCTAGAACAATTGGACAGTGTGGAGAATCGCTGGGGGTGGCAGCCAAGTCATCAACACCATTGGCTGTATTTGAGAAAAAAGATTACTTTTAATGTATCTGATAAAGAAAGTGTAGCAGAAAATGGGGCGATGGATGAGAAAACAAATTCACTTTTTTGGTAACTGAATTTGTGATATTATGATTTTTTATAGATATGGCTCTGGATATTGAGAAGAACTAGACATGGCATTGATTTTGAAAAAGAAATTGTACAAATACAGAATCATAGAATAGTTTGGGTTGGAAGAGGCCTTCAAAGATCATCTAGTTCAACCCCCCCTGCAATGAGTAGGGACATCTACAACTAGATCAGATTGCTCAGAGCCCCATCCAGTCTGACCTTGAATATCCTCTTTTATTTTGCTGTTGATCGAAGTCAACTTTCATCTAGGACAAAGAATCTGATTTTTATTATTAAAAAAAAAAACAAACAACTTTCAGGGGAAAGTATCTTTATATTAAGATTTCCGGCTCTAAACTTTTGGAGATAAGTAGCCAGTTTCTTTAACAAGACATGAACTATGCTGTTAAATAGGAACAAATGACAGATGTGCTAAAAATGCCTGCATTCTGTTTCTACTGGTGTGAGACATTAAAATACAGATGATAATCACCTAGAATAAACCACAGGATTGCAAGTTATTGGAATGAACTAATTTTTTAAGAGAAGTTGACAACTGTTGATAATTCTGTAGATACATAAAATAAATCTCCTGTTGGTGAATCTGGAAAGGCATAAAGTGAAGTTGTGTATACTTCTCAGGAAGAGTAGCTGAGAGCTTGATGGATTAGAAAAAAAAGACTGGGAAAAATCTTTTACAGAGCACCTTAAGATTCCCACAGCATGGTGGTGTCTGTAGCTGTTGCAATGCCAATATTGCCAAAATTACACCTCAGTGTCTTAGCTTCTTTTCATACAGGGAGTCCCAGGGATACATATTGTTTTCTTTCAATGAAAATTCACCTCGTTCTACTAGTTCCCAGGTAGTTTTTTGTTTGTTTGCCTGTTTTTCCTTCCACTCTTTCTCCAGCAGCCCAGTAGAAATCTTGGAAATTATTCATGACCATTCCAGTGGCCTATGAGATCTAGGGTTAGAGCACTGGTAATGCTGTAGAGACAAAATCTAATCTTGGATTTCTTTGTACTTCACTTCAGGTAATTTAGAGTTTTCTTTTTGGAGTCCCAGCTGCAGAGATGTTTCAGTACACAAAATAATAAAAAAAAAAAATACACATGCCTGTCTCCAGTTTGTCAAGAAGCAAAACCCAGCGACTCTTAACTACTTCTGCAGTCCACATGTAGACTTCATACAGAACACATGTTTTCTGTCAAAAACCTATTTTGATTTTGGTAACAGACTGTTCTGAGGAACTGAATTCATGCTCTAAGAGTGACTTAATGCTCTGTGTGGAAGAAAATGGTTCTGTAGTGTTAGGATGTGTTTGGATTTGGCCTGTTATATTTTACTGTGATGGTTGAATTGACTGATCTAAATGTTAAAAAAAAAATCAAGCATAATGGTAGCTTCTTTCTTTTTCTTTTGCAGTTTTATTCAGAAAAAATGTACTACAGTACTTTTAAATTGAAGATATTTAAAGGACCACTGTATTATGATTCTTGAGATGGCTGAAGGGCTATTTTTTAAAATCAATGATCTCAGATTGCTTTTCAGGCAGTAATTAGGTATCACAAATCCATTGAAATAAAGGTAAACAGGATTTATTCACCTGTCACAGGAGTACAGACATATTCAGACTGGCATACAGCAGCTAAGAACAGACAGCAGAGTGACATGCAATTTTGCTCCGAATTAAAAGGAAGTAGCAGTCACCAGGGGGACTAGACAGTATGAAAACTGAAATCAGACTACTATGAAATGAATAATGGCATATATGTTTGAAACATTCAGGTAGACAAACTGTAAGCACCAGTGGATTGTGGCTCACTGCACAACAGTAAAGCCCCTTTCCTATTCCAGTTCAAATACGTTATCCTTTCCTCTCCCAGTTCCCTTTTATCTTATGTGCTTGGTTTTTAATTTTGAGAACAAATAATGTACATTGAATACAAGCAGTATTTCTCCAATATTCAGCCCTTCAGGAATTCTGTTGTTTAATGGTGGCCCTGATTAACTTGTGACATTTTAGAGGATCCCTGTACAATCTGGCAAGCATGCAATACCAAACAATAAAACTAGTAAAAGGACTCATAGCAGATGCTGCTTAGGAGCTACTCCTGAGACCAATAAACACGATTAGTGCCCTGCAAGGGAGTTTTAAATGAATGAAAGAAGATCAGTGCAAGATTTGGTGCACCGAGGACTGGAAGGATTTTATATGAAGATGACTTCGGCAATGACGAGATGAAAATGTTAAACATGAGTAGGCTGAGATATTGATGAATCATGTGGGAATGATGGGGGACACCAGAGACATGTGGAAGGTAAGGCTGTATGCTATCTATCAGTGCTCCTGTAAGTGAGGAGTCTATTTATGGAAAATACCTCAGGGGCAGAACCTAGTTCTTTTACTTTTTCATGTATTATCAACATAGAAAATTGCAAGCCTGATTCAGTCACTGGCAGGTTGGTGGCAGTAGAAGCCAAACTGTGGGTCCCAGACGGGAAAGAGGTGCTACAAAGAAGGGCCCTGCCTGTACTGCCAGGGAACAACTGGCCCAGAGCTTCTGAGGATATTTTATACTGCTAGGGAAGCCAGCCTAGCAGAAAATCAAATATGCCCTTGTTCAACATCTCTCTCAAGCAGTCTCTGCTTCTCAGGGCTGAAACCAAAAGCTGGTATCTGACCAGAAGAATTGCAAGAAGGACATTGGAGCTTGCTTCTCCCAAAGGGTAAATCTTATATTTGTAGTTCACATGGTGAGTAGACTGTTATAATATCTTCACTGGGCCAAACTGCCTTATCATGATTGTATAGAGAGACAGACCACATTTCAGTCAAGAGTTTGGTCCCTGTCTTTGACTGTGTTAAGCCCTGCCTGATGCTTGCAGACTCTGGAGAGGTTGCTCTGGGAATACTAGAAGGATTTGGAACAAGTATAGTAATACTTGCACAGACTCCAGTGTAAATATATTTTGCATTATTCTTTCCAAGAATATAACTTTACGGAAGCAAAAAGCTAAAACTTTGGTGCAGATAATAAAGGGGACTTAAAGGGAGGTCATCAAAGTTGCTAGATGTTATTTCCAGCTAAGTAAATGGCAAATACTTTTGCTACCTCTAATCCATTTTCTTTATCATCCTTGTACTGTAAGGGGTTTATCTGAGTAACAGTTGTCTGTATTGGTTTCATTTAGCAGGAGGATATTGGTGTAAAATAAGCTTCTCAAGTGTGCAGTTGTAATCTAAGCAGGAAAAAAATGAGAGAACTGAACGAAGGTAACCGCTATGAAGCTGGCAGACCTCAGCCTACCTTTAACTCACAAAACTAATGAGAACTTTAAATAAAGTTAGCATAGGCTAACATAAAGAAGACAATAATGGTCTTTTCTTTGACTAATAACAACCATGATGCATTTTTTTCTTATCAGGCACTACAGAAGACTGTGTTACTTTTAATGGATTATTACAGCTGAAAGTCTGGTGGTTAAAAAAAATGAAGTCTTGTATAATTCCCTAAATTTAGAATTAGTACAACATGGAAGTATATTATAACTTCGGCCTTATTTCTACAATGAAATATGTAAGCTTCAATAGTTTCACTGCAGGGTTAACAACTTCAGGTTTGGATTTTTTTTTTCTTTAATGAAATCTTTTTCCAAAAATTCAATCACTAACCTGGCTTAGCTCAAATATTTGCCATATAGCATGTTATACTTACTGTAAATTTACTTTTTCTTGATTCTGAGGGAGATGCAAAATGTGTTAAAAAGTTATATAGGTTCATTTTGATTTCATCTGTAGGCAAATCATCTAGGCGTTCCCTACTGGTATAGAATAAGCATAATTAGGCTTCTGATATCTCCTCATGGTACCTTGGACTCCTGGTGCTTAATAGTGGCTTTCTCTGCTGTGGCCATCATAGTCACAAACCAGAAATAGCATGTATAAAAGTCTCCAGACAAAAACAGTATTAATACACCATACACACGGTTTTAACTTGTCTGACCTGCACCGTGGTTGATATTTCTGCTGAAAATGTAAACTATGAATTCAACCAGTGCCTGAGGTTTTGCAAACATAGCAACACTATATGACACAAAATAGGACCATGGGGATGAGTGCTGCATGATATTTTCCTTATCTGACTCAAATACTGTATTTTCTTACTATTTAAATATAGAATTTTGCATGCAGACAAGGTGAGCAGGGGGAGTAAGTCCTCTTCTGCTCTCTGCTGCATAGCTTTGTGAATATAAGAGTAGCAGAAGTTAACTCTACATTACTAGACAATTTTAACACACCTTTATCTAAATTAACTCATATTCTAACACTATAATTTACTTATCACTCTTAAAAAGAACAACATTCATTACTGGTCTTTCAGTGGACTGACACATTGAAAAAATTCAGAGGCTTCCTTTTAGCAGCTGCAATACTTGGTGGCAGGGTCAACACTAATTTTCTAGATCACTGTTAGAGAAAACAAAGTTCTTGTAAGGAACATCACAGCATTTTGCAGTGTTCCTGTGTCTAATGTTACATGAGGGCTTAGAAGATAGTTCAGGGCTCCATATCAACTTTATTTCCCTCAGAAACCCACATAATGATCCCATATAGCCTGGGCTCGGTGGTTTGCTGTCAGTGGTTGTGATTATTCTCCTGTTTTGATCTTGGTTTTTTTTTATTCTGTTAACCTTCTGCACTTTTGGGTGATGAATATTGATGTGCATGGCACAACATCCTGCTCAGTCCCATACAGAAAGAGACGAGTAGCTATCTATGAGTAAAAACAGATTAGCTATTACCGCAAACAAGGGAGAAAATGCCTGTGTGGTTTTCAGTGTAACCTTGTTGTCAGCATAGAGAAGGAGGGTAAATGGAAGACATCCATACTCAAGAGAAGCTTGGGATCCCTATAGCTATATTTTGCTTTTTCTGCAAAACTCTGGCCTCAACAGCAAGAGTTGATTATGTCCTTGCCTCTTGGGCCATGATCCCTCATCTTTGAGGTGAGGGTAATAACTATGTTCCTACTGATTGCTATCTGGATTTTGAAAACAGCTCCCTCTTTCTCTACCGACTGGAAATCTTACACCACAGCAGAAGTCAGCAGGACAGCAGTACCACCCTTCCCTGTGCCTCCTGGTACAACCATCGATAGGAGGCAGTGTAGCTGCAATTTTGCCATTGTAAATAACTAATATACTTTGCTTGAAATAGTTTGGTATTCAAAGCACTATAAAGCACTGCTAAGCCTGTGCAAAGACAGCTGCAGGTCTGTCTTCTGTTGAGCACATTTTACAGATCCAGAGTAGAGTTGCTCTTTTTAACAAAATGGTTTTTTTTCTGACTTTGTTTTCTGACTGTAACTCTAATATGTGCATTTATTTATTTATTGAATTCTGATTTCTTTGAGGGATGTACCATTGCCAAAATTAGAACAAATCTGTGGGCTGGCCCTGAGTTCCCACTAGCCAGATAGCTCAAGATGATGCTACAGCTGGCCGGTTTGTTGATTGGGTGTAATTTATCTTCTTCAGTTTAGTTTATTTTCTGGCATGGAATTCCTCTGTGTGAATGTTTTTGTATCTCCTTGCCAAATATGTGGCCAGTTATAATTACACATTTACTGACAAATTAATATTTTCTCTTGGCATCAGTCTTATGTTTATTTTGTTCAGATATGCAACATTTTATTTGCAGCATCTCTGTATTTCTAATCAGTTTATCTTCAGTACGTAGCCCCTCTCTCAGAGTAATAGGAAGAGAATGGAAAGCTAAAATGAATTAAATTTTATTATATATGTATATTTTAAAATGCATTATAAACAGTAGGGTTAATCCTTTATAAGGCCTTCCCATTTAATAAAAATGATAAGCTTCTCCCTGTTATTCCCCCCTTCTGACTGATCTTTGTTATATTTCTTTCAAACAGTTTGAAACTCTTAAGAATGCAAGGAAAAGAACCTTAGAGCAACGTAGTCTTGTCTATTCCTTTATAATTACTCTTCTCCCTTATTTTCTACTCTTTCTTATATTCTAGGTTCTAGGGGTTTCTGTTTTAGGTGCTATGTGAGAAGTTACATCAAAGATACTATTATTTCATCACCTTCAATATGTAATTGCTTGATACACTGTGAAATAAGTCCCCAAAGCTTTGAAGCTTCTATGATTAATTTGTCCTTATTATGCTGCTTCAGTAATACAAATGAAATAAATAATATGGAAGAGAGAGGCTGAATTTCAGTAGGTGGCCCTGTTATATTGTTTCTGAAGCGTGGAGGGTATATGTGATTCGAGACATGCATAGAGGTATTGCTCTTTAGTGCCTGTGCAGGACAACAGTTTCTTTCTCTTTTTGGGTGGGATGATTTTATCAGAGCAGGTTTGTTTGTATGATTTGTCTGAGGGCCTTTCGTCTGCTGCACAAATTATTCTCGTTACAGTTTTCCCATTCTTTTTATCATTTTCTTGTCCTCTTCCAGCTTTGCTCCTGAATGTTGAGAGCTCTGAACGTCCTCTTGGCAGCACCCTGGAAAAGGAGGTGGGACGTGGTGATAGAAAACTTTAGAGAAGCAGTGTAAAATACAGCTAAATCAGTCCCTCTCTAGGATTTCATACTGATTTAATTGGATACACCAATCAGAAGTTGTCTCTTACTGCAGGAAGCCATAGTACTGTAGCTCTACAAAATATAATAGTTTCTTAAACTCCCAGTTTTTAATCCTTCATGCTGCAGTTTTTTGCATCTGCAGAGGACAATCACATACCTGCTTTTAAGACTCTAAGTAGCCAGATTTACACCTAAGTGCCACAGAAGAGCCTGGGAAAGCCTGTTATGTATAAATCTTCAAAAATGGATTGTTTTTGCTGAGTTAGCCTGTTTGCTCTATGGGGCAACTCCCTCTACAGCAGGCTTATGAAAGTACCTGCGGAGTCACTGAGGAATTATATGTCACTTCATGTATACTATTTCTGTTTATTGTTCCTTGTTGATCATACATGAGGGATACATAATCCCAGTTGCTTAATACCTATGTATGATGGGCTGGTGGTTCCCAGGTGCTGGCTGAGGCTCAGCACTGGAGCAGAGCTTTGCCTTCATGTGACTGTGACAGGACATGTCTCCTCTCTCCTGGCACAGCATCAGCTACGCCCTGCCACCTTAACAGCTCCATAAAGAGGAATCAGTAGAGGTAATGGATTAAACAACTGTATTATGGTAAAATAAGGAGGATAGATGCTTCCACAGTCATTTTCAAATTTAGAAGCAAAGATGATTTAGAACCAATATGAGGTGTTAAGACATAGCACAATATTTTACGGAGATAATTTGTGTGAAAAATGGGTGTATTTAATAGATTGAGAGCTTGCTATTCCTTCTGCCTCTGAAAATATTTTTATGTATAGTTAAAAACACACCTAATGAAATATGATTTATGACAGAACTTTGTATCTTTATCTCTTTCTTCTTTATGCTGTAGCAACATAATTTTCCCTGAAACTAGCTTCCTCATGCATTTGACATTTTTTAGGTATGCCATAAGGTGTCATCTTTCCTGATTTTCAGCCATGTGAATACCTATCTAAACTCCACCACTCTTCTGACTGCATATACAACCATATGATTGAAGTTTCATGGGAGATTTATTTATTGTGATCCATTATTTGAATTACAATTACTGTAGAACAGCCTACTTCAGACCCAGATGCCTCCATAGTAGTAGGCAAGGTTCAAGCTGAATTGCAAGAGAGACGGACTGGAGGACAGCAGATAGAAACCCCACAGCAGTGAGCTTCAAGTGAGGAATGATGGCCAGATTTCAGAGGGTCTGCCACATATTCTAGTTTCCTGCAGGCTTGTTTTTCCATTGTAATAGTGATATGTTCTGACATGCTTTTTAAGCAGAACTCTCTTTAGAGCGGGACGTTATGTTATCATTTTTCAGGAGGAGAAACTGAAGTTGGGAAAATTAAATACATGCCTGTGATCACCCAACAGAGACAAGACTGGAATATAGTTTTCCTGAATGTGTTCTTTCTTACATGCTCTAAGTATTCTGAGTCTAAGTTTTTATTAGAAAAATATGTCTCTTCTTCATTAAACCAGTATTTTCCAGATGATTACATACTTCACTGACATTCAGTTTTCAGACCTTCATAACTGCCTGAAACCAAAACAAATTTATTCTGTAAAAGAACGCGGCCAATATCTGACAGAGATGCTACTACATTATATCTCTTTTCTTTAAACACCCTTGTTTTGTCTGAAAGACTTTAAGTACATAAAAGAATCTGTATATTTTTCTCTCTGTCAACGTACACAAGTATAATCAAATTACTTTTACTCAAACTCATTTTCGTGAAGCTTATCATGAGGTGAAAAGAGAAGAAAATTTTCAGTACAAAGATTGAAAAGAACAGGTAACTAGCTGCTAGGGAACGCTAGTATGAATAATTTGCAACTTTAATAGTGTTTGCCACTTTTTTTCTACTGTGCAGTAGACACAGTGTATCTGGAAATGGACTTAAGCCGAGCCTCAGATATGAATAACTGATCGGAATAAATGAGGACTTGTGAAGGTAGCTCCAATCCCACACCAAATTGAGGTCAGAATTTCATTGCTTCTGATTTCTCCAGTATTCTCAGTAAAACCCAGGATGATGAGAACTCCTTCAGTCTTCAGAGAGCTTTTCATGAATATTATATATGTAGCCAGGAAAGCTCTGCACAGATAATAATAGTAACAAGGATGTACTTTGATTATTGATAATTCAAGAGAGTCTGTATTTTCAGGCAATCTACTATGATCAATCTATTCAGGTTTGAGTAATAACATCACATTATACATGCACATTCTGGGTAAAGCCATGAGCAGATGACCTCTATAGAAAGAGCAGAGGGGCTGCCAATGCTGCAGTTCTTTGGATGGACTTGTTACAAACAGTATAAAAGGAAAGTACATCTCAGCAGTAGCAATGAGTATACTTTTCACTAAATCCAATGCAGTTTCAGCAAGACTACTTCAAATAACCTTCATTTTCAGCACGTGGGTCTGCAAATATAATAATGCTGAAGTCAGAAACGGTGAGATATTTTAACCGTGGCGTTGACTGAAAAACTTTACTGCTTGGATTTTTAAAAAACCTTCCTCTGAATTCTAGCCTAGTTTTGTTTAAGTCCAGTTTATCTGCAATAAAGTCAGATATCTAAATATGATTGCAGTGTCACTGGGAAGTGGCTGATTTTTTAAAGTGGATCTACTACATACAGCTTCACAGACAAATTAATATAAAGTTAAGAAACATACAAACAATAAAATCTAATGGATTACATACATTACATTTTTCCTTGTCTGATTTTCTAATATTATTGCGGGGTCACTATTCAATAATTATTTCAGTGAAACACACTTTCATCCTATTTGTCAAAATGTGCAATTAATTACTAATTACAAAATACCTATAAACCAAAGCCCATTCCTATTTCATTGCTTGTTTTTGCATCTTCCTGAGAGAGGAAACATTACAGATATTCCATTTCAACCTTCAAAATATTTAACCTTTAATTTGGAAGTTGTTACAGAGGATCAGTGTTTCAAAGGCCTGTGAAGAACTGATTCCACATCAGATCTCTTTCCTTTCTCATATGGCCTCTTTTCATACAGGGCTGATAGAAAACATTGAAGTTAGTATTTTAGTTATTGTTTTGATAATTCTTTATGTGAAGACATTTCTTTGCAGTGTAGCAAATGATCAACCTCTTAATGCAACAGTCTTACTGTTCTGTCTGTAAATATGCTAAAGAGGGATGATGAATCTCCTAAGTTGCTTTCTCCTCAGATCTTTGATGCTGTAGCAGCAAGCGGATGTGCCATTGTTGACAGAACATGGGAGAAGAGCCTAGGGATTCAGCTTACTTTTCTTCCAACACTCCCCCTGAAAAAAAGCAAAACGACTGAGGCTAAAGCCCTTAATAATAAAATCAAGGGTGAGACAATTGCTAAAAATTATGAAGCACAGGATGCCATCTTCCTTCTTTGGCACTGACTGTCTTTTTAAAATATTGAAAATATTGAGCTACTGGAAAGGCAGGCAGACAAAATGTGGAAGAATGTATTTCTCTTGATTCTCTGTTTTTTCTGCTCTTTCTGAAAAGCTGAATGAAATTTTTGGATGGACCACAATGGGGAGCCTGACCTAATATAAAGTGAGATAGTACGTTGTCTTTCTGTGGTTATGTTACTGTCAGTATACATATTTACTTCCCTTCTTTGGGATTGTTCTAATCTGTCAAGCTTTTATTTTAATTCAATAACCACTAAGATTCCTGACAAAACATTAGAAATCAAGGTTAACAAGTAACAAATTACTCTAAAATAAAAATGTCACAAAATCTCTGTGGAATGCAGCTCCACACATTGGTTACTCAGGATCAATTTTTCATTAAATTCTGCAAATGATTTTAAGCCATTCTTCTACATTTATGAAGGAGCAGTTTTTTATCAGCTGCCAGAAGATGGAGCTCTTTTAATAAACCATGATGCTGGTGTTTGAAAAAAATGTAGAAAAAATGACACAGAAAAGCTTTAGAAAAACATTACAATGATTTCCATTTGTTACTTACTAAGGCTTAGTAAATACTTTTTAAAGCAGGTAAAGGTTATAGTCTGTGGCTGTAAATCTGAAAGACAGCTTAGTATATTAACTCTACTTTCAGATTTTTTTAGTTTTAATCTTATATTTTAAACTCCCCTCTTCCTCCATCTTCTAAATTTTCCAGATATTCCTGAATGGGCCAGACTATGCCCTTTAGTTAGGCTACATGGAGCTGTGAGAGTGCAAAGTAAGTAAAAAAAATGAATCCAAATCCTTCTTCCGTGCTCTGGGTTTTGGTGGTGTAAGGTTGGAGTGGAAGGCGGTGAAGCTGGGCCCTACAGAGCCGCAGGGCTGTCAGGCTGGACGGCTTCACTGGCGTCTCTGACAGCTGCTAGGCGGGTGGGCTTCACTTCTCTTGACATAAGCCACCTCAGACAGGCGACGGTGGAAAGTGAGATAAATGTGCCTGCGAAGGGATCCCTTTGTCTCCCCTGCTGTATTGACCACGGAGGAAAGGTGGATAATGAGGTTAGACTAGGTATCTAACTTTAAGACGGCTTAAGTTAGGCAGGATGAATCCAGAAATCTTATTAACAGAGTCTGTGAAGGCTGAATCTCTATGCACAGCACTGATTCATGCTTCTTTACTATAAGATGCAGCCACAAGAGTACCAGCATGAAGTTTAAATTTTAGGGAGACAGCTACGTAGCTTGGAAAGCATTTGAAAAAAAAATCATTTTATATCTAATGCTGTACCTCATTTTTCTGTTTAAAATTCAAATAACCTTTCCATGAGTGTCAAGCCTAGATGGAGAAATCATAAAATACATACTGTTACTTTATATCATTCATCATGGTGCTATTGAGAGTGAATAAATAATACACTGAAGAATTTTCATATTGACACAGCGCTTTAAGAAATTTAGACCTCCAAAGGTTGCTTGGTATGACAGGATTTTCTTTTTCATCTATTTCAAGAAAATTTCCTTTCTCTGTATGAAAATTAATCAGCTTGTGTGATCAGCCTGTCAATAGCTTTCACTGAATTTGTCAATCAGCCTGGATTACACTGAAAGT
This sequence comes from Caloenas nicobarica, assembly GCF_036013445.1. Taxonomy (NCBI): domain Eukaryota; kingdom Metazoa; phylum Chordata; class Aves; order Columbiformes; family Columbidae; genus Caloenas; species Caloenas nicobarica. Next base: position 23,937,638 of record NC_088245.1, on the reverse strand, counting down.
CACCTCAGGCCTGAATTTCAAAATTAAAATTGTGTAGGCATTTGCATGTGTATGTATTTTTACCACTCTTCTGATGCAGAGAAATGTTTACTTTTAGTGGAGATCAATAAAATAATAAATTATTTTGCATTCTAGCCTTGTATCAGTCACAATACAGTAATTCTACTCTGTGGATTATTCACTTTGCAATGGTAGTGGTAGACAGTGGTAGACAATACCAGTTTTATCCTACAACCTCTCCTCTTTGTATTATGCTTCTGTGGATGTACTTAAAAGCTTTTCACAGCTGTACTATATGTTAGGGGTAAAGGCTGGAGATTCACATATGCTACTTGGGCACCTTTGCTCCCTCTCAAGTCACTAAAAAGAGAAAAGTATCTCCTAACATTAAAAGTTGGGCATGTTCAGAGAGGAAGTTAGAGCACTGAATGAAGAGCTTAGCTACCGTTTGCTCTATATTGATTTTATAGGAGGTTATGCACTTCAGTTTAAGCCAAATGTTCTGATAACCCTCCTGCACCCATGTGTATTTTCCAAGTGCATCCTCTGTCACACGCCCTGAAACTGTACTGTGATTATGGGTTTCAGCTTTTCTTTGATTGCTACTGTTTTCTCATATCATGAAAAGAAAGACCATGCTTGCATTCCAAATTTTGAAATAAATTTAGAAATAAGTTAAAATGACATAATTTAGATTTTCTTTCGTTTTAGGATTATTTTTACAGTCGGTTTCCAAAAATTCCAAAAAGCTTTGGATCTTTCTATAAGTTTCTATGAGTGGCAACGAAAGGATCACATCTACCACAAAGGAGAATACTTGACAGTAAATGGGCCTAATGGACACATGCCAGAGGATTCAGCAGAAATGCAGGTGCTGTCCATCCGTAAATGATGGCGCATAATGGCGACAGAGAGTGTATATTATTATTTGAGGCTTTTATTACTTATGGCTTTCATATTTGTGCTGACACATCTTGTCGCAGTGTCTTAACAATGTTATATCAATCTCCTTGCAATTGCACAACCATATAATTTATTCTGCTGGATAGTTAAGTTTTCCTGTAATTTTCTGAAGAGCTTTCTCACAAGAGGTTAAAGTTATGATTTCTTGTAGTTTTAGCCCCAATGCAAGCACAGTGTAGCACCTTACCATTTCCCTACTTATTTTCTTCCCTTTGCCCAAACTAGAAATATCTTGCAGGGTGATTAACAGGTAGAGGGATTTTTGGCAGGGTTTGCCAGTATTGAGCCCGGAAATTACAAGGGCTGTAGCATTCTCCTTGTGCATCTCTCCACTTCGTGAATGCTGCTATTACCTTTCATAAAAATAAAACCCACCCTTGCACTCATCATAACTGTTAAATTTCACTAGCTTGTGCTTCATTTCCTTGCTTATCTGAAGAAGTGTTATGCAATTGATGGCTAGTCAAATCCAGAGGGAATTTAAAAGCAGCTTTTGGTACTGGACATATCAGGGGCACTTTCAGGTGGAAACTAATGCTCTTTTCATGAATTTAATCTAATTCTAGAACTAGTTCTTCTTTCTTACTGGCTATGCAAAAGACCATATGTAAGAGAAATAAAGAAAATACACTACAAATAAACTCAAGCAGCAAGGCTAGGAGGAGAAAAGAGAAACAACACATTGTTTTTCTAAGTTCTTTACATATACTTTTTGTGCAATTGTGACTGTAGTGGCAGAAGTTGTATAACCCATCTGCTAAGTGTGCACTGAAATCACTGTTAAAGGCGGCAGGAGGAGGAATGCTTTTACAGGAATGCTTATCTTCTGATAGAGCTGATCACAAAGCAGAAGCTGTACGCATTTCAGTGATACAATTATTTCCATTTTTAAGCAAAGCTTTATCCTCAACCAAAATAGTTACAGCAGTAGTAAATATGAAGGTTAATTAAGACTACTATTCTTCTGTTACAACCTTGTCCAGTCTTACTTTTAAAATTATCAGTGAAATTTTTCGGGAGCAGAGTATTTAAGTTGGTGGTGATCTTTAAGGCTTTGATACAGAGATAAGCAAAACCAAAATGGATAGAATTGTTGCAGAGTATGGTGGATCCCATGAGAGAGGTAGTTATTAAAAAGAAAAAAAAAAAAATATATATTTCTCCTGATATTAAGGATATCAAGCAAGGAAATCTATTAGAATGTGGAATATTAATTTCTCCCAAATGTTTACCTCTGACACACTCTGAAAGGTAGTTCTGTCTTGGCAGATCTCCTTTCACTCCTTTGCAGGAAGGCTTCAGATCAAGAAAACCAGTGGAATAGCTACTTATTGCCACAAAAAACAGTGGCAAAGGAAGTACCTAGCTAGATAGGTATATAGATGATAAACAAGATAGCTAATATGTTTTGTTTAGTACACCTTGGACAATAATAGAATGATTGCAGCAAGATAGCAGCCCTTTTGAGAAGGAATGATACATCAAGTCATTGATTCTAGATCCTTTTACTGTAGCTCAAGGCATTTATATTGTATGCATCTTCTAACTTGTAGAAGAGATATGCACTGTGTTGCTTTGCAACTTATGATGGCTTACAAAAGGCAAGAGCTGGGCTGTCATAAGCCTAGAAGGTTAATGTAAAATGGCTCCAAATGTTAGTGAGTTAGCTTTCATTTTCATAACAAAATTGCAAGACCATTCCAGAGGCAGGATCTTTGACATTTTATTGAAATATACTCATAATTTTACATCCTCTAATTTAGCATCCTAAGCATGCAATAGACTTATTTTATTTTTTCCTAAGGAAATAACTCCCAAAAGACTTGAGGAGCCAGAACTGGATTGATTTTCAAGGTTCATTTGTCACCATGAGCAGAGATTAGAGCTCAAAGAAGAGTGACTCATGATGTCTGTGCTCATTGCAGCATGACTGACAGTTTGCAAGTAAAGAAAGACACACTTCTCTTTTCCTCTGGGCAGTCAGCAGAGCAAAGGCCATTTTATTCAGCCAAACTAGGACTGTATTTTGGAAAAGGTGGCATCCATTTTGCCAGTATCGGTGGGCAATAGTACAGTCTGTACACTCAAAATAACACTTTCCCCAGCCTAAGAGCATTTTGCTGTTCTGAGTGCACTCTTTTCCCCAACTTTGGGCCTGATATAGCACCTACTTAGGGCAATGCAAAAACTTACTGACTTGGGTGGAATTTGGGTCTGGTAAAAAGATGCATTGTTAGGTTTTTGCAACAAAGTGGCTTTCTGGCTCCTTAGTAACAGGTCTATAGATGGGTATTGAGGCTGCTCATTTAATCTCCTCTTTTCAAGTAACTTCTCTTTCAATTGCCCGACTTCCAATAATCCACCACTAACAGACCTCAGAGTCATATTGTGAGGTGCCTTTGGATTTAATTGCTTAACTTTGAAGTAGGAAACTGCAGTAATCCAGAAAAGAATTGTTAAAAAATATTCTGGTTGGTTTCAGTTCAAGACTGAGTCCATTATCATCCTGCAGAAGAGGCAAACACGTTTCCTTTATCTTGTTTTTCCTTCTTATATTACGTGATTATAGACAAACAGATATTGTATTTTCCAAAATCTTATTGTTGTATTGATTGTATTAGACTGTGAACTACTACCAAAAAAAAAAAAGAAAAAAACCAACCAAACAAAAACTTTTCTTTTTCTAAGACTGTGGGGCTGTTCATTGCAATCTTATTAAGCCAAAAATTCACTGGATTTACCATGAACTTTAGCTGGTTACCTTGCAATCATACTTATGCCCAAGTAACATGACTCTTCCTTTCCAGTTCAGTACACTCTTTTTTTTTTTTTTCAGTGTTTTGGGACCTCAGCTAATGAGGATGCTCATAGCTGCCAGAGAGAAGCTGAATATTCCAGCACATTCAAACAAGTCAGGAGATAACTAATTTTACAGTGTATTTCTACATTGGTTAATCAGACTGATTTTCCAAAAACAGATCTTGGACCATGGAAAATCTTTATATTGTGAAAGATGTGCATAATACTGCAGCACTGGAAGAAGCCTATTTTATTCCTACACACAGAATGAAGGATATTCCTTCTTTTTGGAGGATGCATAGTAAAAGGGTAGTGAAGCATTCAAGGAGGCAGATTTACTTTGAAAACCTGAGTTTCATACAGCTGCAAGCCAAAGAAGAAAGTGGTGTTTGAATACTGCGGCTGATGCAGAATTTTTAGAACACAAGGACATATATAATTTAGCAGTGACAGCAGTAACGGCAGGAGAAAGAAATTTACTTCAAAGGAAGAAGGAACAGAGGGAAGGAGGTGTTTTAAAAACAAACCAGGGAGCTCTTTCTGGCAACGGTGCCTTACAGGATTCAAATGCAGAAGGCCAGACTCTCCTATTGATTGCTGACTGATCTGTATTTTTCCTCCTGTCAAAGTTAGCATATACTCGGCTTTTAAATCTAAGATCTGCCTTTAACTTTAAAGGAGTAAAGGTTTCCATGATTCCTCTCAAAGAATTGCTTTTCAAGAAAAAAAAAAAGGAACAAACAGAGAGAACAAAACCTATTAATGCCTTTTCTTGTCTCTAAAGGTGTAGAACAGACAATTTAAGCACCCAGAATCTCCTTTTATCCATGTGGCAGTCACCTCCCTGTAAACATCTGACTCCTCAATAACGAGACAGTCTGAACATGCCCTAGGATAGCTTCCCCATAGCTGCGCTGAGCTGCACTTTGTGGGATGCAGAAGGATCTCTGGTGTGAAGAATCACCACCATGGAAGGAGGTTTAACAATCAGTCTGCAGTCACAAAGGAACAAGTCTGCCTCTTGAGGAAAAGCAGAAAACATCCCTATTCTGTCATTTGAACATGTGGTTGCACTCCTTGTGGCCCAAGGCCACATCACGGCATCTGCCACGACTCCCACAGTCATCCTTTCTTACTGGGTTAAAACTGTGGTTTTAACCCTTAGGTGTCCCCCATCTACTGAGGGAACCCTTAAGAAACATAGTCTGTATGTTTATTACATTCTGTTCACTACTAATGACAGAAGAAATAAAGGAAAATAAAAAAGGTGTTCTACTTCCCTTGTAGAATTTAATTGCTCTCCTTGCTGGAATGGGAATAAAAATATCAGAAAGATTTAAATCACTGCAGGATATGTTGAATATGTTGCATATTCATCTTGAACTTATCTGTGAGGTAGCAATAAAAGCTGAGATTCTGTTCTGAATTCTCTTTCAGTCTTCCTCCATAAGGATAAGTTTGTTGGACCAGAGCCAGCAGATTTGTAGACCAATCAGTGCAAATACTTCAGACAGTCCTGTTCACTTTGAGGATGATACTTCCAGAAATAAAGAAATTACCCTACAGACATGATTTCCAGAAAAAAAAAAAAAAACTTCAGCTGGAATTTCTCATCCATTTTAATACATGCCTTTTACATGACATTGGGAATCTGGACAATAATGCCCTACCTTGCTAAAATAAGATATTTTATGAAAGATATCAAAATGAGGTGAGGTCATCCTGGGAGACAACATGGCGGTAAAGGCAAAGTGTAAAATTTACATTTTTTCCAGCTATTAATTAAATTTAAGCACTTACATTAAAAGACCTCTACCAGCCTTACTGAACATAGTAATAATGAAGTAATTTTTGTATTGAGTAGACTGTTGTTTTCAACAGCTGTGCATTCACATTAGCATTGCCTTTCACTCTAACAAAACAAAATCACATGCAGCTGTATTTCTGACACTCTAGATGGTTAAAATATAACATTTTGTGGTAAGTACTTATATAGTAAAGTACACTTATTATGTATTAGCTATTAAAACTCAGTGTACACTGGGGTATAAGTTATAAAAGTATGAGACAGTAATTACTTTGACATTCTAAGTATAAGGGATTATTGCCATACCTCAGATGTCTATTAATAAAACTTCCTTGTATAAATATAAGCTTTAAAAACTTATATTGGTGATAGTAAGGACAGTTCCAGAAGCAAAATGTTGAATCCTATTGAGCTATTCTGTGCAGATTTGAAATGGTTGTATTGGTTTATTACAAAGGAACTTGATAATTTAAATATGATTTTGTTATTAAATGCAACATAGAAAAATGAAAATTTCCAGACTTTTAAAATAAATTTTCTGTGAAGTTTAAGCATGAAGCTGCTTTTTTCTTTTTGTTTTTTTTTTTTTTTTGACTATGAGACTATATTCAGCCTAAAAGGTAGATTAAATGACTTATTCTAAGAGGAAACTATAAAAACGCATCAATAAACTGAATTATCTCATTTTTGTCATAAAAATCCCCAGGTTTTGATCAGTATTAGTACTGAAAAATGAGCAAGAAACTGATAATGGAACTCACTAGCCTCAGTTTGAACTGCTATGGTCACTGAATATTTTGTCATGGTGTAATGGGAGCAACAGGCCAATGAAGAGATCTCTAAACCACTGTATCATCATGCAGCAACATTAGCCAGGGGACCCCCATCACCCTGAAGCTGGGCTTGGTTATATGTTGATTGCTGTTGATTTGCTGACCACATTTCCTTATTCTATGGTAATTAGACATAACTCCTACAACTGACCCAAAAAGTGTGTGAGATTGCAAAGACCCACAAAAATGGTTGTTAGCTTATGCAACTTAGTTTTGATGCAGCTAAGATTTGAGGAAAAGGGAAGTCTTTCAGCACATGTATGGAAGACACAGAAAGCGTCAACTTCAGTGAGACTTCTAGAGACATTTAGTCCTTAAGGTAGAACCCAGTTCTATAAAAGGGGTGCATAAATGTTGAGATATTCAAGTAACTGAGTTTATTGCATTCATTCAGTTTCTTTTTAACTATTAATTAGAAAGTCCATGGAAAGACTATTTACTTTAAAAGGCTTCACAGAAGCTGCAGGACTGTTGAGAATTACATCTGGTACACATGACCAGAAGACTTTATTTTCAGGTTATAATTTTCACTATGGTATATTCAAAAATGAGAAGTTGCCATTCATTTTAGTACAAAAGTAATAGCAAAGTGATAAAAACAGTTAAGAAACCTTTTTGTATCCCCAAACCCCCTATGCCATTCCTAGGGAATAACTGGATCAGCCTTTTTTACCTAAAAGCAGCAGCTACAGCAATATATCAGCAATTCTTGGAACCTGAGAATCCTAAAAGGTAAAGATCTGAGTGACTCTTTCTCTGTGCACAAATATTTTTTTCTTATTTTTTAATTATACTTTTGTATCCACTGTATAATCAGGGCAATAGCTATCAAATAACACAATGCATATATTTCCAGAATACCTAGTCACAACCCATAAACTATTACTAAACATTTTGTGTTTCCTCCTTATGTGGCCTGTGTTGCTCCACTGGTTCCAGCTGCACAGTAACAGAAAGTCTAGCTCTTTATTTCTTGCTCTGTTATTATTCTTTCACTCTTTCTGCCTCCTCTCTCAGAGTCTCAGAAGAATTGTATTTTTTTCAATTCAGTTAAGCATGAAGTCACAGAAGCAACACTTCAGTGGGGAGAGATACTGATGGGAAGAAAATTTCAAAAGGTCTAGGAACTGGTCTTTTTTTCACCAAAATCCACAAGAGTTTTATCATCAACTTCAAGAAGAATGGTTTCAGACCAGAAATGAGTACTTTCAAAAATCACCCAACAAAAAGTAGCTCTTTTTTCCTCTTTTCGCTGCTATTCATCTCCCCTCCATCCTAAATCCCAACTCTCTCAATAAATTTGTTTTGAGAGCTATTCAGTGCATATATACCTTTTACTGGAATTTTCAGAATGTGAAAAGTATGTGCTGATTTAATGTATTGATTTATACACAAGGTAGTCAATATGGATATGTTATACCAAAAGTATATTACAACAGCACCTCTCAGAACATCAGAGAGAGTAACATGTTTTGAGACTTTAGATACTGAATTGTAAATTTCATTATCTTAATCTCTATATTTGCATGACATCCACTAAATGCATACACCACTACAGACAGATTTTTTTTAAGGATTTATATTTAGATAGAAATTTTTAAAATGTGAGAATTTTTTTGAAACCGAATAATTTCTATTGATTGTTTTTTGTCTTAAATATTCTGTTGATTTAAGATGTTCATAGGTGCATTAGACTCATTCTGTTAGATTGTATTCTAATAAGGAATGAGTATTTCATTGTTGTATTTATTTCCATATACTGAACAAAGAGGAATAATTTGTTGGAATTAAGGGTTGGCTGAACACATCAAGGTGTAATTAATCTACTTAGTGCAAGTGATTTGGAGATATTTTATTTAGATGCACATATACATATATACACATGCCTGTTTTCCATTCATCAGCTTTTACTCTCTATGTCACCTCTCCCACTGTCTGAGATTTCATGTAGGGATGTTACATCTAGACACTTGCCCATCTGCTCAGGAAAGTGCTGCAGAAGTTCTATATCATCATCAGTTGCATGTTACAATCCTAACAGCTAATGTTGCCAAAGTGTGCATCTGGAAGGTAGTGAGAGGGATGCAGGATCAGAGCCTTATTTAGCAAAGATAATGGGCAGGATTCTGATGCCTGAACACAGCATCTAGGGATATTTTAGACAGCCCAAAGTATCTTGCCTGGATTCCAGATGGCTCACCAGAAGGATGTGGGTCTTGCAGGAGCTATATCGTATTTGCCAGCCCTATGCAGCTTCGCTTGGGCATTTGAAGTGTCCCTAGACATCGATCTTTAGATAGGAGAATCCTACCCAGTTAATCCATACTGTTCTGTAATGTTTTGAAGGGGATGAAGAGTGGGAGAGTACAACCACACAACAGGATGTATTCTAAGAACTCCAGAAGCTCCCAATGACCGTATTGTACAAGAATTATTGAAAGCACCTTTTTTTTTCCCAGAGTATTTCATTCCTCATTTCTTTTTGTGCAATACTAGTGAGATGAGCTTTTCAAGGTGACTGCAATCCAAGTTAATTCACAACCTGTCAGAAACTGTTGCTTAAAATAACTGACCCTAGAGGTTTTCGATTCTATTCTAGAAACAAGTAAATAAGAAAATATATAATCTAAAAACCAGCTCCAGTTGCATTTTTAAGCTCATAGTTCAGAAGAATTTTGCCAATTAAAAACTATACGTCAGTTTACAATGGCCTATTTCTTTTGATATTCTGTATGCAAATAGTGTTACAATTATTATGAATTAAATAGGGTAATAAAAATAACTAATTGAGGCTCCTGATCATTAAAGTATTTGATCTTTGATGCTTAAAGCACCAGTGGACTTGGATTCTGTACCTCCAGTGTACCCAGAAGGCTCATCAAGAGCTCTCATTCTATAGTTTGTTTTTTAAAAAGTTACCTCCATACAGTGCCAGCTCCCAAGACATTATCCAAACAGCTCATTCAGAGGTAGTTGTTTCACCCTTGCTGATTGATATTCCACATACAGTCTTATTTTTATTCCTCCTTTCCAGCCTCACAATGAACTTCTTGGCTTCTTGGTTCTGTGTTACTCCAGTCCAAACAGTTACAGAAATTTGGCATGGTAAGGGGAGGCAGTTGGAGAGCTGTGCTTCTTAAAAGTAGCTATTCTACTGCTGCAGCATGAAGATCTTTCCTGGGCAGTGAACAGCTGTATCAGGCTTCCTGGGTGATTGATAGCTCCCTTCAGCTCAGCTAGGGGAAGGGATATTATTTGTTAAAGAGCTCTGTCTGAACTTGTTCTGAGACTGCTGTGACCTGAGCATTCCTGCGGATTAGGCAGTACAGGAAGCTTTCCATATGTACATGGAAATATATATACATTCATATACATGTATATCTCTGAGCATGTGTTTGTTCTGTGCTGTATGACTAATTAGTGTATATCTCTTCCTGATCAGAAAAAAAAGCTATTTTGGTTTGTACCCACTTGGAAGCTCTTCTACTCTCTTCTCTGAAGGATCTTTAAGTAAGTTCCCAAGAGACTGTGACAAGATATATTTTCTATGTCATTTTATAGAAGATCTTTTTACATTGTAGATGGCTATGTTAGAAAGCCTGCATGCCTCAAATTACAGGAAAAATAAGAGAAATGGCAGTCATCAGATGATCAATAGGTGACTTGCTATTTCCTTTATTAAAGGACTAGAAACAAAATGGACAGCTTTTAGATGGATGTAGCAATTAGAATTTGCATTTCAGTCTATGAGTAAGCCATTTAGAAGTTGGCTTTAAGTGACAATTATTCTCTATTTTGTTATGAAAAAAAAAAAATAAACCAACAACTTGGAAAACATTATTTTGTCATTTAATAAATTGCTATGCAACTAATCAAACCTGCCTCCCAGCCCACAAATGCATAAAAGCAAACCACACTGGTAAAACTTTCTGCACAGCAGAAGCCTAATAATACCATTGCTTATGCACACAAAAGTAAAGGGCTGTTGTGCATAGTTATGGGAGGGATCTTTCTGAAGGAATGTAAGTGTAAGTAATCATATTTCTCTTTCCAGTTACCACATCTATGAGATTAGACAGTAGAAAGTATGTTTATGTGATTCCTTCTTCTCCTCTTGCTCTCTCTCTGGAAGTGCTATACACATAAAATTATTCTCTTGCATTTTGGTTCAACAGTTTTCTTCAGGAAGCTTGAAATTTTCTTTGTTTTGCCCTTGGAGAATATTCATTGTCATTTTCTACAGACAATTCTTGATGTACAGTTTAAAAATATTTTTATATATTTAACACAGAGGAATGAGAATGACAAAGTTTATATCCCTAACTGTAAACCTGCATTGTACCTTTCCTCTTTGCTCTCTCGCATGGAATTAATTTGCTCAGTGCTTAGATCCCAAATATTTCCTGGTTATTCTGGGTACAGTGCATACTTGTCTATGAGTCTAAATGCTCAGTAATATAAATACTGTTAATATTCCCTTTTTTTTCTCTCAGCGTCTTTATAACTATATCGATTTTGGCAGCAACAATGACAGCTGAGCATGTATCGTCAGAAGAGTCCTTCTGAAACAAAACTACTGCTGGAGCAGTAACCAAAGGCTAAATTACTACTGGTATGAGGGAGAAAGATAACCTTCTAGGTCATTTTCTTAGATAATTACTCTTTATTTGCCAAGATTCACATATTCAAATCCTTGAACATGGATCTGACATCTATTAGCTGAATGGGAAGAAATGACTAATATTACAAACACTGGTTATGATAATAGAAGCAAATCCTAGTGTTAGGAGTGTGGCCAAAACTATTTCTCCATGAATTAGGTATTCTGTGTAAAAGTGAGCTGTGCAGCCTGTCATAACAAGCTCCAGCTCCCTGACACCTTAAAAATTGTAATTTGGCATTTCAATTCAGGCAGCAAATAGCTTAATCATCAGATCTGACTGTAGAGTAGAGCTGTGCAGGTGAGACTCCATTAGCTGATGGTCATGTGCCATTCAGCACTGTGCCATCTATCTCATTGATCCTGTTAAATGGCCAAAATTAAGCCCATTCTCCACTGATTTACTGTGCTAATCCAGCACAATTTCTCTACAATCAGCAGAACACAACCCACGTAATTCTTACAGGAAACATCCATGTCTTCTGACCTTCAGCATGAAGAATACAAAGCAAAGCCATGGGCAGCTCCTTGCTCTTTGAAAAGGATCTGTAGGCCAAGACATGGAGCTCTGTGTTCTCCCTCTGTCAAAGTCAATATCGTTCTCGTATCACAAACTGCTGTCTGAAAAACCAGGATGACCATTTTTCCTTCTTCTCCCAGTACCTTACATCCTTCAGGGCAGACAAATTCCAAGTGAAAGAACACACAACTTGCACAACATTGATAAGCGACATAAAAGTTTGTGCAAAGAATGTCTCTGTGATAGGAACAGGAGGTTCCAGAAATGAGGTTGCTGAATTCAGGTTTGTTTTGTTCTTGCTAAAAGGTTTCCTTTCCCTGCCTATTGCTTGTTTTTCCTCCTCTTTTAAAGCCCTTTTGTAGTGAGTGATTCATTTGAAAACTTCTGAAAGGTAAACACAAACTGGTCATTTGACTCTTGAGTTGAATTTTTAGGAGAGGGAGTATTTTTAAAAATTCTGCAAATTGATTAGCAAGTTGCAGTGAAGGGTCTTTTTGAAATACAATGTTCATGTTGATGTACCAAGTGCAGACTTACAATTCTGACACCACTAAAATCATGCAGCAGTTTCTGGAAACCATTTTTTTGGCAGAGATCTGCCACTCACATGCTGTAAAGCAGGCAGGAGGCTGAACTAGCTGAGCACCTGAGGATGCTCTACAAGAGAAGGGAAGCCCATGGGGATGGCATAGCTGCAATCACTGTTCTGAGTGTAGCGTTCAGAATATGTTCAAGGGAAAGATAAAATGCCTGGGTTGCTCAGCCAGTCCCTGTTGCCATGACAACTCTTGAGAATAGTAATTTAGATCAGCCTTAAGGCTACTCTATCAGGTCTAGCAGAGAAAGGGACATAACACCACCTACAGCTGCAGGAGAAACCAGTGTTAATCATACAACTTCTGTATGTATGCATGAATCTATTATATCACCTAAATAAAATACTGAGCTTACTGTCATTTGCCTTCAGAAAGATGGCAGCAACTGTCAGTGTACCAGTGCAAATGTAGAGCCTGAGTCTATAAATAAGGAGGAAGTCCCCATTATTTCATTGAACCAGACCTGTAGCATCACACTATGTTTGCACTCTGTCCACTATCTTTTCTTTTTCCTCCTCCTTGACCTTGTCAGATGCTGCTGCACACCATGCCAACCCTCTTCATCAGTGGTGGCAGCAGCAACTGCTGGCTGCTGGGACAGAATGTGCCTTCTCCCCGTGTCACACCTTTGAGAGGGATTGCTCCAGTCTTTGCAAGAGAAGGCTCACGGACTTTTATAAGTTTGTAGAATTCATAATTTTCTTTTTTCTTGCTGCTCAAGTAACCCTCTTTTGATGTGGAACAGTTTGTGCTGCAGAACTAGGATTTTCTCTGTCGTTCACCTCTGCTTCCATGTCACTTCTATTTCCTGCCCTTTTGGTACTTATACTGTGAAATCAGCAGGATGGTATAGCTGATTTCCATTCAGCAAACTGAGCCACTTTTGCTCCAGTCACAGTATGAGTCACAGACAATGATCACTCCATAGTCTTAACATGTTCTTTCCTGTGACATAAAATATGCAAGAGATAAGACTTTGTTTCACAGGTCAGATTTAACGCATTCACAAATGCACCTTTAACACCTCAATAAAAATAACACAATCGATGAGGTTGTGCCAACAAGAAGCGTATCCAGAGTGTTAATATAAGCCGTTCTTTTCTTCTTTTTTAGCAAGAAAAGACTTTGGTGAGCTGAATGCACAACATTTGTCTCATTATGCCTAGCGTGCTGTTGCTTTGCTTTTTCACAATGGCAAGGTAACCTGCTGACACAGCTTGCCAAACTACTGCCTCCCTCAGCGGATATATAAGCCAGGCTGATGCAAATGGACTATTGAATTGCATTCACTTGGCAGTCCTCCCACACACAAGATGAAGAGCAGGAGCTTTGATTTGCAGGACCTCTTCTCATTTACCTTTTTGTTGTGCAATATCTTTTGTTTGAGAAACACATAGTCTGAACTAAGAATTTAAGCTCTGTCCAATGGTCCTGTAGTGATAAACCTTTTGCCCCTGTAAAGAGCTAATGTTCCTCTACCAAAACAAGATACACAAACACATTCCTGAATTCAGTGGGTCTGCCTAAATATTTTTAAAAATCTGGTGCCCAGTTATTTTCTAGTGTATAGCTGAAACCTGCAGAACAAAATTTTAGTTTGGAAGAAACCAAAGGATGTTCTCAAAATATACATATTGGCACTGAATGTGTACATATATATATATATTTGAATATATTGAAGTTTTTAACGTATTTATTCACCAAATGGTTAACTTTGGATATGATCCTTTGATATCCTTTAGGATTATTTTCCTTTTGGATCTATTCTTTACATCAGTTAAGACTAATCAAAGTAGAGAGAAATGCCTATAATTTACTTTTTAAAGGGAGTTCAACTTTTAATTTTAGTGATTTTTTAACTTTTTTCTATTAAAAGAATTCAACTTTTAGTTAAAAATGCATTCAAATTTCATTGCTTTTTTCCACTATTAGTGATAAGAAAGGAGATCTGTGAAATCAAAACCTATGACTGTTTTGGATTTTTGACCATCACTTCTTGCTTAGGAAGTGGTATGGGGAAAGCTGCATTTCACAGAATCACAGAATGGTTAGGGTTGAAAGGGGCCTCTGAAGGTCATCTAAGTCCAACCCACCTGCTAAAGCAGGCTCACCTAGACCAGATCACACAGGAATGTGCTCAGGCGGGTCTTGAATGTCTCCAGAGAAGGAGACTCCACAACCTCTGGGCAGCCTGTTCCAGTGCTCTGGCACTCTCAAAGTAGAGAAGTTTCTCCTCGTATACAGATGGAGCCTTCTATGCTTCAGTGTGCGCCCATTGCCCCTCATCCTATTGCTGGGCACCACTGAAAGGAGTCTGGTCTCATCCTCTTGAGAGTCACCCTAGCTCTCTCAGTCTCTCCTCATAAGAAAGATGTTCCTGCCCCCTAATCATCTTCGCAGCCTGCCACTGGACTCCCTCCAGTAATTCCTTGTCCTTCCCTCTAAACTGGGGAGCCCAGAACTGGACACAGTACTCCAGATATAGCCTCACCAGGGCAGAGTAGAGAGGGAGGATAACCTCCCTCGACCTGCTGGTCACACTCGATGGACCCCAGGATATCATTGGCCTTCTTGGCCGCTAGGGCACATTATTGACTCATGGTCAACCTGTTGTCCACCAGAACTCCCAAGTCCTCCTCTGCAGTGCTGTTTCCAGCAGGTCTGTCCCTAACCTGTACTGGTGCCTGGGGTTATTCCTCCTCAGCTGCAGGACCCTACACTTGCCCTTGCTGAACTTCATTAGGTCCTTCTCTGGCCAGTCCTCCAGCCTGTCCAGGTCTCGTTGGAGAAAACCTGCTGATTTCTAGAAGAGTACAGTTATATTTCATGGGAAGGTACTGCATGTAAGTTTTCTTTTATTCATCACATTGATAGTTTAATTCTCCTCATGTAAAGACAGAAAATTGGTGTAATGTATTCCTGCCTAATATAACATGGAAGATAAATTTTGCGTCCTTGTGGCACCTGCTTCATGTCCAAATCACTCCCAGCAACATTAGTACCTGAGATCAGATTGGGACCTGCAGTGGCTACAGTAGCATAAGCACACAGGAACATTTCAAGAAATCTAAAGCACAGACCTATGAGGTTCATGCACTTTCAATGAGCTCTGTAATGCAGTTTGGAGTATTTTTAGACTATGTTTACTGTATTTAATTCCCCTACCTCCCTTACCATCCAAATAGGTGCTGCTCCTCACAAGGATAATTGCTTCTCCTAGGCTGTGCTGATCAGTTCTTCTGCCTTCAGTGCTGCAATTAGAGTAACATCATCCCAGTCCTGACTATAAATGTAGCTTTTCTAGAGACTGTAATCTTAACTTTTTCCTTACCAGTTTCAAAAGGGAGAAAGTGTCTGTTCCAAAGAGCCAAGAGCTTTAGCTGTGTTATCTTTTCATTTGCTTCTGTGGACTATCAATAAATTCTGTAGAGGGATTTGTCCTTACCCCAAATGCTCCCATTTCTCTTAGAAGCATAAAAACGAGTAAGCAGTAGTCAACTTTCCTAGGAAACTGCTATCTTTCTGCCCTCCCAGTCCCAGTCTTCCTTCCTCTCCTCTCCTCTCCTCTCCTCTCTGTCCACTTTAATCAGGCAATTTAGCCACTGAAGCTCAGGACAACAGCTGGGATCCCAGCCTCACACAAGCACCACATCTTCAGTCTGATTTTTAATGAGAGAGGAAGAGAAGGACTCCTGTCCCTTTCCTTCTTCGATGCTGATTTTGTTTGGTGTACTTGTCTTCATTAATTCATCTCAGCCACCTTTTTCTCCCTCAGACCCTTTCAGGGCCATACGGTTTTAGGTTTTTGATTGTCAATTCAATTCTCAAAGTTAGGCACAGCTCAATTAGGATCCCATCTCCAGTACTTCAGCTGACTGGCATATGCCATCCCCTGATTCACCATCACAGATAACTGGTCTTTTCTTCTGAACCAATAGACTGCTATTTTTACCAGTACTGAGAAGCATCAAATGTCAAATAAGTAGCATTGCACATAAGTAGCAGTGACTGCTGGCCATGTGCTGCAGTGTCAGGACAATGGGAACTTTAAAATACCTACCACAATGCTCAGAGACATTGTTAAACCTTCATTCCTTTCGAGACATTGGTGTGTGCAGAACCAATAGCCTATAGTCCTTTTAAATTGAGAATTCTAAGAATTGCTGCAGCTTCTGTTCCTGACCTGACCAAGCTATCTACTGTGAGCTGCAGTCCTAGTAGGACTTTATCTTAAAAAGCCAGAATCTTACTTGGCAGATTTTGGCCAGGCTGAAATTCATGTAAAGGCATGCTAAAAAATATCATGTAGCAATAATTAAATTAAGTGCTGACTTTAGAACATGAAGAATTTTAGATGCTGCAGAGTTTTGGAATAAGAGGCTTTCCAAACCTGGTCCCTTGACTATGCTATTGCTGCATAATTATATCTGCAGATCTCCGAAGCTTCTTCCCCAATCTGTCAGGCTGAAGGAGCAGATGGCAGCGAGGGGCTGGCAGGTCAAATGCCCAGGTAAGGCTGTACCTCTACCTTCCAGCAAAGTTCCTGTGACAGCAGGGCCCCAGTGGATGGACTCCTTCCCCTCCTGAGCACAAGGAATAACTAACTGCCAGGCTGACCAGCCGTTCCCAGCTGTTCCCAGTACACTCAGTCACTGAGCAGGCAGGGTCATGCTGCAGCACTACAAGGGAGAGCACGGGAGCTGCTGGTGCAGGTCTCCCTCAGTGACTCGACAGACCTGGATTTTGCTGCTGCCGTTTTGCAGCTCCAAGTGAATGCACTGTTTGCTAATTTATTTATACCAGCTTGTTTGCTAAGAGGAGTTGACTGGACCATTAGTGTCAACTGTGTTAGAAGACAACTGCCGTGGAAGGGTTTTACTGGCAGATTTGGGACACATGAGAGAGCTCTTTGAGGCTAAGAAAAGAGAGATATTACAAATACCTCAATTATCTTCTTACAGTAATTATAGACATAAATTCTATGTAGCAAAATAAAAGAACATCTAAGATGGAGAACTGATTATAAAGTTACCAGTAGTAGTAGATAAGCGAGATGTATTTCAATTTTGCATTCTGCCTTAAGACACTATATTTATTGTTTTGTTCTTCCTTACTTTCTAAAGAAGCCATTATAGGCTTCCCCCCCCACCCCCATTCTTTCTGTAGCATCAGCATTAGAATCAAGAGGCCTCTGGAGTGATGCTAAGATGAAATATCTTTCCTTTCCTTACAGATACTGAAAATTTAAACTGACAGGTTTTTAATGAGGAAAGTAATTATTTTGGGTTACTGGCATCCCAGCATTTGCCCATATGTTTGCTGTTTTGTTTTTTATTTTATTTAATGAAGTCATGATTAGTGAAAAACCTTCTTTGAAGAATTTTGAGCACTGAAGTGGGTAATTTCATCATTAGATAAGAAAGGCTCAGAGGAGATTTTTTTTCTCTATTATATGTTAGGAATTACTTACATTCATGAAATTGGGATAAATGTTCATACTGTGTTATTTTGGACATGATAGCATTGAACGTTTTTACAGCCTGATGACTAAACATAGGTTTCTAGAAGGACAGCACATATGTAATTTTACTTAAGTGCATTTATCTGAAGAATTAATACTCAATATGTTAACTATGAGTAGCAGAATGTGAATGAAGTAATAAAGTTGTGTTTGGTTGTAAAAACAAAATCAGAAAAAACTTAAAACCTGCTTGTTAAGTGTTTGTAAAAACTTGATATGACAGATGTTATGTACTTTGACTGTAACTAAACATATTAGACACCAGACTAATGGCTAAGGTCACTGGCAGCAAAGGCTTAAACTACGAAAACCTATAACTTGCTCTATGATTCATATGTGTGAAATAAGATGTGCTACCAACTGCAGAGAGCAAGTTATGCTTCTACAAAGGGTTAAAATTAACTACATTTGTAAATAAATTTTTGATTGTGAAAGATGTGTAGCAACAGCAACAAAATTTTTCAAATTTTCTAATTCCTAGAGAATAGGATCATGTGCATCTGCCTCGGAGGGTCTGAGTGAAGGCTTGGCACCACTTCAAGAGCAAAGAAATACTTGAGAGCTTCTCTGAAACTAATGTCTAGATTTTAGACAGATCCAATTGAGCTTTTAGTGTTCAAAGCAGTGTAAGTCAGTGTAAAATTTGACACACAATTTACTTAAACCCTGACCCACATAAATCACATTTAGGAATAACTCTTTTGCCATTCAGGTCTTTCTATCTCTTCAACACAAAGAGGGGGAGTGTACAAGGACGATGATCCTGATTCTACATAAGGAACAGAACAGTCACAAAATATCTGTGCTTTCTTTCAAAGACAGATAAAGTCTGAGTTTGAACACCCTGACTAGATCTGAATGTCTTTTTATTTTATTACTAGCTGTATAAGACAGATGGCTACAAATATTTTCTTTCTCTAAAAACAGCTAAACACCTGAGTGTTGAGAGAATTTAAATTTCCATGAGTAACTCTATCTTCTCATTCAAAATATCTAAGATCTTGGAAATTCTAGCTATATCTTCCTCTAAAGAAGATGCTGTTCCTCACTGTAAAAACTTGAGTTGTCTCCTATTTTCTAGCTTCCCTGTATGCTTCTTCTCATTCCAAAATACTGTTTTTATTGTTGTGTTGTTTTTTTTTTTTTCCTTCTCCTTGCTGGCCATACCTGTGGCAAATCAAAACTGCTCACTTATGAGTATTATGAGAGTGCTTCCTTCTTCAGTTCATGAGTGTTGCTTGTCTCAGTGTCCCAAATCAGGTCATGGAAAGTTGAAGGAGTCATTAATAGCTTATGAAAGCTATGAGCTATAAACTGCCCTTAAGAACTCTGTTTTTGAGACTCCAGTAAGTCCACAGCGGCGCAACCAGTTTTCTAAGACTGAACGCAGTTGATTTTCAAGCTTTTCATGACTTCCTGCTTTTTTACTGCAACAAGCTCCTCACAGCATTCTACAGTCCTGCCTTTGTTACAGCTCTCACAGCTTTTTCTGTTCCCATGAACCTGATGCCTGCTCTCCCATCTCTCTTTTACACTTTCATCTCTCTGTGTTACATGAAAGAGTTGGAGAAGCAGTGTCCTTTTCCTTGAAATATCTGTTTTTAAAAGCTCCTTCACTTGATAGGCATCTCAGTGTTTATTTCTATGAATAGTGCATTCCCTAGGTGACTGAATTCTTCTGCTTAAGTGAGGTTGGAAAAAAGGTCAGAATCAAACATTAGCTGTCTGAGAAGAGTGAAGTATGCAAAGGATGTCCATAAAGACAAGATAAAGAAGAACATAACAATACACACATCTAGATATGGAAGAAGGTGATAAAGAAACTGGCTCAGGATGGCAGGAGATGAAATGATCTCCCATCAGTTATTTTGTACATGTATTGTCCAGAAATTGTTTCGATCTAAATAATTTTTTGGTGAAGTTGAAGAAAAAGATTAAGATCCGTGGAACAAGGAAAAAATGTACAGAAAAGAGGAAAAAGAGAGAAATTGGAGGATGTGTTATTCAGAAGTACGTGTCCATCTGAACAGAATTTCAGGCAAATTCCTAGTGCTGTGTAATGTCCAAGAATGTAATAACTTCAAAATCAAGACTCTTCAGATCTTTGCACATTTAGATAGACAGAATTGTTTTTTTCTTGTTAATACCCCTTTTTACTATTTTTTAATATTTCAGGTCATCTTCATTATAAGGATCAGAACTAATATAGAGGAACAAGTGGAGAACAAGGGAAGTTGAACACTCTTACAAAAAGCCAAGGATACTAATTTAAGTTTATGTGAACTTGAAAGGAATTCCAGCTTAACATTTTATATAATATATCTTTCAACCTACTGAACAATAGTTGCATTAAAATGTGAGCATACCAGGGAAGTATGGTTGTGATGACCTTGCTAAAATCCAAGTCTTTCAAATGTTTTTAGGCAAATAACAGGTGCTGACATCAATCTGCATCTTCAACCTATGCACCTTCACATAACATTGTGATCTATTGTTGTCTTCAAGAGGAATCAGGCCCAATGGGGAGTTACTAGTTTTATTCCCCATCACAATAAGCTGTACAGGATAGAGTACAGTTGGAGTCTTCATACAAAGAACAGTAAAATTTGTAATAAGGAAAGCATTTCAAACAGCTGACCTCTCTCATTTTACCAGGCAGTTTCATCTTTAGTCTAGAAGCAGTAGTAATAAATAAATTCCAGATCAGCTTCAAATCAAGCCAGCAGACAGTCCTCTACATTGTGCTGAGTCTTATATTTCAGTTTTGGAATCTTGCTCAGTACTCAGCTAGAATTATATTATTGATGCTGGTCCTACATGTTCTGATTATTGGTAATAAATCAGCCATCTCAATAATTATTTTATGAGTAGATAATGTGTTCTGCATCTTTCAGAAATATAAGTCAATGCTATATTAGAAGTCTTTAAAATGGTTTGCCATTTGTCAGATGGTCTTTGAACTTCCTACTCAATAGAATACATGATTTGTTTTATGTAGAAAGTTTGAATATGAAAGCAGACAGAAAAATATGGAACTGCTTAACACTTCTAGTTTTTCTGGGATGAACTCCTCCCCCAACACAACTGCTTTTGAACACAGTGTATTAACGCTAATTATAGTGAAAATAAGATGATAAGATTCAGAGGTGAACTTAATGTTTGAGCTTAATGGAAAGCCAGTTTAAATGCATGAAATCTTCTGCTTCCTCAAGCTGTCTCAGCCTGTATGTTTCATCATTGTCCTTTAGCCAGCTTCATCATTGATCACGCATTGTGCTCCATGTGAGTAAATTACTGAGCAGAGACAGACTTCACCATAATCAAAATTTACAAGAGGCTTTTCTCCAGCTGTTCTCCAGCACTTTTCATATACTATGACTGGGGCACACAGCTCAGAATATATAAACACTGACCGAGGTCAGGGTCTGGGTTAGGGACCAATTAAGCAATCTGGACATCCATAAATCCATGGGTCCAGATGGGACATTTCCACACTCCTCAGAATTTTTTAATCACTAAGTGACAATCATTTCATCTTTCGCCTCCAAAATATGCATGCTAGATCTCCATGAGGAAATACTTCACTAACTAAAGTCTTTATAGACCACCATATAGAGAATTTGTGAAATGGTAGATAGAAATTAAAATCCTAAGTTTTAGGAAAATTTCATGGAAACCCGACAATTACTGTTTACTTATCTAATTTCATGCAGTGTTTTTCTAAGTATAATTTTTAAAGTAAGACAATAAGATTGACGTCTCTTACAATTCCTTTTAAGCCATCTTTTTGCACACTTCTTTCCCATGGCTTTTTGTAGCCCTTCCAATAACAACATTCCAAATCCCTACCTCATAAAACTGAAGGATCTAGTTTCTAGTTAAGGTCACCTCTTTCATTCTCTGGTAATCCTTAAAACATAAGTACATATAATTGCGAATTTGCTGTTCATCTTGGGTGTGTGGAGTTGGCTATTATTTGGATACTTATTGCTGTGTTTGTTTAGGACGGCAAGAAGATGCCAGAGTCAGGTTTTTGTTCCTTGCACTTCTCTGTGATAACAAAAGAATACAAACAAAGTCCTATCTTACTTAAGAAGTAAGAGTCTAGTAAGACTATGGTAAGAACATAGAACACAATATCTTCCTTTGTTTGGGAATCAAACTCTTGCAGTTTATGACCCAGGCAGCTCTATTTCTGCTTCCTCCAAGATCTACACTATCTGGTGTCTCTTTGGTTTTCTCTGAGCTTTCTGAAAGTCATTCATCTACTTTCATCACCTGTCGTTACAACCCTTCAGTTTGTAACTTCACCTTAAGTTTATTCTTGTTCAGATAGTTCCAACCAGCACAATAGATATTAAATGTAGTGTCTTGCATTAACTTCTCAGGGAGGAATTGATAAATTCTTTCGTCTGATCTGGATGGAAGATGACTAGAAGCTTCTCCACTCTAACAAGGTCTGTGTTTCTTGCAGATCAAAGGCATCTTTACTCACACAAATGCTTCCAGCACGATTGCATATTTTCCCAATTAATATTGTTATATAAATATCTCAAAAATTCCTAGGAGTGGGGCACTTAGGAACTGCTGGGTTGTTTTTGAAGATTGTTTATGAAAGACTGTTATCCACATTCTGAGAAAAAATCACACAAATGGGACATTCTGGAAAGTAAAAATAGAAAATATGTCTTCACTTCTTGGCATTATGCTATTTTTTGTTTGGCAAAAGATTTTTTCTGCTCTTTATTGAAAGAAAATAATGGAAAGGTTCATCATATTGTTAAAAAAGCCTTGAATGTGACTTTAGTATATAATGAGAGTGTGAAATTAAACAAAAAATTAGTGAATACGAATTAATTCAACTCCTTGATTTAGGCAATTTTGCTGAAAGAAAGAGATATTGTTGTTAGATTTCTCTGCATCAGTTTCCCTCAAATAGCAGCCCATAAGCTTTCATAATCATCAACAACTTTATTTTCATATATTTTACAGTTTTGTGGATCGATTCGTCATAGCTGATTTATGCACAGTAAAATATGCATGAAAGTATTGCGAGCTACAGGCCTGGAGTTTTGGTTTCAGGAAACAAGCAAAGAAAAAATATGCTGGAATGCTTATAATGTAAAGAACTAGACAGATAGTAGGAGGAGAATATTGCAGCGATTCTGGCCCATCTAACTAATGGCACATCCCCGTCCTTGCTAAATCCACTAGATGTTCTAAGAAGTCACATCTTTCCTCGAGTGGAAGGGTGGGGAGAAGATACCTGCTGCCATGCCAAAGAGAAAAGAGCAGACTGACAATGGCATTGATGCCCTCACCTGCAAGATAGCTGCTCCCACAGCTCCATTTTAAATGTGGGAAGATGGCCTTTCTTACGCTGTACTTTCAGTTTGGGTTGATTTAATCCAATCTTTATTTTTTATCTAAATCAGATGTGTGAACTAGGTTACTTTGTAGGGGCAGCAAAAGGATCACTGTAGTCTGCTTCTATACAGTGGAATAATGGGCTCTATGGGAGACCCCTCCTCAAAAGAATTAGCTGACTAATGAATTAGTGAAGCTAGCATCATGGTAGTGCTTTATAGAGCACTTAGTGTATGTTGATTCTCAGCTGAGGCTTGCTGCAGGCTGAAGTATCGCTTAAACATATTTTTAGAAGAATAAAGGCTGAGTGAATGGCATCATGATTTATATCCTAGGTGTAAAATAGCTACCTTGATGCATTGTATTACAGGCCTGCAGCACTATTACAGAGAATGTTTAGGCTCTCTGCCAGATTCCTTCAAGTATAGTGTCTAAGTGGGCCTGCATTTTGAGGTGAAACTCAAAATACTGTTTCTGTCTGTATTTTCATCCTCTATTTTAACATTTTCTCCAACAATATTTTGCTATACTTATTTTTCTCTCCTTCATTGAAAATCTTATGACTTAATATATAAAAAAGTAATCAATTTAGATGTTTTTACAAGAAAACTATTCAGAACTCTTCACAAAACTAATGCCAGCAAGCACTGGCACTGTTAAGAAAAAATAACACTGCCCTTACCTTTAATACATTTAGCTCAGACCAGAGGATGAAGACTGTCTCTTGGATTCAGCTGTCTTTCATGACATTACTTTTTAAATGCATGAAATTTTCCAGGTGTTTTTACAGTTGGCCCAAGACTGTTCCGCTTAAAACTATCTGATATTTTGTCAGTGACCCAAAAGAGGTGATTTGGAGACCCCAGCTTTGAGACTAGCCAAAAAGCTTAGATATAACATTTTCATTCTATAGTAGGGGTTCAGAATTTGTATTTCCTTCATTTTTAAACTGTTCATTTATATATTACTTGTCAAAATATCAGAGCAAAATCTTGTATTTTTGGTCACAGATATTTTCCATTAAAATAAATGATAAGCTGCTGTCTCAGTGCAAAACAATATTGCTTTGGTTGCCTAGTAACAACAACAACAACAAAATGTTGAAAAGCAGAACTTTGGTGCCAGTAAAATGAACAACAATATTTACATCAAAAGAGTATGAGATTTCTTGCTGTCTTGGTGAAGAGCGTAAGTTTATCACACTAACACATTTACTATATTTACTGTTTGAAATGCTGGCTACATCTGAATGAAAATCTTAATTTGTTTATGTCCACTGATACTGTAGGAGCAGAAAGATGCAACGTGTGGTCTTTTCTATTGCAGCGGCCCATTAAATTTTCTTCACAACACTATGAATATTCCAAAGGCAGTTCACTTTAGTTTAATTAAAGAGTGTTGCTTGTGAAAGTTGACTCCTTAATCTATCTTTCCTTTTCACTCTATGAGATTCTTACATCTTTGTCATACCAGTTATAGAATTTTTCTTAGGAACAGCATTTTTTTGTTAGTGTCACACAGTACACTAACTCATTGCAAATATATGCAATACATTTTTCATCAGATTGTCACAGAATTTCAATAATTCAATATAATTCACAAAAATAGCACTTCGGTTTAGGACTTATGCATAAGCATTCATAATCATTCATACATTGGTTTGCATAATGAACATGGCTAGACTTATGCTTGGTATTTTATATTATCGTTGTTGAGATAAAATCTTTGCTGTTTGCCTTGCCACAAACTGTGTATTTCTAACACCCACGTACATTCATGAAAACTGACAGCTTCTTTCTGATAAATTATGTCTTGATGATTGTCATCAATGCAAACAGTAAAATGACACAACAGCAATCATACGATAACTTTACCCCTATTTGAATGGGGACAAGGTCTGCCCTGGTATCCCAAGCCTAATCCTATACACAGATGCATGTGGACAAGACACTCAGGTTAAGAAGAATGTCTCAAAGATGCCATTTTGCAACAAACAGATGTGATCGCGGAATCAGAAGAGAAGGTTTAATATTGTGAACCAAATTGATTTTTAGGGCTAGCAATGGGGCAGTGTGTTCAAATTGAATTTGTAAATACACTGCAAGGTATATGGTCAACAGCTGCAGAAAATAACTGATTTCATATTCTCTAATTTTAGAGGGAAAGGGCGAGTGTTGGTAAGAACAGGCAAAGACATTAGGATCCTCTTTCATATGAAGTAACACATTTTGTTTTGCAAAGATAACAAGAGTAGCACTTAGGAGAAGTTATGATGATGACAATTTTTGAAGGACTTGTTCAATTAATAACTTATAGGTAGGTACGGGAGGGAGATGGAGGAAAAGAAATGCGTGAATATATGTCGTACATGCATATGTGTTTTTGTCTTCATAGGATGTGATAAAGAAAGGACAGGGAGTAAAAGGGACAAGTGACACAGAGGGTGCAGAAAGGACATGACTGAGACAGAAGGGTAAAGGAAAAAATTCCCCCACTGTCTCATTACCAGTTAACTCTGAGCAACTAGAAAATAAGAATGACATTTCCTCAGATATAGTCTGCTTTTCAGGCTTTTAAAAGTCACTATTATTTTAGAGTTAAAATATTTTCCTGTGTGTTCTTTGAAGAATCAGACATACAGTACTTCTAAAAGTGTTTCACATTGGCAAAGGGTCCCAATGAAGAACAATGATATTCTGGACCATTCTTGGTGAATAGGAGACTACAAAAGTGTTACAGTGAGGAAGATTTTCTTTTAACAAAATAGATTTTCATAGGAAGATGGTGGTTTGTCAGAATCTGAAGCTCAGAATTTTTTCATGAAAATATGAGTTTTTGTGAAAACTCAGTTGAGAGACATTTCTTGGATCAAGGTCTGTGCTGGAGTTACTTAAATGATCTGGGGGAGACCTGTTAGTGTCATTCCCACCACATCTTGTGCAGTCTCAACTCTGGGGTGCAGACTGTGGCTTTACACAGCGGTGTGGGGGTGTTGATAGCTTAGGATGTTCCACTTGTCATCGTGCTGGTGACATTGTCTCTAGCTTCTTTTATTATCATGATACAACTGTTTGCAGAACATGATCTGAGTTTAGATTGTAAAACATCTATATTTATTGGTAGATTCTTCTTCAGGTGCAAGAATCCTGGGCTCACCCTCAGCTCTACAGGCACAGCTATAAAGATGGTGCTTTGTGAGAGTGAGCTTGGAAAAGACAGATGCCCACCGTCAAGCTAATACTGCTGCTGAACTTTTTGCAACCGAAAAGCACAACAGGAATGTAAGTATCTGTATATATTATCTCATATATATACATGTTTTTTAATATGTAGATTTATATATGTATTTATACACAATGCAAAACTATATGCATTGGTCATTAAATTGTAATATATAACTAACATGACAGATGACTTGAAATCTACACATCAATGGTATAATGGGCAATAAAACTTTTATGTCAATTCGTCGAGATTAGAGATCGGGTTTGTTTGCTTGTTTGTTTGCAATATTTGCCATGCTAGTAGAACAGCTGCTCAGGGAATATATGCCTGTGACATTTTGGGTCAGTTTTTGTGTATGCTGAATTTCAATAATTTGTGCTACTGTATGCTCAATACAAAGTGATAGGAAAGACACTGAAAACGGCCTAAGACATTATTTATGGCAGATTGTTTTTTTCCTGTTTACTTCTTGATTTACCTAGTAATCTTGGCTAGATTTGCAAGGCATAATGTGAGTGTGTTTCCTTGTTATATACACAAGTCAAGGGTCCAAGAGTGGCCAAATATTCTATGTTTCTTTTAAATAGTTGATTACAGAGACATTAACATCTAAAAGCAGACTAAAATGGGTAAAAAACACTTACAATTCTATTGTCTTTCAGGATGCTAATCTGATCTAAACCCAGATTTCTACAGTGCTATTCTTTTCTGCCATATCATAAATGTAAAGACTTGGGCTTGATTCACTTAATTAAATGTGATTTATATGATTAAACCTATATCAAGGTGACAAATATCACACTATAAAAAAGGCTATTTATCTGTGAATAGTTTAGCTACACTGGAAGGGATCCTCTCTCCCTTTCCATTTCTTTCTGCATAAGAATTAGCCTTTGCACTTCTTTGTTCTCAACAAGGACACTGGTGATGGTGTGCCAGTAGGAATTTGTGACCTTGCATATTTCCAAGATTTTTTCCAGATTTGGGGGTTTGCTAAAGTATGAAGAGTTCACGTTTGTGCTGTTACGGCATCCTTGTGTGAAGCTGCAAGCGAGGTTCCACCACCAAAGAACTGTGAAGGAGGGGCAAACATATTGCCAGCTGTACTAGAGAGTGAAAAACACCACAGCAGAAGAAACTTCCGGTTTTTCTTCAAATTGTACAGATTGTTAATAAAGATTCCATAGTACATTGGTTAACAGTATATCATCTACAAATAGAGGTACTGATTAGTCTAAGAACATACTCTTGAATGTATAATTGATTTTATGTGCAACAAACAGTCCCTAAATAGAAAGTAAGGAATAAGTCCTTGATGCAAAAGTGAAAGGAGAAAAAATAAACACCAAGAAGTTAATTCCCACTAAAAGCAGAGAAAGCATAAAAAGGAAAAGACTTTCTGATATACTTCTAATTGTATTTAAACTGTTGTGCTGATGTGGTCTTTGACATACCTTGCATTGCTTATCTTTGAAGGGTGCAAGTTGAGGGTCCTGACAAGTGATGCCCTCCTGGTTCTCTCATAGAGTGAGGATCAGAAAAGAACAGTGTGCGTTTGTCTTTTCTTCCCACTGAGGTCCAAACATGGTTTAGTGTTGGATGTGACAATGTTACTTTTATGACTGGATTTAGTGATCTTAAAGATCTTTTCCAACCTAAATGATCCTATGATTCTATGGTCAGTGTGTGCACTCAAACTGCTGCATCCATTTTCTTCAGTCTTTCACATCTGTTGTGCAAGTGTCTTTGGCACTGTTAGTGGCTCACTTCACAAGGTATTGAACCTACCTGAAAAGTCTTGGTTAAAAATATCTGATATTTGTGTTATGAGCAACACGAGGAAGGATTTTGCTGGGTGGTAAGATGAAGAAAGAGTTTGCTTAAAAATTGACGAGACTTTTAATATTAGTGTTAAAAGTGTTTTTGTTTCCCATGCCATACAAGACAATACTTTCATGATAATTCAGAAGTTGTTGGTGTGATGAGTAATAAACACATATGTAAGTGCTTTTGATACTAAGGCCAGAGAGCCAAGAGCTCTGGTGGATAAGACCCATAAAAAGAACTAGCCAAGTATTTTAAAAACTGTGTGTACCACAAGATTAGTTTGTTTTTTTCTTGGGTTGTTTTTTTTTGGGGGGGAGGGTGGGAGAGGTGAGGGAAGGCAGAGTCTTATATTCATGTTTTTCAGGAATACTTTAATTTCTCCATATCTTTCAAATACCAATTCAGTTTAATGTCAACTCTTTAATGGAATATGTCATTATGGTTGGACAGGATTAAGTTCAGAATGGAATTTCAGATAGAAGTTCCAGAAAATAAATATTTTCTTCTCAGGACCATCTAGGTTTTGGGGTATTTGCCTATAATATAGAGAAGGCAAGTACTAGTCCCTGTTATACAGTTGTCATTTAAGGGTTTGCATCCTGCTTTCTTACATCTCAGAAAATTTCAGATATTAGTGGGTTATTGGCTATTCTAAGGTAATTTTCCCTTGATGATTTGACTTTAATAATTATTTATTTTCTATGCAAAATTAAATTGATAACATTTTGGTTAGTGTGCTTACTTAAAATCGAGGAGTGCCATGTTCCAATTTCTGCTCTTATGAGCACAAATTGAGAAGTAGTAAAAAATATGCAAAATAGAATCAGTCCAAGAGAAGAGGCTGGAAAAGACCTTTATCTCTGAGCTTTGAAATCTTTGTAGGCATAGCACTCAACTGGCATGTGGATCTCTCACAAAGAAGCAGAGTTAAGGTTCTGCATTTTTATTTTGAAAAACACCTTTTAAGACCCTGGCTTTGTCCCTGTGAAAAATGCTAGGATGTGTTGGATGCATGGATGCATGGCAATTTTGTATACTTTGTGTATCTAGAGTGAAACTAACTCCCTAGCTTCATTTAAATTTAAAGCTATTCCATGTTTATTAGGGATTGTTTTTTGGGGATTTTTTTTGCTTTCCATTTTAGATATAATTCTGACTTATCTCCAAGGAAATAACATTTATTTAGAACATTTCAAGGTATTTTTTATCATTTGGTGACATTCTTCATATGACTAGATATTTTTGCTTTATTCTTGCCATCAGTAAAGACTATTTGTTGAAATTGACTAAGTATTCTTTATAGAATATATATCATCTATGTTTTATGCTAGTTTACCTTTCTTAAAAAGACAAGAAAAAAGTAGGGGTCTTTGCCCTATATATTAATAGTTACAGAAATATTTTTAAAGTATTGGCAGTCTCCTTTCTCTTGAAGAAGACATGCAGTTGGAAAAATAAGTCCCCTTGTAGGTGGATTTTTGTCTTTATCCTTGTCTTCCTCCATAATAGACCCTTATGACAAAAGGCTATGTAGGTTCAGAATAATTGAGAGTAATTAATTAGTTTTTACAACAGATAATATAAAAATATTTATTTCACAACCTTTCTTGTTTCCTGTGAAAGTAACAAAAGGACATGGATATTCTTCAAGAAATCTCAGCTGGTGGCCATTTGTGCACTGTTTCTTTAGATGATGTCTTAATTCCCAGGCTCATAATCAAAGCTCTTTAAAAATGTTGCTGATTAAGAAAAAAACTCACAATTGCCCAAAGAAAGACAACTTTTTTTTTGTTATTAGGGTATGGGGCACATTTTTTTTTTTTTACTACAGACATTTATATGTGAATTTCAAAGATTAAAATAATCAAGAGAACTAAATTCTCAGTAAATGACGAATGAATAGTAGTAGGGTCCTATTGCTTATAACATTGATAGCACATATCCAGATAAGGCTTGTCCAATAGTCTAATAACAATGTATATTTATCATAGTCACGTCTATAAAGTACGTAGCCATGATCATTTATTGATATGCTATCAACAATTTATGACAGTAGTATTAATGAAGACTGTATTAGATTACGTGTGTACTTATTTTAAGGATACATAATTGCATAACTGGAGTCTTTCTTTTCAGAAAACTTTTTATTCTCCTATTCATTTGAGGAGTAAGCCATTTAAATTCTTTCCTTCTAGTCTATCATCACAGTGAGACACTAGTAGTCAGAAGGTAAATGACAACAAAATTGCCAATGACAACAAAATTGCCAATGAACCAGAGTTAAACAGTAACAGCAATAAATCAAATTCAGATTTCTTTTTTCCATCTTCTTCATGCATTTATTCTTAAAACGTAAACATTTGTGGTGTGCTTTAGGAAGCAATTGGTTTAACAGGAGACACCTGAATTATAGACAACACAAAATGGTTTTGTAAATACCTTTATTTAGAGTGCAGTTAGCATAAATGCTTTCATACAGAAAGTCTGAATTATTTTCTGAAGGGAGAAATAGTTTATTTCAGAAGAGAATTTAATAAATTGTGCTTTGTTGGCACTTGGTAGTTGCCAAGGCAAGAAAGGCAGGCTAAGCAATGCTGTCATTTTAAGTGTTAGTGCTCCCAGTATAATAAGAGCTCACAGAGAAAAAACTGTCCATTGAAGAATGTCTTGCCAAACTTGATAAGAAATGGTCTATGGCAGCAATTAATGCCTTGTGAGTTCAGGAACAAAGACATAATTTCACAAGGAATTTTAAAAAGTTAAGTCATAAAAATGTGTTCTATAGAAATCTTGAATAATGTATTGTAAGAGTCTAAGAAGTCTCAAACAGTTCCCCAGACTGTACTTTTTAGTATGGTAATAATCTCTTTCACTTACATCAGTGCCCCTGAATGAGCACCTTGTTTAGGTTAATGTTTGATTCCACTTGACAGTCTGGGCTTTTTGTTTTCTTGAACATAGAAGTTAATTGTACTCGATGATAATCAATCATTATTGCTAATGCTCTATTAAGGTGAATCGTGGAAATAAATTTCCCACTGAATGTAAGTGGCCTGTTAAAAACACGTTGCAGAAGGCAAGAACCCACTTGCATCCCCAAACGCATTGTCATATTCAAAAAGATTCAAAATTAAGTTTTGGTTTGCCTTTATATGGAGACAAACATTTGTGGAAAACATTATTAGACGATTATAGATAGGCTGAGTTTGTATTTCTACTGGCTTTGATAAGGACAGGCTGGCTAGTGTAAAGGCTGCTACATCCCACATGAGTTGGGTGAGATTTGTAGACAAAAGCAATGGTGTCTGCTAAGAGCTGAGGCTTGATAGTTCTGGGGACTTCAGTTGCAGTCTGCCCTGGTACAATACAAAGGCAGTCACTCTTTGGACATCGCAAAAGAAGGGAATACAGACTAACGTGTTGCTGAATTAATTTTGGCAGAACTCTTTAAAAATATGTATGTGCATGTATTTCCCAAGTTGTACCAGATTTTTCCATTGATGCTGTGTTCAAGCAAAGATCTAATTGTCCTATAGGGGAATGAAATGTGAGTGAAGCAGTGCACTGCTCTGATTACAGTCACCTCCAAAGGAGTGTAACTGTTGCTAACCCAGTCTTGCATGATCCCAAGCGATCAGTGCCACCTTCATAGAAAGCCATTGATTGTTCCGGATTCTTTGGAAACATATACATCAGAAAACTGCTTTAGGCACTTGCAAGTGCCAATTAGTCTGAGGTTTTGGGGCATCTACGTATGTTTCAAGTTATTTTTCTTTTGCTTTCCTCCATATTCAGTCTTTTATGACTAGGAATCATCTTTCCCTTCCCATCAGGAAAGAGTTTTTCTAGCAGTAAAAGATCATGGAATTTTCTTCTGCTCACATTTTAGGAGTTAACTCTTTCATTGGTCTATCTCAAATTTCACCCTGCCACCCAGCTAGTGGATCAGAGGAGAAGTGATCTTTGTTGTTCTAAAGTACAACAAAACGCTACTTGACGACAAGATCTAGTGAGAGGGAAATCTACCTTAAAACAGACAAACAACACCTGTATATGAATTATAGTCACAAACTTTGTTTCTCCAAAGGCTCTTTCTGATCAGCTTTTGAAAGGAGAGAATACTCTTCTTCATTCTTTTTCCTCCTTGGCTTTTATTATGGATGATATGTTTGGGCTAAAATCTTCAGAACATAAAAGATGGTGCTGCCTAACCCAGTAGTTCACCTCTGGCAGTGGCAAAATGTGATGCTGTTTAGGCAGATGACACAAACCTTGGTATTTTCTGTAATTCATTTCCATCATACTCCACAATTCAGGGGAGGGGTTAGCAATTAGGGAGGACAACGGGCACAATTCTGCCTAATCTCATAGAATTGCTGTGTGTGAATTTCTTGAATCTCTTCTGAGGTAGCTGAAGGTATCTGTGTCCTGTGGCAATAAACTCCAGGAGTTCACTAACCTCAGTGTAAGGTTTGTTTTAAAGACATCATCTGCTAGCTTCAAAGACTGCATCATTGTTCTAATTTTTACATTATATGGTGGGTAAAAATTCTGCATTCATCTCATACCCTGTCAGGGTGCCAGGAGTGGTGGGTGAACACCAGGGGGCCCAGAAAAGAAGGCAGCTGAGGGGCAGCTGGGGGGCAGCCCCAGCCTCCATCTCCAGGTGAGTCTGTGGAGAGGTGCTGATGGCCCCAGGGGGCTAAATTTGGTCCTGGGACATGGGCAGGGTAGGGGAAAGTCCAGGGGAGGCTGGGCAGGGCCGGGCCGGGCCAGTATAGCCATTAGTGTCCTCAGGGCCCTGACACACACTGCCTTTGGGAAGCCTTACATGCTTCAGTTTAAAAAAAAACCACTTAAAATCAGTGGTTTTTTAGGGCTGCAAATCTTGTTGGGTTAATTAGGTGGATCTAATCAGGTTATTCCAACAACACATTTGTTTCAAAGCCAAACTAAGTACAAATTATGGGAAAATACTTTTTTTGGTTTTAAAAACAACTTTTTGGCAGAATTTATGGTGCGACACACTAAGTACTTTGATATTTGCTGACATTTACTTATTGAACTCAGACTGGTTCATCTGTACAAAAGAACAGGCAGGTATCTCTGCGTTTTATGTTGGCATGATGTTAGGCATCTTAAATGAGGAAGTAACAAGAATAAACCTTCATATGGCTAGATATTCATTTCAGCCAAAAATGGAACAGCAATAGGATTAAAATGGGACATGAAATCTTAATGAATATTTATTCCTCAAAGTGACAGTTAAATCAGTAAAAATTGGAAAAGGCCCGCAACAATTGCAAAACAGAATTTGTTCAGTTCTGTCACCTCTTCTATTTCCTCATTTTGAGTAAGTCTATAGATATATCTATTTTATTTGCTGCATTTCTCACCTTATTAAAACTTATGTTACATAGATAGGAGAACTGATTATATGCAAATAATGTTATACATTTTTTGTCAGTCCTTCATTTGATAAATTGAAAACGAACAGGTGTTTGTAGCCCAGTGGCTTTTCTTAGAAATTATTTTTTATTTTTTATATGCCTCAATTAATTTAATTCAGAAATATTTTGTGGTTTTACTCTTATGTCCACTGTGTTCCGTGGGAGGAGGAAAGGTGTTGTTTAAGCAGTATTGATTATTTCCAATGAGATTTCTGAAATTTTTAGTAGTGCTTGTTGCAGAGACATTATCAATATTACAGTTAGCAATAAAAGAGACAAAAGTATTGCAAGGTATGCTTTAGAGATTTACGTATTTCAGCTTTTTAATATAAAATATAAATAATATGATGTGGAAGATAAATATGAACCTATCCATATATTAACCACATATATATATCTACCATGGTAAAGTTTATGAAATATAGTATCCTTCTGCAACAGAAAACCCAAATTTATGCAACAAATATCTGCTCATATATGCCATAGTGATCTCAATGAAAGCATGACAACAAAACAAAGACCTGATTGTCACTAGTCCAAGATGATGTATAAGTTTGGTTTTGTTTTTGTTTTTCCTGTCTATCCCTCAGTTTGTGATGTATAAAGCCATTTTTCCTTTTCTCATTAAACAGCACACTGTTGGTTCTCAACACATCTTTTCAAATGATAGAATTGTTTCTGTTCAGTGACTGTATTGGCCATTTTTTGCCTAATGATTTGTCTTCTTTTTATATATTGCTGTGTACTTGTCTGTTTTGCTCTAAATTTATTTCATCATAAGATAATATGATAGAGCCTCAGTGTATTAATTCTGTGGAAGTCCAGTAAAAATCCTGATAGTGTGGGCTGAGCCTTTTGTTTGTCCAAATAATAATATTAATTCAATATAGATTTTTTTTCTGGGATGGTCTAAATTGATTAGAGCAGGCATTTGATGACCTGGGTGGTGTTTCATTTTTTTCTTGTCATGCAATACTGTGACAGAACATCAGAGGTGCCCTTAGGGGAAAAAAATCAAAAAGACCACCACAGATACAGCTATAGTTGCAAATGTTTCTGTTTGCCCCTCCTCTTACAGAATCACAGAATGGTTAAGGTTATACAGGAATCCTTGAGGTCATCTGGCCCCAGCCCCTGCTCAGGCAGGGCCACATAAAGCCAGTTGCACAGGACCATGTCTTGACAGCTTTTGAATATTTCCAAGGTTAAAGTCTCCACAACATATGTGGGCAACCTGTGTTAGTGCTCGGTCACCCTCACAGTAAAAAGTGTTTCCTAATGTTCAGAGGGAACTTGCTGTGTTTCAGTTTGTGCCCATTCGCTCTAATCCTGTCACTGGACACCACTGAAAAGAGCCTGGCTGAATCCTCTTTGCACCATCCCTTCAGATATTCATATATATAAATACGTTCCACTCTCAGCCTTCCCTTCTCTCAGGCTAAATAGTCCCAGATCTCTCAGTCTTTTCTAACATGTGAAATGCTCCATTCCCCCAACCATCTTAGCTGCCTTTCACTGGATTCTCTCCAGTAGCTCCATTTCTCTCTTTTACTGGAGAGCCCTGAACTGGGCACAGTACTCACTAGTCCTGAGTAGAGGGGAAGGATCACCCCCCAGCACCGCCTTCTAGCTGGATTGCCCCCAGAATATCCTGGTGCATGGGGTTGTTCCTCTCGAAGGGCAGGACTTTGCACTTCTTGTTGTTGAACCGCATGAGGTTCCTGCCAGCCCATTTCTTCAGCCTGTGGAAGTCTGTCTAGATGGCAGCACAACCCCCTAATGTATCAGCCACTCTGCCCAGTTTTGTGCCATCAACAAACTTGCTGATGGTGCACTCTGCCCCATCATCCAGGTCTTTGAGGAAGATGTTGAACAGGATTGGACTCAGTATTGATCCCTGAAGTACGCTACTAGTTACTGGCCTCCAACTAGTCTTCATGACACTGATTGCCACCCTCTGGGCTTGCTTGTTCAACCAGTTTCCAGTTCACCTCAGCGTCTGCCCATCCAGCCTGTACTTCTTTATCTTGTCTATGAGGATATTATGGGAGACAGCACTGAAGCCCTACTTAAGTCAAGGTACACAGTATCCATTTCTCTCTCCTCATCTACCAAGACAGGCATTTAATAATAGAAGGT
This sequence comes from Caloenas nicobarica, assembly GCF_036013445.1. Taxonomy (NCBI): domain Eukaryota; kingdom Metazoa; phylum Chordata; class Aves; order Columbiformes; family Columbidae; genus Caloenas; species Caloenas nicobarica. The sequence goes on along the minus strand of NC_088245.1, from coordinate 23,901,931 downwards.
TATCAGGTTGGAAAGTATGATTCCCCTTTTATGAATCCATGCTGACCTCTCCCAATCACCTTCTTTTCTTTGTGTGTGTGTAAATCATTTCCAGGATTTGCTGCTCCATCACCTTCCCAAGGACTGAGGTGAGGCTGACCAGCCTATAATTCCCAGGGTCTTCCTTCCTGCCCTTTTTGAAGATAGGAGTGCCTCCCTCCAGTCCTTAGGCACCTCTCTAAGTTACCATAATAATGCAAAGATAATCAAGAATAGCCTCAGAATGACATCAGCCATATCCCTTAACACTCATGGTTGCATCCCATCAGGACCCATGGACTTATGTATGTCCACTTTGCTCATGTATTTCCTAACTGATCTTCTAGGTATTGCTTGCTGTGACTTTTCTCACCACATTCCTGCATAATTGGACAGTGTTTCTGCATTCCTCTCAGGTTGCATGTCCATGCTTTCACCTTCTGTATAATTATATAATTATTGTATAATTATTTTGTATATAAATATTGTATAATTATTTTTTATGCTTGAGTTTTGCCAGGAACTCTCTGGTCATTTATGCAAGCCTCCTGATATAACTATTTGACTTTCTGCTTGTTGGGCTGGACTGCTCTTGAACTTCTAGACACTTCGTTTTTCTTTCTTTAGCACTCCCATTTAGCACAGTGACTCTCTTACTTGCCTATTTCCTGCCCTGTCTGGTTTTCCTTGTCACCACCCAAAATGAATGACATTCCCAATGCTCAGATTTCTGAAGATTTTGAATTATTTTGCATTTGAAAGTGTATCCATCAAAAAGCCTTATTTTGGTGGGATGAGAGTTCACTGCCTTCAGTATCATTTCAGTTCTTTTTTTATCCAGACTCAAAGCTTGAAACATTGAGAAATTGTTGGTTCTTCTAAATCCTGATTTACTTTAATTTCAGTTCCACTTGTGTTTACTGATCCATAGCTACCGTATGTCAGTGTACATTATCAATGCTAGCAATGTAAGTGCAGTTAGTTTTCCACTGAAGAGAGAATTTTATTACACCTTTTTTAAGGGTATGTGGTTTGTCAACTGCTTTTGGTCAAATTTTTACTCTTCTCATAGGAAGCCATGCAATACCGAATATGGCATCACATTGGTGAGATTGTCTCTAGATGATGTGGTAATGTGTGTTTAGTTATGAAGGACATCATGATTCTTTAGTTTGACTGGTGCTGCCCATAACAACATATAGGTGTCTCATTTGTAGATCCAGCACTGTGAGGCACGGAAATGTAAGTCATTTCCATTTGAGCATAATACCCTAATGCAACATGGCATATCATACCAAATTTCTATATAGTCTTTGCAGTGATTCCCATGCATGGGCAGAGCGGAACAAATAAATAAGATAACTTGGTCAGAAACAATGATGTGGCTTGGCACTGGCTTTTTCTGCAGAAAAGTCTGATACAGTGCTGGCTGGGAAATTGATTAGAGGTAGAGTAATTGACCTGTATTATTAAAAGTAGTTCATAGGTCCATTAACTTATTAGAATCAAAGAATCATATGGGTTATTTCTGGATTTTTTTTTTTTTTGTAGTTCTTGGACATCTTAGTCTGAAAGGTACAGAGGTGTCATTCACAGATCACTTCTCAGATGAAGCACAGGAGTTTTCTTGCACGAAAGACACATCTACAAAGCTGTCTCTTCTGGTGCACACCGAACAGTCAGTTTATCACAACATGGTTGATACATTCTTTTCACTTTCGTCAATGAGTTAGTAATGACCTTCCAGATATTTCTAACCTTGTGTATATTGTTTATAAAAAAAGCTCTTCCTTTCTGGCTTTTAGCAGAAGAGGTTACTATTGCTTTTTTGATGAAAAAAAAAAAAGGAAGTGCATGCTTCTGTGTTTCCTACAATAGCTCTTCTGTAACTAAGACTTGGAAGATAACTTTGCATTTTGCTGTGGATTCTCTTGACTTTCAAGTGCAGAGAATAATAATTCTTTCTACATTAGTGTTTGAAATTCTGCCATTCACATGTAACACATAGAAATTACTTTCCTTTGGAAACTATTTTCTTCAGTTATTCCAGAGGTACTAATGTAAGGCAAAAGTATCTGGAAGAAAAAGAAAAATTGAGAATAGCAGTCTAGCTTGGCTGATACAGGGAAATGCAGAATATCTCTCTTGCTAGGCTGTCCCCTGAGTCCAGAGTAGCTCTGCCAGAAGAAATTATCTAACAGGCATGGACTGGAACTGAAGTAAGCGGTGGTTGCCTAAAATGGAATCCCAGTCTGCTTTGGAGAAAGAAGTTGACTTTCCGCAACCTCCCCTCAAGCTACAATCATTTGTCAAAAATGCTCTTCTGCAATTGTGGAAGCCAATGCAGACCTTGGAAGATTAATTTAGCTATGTTTGGAGTCAGTTTGTCACTAAAGGCAAAATCCAAAAAAGGGCTGATTTAGGTGTTTAAGGAATGACTGGTGGAATTGAGATACCAGTTAATTGCAATTCATTAACTCCTTGGCTAACTGCTTCTCAAACACTGGGATCAACACTCTCATTAGTTATTTGTTTGTATTTAAATCTCCTCGGCCACTTATAGTTTTGCTTCTGGACATGGCCAGATCTCCCTGGCTTAGTACTGATCTCTTCTTTAAGGAGCTCCCCTGCTTCAGACCGTCCACGGGCCTGACCCAGTAGGAATGCTCAGAGAAGGTCTGTCACAGACAGTACAAGTCCTCTGAAGAGGTACTGGTTTGCAGTATTTTTTTTTTTTTTTTGAGCATAACCATTACATATTCTAGTTGTGGAAGCAAAATAGCTAACATACACTCATCATTAGTAAAGAAACATTTGCTGCTGATGGTTTCACAAGTTAGTATGATTTAATTAACAGAGGAGTGAGTTGTAAAAGAGTGTATTGTCTAGAGCCTTCTTACCTGAAGAATTCCAATTGCTGCTGTTATTTACCTGATTACACGACATAGTTTGGGTGAAGAATGGTTTGTATAGCCTAAAATCATATAAGCTCTGTACCTGCCCAATTTGGGCAGAGTCCTTGTGAGCAGAGCCTGTCAAGCTGCTGGGCTCTGTGTTCTCTCCTACAACCATAGTAATAAACTGCTTCAGTTCTGACCTGATCTCAAGTGTATTCCATGTTTTTTGCAACAGGAGAAGCTACCTTTATAGAACCTGCCAGTAGAGATGTCACTGAGAAACAGACAACTCATCTGTCTCAAAAGAACAGCATAGCATCCTTTGTTATAGTTGAAATTGCTGTTGAAACAATACAAAGGGTCAGAAAATATTAAAGTTTCAGCAGGAAAAAGAGTACATAGTGTGGTTTGTAACCCAGTTGTAAGGGTACTTCTCTGAACTTTGGATTCTGGTCCCTATTTCTGTAATTTGTCTTAAACAATCTTTGGTTAAAGAAAAAATAATACAAACTAAACCAAGAATCAGTCTGCATACTGCAGTACATGGTACACACTATTTTAGTCTTGGGATTTATCATTTTATGTAGTTTCCTTTAGCTAGAGGAATGCTCTAAGCATGATCTATAATGTTTTTTTCAATACTCAGGAATTTTTAAAAAGATATTTGAAGAATAGCCAAAAAACAACAAAAAAAATGGATTACTCAAGTTAACTTTGTATCATGATTCAGACATGAGACCTTAAGGATATATTGTTTGTTTTGTGGGGAAATCAGAGTAAATGTATTTCAATTGGTAAGGGATTTACTTACAGTACTTTGAGGACAGATCTTAATAGAAATGGCATGTGCTGGCCATTGTTAAAATCTGCTTTTCGTAATAGCCATTCATTCAATTTCACTTTTTTTCCAGTCTTTCCATTCAATATATTTCAAAGTAAGCATTTCCAGACTGTTCAACCCTGAGAAAGACACAGGCTTCTGATGTTTAAATTTCTCATGTTTAATATTTAATACAGTAGAATATATTGAAATTGTATGAAATTTTAAAGCTGTTGAATTCCTTTCAAGTTGAAATAAACGTTGCCAAAAAAGGAAAAAAAATCTCTGTCTACTAATTCTATGGGCAGAGATCAGGCATATTTTTCATTACTGAGAAAATATGTCTGCTTTCCGATGACACTTCAGGTGTATAGGCATATAGGAAACATAGATCTTCTCTTCAGTTGCAATTCCCCAAGGTCTATCCTCTCCTAATCCACCTTTGCTCTTCCCTATTTTGTTTCTTGATCAGGTGTGGGTTTTGTACTGATCTGAAATTTCACTCAGGCAAATAACATAATTTATTTAATCTAAATAGGGCTGGTCAAAAAGCTTTTCAGGGATACAATTTCCTATTAAAGAAAGGCAGTTATGTTGGAAAATGATAATTTCCTAGAAATCTCTGAATTCTTATAAAACAGAACAAAACAAACTTGTGAAATGTTGTTTCTATAAAGATCCTATTAATTCTAAGTTTTTTGTCTGTCTATACTCTTGAAATACAGAATGTTACTTCTTGGCTTGTACAAGAAACCCACATAAAATAACATTCAATATAAATTGCATTGACAATATAAGCTGATTTAGAAAACAAGCATAAACATGATTACAGTACTAAAAAGCTGACACAGCCACACCCTTAAAAACTGCACTTTAAAAACCATTAACTGTAACAAATCAGAACCGCCAATATTGGAATATACCTATCAGAAAACAAGAAACTAGAAAACATCCTCAAAACCAAATCCCACAATTTCCAAAGTTCAAAAATGGCATGATTCAAGTCACCTACTCCTATAGATGTGCACCACATTCAAAGCTGAAAGAAATTTCTAAGCATCTGTGGAGATCAATAGATCTATGGTGTTTTCATTACTGTAAGAATTAGTCTTGTATAGTGACCACTAGTAAGTTAAAGTCATCTTTCAGTAGGTGTACTTCACACAGCATCAAGACATTCTCAATTTTGCTTTACTGTTAGACATCAATATATATTTTTACATCTATATTTTTAAGGTAGATATGTCAAAATATACAAGAGTAAGTCATCATTTTAGTGAAGTTTATGGGAAAAACTTGTGATCTAATATTTGCAAGCTAATTTTCTCATTAATGAATATTTCTCTGGCATCTGGAAGCAAATGCTGCAATGGTTTAAAATATATCACCATACTGTAACTTTATTGTTACAATTCATAGGCTAAGTGATTCATATTTCTGAAGTCTTAGTAATATTTAACAGAACTTAGAAAGGGTTGCAATCAAGATGTATATTTAATCCACACTTTCTAATCATTTTAATGTAGACAGACAGGGCAACAAACAACACAATTTCACCCAGAAATAGAAACTGGACTTATTTGCAACCATATACACCTCAGGTTCAGAACTTCAGCCCTTATTCTCTGCATTTTTCCTAATTAATGAGGCTGAAGCTATATCGCTGTCATTCATTCCTTTATCTCAGCCAGAGTAAACTTTCAGCAGCACAAGGAACATGAATTAAATGACTCTGCCTTCAAGAGAAAACCTTCATTGTCAGTCTGTTCCTCTCTTTGTGCTTGAGCGAAAATACATAGATGGAGATAAGTCTTTGCTCTTCACTCTAGCTGGCAGAGAAAACTATTACGACTCCAACACTGCTGGGTAAGACGCATCCCCAGATTTGTAGATTACTGTGTTTTGGTTGTCTATCTGTGAGTCAGTGCCCAAGATTACACTATACTCCACGGCCATCTCTTAAAGTCCGTGAAGTTTAGGATGAGATCTATTAATAGATGGAAAACCAGAAGTCTGGTGATCTCTTGGGTCCATTAACTGCACTCACTAGAAGTTTGCTAACTGTGATAACCATCTAGCTCAAATGCAGACACAATATACATGCTTTCTTCTCGGTCTGAAACTGAATTACAACCAGATCCTACAACAATTTTTTATCTGGTGGTGGGTGTTTAACTTTAGACATTGTACTACTTTCATGTATGCTACTTTAAAGTATAACTTAATTGCTGGAATAGCATTTCTTTGAAAAACAACCTTTAGTTATTGCTGAGATCTCACTAATCTATTCTAGAAGTAGCAATCTATTTTTCGTGATTTCAGCAAATGCTGTGCTTCTTGATGTCTCTACACCTATGACTAACATGTTCATGCTTTTCTTTAGCAACCTGTTATCTCAAAGGCAACAGTAAAAGCTAGACAACTTTAGTTATAACTAAAGAAATATGTAGTCTTTTGAGTTCTGCTGTGTAGAGGAAAAAAAATTGTGAAAGATATTTTCCATTCATGAGGTTCTGGAGGGTGAGCACATACCAATCCCACATTACTTTTTGCTACTGGTCAATCCCACATCACCTTCTGTCTGGACTACTAAGCAATTTCCTGTAAGAACTTGTACTTCTGATTAATCCATATTGTCTTCCATTTCTGCTGCTGCTGAAGCCTCTTTTTTGTGACTCGTTTGGGTCCATCCTGAAGACTCTCTAAGCTGTCAGCATGCACAGATGGCTATATGTTCAACTATTTGAGATGTTCTCCAGTGATTTTTGTTTGTGCCTTCTGACAATGAGAAAATATTTCTTTTTTGACATCAAATTAAGAGTAGATGAGATAAAGATTAACTAGGCAACTGCTGATATGTAAAACATAGCTCAGCAATTTCACTTGGAAGAAACTTAATATAGTGTCTGTCATAAGTACCTGTGAAATGGATGAGGTTCTTAGTAAGGCACAGATCCCGTCAGCTGGTGTTTGTTTTCATAGAATTTCAAGGAGAATGAGTGACATATTAACATGTTCAAAATGAATGTTTATTTACCAAGCACTCACTTTCCAACGTAGGTTTTGGTACATACTAAAGGAAACAAAGAAAGATCTCATCACAGTAATGTGCATCTCTATCAGATCCCAAATTTGTATTGCTCATTATGGCTGTGAATAACTAGCAAGCTCCAAGGCATGTACCGATGAAATGATTCCTTCTTCTGCTGATAAAGATAATGCAACAGATAATTTAATCACAATAACTGAACATACAGAATACTTAGAAAAAGATCTTAAATGGGCTTTTACGTAAAGATCAACACAATACGTAATTAAAAGTCTTTAGCAAATAAGATAATACAGTGATAAGTAAATTTCATGGAACTTTAGTAATACATTTCAAGAGCAACCAAGGTAAAGCTGCTCAAGAAAGTCCATTAACAAAGCTGATCCATGATCATATGATCTTTCTCAATCACACGTAAGGTTCCCGCTGAAGAAACAGCACTTGTTTCTTCATCCAATTAAGGCTATTGATGCAGCTTGAAAATGCCAAGAACATGTACTGAATACATCATATGTGTGGTTTTCTGACAAAAGCAATACTAGAAGCATCAAGACATTACTTTGTAAAGTACAGAAATGAGACAAAACTGCTCACTTAGGAGAAAATACCAAATGTTCTTAGAATCCAGTATCCACCACCCCTTAGTGAGTTCTCAAACCAACCTGGTCTAGGCAGTTCAGACATGGCAAATAAAAGCATGGTAAGATCTAGAATCTGAAAATGTCATTAACATCATTACAATGTAAGAGGAAGAACATAAAATTACTTCGAGAAAATTTGCACCTTAATTAAAATCTTAAAACCTCTATTTACCTGTACCAAAGCATGGATGAGATGGGCTCTGTCTGTTAAAGACTGCATTTGGTTTTAGAGAAATTAACAAAGATAAAATTTGAGAAAATACTTCATCAAAATAATCTCATTTTCCACATACAATTTTATAAGAGAAACATGCAAATTTATTTCAGAAAATATGTAAGTCTTCAGTTATTGTTCATCTCATGGTACCAAACATCTGGATTACTCAGCTGTACCACCATCCAGCACCAAAATTAGTGTATGGTAGTTTTAATTAATTTCAAATGAATGCTCAGTAGAGAACTGTTCTTACAAATAAGTGAATTCTGTGATACAGTTATGCAACTCGATATTTTATCCTTAGGCACATGAGCTCATATTTCTTTCTGTATAAAATTAAGAAAAAAATAGTCAAGAACATCTACAGCTGTTTTCATAAATTTCTCATTGAAAATGAATGGGAAGACAAATATGAAGAGACGGTGAGGTCAGAAATGGTAGCAGAGTTTTGGGGTTCATGAACAAAACAAACTACTTCACTGATACCTTTCTGCAGTTGACGCTTATTGATTTCTGCATTCATTAATCAATTGTCCATGCCTTCGCAAGTACCCTTCTCTTCAGGAGACATCAGAAAAATCTTCATTTTTCTTGAACAATCTTCACATTAGCTATCAAATTAGTTATATCTTTATTAAAAAGGTCCCTGCAAGTGGGATGCATTGTCTCCCTACAGAGGCTGTCTATTTATGATTTGGAAGTGCTGTTTGACCTTCCATCCAGCATGGCCACCAGCTTCTAATTCCCAGTTTATATACAGGAATATAAATTATTCTCTGCAAAAGACTCTTGAGATTTCTCTTTTCACAGCAGAAAGAACTTTTCCCTCCTGTTCAGACTTTACATAGCTTGGACCATTAACCTTGTAAAATACTCCTTGCCCCACTACACTTGTCAAAAGAATACCTATGAAATTGAGTTCAGGATTTGAATTTTGAAACAATGAAGCAGAGACAAACAGTTTGGGAAAAGTATTAAAATTTTTCAATGAGCTATAGAGCAAACCTGTTAATTCTGAATCCATCTAGATGCAGTATTTTCATGCAAGACCTAGTGATACAATGTACAAATGACACCACTTCCCAACAGGGAAGATGACAAAGTAAGAAATTATAAAGATAGCAAACCAGACCTATGATATCAGTAAAGAAAGGAGGAAAATAATGTTGTGGAAGGTTCTAGCCTGATACCAAATAAAAAAGATGACAAGTACATATTTTAAGTAGCAATTCCCTGCCTTCTGGACAAGCTTCTCATCCTCCCTGATAAGTATTTTAAAACACATTTACTCTGGCAGGCACATCTAACTAGGAGCCTAAAACGATCTGATTTCCAGCCTCAGACCTCTTATACATGCTGCCGCTGAACGATAGCTGCTCCCTATCTTCTAATTTGCAGACTGCACACATTTGTTCTTCTGGTCGGAGGAAGGAAACAACTGACACTGACACTTATCAGAAAACTCAATTGTGGAGGCCAGCATTTATGTTCAAGCTCCAGTTGGCACTGTGGTCTGTCAATCCACAGGTCGTCATGTCTCCCAGGCCATTAATCTGTATGTGACATTCTTCTAAATTCAGGTTTTTAAGAAAAAGTAATTTTTTCCTATTCATGTTCATTCTCAGTTTTTAATAATGTGCTACCATACACATTTTTGCATGCTTGGATCCACACTCTGAATAAAAGACCTAGAGTTAATCAAAACTTTAAGCTTAGGACAAGTATAGTTGAACACACTGGTGTGGGAGAGGAAGGAAAACAGTAATCTTTCAATGCGAGCTTTAAATTTGTAAAATGAATTTGCAAAAATGTGTGACAAGAACTACCTAGGGAAAACTGAAGGTCTGCAATCCAGCTGATGTTCACTTTGCTTCTGAGTTATTGTATTTTTTGACATAAATTTAGTTTTAAAATTGTTTTGATCTTTCCGTTGTATTATGTATTTATTTATTTATTTATTTAATTAATTTTGCTTCTGTTTCAGACCACAGTGACTAAGCAAAAAAAAAAAAAAAAAGGAAGTTATTGAAAGCATTAGTAAGAAAGCCCGGTGAAGTTTTTTCTCGCACTGGTCCCAAAATGAAGTTGCTAGAAGTCTGTTATTGAGAAAGAACTACTGAAAGTGAGAAAGTGTAAGTAACAGACAGCACCTGATTAGATGTCCAAAGAGGAACTGAGTTTCACTAGCAGGATTTCACAGGCTCAGGTAGTTATTTGTCACAGCTTTAAGCTGTCCTGAAAAAGCCTTTTCTAAGCCTCTTTAGGTTGAGGGAGTAGGCTTAGTTAGGCAAAAAAACTAGTTTGAAAAACATATACAAACTGAGTGACATTTCCAGCTCAATATCTTCTGTAATATATGAATATATGGATACCTTTTAAATTTATGTGAGGTTTTCCCACTCTTTGCACTAGAGCTCAGACAAACAGAAATACAGCCTGTGCTTTCAACCATGAGCTTACTTTGTACAGATTTTCACCCCAAACAACTACACTTTTATAAAGGTCCATCCATTCCCTAGGACTGTCCTGTAATTACTTATTCTTGGCTTATATAGTAAACAGATTACATGTCTGACTAGGAAGCTGGATAAAATTACTAACAGACAGTTTTCTAAAAGGCTTTGAGAAGTAGAACAAAAATGCAAATTTGTTTCTTCAAATGTTAGAAAAGGATATGAATTGGAAAGAGGCAGCATGGATTAAGATCTAGACAGTGGAGATTTTTACATTAATTCGCTGGAGTTTGTATATATTATGATGTTTCTTTTACCAGGCAACTTAAGGAATGAAAAAGTACTACACAAAAATAACATTTTCTATGTCAAATTCAAATCTGGAATAAAATCTAGTGACAGTACATTTCAGCAACATGGTTCACCATCATCTTCTGAAGAAAATATTAAAATACTGGTCACTATTTGGGAACAAGGGTGCTGTTAATTTCAAAATCTTCAGAAAAAAGTGTTCATTTAAACAAAAGAAAAAAGGAATTTTGCCAGTATATGTCTTCTGCAGTATGAAACTCTGTGCATAAGTGTCTGTGCATATGTGTATGCAGTGGACTATAGAAAAGTTCGCTTTTAGTGCCCCTTTTTGTAGAATTGTCCCAAGGGACATTGAAGTTTGCTTTCTTAAAGCTTGTTTGTCAAGGCTTGTTCAGCAGTTACATTTAAAAACCTAAGTGAAGATTTGTGTTCAGGTATTCTCAGTGCTCCCAGCCTTAGATAAAACCAACAGGAGACATCATTACTGTGAAATAACTTCTTGAAAGATGTCTGAAAAAGTAGGGTGCTAAACATAGACATTGTGATGCTACCAGTTTACATAGCAGTTAAAATGTTTTGTTCTTTTCCTGATCCTAGCTCCTGCTGGTTTAATATCTATTTTTGTATCTCTACTACCCTGAGGCATCTCATTTTCTGGCCACCTAATAATGTTCTTTTGTTTAGAATTGTACCATGGTCCACAAATTTAATAAAGCATATAACAAAAAACATTTGAGAGATATTAGCAACAATTTATTAGTAAAGACAGCATATTCATTTGAACATCTCCAAATGTTTACTCCAGTGACTAAATTAGTGCTTGATTTCAACTTAATTTGCAATTTCAACACACACTGCAAGATGTTGCCTTTCACTGCACGTTTACATTTAACTTTAATTTGTGCATTTACTGAAACATAGCTATTCTTTTACTTAGAAAGCAGAAAAAAACCCAATAGGTTTCTTTTTCAAGTGAAGAAGTCTATTAAACAGACAAATCTGAAATAACGATGTTCTACTATTTCTCCCTTTGGCTAAATAATGCAATAACAGCCAAATGCTAAGAACTAAATTTTTTCAGAGAGATTTTTTGAGAGAAGTCCTCACACAAATGTAACCTTGACAAAAGAAATGTAATCTTGACAGCATGATTTTGTTATGAATCAACAAGAAGAGCATCTTTGACTTTTACTATACCGAGGCATAGACCCTTAATGATTTATTACTTGAGTGGGATTTTAGCATATAAATACATTTATGGATCAGTGCTGGTATCCTTATAAGCTTATAGTAATAATTATAACAATTCCAATAAGGGCAATTCTACTGCTTTGTGATCATCACACAGTTTGGGTCTTTATTCCTTGCAGACCTACGCAGAAATACTGCTATTTATAAAGAAGCTTAAGGCAGATAGCATATATTAGCCAAGACGCAAGAACTATAATATTTCTCAGGTTAAGGAATATGTCCATTCTTACACGCTACTCAAGGAAGATAAGGTGAAGCTGAATTGATTAAACCAGTTCTCACTTCCTTAACCTTAAATGTTCTCCAGCATCTTCATCCCGAGGCTTGCCATCCTAAGGCAATCTTAAAGAAATGGCTTGTTAAAGAAAGCAATGGCTAATTAAAACAAAAATCACCACATTGTTTCCTCCACTAGTTTGCAGCAAAGACTGCATAGTGTTTCCAAGCTCTTCTGCACATCTAATCAGTCTTAGTAATTTTCTGGAAGTGAGTCCCTATGGAGTGTTGGTTGACTTTTAGTAGCCAATGGTTAAATGGTTAAATCCTGCTTGCTGAGGTACTGCAGCCATCAGATCCTGTGGCCCACGCTCCTCAACATAGTACATTTTCTCTGCAGGATGAATGGAAACGTAGTGGAAATTTTGTGGCTACTTGTAGTCCTCAGTCTTTAGTACTATTTTCCCAGCACTATTTGTTTTGCCTTTAAAGCAACGTAGGCCTATGAATTAAAATGCCCTTAATTTCTGATTTTGGTCCATGTGGTTGTTTATCTTTCTCATCTTCCTTGTTCCTAATCCACTGGGTCTGTGATTTACTATTGTCTTACAAACTGTGAGATCCAGCTTTAGCCCTGCACACATTTAGCCCTAGAGATCCCAAAGTCAATTTTTGCACACAGATCAGAAATCTTATCGTGTTTTCTTATCCTGTGACAGAAGCTTATTTTCTGATACAGAAAAGAATCCTCAAACCTACTTTAAAAAAGCCTACATGGTCCAATAAGGAATATCTCCATGGCATTGCACAGAACTGGAAGAAAAACATGGAGACAAATGCAGGAGAGCCTCCTTTTGCTCATGAAATGTTGCAAATTGTTCTACCAGAAATAGTGTGGCCAGCAGGACTAGGGAAATGATCATCTCGCTCTACTTGCTAATGGTGAGAGAGCACCTTGAATACTGACAGAAAGCTTTTAACGTGTCCAGAACATCAATGAAACATTTGGCTCCACAATAGAAATACAGAGAATTTATTTCCTGTTTATTAATGGTCAGAGCACAGCAGACATGGAAGTTCTATCACCAAGTTTATACCAGATCAGCTCAGGTTCCTAGAAAGCCCTGCTTGCACTGACTCTGCATGAACTAGGTAAAAAACCTGACAGACCACTTACCTGTGAACTTACGTGAACTACAGAGCAGGACTAGACATTTAACATACCATTTCATCATATTTTCACTATGTTTCACTACACACCACATATCACTATACAGAACTTCTTGTTGGTGATGCATTATAATTTTAGAGATGCAAAAGTATTACTTTTCAGACTTACCAAACTTTTAAAGTAACACACAAAGCCATGGTCATGCATACATAAACTTTGGATTAAGACCAATATTTGTTACAACAATAATCAATGTTTTTATGACTGAATGGAAGAACTATTGACTCCTTAAAGAGACATTTGTGTAATTTTTTAAAAGGAGAATATATTCCTTTATTTTATTAGGCTTAAAAGCATCTTTCATACGATAGCTTTGTAGAACAATTATAATAAAACACAAGCAATGTTTGATGACACTGCAAAAATGAAGCATAATTTCTTTTACTAGTTTTGAAATCGGGGGGGGGTTTGCCCACATTCTGTTTGCATTTCACGTGTATAGTACATCTAAAGTAGTCTGAATTTACAACATTTATCACAGACTAAAAAGATGAGATAATGTCTAATCTTTTTCATGTTTTATGCTTTTTCAATATGTCAAGCAATAAATATGCTCTCCAACAGAGTTGATGTATGAGTCAGTAGCTAATTCGTAGGCTAACTAACTATTGATTATTAATATATGCATAAGTAAGGAAAATCTCAAAATTGCATATTTGTGCTCTCTCTTTTTTGTTTTACTGTTCCTTCTGAAACTATTTCATCTTTTTCCTTCCCCTTTTTACTAAAACGTGTATCTCCCTTTGCATTTTCCAAAGTGAGGCAGAAACATAACGAATTACTCTCAAGAAAATAAATACACAGCTGTTAAACTCAGTTCCTTATATAGACTTCCCTATAGTTTATTGTAGGACAGCGGTTTACATTATGAGAGACATTCCATTGCTAAAGATATTTCTGCTTAAGACAAATGGCATTTGACAAGTTTTGTCTGGAAAATATATTTAATTATTTTCTTTGAATGTTTTCTGTTTTTTCTTCACTTCTTGAAGAACTTGGATGACAGGTCAATTAGTTGCCCAAGGTAATATTAAATCTGGACTATATATATTATACTAATAATTTAGGGGTTTCAGTAATATCCAATGGAAAGGATGTCAGAAATTATGACATGACATTTATAAATGTATATTCTTTTTCCTTACAGCTGTATCGGTTAAATTGAAACAGAAAAGTCAGCACTTTCAGCCTCATTGATGCAATCTTTGTGTGTATGACTGCATATGCGCTTGTGGCTCTCTACTGTAGTTTCTAGCTTCATCTTCCCCAGCAACATTTGTCCCCATTAGCCAATACCAGCCCAAAGTGTGAAATGGGAATAATTTTCAGAGGTATTCAGTACTTATATGCTTAGCGAAAATGTTCTTCTGTGCAAAATAGAACAAATAAACAAAAAGAAGCATATTATCTACGCTTTTAGCCAGGGAAAAAAAAAAAAAAAGCCGAATAAGCTCACTCTAAATACACGTTTCCTTGTAAATGCCTCTGTTACTGAAAAGAAAAAAATGTCACAGGTCACATCTTCTAAGCTACTGGAGTCAATAACTACAAGACACCAGTCCTGGTGTGACACCCAGCTTCTCTGTTTCCAGCAGAATTTTATATTGTTACCTTTCCCTGGGCTTCATTTGGTGGCTGGTGAATTTTGGCTCATACTATTTACTTCTGCTTCGTATGTTTCATATATTTTAGTATATACTTTCTGCGTATAGAAAGGACATCTTTGTGTGGGTTTTGATGATACTGTAGAAAGCAGAAACTATACAGCTAAATTATATTTTTTCAACACTAGTAAAATTCTGAATTTCACCTTACAAAAAACACACTGAAAATGTGTAACAATACAAGTAGTTAAAAAAAGTAAATGCACCTAAGCCTATAATTTTCTAATATGTAGAGGAAATCATGCTTACTACTGATCACAACAAGAAAATAACATTTTAAAGGACTACATTCATGCATATATGTTTGATATGGCTGCTGCTGTTGGTTTTCAACCATTTTGGTTTCGTGGGTCTTTTACTAGTGTTTAGTCTTCAGATTTGAACCTGAAAGGTCTTGTAGTTATATTTAATAGTATTCACTAGGCATTGTTGTAAAGCACATTTTAAAATAATGGTAGAAAGTTCAATGGGAGAAAAGCTTTGTTTATATTTCGATTTCATTTATTTTTGTTTTTATTGGCTTGTCGAGATTTCTTTGCACATTTGTACCAAGAAGGAAAAGCCAAGTGTGGATGGTCTTTTTTGCTAAACTTGTTAAACATGCAGATTAAAAGGGTGATTGTCAAAGTTAAAGTTGTATAAAGTAACCCTCAAAAGAGCAATAGCTTGGCTGTTTAATTTGTGGATAAATTTTTAAATGTGAGCATGCTTTGCTCAGATGTAATAAAATTTCTTAGATGTTAAGATTTCGGGCAATTTTTCTTCTGGGATCTTGAGAAAACTAATAGTCTATTCAAACACTGAAGAATATAGTTCCCAAGATTTTATTGGTTTCTTGCAGCTTCCTTATTTTTATTACCACATGTGGAGAATGAAAATAAGAATCAATCTTTTCTAAGCATCAGACTGCTGCATCTTTAGTAAGAACTCCAGGAACAAACTCTTCAGAAATAAACATGGCAAAATATTGGAAGAGACAGATGGAGAATTCACATGCATCCCTGGAAGCAAATAATATTTCAAAGAAATCGAAAGAATGATTTTTCTACATTGTTGTCTGTGGCAGGACCAGAAGCTTTGTGAAACCTTGGAAACAGTCCAGTGTGAGCAAAATGAATACTATTATCATAGTAGATAGTCATGTTAATGATTACAAATTCAGTGCTTCTTGCACAAATAATATTGATAGCAGATACATTTTCTTTGTAAGAAACGGGGTCCACTTGTCTTGTTATGGAGCTCTAAAACACAGGTATAAAAATTAATACTGAGTCTTGGGGTATACAGATAGTTACAAACTCAACCAGCAATGATATCCAAACACAGATTCAGTGCATTCTGTTAGGGGGCAGTTGGGTACATCTGTGTTAGCAATGTAAGTGTGCAGAAGGGGCCCTTTTTGGCAAGACTTTTATACTGGTGTCTCATCATATGTTCTTAAGAATGCCATCATTGAAACTGTACATTAGGACATCATCTTAAGTGTCGCACCTGCAAAGTGGATGGAAATCCTCCAGCAATGTCTTCCTTCTATTTTTGTGCAACCCTATTTAGAAATGCAAATGTACCTATTGTTTCTCTCTCATCCTCCCATGTAAAACAACTAGCAAGAGTTTTTGCAGTGTAAGTATGCATATATCAGCACCTTTCATAGTTCACTGGAGTAAGCTGAAAGCCTCATTACTCTATTTGCCTAGACCATGGTGTAAAGTTGATCTAAGTCATTTGAACTCAGTGATAGATATGGTAGCATATGGTATCATATTCTCAAGGACCTCCAAGGGTCCATTCCAACCTCAACCATTGTGTGATTCTGTATCTGAGGTCTAGCTAATAATTTGGAAAAAAAAATGAGATATTGAAAGTCCTCCAGAAAAGTATCAAGCTTCAATTCAGATATGTAATTAGCTGTGTATCATAGAGCTATGAGGTAATGAATTGTCAAAACAATCTCCTTGGGGCAGGGTATTTCTTCATTTTGTGGCCAGGAAGATGAGGGAAAAACATTACGTGATTTAAAATCCTTAGATGTTTGCATCTTAAGTTGTCTGAATCAAGTTGTCCAGGTCACTTTACAATCTTGAAACTAAAAAATTGCACTTCTAGAGCACAATTCACCTCATATTAATGTAAACATCTAAACCAGTTGTAATGAATCCTGTTGTATATATAGGTCTCTTTACTGGTTAAAAAGTTTATGTGGCAATTTAGATCTACACTGTAGCCTCAAAAGTGAGGTGAGATGAATCCCATCCAAATTTACGAAGTCGCTGAGAGACCCAGGAGAAGAAATTGGTGGCTTGAATCCTTGCAGTTGAGGCATTTTCACAGTATTTCCTCCTCTGGAGCTTTTCCTGTTGAGTTGCAGGTATTATGTGTACATATTAAACTGAAAGAAAATGCTATGACAAGTATTTACAATTGATAATTTATTTAGCTTATTTAAAACTTATTTAATTTCATACGTAAAGGCTGTCAAAAGGCATGATTCACTATTTTTCATTGTATTTAGCAAAATGCGGGTATTAGAGATTTTAAGTGAAGAATTTCACTATCGTTCTGCAGAGGATCTCTGCCTCATGCTTGTCAGGGCCCTGAGGGCACTTAATGGCTTCACTGTCCTTGCCCATTCCCTCCAAGGATCTCTCTGCTCCACTGCCCATGTCCCAGGACCCCATTTCAGTGCCCTTCAGTTGTCTGTCCCAGCCCCAGCAACCCTGCAGCAGGGCTGGTCTCCAGCCCTCTATGGCCCTGCCTGGCCATGAGCTCCACTGATCCAGGCCAACTGGTGCAGGCTGACAGCCTGTCCCTGTCCCCAGGGAGGTGCCTGGATTGGGACTGCCCTGATAACCCAAGCTGTCCTGCAGTGGCTGGTTTTATGAGAGGTGCTCGATTCACCTGAATTTTCATGTATGTTTAAAGAGTTACTTAATGGGATACGCATCTCTATTTTCTTTACAAATTAACTACTTTGAGATTTTTCCTTTGTAAAAGATTTCTCCCTAGTCCCAGTCCCCTTAATAACTGTTTTATGATCACATTTTTCTTTATCTTGTTACTAAGAACTTGATTCAGTCTCCCACACAAAAGTATCTAGTGACATTTGAAATGGTTGATAGTATCACACTTGGCCTCCTGTTTCAGGTTCAGATGGGAACGTATCTATCAAAGGTCCTTCATGATATCTGCCGACACAAAGCTGATGGCTCAGATGACCTAAAATGCCCCAGATTACAGCAGCTGCCCACAGAGAGACAACTAAATAAATTTAAACCATTGTCTCTTGTCTTATCTTTTCTTCCTTTTTTTCTTTGCTCCTGTTGAGGCTCTTTGCTGAAAGCACATTTTGAGATTAAGACACTTAAATATACACTCTTAGAAATGAAAAAGGTGTGTAAGGTCCCATTATAGACAAGGGAGGCACAGATCTTTGAAAGAAATTCAACTGATCAGTGGCTAAAGATATCTAGCCTTTGCCATTTGATGTCATTTACATGTTTTGGAATTGTCTGTGACATCTATTTGCTGCTTTTTCAACAATCTCAAGAGCTTGTAATAAAAAGTAATACAGAAGACCATGTCACTTTGTTGCCAGACATAAAAATCAGAATAACAAAGCACTATACACAGATAATGAGCATTTTCTTGTTCCTGACCTCACCAGCCAGGCCTGCACTGCCCTAATGAGGTGGATTCCTGCAGTTTGCACAATCTTTTTTTGGACTTTGGAACTTATCTTCTTTGTTCATATGCGTATTTTGTATTGGGTTTTCGCCTCCATGTAATAATATCAACAGAAATTCAATAGACTTTATTTAAATTTCTTTGCCATGGATGATTTCAAATAAAACGTATTTATAGTTATACTTCGGTTTCTTCCCTGAGAAATTCTGAGTCTGAAACAGTCTATTACTATGCATGGTATACTAGAACACAGAGTTAAACATGAGTGAATGTAAAATAAGGGCAGTTGATATTGTGCCAAAAAGAAGAAAAAGTATCTGATTGATTCTTCAACTCTTTGTGTAACCAGGTGATAGGTAAGAAAGGAAGAGAATAAATGCAATACTTGTCAAATCCATTGGATCAAAGCATAATCCATATACAAAAGATGACTACACTTTCAAAGAAACAGTTGTTTCCCTTACAAGCCTCTGACTTATGTAAGCCCTGTTTTGTATCGGTCAGTCAGCTGCCTATCTTGCATACTGTAGTATCTACAGTGGCATTCGGCCCCTGTGTTTGTATTTTAGGGAGAACTGAATAACTGAGTGCTTTGAATCATGATGTGAATCCCACCATTGGTGTTTATTCCTCAGAACTGTATCTGCCTTTCTCTTTGCAAACACCCTAAAAATTTGCTAATAGTGATTGATGTAGGCATATGAGTAGTTAGAAATTCTGAGAATGCAAGAATCTGTTTGTTATTACACAAAATAAGTAAAAAACCACGAGGTAATATCTTATTAACCTCCAATACTGCTTGCATAGTTCTGACTGAATTTGAAGGATTTCACCTATAGTCCGTGAGCTGACAATCACACAGACAGCATCTTACTTCAGTCAGCAGCTAAAACTTCTAAACATGGCAAAAGAGAAACAAGACACTATGAGTTATTAGCAGAACACAGTTGCTCAAACAGTCATACTTATTCTTCTTGTTTTTTATTTCAACAGATGAAATACTATTTTCAACACCAAGAAAGACTAAGCCGAAAAATGTTACCTGAAACTATGAAGAAAAAGATGCAGTTAGTAGCACCAACAATCTCCAGTGAGCTAGCTTTACTTTTTTATAGTACCTGTCACCATGGTAGCCGAATGACTATAGCAGAAAGTAGTGTGTATTAGATGTATTAGATAATGGATCCTCACAAACTATAGCTATACAGAAAAGGAAAGGTAAAGGATAGCTTTACTATTAATCTGTTACCCTAGTAAGATAAATGGATACTTCTGGAATTTGTTAAAGGTAAAATGGATGCCAGTTTGTAGAGTTTTAGTAAAAAAGGTTCAGGGAACTAGATCAGTTCATTTGAAATGCAACGATGCTCGAGTTTTTTCCTATTCTGTACAGAGGACTTCTAGATGTTTGCTTAAGCACCCTATGTAAAACAGTCTCCTCTTAACTGTGGCTTGTATGAACAAAGAAATAAAGCAGATGTCAAGATGTTAATCAAGAAGGAAAAAATAATTTTTCCAGCTTTTGACAAAGTAATTTGTAACTGCAGCCTGACCCAACTATTCCAACCTCTGCTGGACTATTTCATAAACAGGAACTGGATCTTTTGACATTTACTTCTCAAAGAATTTTTTATTCTGCATTTGAATCATACTGTCAATTTCACATTTATTTTATAACTAATGTCTCTCTATAGCAATAATTATCTTCAAAACCACAAAGTTGTTTTCCTCCAGAAAGCTGATTTTGAAGAGTCACACAAAATCTTTCTCTCTGTAATATCATAATTACAGAAGCAATTCCTTGTGCAGATTATGAAAAACTTTTGGTTTCTAACCATGCTCCAAATATGCTTTCCAGAAGGTATTTTTTTTCTGTGTTATCTGTAATAAATGATCGCATCTGTAGAGTGGGAGAGGTTACAAAGCTTCATGAATTAGTGTGGTTTGAAACCTATGCCTTATTCTGGGCACCTAGACTGTAACTGAAACTAGAGATTAAGGCCATTATTAAAAGTGTGTTCTATAGACTCTAATAGAAAAATGGTCTTATAAATACCTCTATGAAATAAATAGCCTAAATGAACTGATAGTAGATGATATAACTCCTGATGGAAAACTGAAGTCAGAGTAAATTTGGATTTTTAATTCCTGGATGAACAGAAATGGGAAACAACAGAAAGCTGCCAGCAGTTTTGAGGAGAAAATGAGCAGGTTAACTACCATTAGTCAAGCTAATACATTCGAAGTACTTTCCCCTCTGTACAATGAGTCGCATAGGTTGCTGCAGTATGACATTTCTACTCCTGCTCCTCCATTTTTGATTTATTGGGTGAAATAGACCCACTGAGCTAAACGTAAAAGTAAAAAGGAATGCTTTTAGATAAGAGGGGGGGGCAGAAGAAAAAAAGAAAAAAGGAAAAATATTTTATCAGTGGAGAGAATTCATTCTTCCTTTCAGGTCAGTATTTTTCTCTCAGTATATCCCCACAATAGAATAAGAAAAAAGACATATTTTGCCCCCAAATCCACCAGTATGTGATAGGTGTTTCTGAGTCTCAAGTAAATAATGTTGGAGGAAATATTTGATCACATATATCTTACAGCAGACCTGATTTGCATTGTCCTATATTAAAGTATAGGCATAGGCAAAGGGAATTCATGTCTGTGCTCGGTGCCCAGTATAGACATACCTATTCCATCTTTGCAAGTTGTTTTCTGAGGGCCTTTGCAATTCAGGAAATGGGTACTCTGGTTTTATCTGCATAATAACCAAAAGATAACGAATCCAAGCCACACTTCAGTAAAGTGAGAGGAGGGTGTGAATGGAGGTGCTTCAGCAACGGTAGGGGTTTTTGCACAGTTTTTCAAAGAAAAGCTAGGTATTTATTTTTCTCAAAGGCAGCTCCTTGGGGAATAATGGTGGAATCTGGAGATTTTTTATGGGCTAAGACATGTTTGTAATGGGTTCTATGTATGTTAAACACAGGTCAGGGAAAACTTGAGCTATAAAAGAAAAAAATATTTATTTCATTCACTGCTATATTTTATCCTATATGTTTTTTTCTGATAGCTTTTCCCCTTCTTTCCACTCTGATGAATCCATTTATCCTTCACTCCTCCATTGTTCTCTTTTCCCAATGAGGATCTTTTTATGATGAATTAATATGAAGACAGGAAGGTGGCTTGTCTGGAGTTTCTGCTTTCAAAGGCAAGAATGTTTCTGAATTTCTGAGGGAGAACTTGAAAGCTTCCAGTAAAGAGACAGATACAGAGTTCCAAAAGCACAGTGTCTCTGTTCCCTGAACAGACCATCACTAAGAAAATGTGAATCCTAGGTCTATCTAAACAATAGGTCAAATCATTGTTTGACACTTTTCCACAAGGACATTTTCTTTCAGATAAATTTCTTAGAAGCATGTGTATTTAAACTTAATTTTGATTTTTTTTAATTAATTTTGATGGATGGTTGGACTTAATGATATTGAGGGTCTCTTCCAACCAAAATGGTTCTATGATTCTATGATTTCATACAGAAATAATATGCTGTATACTGCAGCACAATCTCTCTTTTATCAGATGTAAAGGGTGGCTCATTTAATCATATAATTAAAATACGTTTGGTGCTGACCTAGTTGTGTGTTTTTCCCTGTTCTGCTTATTTCAATCGGATTACAAATACACCATGCAAAGAAGCATTATACATATAATTCAAGAAGCTTAGAAAGAAAAAAAAAAACAGTTATGGTGGGTGTTCCTCTTCATATTTTCAAATGCTGTCATCCGCATAGGAATTCCTCCAGTGCTGTGAACTACAAAGGAAATGAGGGGGTAGCTAAACGTGCAAAGAAGAAGATAAAGAACTCTGCTATATGTATGTTTTTCCTCTATTCAGACTATTATCCTTGCTGAAAAAATCAAATCAGGATGAATTTCCTACTAGACTATTTGTGCTGAAACTACTGAAGGAGCAGCATCTGCATGTGCATGAGTGTGTACACGTGCACATGTTTTGTGTGTAGTTCAATAGGTGTGTGTCTTTGTAACTGTGGTAAGGAAAGAGAAAGATAGAAATTACAGTATTATAGTCTTCACATTGTTTGCAGTACGAACTGGGAACCCCCTCAACATAGCAGGTGTCCAAGAATTCTATCACAACTGCCATCAAGTGCATGAAGGCTGCTCATCAACTTGTGCTTGCTGCTGCTGGGGGTGAATTGCCATCCCCAGCCCTTCAGTCCTTGTAGAGGTGATGGCACTGAAAGATTCTCTCCGCTCTCAATGTTCACTTCCAGTCTGCTCAACATCTCTTACAGAGCATGTCCATGATCTATCTCACATCAATAACCTGGCCTCTTTGGGGGCAGTGACGAGCTTTACACCAATTTCACTGCAGACCGCAGTTCATGATATGTATAAAACCAAAAAGGAAAGAAGCAAATAGAGCTAAAATAGGATCAAATTCCTGAATATGGCTGCCAATATAATAATTAAATGCCGTCTAAATTGTTAGCCCCCACCAATTTTGGAAGCATTTTCATATTTGTTAGAATTCCAAAACTAAATAGACTCTTACACCACATTTCTGGTGTAGGCATGTGAAGTTACTCACATGGTAGCATCAAACAGTTCAGAGGAAATCGAGTGGTCCATGGGATTTACAAAGGACAGTCTCTCTCCCACCTCACTTCTTTGTAAGGTTTGATCAAGTGTGTGCTGACTACCTAATCTGCACCTAGAAGGAGAGGAGATATCTAATATCTAATATTCTTATGAGTACAGTGATCAGTGTGGTAGCAGTACAAAACCATGTTCTTCCTCTACATGATTTATCACACAATGATAGGTTTAGATTCCTGGCTACCTGTGCTAGAGAAGAGGACCTTAGCAACCCTAACTAGTGCTGATCTAATATGTTAACCATTTTTGCATGCAAAATTAAAGTATTACTTGATGTAGGAGCAGAGATGCCAGATATAAAGTCTGAGGGTAATGAACAACTCAAATGGCTGTTGCCTGTTTCTGTGCTGCAGAAATCTTAAAATCTTTTAAAATAAAATCCTAAGCCTTGATTTTCAATTACATCATGTTAATTTCAATGGGAGTTCACTGCAGTTTCTGGAGGCCTACTTCCATGACCCATGTTCTAAAATTTTTTCTTGCTCACAGGATTTAGGAGCTTAAATTCTTCTGAAGGACAGGTTTTACTCTTTTTGTACTTAGCAATGAAAGGTATTATTGCAGTAATACAAATAGTTGGCACTTATGAAGGTATTACTTAAGAAATTATTTTAATAATTAAATTAATTTGTATTTTCATTGTTGGTCCTAGTTTTTCAATTTATTTTTATTGATTCCATAGTCATAACTCCTGTGACTGAGTCAGCAGCATAAGGGATCTTATTTCTAATATCTGTGTGAAAAGAAAGAAATTGAAATCATGTTTAATTCAAATGAAGAAAACTTTACTCATATCCTTATGTAGTCAAAGTGCTTAATCTGTATTGCCAGACAGAATATATCTAGTCCTAAAAAGAAAGACAATTGCCATTACAGCTGGTCTGATATCAATGGAATACTTATGCAGGAGAAAGTATTTATAATATCTGATGTTTTATATGTCTTATTGTACAAATGGAGCACACTCAAAAAAACACAAGCCAGAAAATGCTGGAAACACTCATAGTCCCTTATTTGTCTATATTTTCCACTTTACATTCCTTATTTTGTTCACCAGCCTTCCCATATGTTTCTTCTAACGTGATACCCTGTACCCTAGTACTTTTTAAAGAATGTTCTTCAAGCTATACCTCCAAGACTAAATCAAAATTATATTTTTGTAGAGGGTCTGGATTTACTCTCAAAAAATGCAAGAAGAAAATTTTCTTATGGGGTCAATTTAAAGCACTCTGATAATTACAGTAGGTATTTCTTTAGTAGAGTTTTAAATTGTCAGAGAAGTTGGGTCTAATAAGAGCTGTCTGACCTGTATGAGCAGCTTTGTACAGTAGCTTTCTCATTATTTGCAATTCCTCTGTTGCTATCAGCTCTTTGTAAAAGTTTATTAAATACAGTTTATTAGAGAAAAGGACAATATTAGAGAAATCCAATGCTGTAGTAACAGCTCATTAACTAACTGTATATTTCTGTGAGAGTGTCTCTGGGAAAACAGAGTCTGGAACAAGAACAATTTTTTCTTCTGCTCATTCCAAAATTTGTAGTGGTTAAGAAATAGTGTATTGACACCAACAAGTAGAACGCCATAGAGAGAGATAGAAGGCAGGCAAGCAAAATTTTAGCTCTTAATAGAGACGCACGATTTTATCAAGTAATGCTGCCCATTGACATAAAAGAGGTCCTCAAATAAAGATTTATTTGTAAAAACTTTTTTGACAACACCCAAATTAATTCTGGCTAGACTTACTGCTTAGGCCATCAGTGAGTTTCTGAGAATGAAATCGCCTTTTTCTTCCTTCTGAAAAAAGAACATTTCATCTCATCTTTATTGATTTGATAATGAGAAGATATGAGCTCTACATGACTCTCATGTATCTTAACCCAAGAATAAATCTTATAATAGCAATGTGGGTAAGGGCAAATTAAATGTTGCTGAATCCTGGTAACAGGAAGATGTGATTGATTTATGCCAATCTGATTCAGAGTTGCCAAGGCTTTTACAAGATTATCTATTTTTCTGACCCTTCTATTATTCTGTGTTTCAAAAGTATTTCCTGCTTTTTGTGCAAGTCTTGTACATTTATTTTTTGTGAACCAAGTCTGAGTAGTACTGGGGTTGCATGATGATTAGTTTATTGAACTGTCACCTCTGGTCACATGTGATTCAGAACACCATTCGTAAAACAGCAATACATGACTTCAGAAGAATTTTCTTAAACTACATAATAATGGAGACAGACCTATGGAAGGACAGAAGAATATAGAAGGACTTTAATTCAGTCTATCCTAGCAATTTTTTGAAGTGAGAAGTTCTTTGTCAGTCTGAATCTTGTTGCTGGAGGAAATATTTTCAGACATAGTGTTTGAAATTTCACTCTGGTGAACTACAAAGCACTTTAACTATTCTGGTTCAGTACATGTAGAAGATGGTAACGTGTTAGACCTGCGAGTAATTTGTTCTCTATACATATTGAAGTGTAATTTTTTTTATTTAGTAGTCTGCTACAATACTAAGTATTGAAAAATAACTCCACTGTTGATCACTGCTTTCTTAAGCTGAAAAATCAATGATGGAATGTTGAAAAATCCATTTCTGGGGGCATGTTCCTCCACTTACTGGTTTCTGTCTCTCTTATAGATGTGTTTCCCGTGTTTGCCACCAAAACTCACCGTAACAAAGATGTTATTGCTATGGCAGCCAAGATTACTGATAAATTTCGCACATCCCGTAAGTGAGAAGGGCATATTTGCAAGGAGGGGCAGACAGAACATGTGACTAAAATTGACCAACTAAGTATTCCATCCCATACACATCGTACAGCCTATAAAAGTGAGACATCATGAGAGTCTCACTCTCTTGGACTATGGCCAGCATCTGAAGAGGACCCTGCCAGTTCTGCTTGTGATCCTAGGCCTACTTCCAAGCCCTGCATCCCTGAATCCAGTTCCAGTTTACTGCGGAGTCCAGTCCAGAACTTCTAGGTACCTGCCCTGCAGCTGCCACTGTGCTACCCTGGGAAATTCAAGATTGGTTTTGTATATTTTGTATTATTTTCTCTATTTATTAGTAGCATTACTAAAGCATTTTTAACTTTTCTAACTTGTAAGTCTCTCTCCCTTTTCCTCCTATTACCTTTCCTAGTGGGGAAGGTGGGGGGTTGAGAGCATCTGCTACGGTTTATTGTCGCCCTGCAGTAAATGGTGACAGACAAAAGGCACAAACCAAAACCAAATTGCTGAGCTAATTATGGCTGCAAAACTCTTGTGTATTTGGGCTGCAAATTGTCAGAAGGTATATGTTGTATGATCCTGGCATTTGTTGAGCAACTGATAGCTGTCTGAAATGTTAAGTAACTGAATGTGCATAAACTTCCTGTCAAGGCTGCTATTCAGTGACGAGTTTGCCAGTGATAATTCTGGACACTTCGTGTAGACTGGGATTATGTTTTCTTGAATCAGCAAGTGCTGTATTACCTCACTCGGGCAGTACTCATTCCAAGCCTTAGTTCCTGGGCTTTGGCTCAGACACTTCAGGAAACCTTTTCATCAAAAGTATTAAGTAACAGAGCACATTCTATCTTCTGTCTTGGTCATACTGTAATTTTAGAAGATTTACTAATGTGCTGTTAAACTACTGTAAAATAATATACCAAAAATGCCTCTGACATGAAGACCGTGTCAGAAAAATCCTCTTTGTCATGTGAAAAGCCCTACTAGGGCTATCAGTTATTTTGACTTCATAACTACCAATTTTAAAGTACATTTTTTGTAAGTTTTATTTAAGGAAATCAGTCAAGTAAACAAATATTCTGTTCCCAGCTCTCGCATTTAGTTGCTTGGTGATTTTGGAGAAGATATTTAAGCCCTAAATTTTCAGAAGAATCTAATAGTTTTGTTAAGTCTTAAGTAACTAAATTAAAACCTATATTCTTATTTTTGTTAGAAGTAAATATATCCCTTATAGCCAAACAACAACCATACTGCAGTGAATGTGTATGCATATTGTTTATAAAGGACGCTATGATTTAAAAATATTGAATTCTAATTGCTGGGCAGTTAGACCTACTTTGTTATTGCTTGACTATGAAGAGGTTAGTTATGAAACTATCCAAATAAATATATCTGTTTGAGAAATTCAGGGATGAATCAAACTTTATAGTTAGACAGACCTGAATGTCTGTGCCCTCTGGAGGAGGTGAAATTCCAGGTGAATCACGGGTCAACAGATGAGCCAGGAATCAGTCAATGTTTGATGTCCCTAGTATCTTTGGAGACCTTGTAAGAGTCTGTGAGAGAAACAGCCATGGGAGGAGTTGGCATACAAGTTTGAGGAAACTCTGCAAAGTGGAATATCTATGGAGTTTTATGTGTCTAATATATTTATTACCTATATATCTCTCAAAGCAGGTTAGACAGCCATATGTGATTTAGTTCTGTGATGATCACAAATTAAAACTAGTTTTTCTTCTGCAAACACGCAAATTTATTTGGTGACAGGACTGATACATTGTCTTTACTTCCACTGGCTGCCTTGTTTGTGGAACAAGTGAAGGATGCTCTATTTGCTTATACAGCTAAAATTACATCACTGATTTAAAAATTCCCTGGCTGAAGGAAAGCATGGTATGTCATCCCTGTTTATCAGTCATTATGAAAAAGTAAACCTTATTGAAAAATTAGAGTTAGTAAGGATGATGACCATTCCTATGTTGTTCTATTTGTTCACTTTTGGATTTCTCATCTCATCACCGATCATTTCCTTTCCTCTGGGGGACACACACTACTGCTGTACAGTGATTGTGTAGCATTTCTGTACCAAACAATGTGTGAAACTTAATGGCTGGAGGCAATAAAATAATGTTTCCTTAAAGTGAGTTTATGGATGTGAGAAAGAGGTACAGAAAGAGATGAAGTGAAAAAGAGTGATGTGGACATTTTAAATACAATATACAACCAAAATAAAATACTGAATATGTGGAAGTAGCTTTTGAATTAATACCTTCTTTGCAAATTAATAACCAATTTAGAGGGAACAGAGCAGGCTACTAGAAATATGACATATAAAATTCTACTTCAACAGATATTATAAGCAACCTTACACCTTAAACACTATATGACTGCTCATAAAAGACTAGGGATGAGCACTTGAGAAACTGAAGTAGTTGTCATTTGGGATTTTTTTCCATATTCTTTCCTCAGAAATGAGATAAAAGAAGGAGAACAAGTAAAAGGAGGTTGTGTATCACTGCCCTTATTCTTGATAGTCTATCAACATTTGGATTCTCACTGTGACTAAATACTCAGATCTTAATAAGAGCTGAAAACATTGCTGACACCAGTGTTTGTTCACTGCGGCCTTGGATCTCAACAGGAGTTCAGGCAGTCTTTTCCACAGACGTATCTCTTCTCACCAGTCTCCCAAACTACCTGCTGCTTCAGCTAGAAGTGTTATTGTATACAGGGGAAGAAAGGTTGCACATGGTATTATTGCCAGAGGTGGCAGCATCTCAGCTCCTTCCAGAATGGGGGGATGAGAATAGGTTTCCTGTATTCTATTTAGTTTATGGGGAGAGGTGCTAAAGACCCCTGGTTTGTGGTAGCAGATCAGTTCATTTAGGCAGCAAAGTATAAACATTTTTATGGTAGTTCCAGGTAATTCTGTCTTTGAAGAACTGAGCAGCTGAAGCTATTGAAAGAGAGGCAAAGGACTCACAAGAAGATTATTAGCCAAAATAGGACTGTAAAAAATGTTTAAGAAAACAGCAAACTAGGTCATCAATATGGGTGAAGGGAAAAGATTTGTAATTATTCTGAAATGTCAGAATCACTAATACAGATAAAGAAAGACTCCTGAATTCCAGAGGTGAGAAAAAGGATTATTTACATTAAATATACTGTCTCAGCATAAAATCTTAGCTCTGCAGCATACCAGTTCTGATAGACTAAGATTTAACATTTATGCAAATAGAAAATGCCTTCCTCTCAGTTACTTATTTTATGTGTTAATTAAATTTTTGTAAGGAATTGAGAGAAGCAAAAGCACTGTTAGCCTATGGAAAATCTTGGAAGTAGGGGCATCAAGGCAAAGATGCTACCTCTGAGGCAGGAGGTGAAAAAGGGCCGAAAATTAGTCAAAGTTGGGAGATGACACTAGGAAATTATCATTGTATGCTTTCACAGAAAAGCTGCTTCAGTCGTATCTCACTATAGACTTTTTCATGCTTCTCCATACTTTCCAATGTATTTTTATATTTATTTTATGGGAATGGATATACTATTGTGGAATTTATTTGTCTTTCCTAGCTTACATGTCTCATAGCAAGGACACAAAGATGAGAGAGGTGACTAATGGAGAAATTTCTGGCTTTCAACTTTTTTCTGCCCGCTTTGTAAAGACTGTCATGGAGCATCTACAAAACAACAGCCCTCATACTAACAAAGCCTTCCTGGATGTAAAATTCCACATTTGGAAGGAATGTAGAAGTAAAACTCAGCTCCCTTATAACAAAGCCAGCACAGAGAAAGAGTAACATGGTGTAAAAAGTTGTGCGGGTACCCTGGGACTTCTTTGGGTTAGGGCTTTCAGCAGAGGAGCAGCCATGAACAGAACACTGCAGCAGGGCAGGGTCTGTCCTGTGGTTCTTCCAGGCAGAAAATGACCATAAACTGGGGAGCCCATTAAGTTGTTGAAATATGCAGTAATGGTCTCAGTGGCCTCTCCAGAAAGGACTGTCTCCTGAACTTTGGTTTCTTTTACACCTGTTTGTGTCATGGAATCATTTTTGTTTGTTTTACCACTTACCATTAATGAATGCTCTCCCTTTGCAAGTGTCTAGTTACATACACATTTATGATTACCTTAAAAATCTTAAAAGCTGATGATATTTGAATTGGAGAAGAAGATAAAAATGTTCCAAAACTCAGCAGCTGGGGTTTAAGGGTTCCTAGAACAACTGTTTGAGGGAAGTAAGCAACATTTTAAAGATTTGTGACTGTTTGCTAGTTCACAGGAGATGGTCACTTAAGATAAGCACACTAGGTTGTCTTGGATATTGATTTTTGCTAAGTCTGAATTGTTCTGCTTGGTTGGATTTGTGCTGGCTATTTAATATGACATTAATATACCAGAATGATAATGCAGTTTGTTTTGTGCTTTTTTTTCAGTTTAGCATTTAAAGCACTCTGTTTTTACAGATGGTTTAAGCTTGTAAAAGCAGTTATGTTTTTGCTGTATGGTGCTGTTGATAGTTTGCTTGTCAAGGAACACAGATGGTGAATGCTACTTATTTTTCACTAGTTTGGAATCCAGATTTTTCCATCTTTTTTCCTGTATCATTTGTGAATTTTATTGGTGAGTCTTCAGTGATCACTGTATGTATAATTTAAAGATGGGACTTGTGTTCTGAAGTTTGTCTGGCATTCCTGAATGGAGGATATTTTTTATATTTTGCTATTTGAAGGTGTGACTTGAACAGACCTGCTGCCATATGCTTTGGGGATGGGTCACTAACGCTGTAAGAGATGAGTAGATAATTATCTGAGAGGAAGTAAAAGCGATGCTTAAATGAAAATGTCTCTTTTGGATTTAAATGAATGGAACTGATTCATTTAAGCAGCATATTTCTGTGCAAGGGAGTCCAGTTTTGCTACAAATAGAATTAAATAAGAGTTGTTTTCACTGTCAGAGTCCTGAGGTGCTACCAGGCCTTATGGGTCATAATCAGCACCCCCAGGGTGTACAAAACTTTGTACATTTCTGTACAAAACAACTGAACTTGTAGCTGTTATAGGAGATGCTGACCTGACCAGAAATCTTTCTTAAATCTTCTTAAGGAAGCTGAATAATTTTTAGCTGGACAGAACACCTTTCTTTCATAGGCAGTAGCTGCTGGTCAACATGCAGACTATGAGATGATTGAAAGCCTCAGTAAAATTAACTAGTGTGTCAAATGCTACTCATTGCAAAACACAGTTTGGTCTCTGGCTGAAACGAAAATAATTGTAGAGAAAAGCAAAGGTCTATCACGCAGTTTTTTCACCATTTCTTCTGTTCAGGAAAACCAGTTGCAGCAAGGTTCAGGAAAGCAGTCTAAGGGACAGCAGCTACTTGCACAAAAATGTTATAAACTTGCAGTGCTCTGAAAAGCTTGTGTGATGTACTATTTGTCAATGACTTTTTAAAGTATTATTCTACATTATGTGAGTGGGTTTTTTTAAATTAAACAGCACCACCCATCTTTACTCATGCACCAAAAGAGGAAATCACAGAATCATAGGATCATAGAATAGTTTGGGTTGGAAGCGACCTTTAAAGGTCATCTAGTCCAATCCTGTAAAATAATCGCTTATGCATGTAAGTTTTTAACATAGCTGTTCATCAACTTCCCATCTCTTGAATCCTTTGCTTTCTGAGTTGTTCCTTTATTTTTACCTCTAATAATCACCACAGCAATTTTACCATCGTGACTTTAAGAAAGAAGTAGCTAACCCTAAATCAATATTGTCATGCTCAGAGAAGTGCTCTGCTGTTCAAAACTACTAATTCCCTGGAAAACCAGACTGCTTTTACGCACTAACATATGGATTTTTTTACAGCTTTCAAGACAACTTTAAGCACTTTAACAAATGCCCTGTATTTACATATTGCTGAATTCTAAATACTGTTCAGAAGTGTTTACTTCTTTGCAATTTACAAGTGACGTGGGACAGATATTCACTTTCTCATTAAAAAAAAAAAAAAAGAGTGGAAAGGAAAGATTTATCTACCTTACATAGTGTTGTCTAACCTAATTAGACAATCTAATGCATCGACAGTCATCTCTTTTAGAAGAGTTTCTTTCCTGAGTCTAAAGGGAGCAGGGTATAGCATGATAATTTGTAATAGAACTATTTGGCACAAGAAAAAAGAACAAAACCCAAACTCCTTTTGCTTCAGCTGCTTTATATGCTTCGATAAATTAACTATTAATATGCGATATACAGATCAAAATTAAATGTCACTGTGGAAATTACATTACTTTCTTGGCAATGGCTAATGCTTACCAAAGACAAAGCATTGAGCACTGGTGCATGCAGCTTTCACATCTTCAAGCCAAACTAATTTTCTTGCATTCTCTTGCAAAATAATCTTATGGGTTGCAATTTTCTAAATGGAAAAAAAAGGGCTGTTCTTTATCATGCTTGCAAGCAAAAGTAATAGCACCTGGAAGCCCAAATGTACAAGAAATTGTATCTTTTCATCACTTACTGGACTTGGAAGTTGATGCATTTTTAAATTCAGAGATTATTTGATAAAGATTGGCATCAACCCCATTTTCATTTCCAAGTTGTATAAGAAGGACAGGGATGTATTTCTCCAGCAGATGAGCAGTTTTGTTCCATTTGTATCCTTCTCTCCTTCTTTTTTTGTATGGAGCTTTTCACAGTACAATCATTTCTTGAAACAGTACAGCTCAGTTCTGCTCCATTGTTTAAAAAACAAAAGATTATTTTAAGAATAATAACAAAAAAAAGGCTGTAACTGAAACAAAACTGTCTTCCATGCTGTAATAATTATTGTCATTTCCATGATTTCTGCTGTCATCTTTCACAAATTATAGTAACAGAATTACAAGGCAGTGTTTGAAATTATACATTTTTAATTTGTAATTTTTTATTACACTCCCTGAAAGTAATATAGGAATTGCTGGTGACTGGAATTGGTTCTGCAATAGCAGGAGAGAGTATAGAAAGACTTATTTGTCTTTAAGGACAGCTAAGACTTTATGTTGAAATCCTTCAGTGAGGATGTCCACTGTTCAGCTGAATCACATCAGCTAAGAAAATGAGATGTGAAAGTTGCCACCCAGGTTCTAAATGACATTGCAACTTCACATATTGTCAAAACAATATAAAACCATCCCCTCCAATAGACATATAGAATACATATAGGAAATACATAGTGAAAAATGAGCCTATTCTCAGTGATTAGCATACCTCTGTTTTGGAGAGCTGCATGAGTGATTATACCTGCAGATGACAGAAGCTGACTGAAGGCCATAAGAGTTTTGTCAGTTTTGCCAGTTGGGAATCTGGTCCAATATATTACAAATTAGTCATGGCTGATAATTTATTCTCATTTCCAAAGCCTCTAATTCTTGCAGTGAAAAATGTTCTTTTAACATTGCATAGAATGCATAGAATTTAGCAAGCTAGTGATCTACTGTTTCTTGAAGGCAAGACAAAATCTGTAGTCCTAGTCATTGCTTTCAGGAACTACATTAACTACTACAGCTGATTAGTCAAATAGTCAGCTGAAATTACCAAAACCTAACAACTCACTGTATTTTTCAGCTACTGTTACTCCAAGTAGGGCAATAAGGCTATTTCGGCTGCAATTCTGCATGTGTAAAGAGTAAGAAAATTCTTCTGCTTCTTATGGGCTTGCATAGAAGACACTTCTGGCAGTGGTCAGTGACCTGTAAGACATTCTGCCGCCCATCACCTAAGACCTGAGCTGTAAAAGATAAACACATCCTGTGTGGTTAGAAAATATTCAGGCCTTCATCTGTCTGCATGCCGCTACTGCTGGCTGACAGTCTGTTGCCATTGAACATATTCGCAGTGAATTCAAGACACTGTGAACCTGGGTATATGTACATATATTGCAAAGTTAATGTGAATCTGTCAGATCTTGCAATTCAATATCCCAGGTTCGAGTTCAGTTGCGACGAAAAAAAAAAAAAAAGAAAGGCTTCTATAGGTAAAGAAGTTATTACTGGCATTTCTGTGTCATTTGTATATATACTTTTACAGAATGTGGCAGCATGACCCAAAGTTGCAGAGGCCTTTAAGCCTTAAAAATCACTGAGTGTATACATTAATTAGACAGGAGATGGTGGATGCATGCTAAATGAAGCAGAGAAGTTAGGCACAGAGACATGTTAACAGCCATATATAAAGCAAGTGTTAACGAGTCATTAATTTAGTAAAATCTAACCCCAAGTTTAAGCACATTAAGCTGTGTTAAATACACATCTTAATTTAAAATGGATCAAATTACTCTGCCAAATATGCACAGATGAGACTAACTGATAGTGTTTCATTGTATTATTACAAGAACACTGAGAAATTAAGGAGGTTCTGTTTGGCTAGTTCACTCTTAGGTAAAAGACCAAAATACGGCAATACAAAAGTTTGTCTTGACTTACAAACAATTTGTAAAAACTTCATTACACAGCTACTGAAAAGCAGGTTTTTTGTCCACTAGGCTTTCTGAAGATTGTACTACTAGGCAGCAACTTAAGCATTTATTAGTTAGTTGTGAAGACACCATTGCAAGCGCAATAATTTAGAAAAAAATTTTTTTCACCAGTTAATCTATAACACTTTTAGCTGATATTCAACAATCCTGGAACAGGTTAAGAAATCAATAACGGAATGAATATCTGAAATCAGTTGTTTATGGGGTAAAGTCAATCCTGATAACTATCACTGGATTTTTAAATCTGTCATCAGTTTCTTAACACCCTTTGACTCAGAATTTTTGCAATTATTTGTTCACAACTTTGAAAAAATAATGCTTTTCAATCTGATGTAAAAGTCCTAAAATACAAGATAAAAATTTCCTCATTAAATTTAAAAGCTCTTAACATATTTAGGATTCTTTAGCATGGGAGATATCATTTGCAGTTTAATTTTACACCTTTCTCTTGGACCTGCTTCTGATGGTTTAGAGTTTATTTCTGCAAGTGTCTTTCTAGCAAGAGTCCTGGGGCTAAAATGGCTGTCACTTATCCTCTGCAAAGTGAATTTAAACTGTAATCAGATAAAGAATGGTAACATTGAATGCTCACTTTGCTACGGTGAAAGTAAGGGCATAGACATAAAATCCTGGCTTCTGATTAGTTTATCAGAATGTTGAATTGTTTAAGAGTGTTATTCAAATTTTCACATCTGGAAAGGATTTATGCAAACAAAACTTCTATAAAACAAACAGAAAAGCCATATCAGCTACTGGAGGAGGAGACAAGGCTTATAGCCTTTCCCATGAGCCAATCATTATTTGCAGTTAGCCATGGGATAACTTTGGAAAAGCCTGCTAGGTTTCCATTTTCATAAATTCCATTATGATTATCAAGACTGACTTTACTCCTTCAAATATATGATTCCAGATACTCATTCAGTTACTAATTTCTAGATATGAGCTTGCAAGTCTCCCCTTATTTACATCCCTTAATTATTTTTATAGAAATAAAAACTGGATTGCTTTTACCCAATTCTTCCCAAATCTGTGAACTAGAATACAGCAGTTTATACCCATTTACTTCTTATGACATTACAGTATTATATAAAAAATAGTGTCATTCTGTATAAATGTTGCAATGCATATAAACAACCTTTTAATGGCTTCCTCTGAAGCCACTGGTACACAGGTTTAGCTGTAATGCAAAACTAAATCATGCATGGAGAACATAATGGATTAATCATTAGAACTCTGTATCATGCTATAAAAAGTTATCTCTGTTCTGTCTGCTCTGGACTGTAATACATAAGTATAGTAGGATGACTGTTTATAATGTGACACTTTAATTCTTTCAGGATTCCTTTGGAAAAATCTATTCAATTATTTCCAATTTGCAAGAGGAATTGGGGCTCTAGTGTTATTGTATTAACCCAAGAGTTAAAAAAAAAAAAAAAGCACAATCCTTGAGATAGTATACTAACCATACATAGTTGTATTTGAGTTTCTCTTATTGATGTGTAATTCTCTTATTGATGTGAAGTCCTTTAACAAGTAAAAAAAACCCTCCATGATGAATTTTGCATCTGTCATATCTTTAACCACAAGAGTGGTATTCATCCAATCCAACTTTGCTGTGTATCTAGTATGTTACTTTATGCACCTCTGCAGAATCATAGACCCATAATATCTCAGACCTTTCTTTAAGATAGATTTGCCTAGTCACTGCCTATGGAGAGAATGCACAGATTCCCACTCTTCTCTAATTTTAGATGTTTGCAGTTGTCTATGTGAGCTAGTCATCTAAACTATCTTTGAAATTAATAAAAAGAAATAAATACCTAAATGGTACAAATTATCTCATCTTAATATAGATATCAAACAGTTCAGATGAATTTTTACATCCTTTCTTTCCACTCAGAATCTAGATCAGTAGCTTAGATGCAAACATTAAGGCTGGTACACTGATGCCTAACCTAAGGCACCTACCATCATTTTGAGACGCTTTGGGTTATCTGAAGCATACATTAAGAAATGGCAGCTATGACACAGGGAGAATCATATCCCCTCAGGGAGCATTTGGAGACCAGATAGAATATCAAGGACATCTCAAATAGGACTAAATACCTATGTTTAAAGAAAGGAGTCACTCCTTTTGTCAGTGGAGCTTGGAAAAATGCTCACTGACCACCCACTAGGCGCCTTCTTTATGGTGAGATGCATCTCTCTGACTGCATAAGATAGGTGGGAGATTGTAAACTGAAAAGGAGCACAACAAATGTGATAATTATGTCTTAGGCCACGGAGTAAGAACACAGGGCATGGAAGCCAGAACCAGAGGCTATGAAGAATTGCTGGTGTGCATCTTTAGAGAGTTTATCCTATTCAGTGCAGGTACGAAGTAGTCAATGGTATCAGAGCCAGGAACTGGTCATTGCTCTTCATTTATTTAGTTAATACAGACATACCTTTGTATTTTAAGTATCTGAAATTAAATGTAATAAATAATGTTTAAAGTCAAAGTAATATTTACAATTAAGTTCAACAAGCACAAATGTTAGATCAAAAATGAATGAGAGAGCAGAGGGGCAATATGCAGCATCCTCATTAATTATCACCTAATGTGTCATCTTGAACTTTAGCAGGATTTCAGAGTTTCTCTCTTATCGAGAGAAGGGAATTGTCTCAAAAAGGAGAGGACTCATAAGGCTTCTAGTGATATTCTGCAAGGATTGGGCTAGACCCTACGCTGTTCAACTTCTTCATCAAGGATCTGAAAGTAAATTTAAAATCACTACTAATGTAACATGTCCTGATAATGTCAGGAGAGTCATTCAGAATGTTTTTGATTGAGTGAATGGCTGCATCATATGAAAAAGAGAACACTGAAATGCTATCAGATACATCTACACTACATCTAGAAACAAGAAATTAAGGATACTGGACAGCAGATGACCATATCATGGAAACTAGTGACTCTGATAAAGAATGTTCCCAATGGGATGCTGAAGTAGAAGAGAGAATGAAAACTTCTAAGTGACAGAAAGAGGTTTAAAGCGGAAGGTGTATAAAGATGATCGTATCTAAGTGTATAAAGATGATCGTATCTAACTGCAGTATTTTTTTGCTAGTGATACTGGAAGAGTGAAATTCTAGTATTCTGAATTTTAAAGTAACTTTATAAAACTGAGGAAGATTCAAGAAAGTTTCATAAAACAGATTTAAAAACTTGGATAGCCTTGAGATTTAGAGAGCTTGATTTTTGTAATATATCAAAACCAAGATGGAATTATTATTCTTTTACAATTTCTGTATAAGTATCTTCATAGAGAAAAATGCCAGTTACTAAATTTATAAAGCCATAATAAGAACCAGTGACTGGACATTGAAAACAGACACATTTAAACTTGAAAATTAAATTCTCCTTTTTAACTGAAAAGGTAATTAAGCACTGGAACAAACCATCAAATGAATTGGTAGGGTATCCATCTCTTAATGTTTTAGGTTTGAGACCGAATGACGTACAAAATGATATGCTTTACTCAAATGCAAGTTATGCTTTAGGTGGCACACAAGTCATTAGTCTTGATGCAAAGATAACTGGATAAAATGCAGCACCAGCAGAAAATAAGAGGTCACAGTAGATTATCCAATTGCCTATTCTGGCCTTAATTTCTAAAAAAACCTGTAGATATTGTAATGGGTCAGATCTCCAGCTGCCAAAAATTGGCATAGAGCTGCTGATTTGAGCTGTTTCTGTCATATTAATAATGTAATTTTTCCTCTTGTTAAATACACTGATTACATTATTACAGCTACCCTGCATAATCAGTTCACGGGAAATCTCTTCAGGTTTAGGATGTAATAATAAATTTTGTTTTCAGATAACGTGCTGATGCAGCATTTGGTTTTGTTTTCAGTTATTAAAACAAGGAACACTATGCTTTCACAACGTTCTTATACTTAAGTAACATTGATGATATTTTATTGAAGAGTCTACCTCAAATCTACTTTTTGCTATCTTTTTCTAAAATACCTTCTTGAACAGAATCTGTCTGACTAAATGTATTTAACATTAGCCACTAAAATTAGAAACAATTAAACTGAATAATAAGACCATGTTATCAAGTCAGATGCTATTGGCTCTCATGTCGCTGGAATATTTCACGATAGTTGTAGTCCATGCCCGTATCCCTAACCATTTTTTTTAATTTAAATGTATAAGAGAGAAACTTGAAAGTCAAAGGCCTCCATCTGATTTCAGTAAGACAGTTAAATTCATGATGCATGAAATGGAATATTGGCTTTGTAACCTGAGTAGGAACCAACTGATTTTAGTGGGTTTTAATTCATGTCTCCATTACACTGTGTGTTTTGGCATCTAATCATAATGCTGTAGAGAAGCAAGAGTTTGGTTCAAGTAATATAGATCTGTTAAAGGAATTTTTACACCACTTGAACTAAAATGAAGCAGCTACGTATCCAGTTTCTTAACAAAAGATTTGTCCCAACTCTGAGATGTGGATTGAAGATTTTAAAGATTAAATTACCGTTTCACGATCTGCAGAGCTGTGCACAAAGCCTGGCAGACTCTAATGGAAACTCTGTTCATTATAGGGACTGCGGAGGATCATCTGTTCCCATCAAAAGAGAATACATAGCAGCTGAAAGAGAACCAGGCCATATAGATGACTGACTTTGTCCCTGTGTGGAAGAAGACCATATTGTTGTCATCCAATATATACACCTTATATTGAACTCAAATTCAGATTTGTGATCAAATACAGAGTTACTGACCTTAGACACAAACTTGAGGATGGCCCATTTTGGTTCTCAGCATCCTTTAGCATGCAGCCAAGTGTCAGTCTTTGTACAGTGGGGATAAGTCAGATACACGATACAACTTTTAGGAACCACCTGCATCCACTGCCTTTCCAAGAGGGCTGCCAGGGTTGCCTGCAGCATGAGCAAGGGGGATCCAAAGACCACCTGAGTTGCCTTAGACTGGGTGTACCTAAGAGCTGAAAATAGCGGCCACTGATGGGCAGTACTTGGTATGCCAGATTCCATTAGGGAATGTAACAAGTGTTGGGTCTGAATAACACACAACTGATGTCTTCTTTTAAAGTAATATAAACAATATTCTGATTTGCTTATAGGTAATAGGAGAGCACGAGATGGAAAAATAATCACTTACAGACTCCTTTGTTCTAAATCAAAGCCAATCAACTTTGTAACAAATAAAGCTACATTGAAATGCATTTTGAGACAATCCAAAACTAAAAAACCCGTTTTTCATAGATGCTTTGGGAAGAAGATGTATATAGGAGTTTCATATAGTAACTGAGACAGAACCACCCTATGTATACCTTGGCAACAGTTTCACAAATTTTGGATTTGCTTTTTGTTATTGTGAAACTTGTGAGATATAAGCAAAACAAAACTGCACAACTCAGGAATAAGCCTCTCTTCAACTGATGCTACCTAGTTTGTCACGATTCTGACTGAGACCATTGCTA
The DNA here is from genome assembly GCF_036013445.1 of Caloenas nicobarica. Lineage (NCBI taxonomy): Eukaryota > Metazoa > Chordata > Aves > Columbiformes > Columbidae > Caloenas > Caloenas nicobarica. The sequence goes on along the minus strand of NC_088245.1, from coordinate 23,862,064 downwards.
CTATAAGAATGACTGATGGACTACATAAAATAAATTGTTGACCTTATTCCAGTTTCTATTAGATATATGCCCAAAATTCTGCCAAGCTGGCATCTTTGTAGGCATGTTCAAAGATCAGATCAAGAACTGAAAGAGCAAAGGGACTGAACAACGCAAAGCAAATATGAAAAGAAGCGTGAAGGGCATATTCTCAGACTTAAGAAGAGGAAAGTACTTTAAACTTGCTTGAAGCAAAAACTACCCCAGGAAAACCAGCCCTGTCTGCTCCAGGTCTCAGCCAAGAAAAATATGTATCTGATCAGGAATAGTGGTGGAAATGGATGCTGTTTGCCTAGCAAAGATTTAGGTTACTTTCAGGAAGACAGAAGCATTACTTTTCTGTCATTCTCTGCAATGGAAATCGGGATTTTGGTTACTTTTTAAATACGAGCTGTGAGTTAAAAAACCAAACAAACGTGGAAGAAGAGGTTGACCACTGAGATGGGCCCTAAACAAATCAGCTAACTAAGAATAAGATGTATTTCTATAGATTGGTGAAACAGCAATAAACTAGTAGAGGCAGTTAAGTAAGGATGTTACAAGAGAGTGTCAGCCCTGCAGGATGTGTGTAGTCAGCGGAGGCTAGAACTCAATAATGAAATATTCCCTAAAAGTAATTTGAGTGACAATTCTCAGATGGGCTAGGGAAGCAGATGATAAAAAAGCTCAAAACCCAATTTTCACCCTAGAAGTAAATTCACCTTTTCAGTGTTTTGTTGTTCTTTTTATTCCATTTGTTCTTAAAAAAAAAAACCCAAACAAACAAACCAACCTCTCCTCCCCAAACCCCAAACAAAACACAAAAAACCACCACAACAATGAAAACAACAAACAAACAAACAAAATACCCATTAAAAGTGACCTTGGGTTTTTAAAAACAGCAGCAGCATTCTTTCCCCAAAAAATTTAAATGCTGTATAAATTGTAACATGGATGTCCAAATCAGAATAATTCAATTCTGGTTAAATCTCAAGTAGAAAAACACAAAAGACTCTGTTTTGACCTTACCAAAGTTCTTTCTTTCCCTCAAGTGTTTTACTGCCATAAGAATTTACTGAAACTGACATATTCTTGCAGAATATGTAGATTTTGACAAAAATGGCCTTTTTTCCTAGATGAAAGGAAAGGTTGCAGGAGAATTTTGCCCAGTGCTAGTGAGGAGTACTGTGCCTTCTACACTGCATGTGTCAAAACCTTCTGAAGATTCAATGCCACATCATGATCAGGAACCCTGGATACAGCATGATCCTTTGCTGGTGTATGCCCTACCCATTTGGTGGCAGGACATAGGGCAATGAAGCCACAGCTTCATGTTTTTAGCCCATTCTTCCCACCTTTCCTGTGAATATGTTATCACTGTTTATGCTAATGCGACTCAGATGTTTCATCATGAATTTTTGCCATTGTTTCAAAGGAAGGATACTAATATCTTGAGATTTTTATTCTGCAAAAGCATTACATTAGGGAAGGTTTTCCTTCCTAGTTTGGGCTTAGAACATTCCCAACTACATCAGCCATATGGAGTCACCCAGTTTGTGAGCACAGCCTTTTTTTCCCAGTGAGGGTAGGGCATTACCCTTATTGCAATAAAACACTTTCTTTGCCTTATTTGTTACATGATCTTACGCTGCTTAGAATCACTTAACCATTTAGCACTCCCCTAATCCTTGTTTCATTTCAAAGTTATGTTGGCAATGAGTTTGTGTTTTCTTCTATGTTATTGCTAAAAATATCAGAGAGCATAGGGCCCAAAACCAATTCCTGTGTAATATCACTGTGAGTACACACATGAGGTATTGCTTCACAGTTGCATTCTCTCATATGTAATAACAGCTATTGCAGTCTTAATATACCTAAATTTTGTACAGGATTTCTTTTATGTTGTGTGGGACTAAGTAGACTTGCAAAAATACCTAAACACATTAGCACGACGCTATTACCTTTATAATTTATTTTGCTTTTCAAAATAAGATTCATTTAATAGCCTAACGGTTTTAGTTTTGAGTATGTAACTAGAAAGTTGTGAGTTATAGTTTAGTATTTAATTAGTTATTCTATTATCTAACCTCAATATAATAATAGTTTACCATCAGGACAGAACACATGCTCAGAAGAATTTCCAGTCTTCACTGTTAATGCCAAAATCCATTGAGAAACTAGATAGCCCATTTTTGTGACAGAATCACTCCCTTTTACCTCCTCCTCTTCTCAAGGTGAGAGGACATACTGTGAACTAAATGGAGTGATACGTTGGCAATGAAAATTGGTAAATAACTGCAGAGCACTGATGTTGTTATCTATTACACCATACTAGCAATAGCTTTCAGTATCACAGCATCTTTTCTCAGCAAAAGGTATTGTGTTTTGCAGAAACTGGTATGAGTTTTTTGAGAAATAAGTATCTCTTGTCATTCACTGTTCCAGGGAGAAAACTATAGCATGCTAACATCTAAGTAGTAGCTCTGTAACTGTTAGCTTGTCAGTTCTGTTGAATAATTTCTCTTTCATTTGGTCAAGGAAATACATTATATTTTGATATCTCGTGGGATTGTAATGCAGAAGGAAGTATTTTAGTATTTTAAATGTATTTGGGTAACCAAACAACTTTTTAAAAATTAGATAAATTTTGAAAGGTGTTGGGAAACCTGTGAGACATGATGAGAGGAATTATCTTGATGTAGAATGATAATAACTAGTAATTAAAATAATACTTTTTAGTCAGCACTTTTTTTCCCTCATGAATATATTATCATATTTTGTCTAATATCATACCTAAATAACTACTCTTCAGTTTGTTCTGAAAATAATTTAATGTTTGTAAAAGGTCACAAGGAGACAAGACAAAATAAGTAAATGAATGGCTCATTGGCCACCTCTTCAGCAGCCTACAAGACTCAGTTTTTCACAAAGGACTGTAACACTACCAGACTTTCCTTCTTATATCAGGATGGTCACCTAGCAGAAAGCTTTGCAAATTTTCCAAGACACTTCTAAAAGTCCTTGTTACCTGAGAAATCTATATTTTCCATCCATAGTGGCAATTTTGCATAGCTAATTATGTGTCCAACTGTTTCCCTGAATTGCATTTGAAAAATATGTTATTTGATGCTTTCTGATTCTGATCACTCATTTTCTATAATGTGTGGCTTCCTTCTTGTTGTTTTAAACGTTGAAAACATTTTTCTTGAGTGTCATTAGGCTGATCAGCTCTGGAAATGGGATTCCTCTGTCTCAAACACTTGTATTGATGGGCCTCACTCTGCAGGTCTTGTGCAATGTAGAATTAATCCAAACATGGACATGCACAGGAGGTGGAAAACAAGACCTTCTGAAGTGAGGGTGACATCAAACTGACTTGACAGTTGCTTTTACCTGCATATGTTCAGCAGCTGCCTTACTAGGTATTGTACAAATATACCAAGTGCTAACTTATACAAGAACAACAACACAGTATTTCTTTACTCATAAGCCTGTATGATTCACAGCACCTGCAAAAAAAGAACCTACAGAGTCATACATTTCTGGCTGGGATTTGAGCCAAGGCAGAAATAGAATGCTTAGCTGATGAGCATAAGGATTTAGGATTCTTGTCCAACAGTAATTAATTATGAGTCCTTTCTTTTAGTTCAGCAGGCAGTGGATCAGGACCTGTCAGACAGAAGGGAATTGTTTTAACTCTGCCAGTCAATGGCAGAATCTTAAAAAGCAGTTTTCACAGTAAAGAAAAAACTTTGATTATTGTTCAAGAGAAAAGCGTCACAGACCAAGATTAGGTGGTTGTCTGTTATCTTCCCTGTGCCACCTTCTAACAGCAAAAAAATGTGCTTGTTATAAAGAAATCCGTGACTTAAGTTACTTTAAATCATTCACTTCTACTGCCTTCACACTTACCATGAATGAAGACAAATAAAAAAGACAGTAAGCAGAGAAAAAGGAACCATTTCAGGATTGATGAAACTAATGAAGTTTACCTTCCTAAAGATTTGTGTCCTGTAGTTAGATTTAGTGAAAAGGTGTGAGCATTGGACTAAAGTTTGTTCTGCATGTGGGCTGTTCATAAACATGCTTTGTAGCGTGGATTCTCCAGTTTCCACTAAGGACTGTAGCCAGGTCTTCACCTGGCTGCCTATTTTCATAGAAGTTGTAGGAACTTAACTTTTTTTCACACAGTCAACTGGATCAAAATTTATTGGGAAGACTGTTAGACTTTCATGGTCTCATATGTGCGGATCATGGAAGCAAATATTTTTACATAAGAAAGCAGATCAGAAAATGTAATGAATTTCAAATCATTGTTAAATTACTATTTTCAGTACAAATGGAATGACAATTTGCTGTGAAAACCTCTATTTAGCCAGGGCGTCTGTAGACAATAGAAAGCAACTCTACAGAGTACATTCCCTGTATTCTGCTTTGGAAGGATCAATCTATAAGTGTGATTACAGTATGGATCAGTATCTTATAAAATATGTGGTGTCAAATATATATATGGTATACATTAGGAGAACTCTCAATTGCAAACAGTGATAGTTCTGAATACCTTTGTGATATTCCTTTTTTTTTTTTTAATGATGAGTTTGACATCACCAGCCTAATTCAGATAAACCGTCACATAATTCCAGATCATAATATTTCTAAGCCGTTATTGAACTGCAGAAAATTGCCTAGATTACCCTGTATTGCAGAATATACTTCCTGGAAATATATTCAACTAGATAGCAATTGAGTTGGTCTTAGGTTGGTGCAATGTCACTGATTTATGGACCAGATGCTAAAATAATAGGACAGGGAAGTAAACATATTTGTCAAAAATTATAAAGCCTTCTCTACTCTATTGATATTTTTAAAATTTGTTTTGAAAATAAAGCGATTCATAATGGTGATGCTAGAAAATATCCCTTTCATTCTAGTAAAAGGACTGCAGAAAAGATAGGCAAGAGCTCTAATAACATTCTTGGCAACAATATCCACCATTCCACACGTATTCTGAATCAGATTTAATTTGAATTAACTAGAAATAAAAACTATCTGCCATTGCACCCTAATGACTATAATTTTCTCTCAAGCTGTTACTTACAGACACAATACGCTGCACCTTTAAAACAGTCTCTTCCCCGCTTTTCTGTCTAGGGGACAGTTTTGATGCATGCATTTTTAATCACTCCACTGGAAAGGCTAACAAAAAAGTAAAACAGAAAAATAATTTTTTCCTGTCAGGATGGAAGAATACTAAATTTATATTTTTTTCAGCTGGGTAGGCCAAAAATATTTGCAGCTAACAAAATGACACTACCCTGTCTCTTATTATTCAATGGTAGTTATTTCCTTCAGGATATCTGTACTAACCATTTAACTCACCAAATAGCCATTAATTTGCTCATTTACTGTTGTAGCCAAAATATCTCCTTTGTAACTGCAAGTAGCTAAACTCTTCAGTGCCAGATGGTATACAAATTGCTCTCATCACAGAGATACAGATGTCATCACACTCACAATTTGTTAGTATTATGAATCCCCCTCCTCCTGTGAACTTAGTGTGACAGAATTCTCTTATTTAATCTCTAATTTAGTGATTAATACGTATCAAGACCCACTATCATATAAAAATGTACTAATTAGCAGAAAATTAGCATTTCCTCATTGTCAGCAAATAAATAACCAACTTGAGAGTCAGTGAAGGGATCTGCTGGAAATGGATGTACATTAAAAATCAGATTAGCTTTTCGAGTGCAACTTTAGTGCATGTTAGCTGAATTACTCCAAAGTGGCTCTGAATATCTTCTCTCCAAACACTTCAAACATTTGTTTGCTATGTAGGAACATTCAGCTATCCATGCCAAATGAACAAGAATAAATGACAGCCTACCCTATTCCATGAAAGTTCCTCTCTGCAAAAGATTTATCACTTAGTCTTCATGTTCTTGTACATTATAATTTCAGTAAATTACTGGAGGGAATTTCAAGACTAATGCATGACAGCAACACAAGCTTTATCTTCAAGAAACAGCTAAATATCATTTTGTGTCATCTTCTATTTGTCTGAGAAACCTGAACTGAGAAGTCTTCAAAATAGAGTTTTCTGTCTTTAAAAGATTATTTCAAAATTCTAAATGTATTTTGAGCTGAAAAAGCTTTTCACTGAGAAAGATGGGTAAATTATATTCCTCCAATATTCTCAATTATCATTTTTCTATCTGTCTGTTTTGAATAAAAGAGATAAAAAATATTTTATAATCTTCTCATAAAATAGCTGAAGTAAAAGACAGGAAATGTGTATGGGTTTTTGTTTGTTTGTTTTCTATATACCAGCATGCTTGGGAACAGAGCATTTATTTGTTTGGTTCCTTAATAGAAGTGTCCCTTTCATAACATATACTTTCTCCATCTAACTTAGATACACTAGGTTCACACTACCCTTCCTTCTGCCAGCAGGACCTGGAGAGAAATATGTGTCTTAAGGGAAGGTGAGTTTGATTCATTTTAGGATCCAGGTATTTTCTCTCTTCTCAGTACACTACATGTATGACTGTCCATGGTTGTCCTTCTTCTCATCCACCCTGATCTCTCTTTTTCTTTACACTTGTCTCCTCCCAGACACAGTAATTACTTTGCCCTTTGGTCCCTGTTTTGCAACATCCTTTCTCTAATTTGTCATTTCTTATGTGATTCCCAAAGAAATCTTGGCCTTATAATGTCATTACTGATACAGTTGAGATTCTACTCCTCAGACTGGATACTCTCTTCTAACTGGATAGCTTGACTTTATCTATTTCTCACTGACTACTCTTTAATCACCTGAGAAATCCAGCCATTCCCCATAGCACCATCTATAACTTTTGACAGCTTTGCACTTTCTTTTTTATTACATGCAATTTAATACATTCTTGTTCACTAGCGTGTTACATTCTATTCAGTTAGCTAAACCTCAGGCCAGGGTCCAGTCATCTGTTTGCATACTTTAAACAGTTTCCTACTCTGATTTTCATGATCATGCCTGAAACAGACTGTGTGGCTACCCCTCCTACAGAGATATTAGCCATGCCTTAGTTTGGAAGATATACCCTACAAATGGAAGGGCACAAAACTAGCAACTGAAGAGCAGAAGTTTGTATGAAGTGTGGACCAAAATTTTGCCAATGTAGATTTTTTTGTGCAAGATCAGTTGTGTAATCTACCACTTTGTGTCTCTACAAAAAGTGCATACTCTTCAACGTGTTCAGTTAACTGCACCTCGGTATCTCACCTTTCTAATTAATGATGCTCATTTTGATGGTACGACCTACAACTGTTGCAGTTGTTGCTCACACCAGAATTGAGGCAAAATTTTCACTGTTCATATAACTTGTTCCTACAGGGCACCTTTACAAACTTAGTTGTGGGAACACAGTGCATTGTGTGATTCTGCAAAACCAGGTTCAGCAAATCTTGTGGATGGTGGGAGCTGTGGTTGGTTTCATACTGCTCTGGAGCTGTAACAGTGAATTTGGGGAGCAAGCAGGCAGAGAATTCAGAGAAAAGAGTTAAATATCTGGCGATTAGTGCTGACTGTTAATGGTTTTAGGATAAAAGATTCCTTACCGAAAACTAGTATGTCCATTTTTTCTTCAAAAAGAATAAAAATATTTATTTTTACTAAGAATCTTGTGTTTTGAAACCTTTTTTTTTTGATAAGAAGAAAACATTTCCAAGTGGACAGTCATCAGTATTTTCAAATCAAAGATCAGCGTAATTTTTGGTTTAAAAATAATTTAAAAGTACAATTTAGGGATAGATTTTATTCTGCATTGCAGAAGTTTCCCAGAGTAACTTCTCCATTATGTGTCCTGAAATTGACATTCGAATATCGCAATACCAAACTAGAATAAGAAATCAGAAGTGGGTTAGCAAAAATTGTTTAAACTGCATAGATTCTTCATAACCTGGTATTTGTTTCATACCTTTTATGGGTGAACATGTTAAGGAAAGGAATTCTCTAAAACTTTGGTCATTCTCATGATAAATTTGGTAACTGGAAAGGATGGATAATTGCTGCAGATAAGAAATTATTTTTTCATCAAAATCTTCCAGGCAGAGAGAAAGGTTTCTCTGTAGCCACATTTTTTCTTTCTGCTAATGGAAAATGTTATTCTAGTACCAGTGGGGTTTCTTGCACTGAAATAATTCCAGTCTATGTTTTCAAGCAGCTTTCCCTTACTGGAATTATTCTGGATTTAAGTTACACATTATTTGAGGTTTAAAGCCTTTGATAAAATATATTATATTCTCATGTCCCAGAATTGATTTAAATATGATCGACATAAGCAGATCTACATTTCTGAAAATGGGTATTGCATTTTTATGGCAACCTACACTGCACATTTGATAATAATAATGAATGAGATGAACTGTATCACATTAAGCTTTTAAAAATTGAACTGTAGACCTGTGATCAAAGGTTCGGGATATACATGTACTGAGATAAGATACAATTAAGATAATAGTTCTGTAGCATGACCCTATCTCTGTTTTGCATAAGAGGTTGTAAAAAGTGGTAAAACTGATTAGGTGAAAGCAGTGCGTTAATTATACTAAAATGAAGTCACTATTCTACTGGTAAAACTGCTGCTGTATTAAGGGGAAAACGGGACTTGAATTCTAGGAATATAATTACAAAGATACGATTTTTATTTCTAGACAAACAGTAAGATCAGATTCTGCTGCAATTTAGACACCTATAACTGAAACTGCAAATTTAGCTGTCTACCTAAGTGAAGGCAACTGAAGATTCCTGACCTTTTTTTTTCATTCCTTTCCTCCTATGGAAAACATAGTACACATGATTCTTAAGATTTTATTTCTATCACATCTATGTCCATAGCAGTCTTTGACATATGATGTGGAAAAAAAAATCCCTTTTTTTTCATCTCATTAATATTCACTGTGTTAATTCAATTTTTTTTGAGTTTTAATTGTCTTGGGAGCATGACAATTACTTTTTCTCCACCCAGATAAATAAGTCATTGAGGTCTTACAAGTTTTTTGAGACAACCTCAATACTGATAATTCTAAGGAATATTTGTAAATATACAGTCCTGGAAGATTTTGAACCACAAGACTCAGAGGTCAATAGGATTCATGGTTCCTAATTCTGAAGATCTTAGCTCCCAAAAAGTTAATGCTTTAGTATTTACATGTTGCTTTTGGTTGTATTTCTTAAAGAGTTCAGACTATTCACCACTGAAAGGTGCTCTCCTTTATAAATTGTAACCTGGATCAATGTGAACCACTTAATGATGTTCTGATTACCTGATGTTAAATACGGCAGCTTCATATTGATTAAATCTGAGGTAAATGCGTTTCAAGTGTAAAATATGTGTGAGGAAGTGAGAAAAATAAATTGTTGACTCCATAACAGAGATTTTGTATGTATCAGTATCAGTCATGGTTTAAGAATTTTGGCACGACTTGTCTGCCAGTAGATAACATTATCTACCCCCTATTTAATTGTTTTTCATTACTCTGCAGTAACTTCTAGCAACCGAGTATCAGATGTTGCTATCTGAAATATTTACAGTTCCCATTGATTTTAATATTTTAAAATGTCATAATCTTAAAATATTTTTTCTTAACTACTGTAATAATTGTGGAAATACAACTGTCCACATACGTGACATCTCTTTATTTTATCTAACAGCACTTAAAAGGACAATGCATAAGCAGAAAACAGATCTCCCTTTCTTTTTGGATGGATATTCACAACAGTCTACCTAGTCAGGCAGCACAGGTTGGCACTTCTGTGGCCCCAAAACTGTGTATCCAAGTTGTCAAATTGGAGCAAAAAGGGATTGTCTTAGACAGCCTTATGGTGCAATGATTATGAAAAGGTCAAAATCCCTCAGACAAGGAGATCTAAGAAGTAAGGTCCTCTATCCTTCCGGCTCTCTTGCTACTTCATTATTGTAAAAATGTTATTCTAGCTGCATTTACTGTGTGCTTCTGCTGAAGCCCTCTACGTTCTGAAAACTAAGATGTAGAGATGTATATTGTGAAGTCTTCACCCAAGTAGATGGCTACTCATCCCAAAGATTACTGAATCACCCTACAAAAGTTGTCCATAGAATCTGAAAGGAGACAAGACTCACCTGCTTTCTCTGAATAACTCTTCAGAGTCTCTCTCTCTTTCTGTTGTCTAGATAGGACCAATTTCCAGCATTTCAAGTCATCCAGCAAAGACTCATTACCTAAATGTTGTAGTGGTCAACTTAGAAGTGTAGAGAAAGCCACTTCAATCTTCCTTCAGTAACACAACACACTGCAACGAATCTTCCTGTGCCTGGCTCTCAGTACTCCATGATCTTATCTACTAAGATCAAAAGGCAGGCAAATGAGGACCTACACAGCAATATAATGTTGAGATCAAAAGTATGTGGTAAATCTCATTTCCTTTTAGAGTCTAAGTACTTTATTTAGAACATCATACATTAGCTTTGTGAGTACAGTCCTCACTGGGAGAGAGGCAAAACTACATTTCCCATCTCTTTGTGCTGGCCTTTACCTTGCAGAAATAAAAGAAAAAAAAAGAAAAGAATTCATTAGGACAGAGAGAAAAGCATGATTCTGTTGACTCAAGGACAGAAGTGATAGAAGACACCCACAGGGAGGGCAAAAATCTGTATTCTAATATTCAGTTCAAGGGGAGATTATATACTTTACATCGCAGAGAGTGGACAGAGTACTGAACCATTCTTGAAGCTCCCTTACTCCCAGTTGAGGACTCTGATCATTAGGCCATAAATCAGTGTAAATATGATCATTATCTTTACCAATTTTATTCTCCACTTCACTGAGGAATTTAAGTATGTGCTTAACTTTCAGTTCATAGATTCTATTATTTAAATTGTGCTTTGCTCTAGTACCGACCTGCTATGCTCAGTTTCATACATGCACAAAGGTTTTTTTTGCCTTCAGGGGTTCTTTTGTTTGTTTGTTTGGTTGTTTTTTTTTAATAATTATTGAAAAAGTTTACACCTCTGTGTATGTTTCTAAGGAGGTCAGTTGGCTCACTCTGCTGCCAGTGTACATTTTGTCCCTTCAGTTTATCTTCTAGTTCCTTTTGTATTTCTAATATATAAGTTGCTTCAATGAAAACTGGTAGACAAGCTGTCCTAGAAAGAATTTTTAATGATCATATGAAAAAAAAAGACCCAAATAATTTTTTACTAAAACCAATATACGCCTTTTGAGGGCGAATATTTGGGTGTTATTACGATTGTTTCTGCTTTCTTATTCCTCTAAATATTCTGATGGTAAATGTTTTGCTTCTGAAGTGTATGACTTTATCTCTTGTGTAACCTGTTCATTTTTTGGCCTCCACATTTTTAACACTAGTAGTTTCAAACTCCCAATTTGGCTTATTTCTTCTTCAATGTCTTCTTGAGTCAGTGATTGAATTAAGCATTGCTTACTGAATTGAATTTCCTCTGAGAGAAGAATAGGCAATTCAGTGCCTGATGGCAGTATGTAGGCTTCTTGTTTCACTGGTAAAAATAGATATAAATTTTTTAAAACTCCTTTAGAAAAGAGTTATTTCAATATTCACGTCTGTTTTCTCACAGTAATATCTTTGTTCCACAAATATTTTCCATATTCCTTACCTTATGGTGTCCAAATTCTGTTTTACAAATATCCCAAAAATTATTTGTATTAGGAAGATTCAACAGATCTGAAATATTTAGGACCTGATTCATAAAAGACATATAATAAGATCCAATAGAAGGTTTAATGGTACTTGCAAGTCAGACAGTCAGTTGAGCTCAACAACATTCAACACTGAGGTATCTGAACCAAGAGCACTATTTATCCATTTTATATTAAAGAATCATTAAAACCATATTTTTTCATAGGAGGAAGAACACAATCATGGACTTCTCCCCCCAGAACTTGTATATTCTTGCTGCCAAAACAGTGTGTCTGTGAGAAAAATAATGGTCCTTTGCCTGTGCTAGGTAGCAAACTGTGCCTAGGATTTGTTAAGAGACTGATGGGGTCTGTTCTCACAAAAGAAAAGTGTAAACAGTTGTAATATTACCTGGCGTTGTCTAATGTAAGTTTACAGAAAAGGCCCTTCAGTTTGGCCCTTCTGGAGCAAAGCAAGAGCCAGTTGGAGAAACATAAGTTCAAACTGCTCGTGCTACAGGCCACTAGTTTGTAAGTCTGCCTTTCACAGAGGTGCCATTTGAGATAATATTGAATGATGTTTCCCCAGTGTACCATCTGTCTTCTGGTCTTGGTCATCTAAATGCTAAGTTCTGCTTTAGGCACTTAAGTCTTATTTGAATATATAGCTTAAGCATTTCCATATTTTATAATAGAGGGCACACCAGTCTAAGGGAAAAAGAAACAGCAAGAAACAGTTACTTAAAATCGAAGACAAGTTCCTCCATCATATATAGAATAACAATAGGTGATGTTCCCTTATAGTCATGTACAGTTTGCTCAGCATTAATACTTTTTAAACTGCAAGAATTTTTAAAAAATAAGTGGTATTCGTTATTTTAAGTTGGAATGAACTAAGAGAGAAATTATGTTTTAAAATCAAGTCAAATAATCCCATGTTCTCTTTTGGCCTTACGAAAAAAAAAAAAGAATAATTGTAACGGAACAATATTAAAATTCTGATCTGAATATGCAACATAGTCTGTACATTTGATTATATGTTGTACAAGGACATAGTTTAAGAGAAGAGAACAAAGACAAGCATTTACACTTTTATTTTAGGAGTAGGTAGAAATAAATACAATTACTCTGTTCGAGACCCATTAAGATAATGGAAATGGTTTAATTATTTATTTTTAAGTGCTTGTTATTTAATAATCTCTAGAAACAACAGTAATATGTAGATGGTAGCATTCTGGATGTTGTCTTGCTAGTCATGAAGATGGCAGTGTTCATGTCTGTATCATCACTAGGAGGCACAAATGCTTATGTAAAAGTAAGAACCATATTACAATTCAGCAGATCTAATTTAGGATAAATGTTGATAAACCTTGGCTTGATATTTACTGCACTGATAATAGTTACAGGGAAGGAATAAGAGGACGTCATTTCTTCCTTTGAACATGTCTTTTAAACAGAAAGAAAGGTGACCTCGTGTGCTGCGGAGTCTTTCTAAATTTTATTTCAGAGATGCACTCAACTCAGTGATCAAAATTTACAAATTCCTCCAATGTAAGTCTTTCTGTCTGTAGTTGGGAGCTACTTGACAGCTTGCCCAAATTTAAGACAACAGCTGTAGCAAACTATGGCTGACATTGACACATAACCTGTACTTTTAAATTTGATGATCAGTCATACTCTAATTAACAAGCTGCAAAACCAAATTACCAACATAAGAGTTCAGTTTTATGTTTTGACTATTATTTCTTTTCTATTAAGATCATTTCATTAAAATACTAGAGTTGTTCTAAAATCATTTGTATTGTCACTGGCATTTTATGTGACAGCACCTGGCTTGCTTAGGTCCTAGTTTTCCCCACTAGTCAAAGCATATGTGAAAAGTATCAGTACAAAAGTAAAGTCAATAGGCTAATTCAGAGTATAAATTTCTCCTAAATTACTGCATTGTGTCAGGTTCTTCTGGAAGAAGCAGTCATTGACTGTAGTGGAAAAAAGCATCCCAGTGCAAGGGCTGCGTATCTTTCTGAAAGTGAGCAGGAGAACAAGATAAGGAGAGAGGGTTAATATATTCATTTGCTTTGACAGTGTTAATATTTGCTCCCTGTATGAAAGTTTTAGGCAAAAATGTTTCTAGAGGTATAAAACTAAGCAAGTAGCTAGGTTTTCTGAGCATTTGACCTACTTTTTGGCTTTAAGGGATGGAATTTATTAATATTATTTTTATACAAAGCTAAGAACTAAAGGAAATCAAAAGCTTTATTAGTTTTTGGGTTTGTTTTTTGTTTTGTTTTTTGTTGGTTTGGTTTTTGGTTTTTGTTTTTGTTGTTGTTTTGTTGTTGTTTGTTTGTGTTTGTGTTGCGTTTTTTTTAACATTATAAGACACTGGTAAAAGAGAAACAAAGACAAAACAAGAGTACATTATTTTAATTTAATATGGGAAAAAACACATGTTCTGAATGTTGTATTAGCCAATAAACATTATTTTGCAATGTTTGTGAAAAACATTTTAGCCTCATATGTCATTAGCAGGTTGTGGTTTGAAAATACTTGAAACACGAACGTTTGACACCATTTTTATTCTGGTCATTATATAAACTGAGAATGATATAAAGGCACTTATGGAGTGAAATAAGGTATTCAGAGTGTACTGTCAAGTAATTAATCAATGGGTAAAGCTTTAAGGTATAGAAGATGGTGAAGGAGGACTTGAAATTTCAAAACTTTCTCATTTGTCTTTTTCTTGATAACTGGAAGCATCATGAAAATGATAGCTGGCAGAAACTGAGTGTTGTACAACATTTATTCAATATAGCATAAGGAAGACTTATATCTACTTGTTTTTTCAGTGCAAGCACTTAGCAATTCCAAAAATAATGTATGCATTTACGCATGATTATTTTAATAATCCCGATTACTGATGAAATATTCAGCTGGCTGAATTATTTTGCTATCGTTGTGGTTTAACCCCAGCTAGCAACTAAGAACCATGACAGCTGCTCACTCACTGCCCCCACCCTGCAAGTGGGACAAGGGAGAGAAGAGAAAGGGAAGGGAAAAACTCATGTTGATATAAAAACTGTTTAATAAGACAACAAAATAATAACAATAATATACTTATAGTAATAATAGAAATACTTGAAATAAAGTAAATGATACTCAGCGCAATCCCTCATGGAACTTCAGTTGTGCCAGAACAACCAGTTCCGGAGAGAAGAGCTGACCCCAGTGAGAGAGCAAAGAGGGAAAAGGCAGAAAGGTCCAAAGGCCAACTGTGAAACATCAGAATGGCAAACGGCCGAACTAACACTGAATTCCCAATGGAATGGAACTCCCAAACTGAAATAATGTAAATTCAAATACAAAAGATTTCATGTTAAAATTCTGCTGATAATTTCTTACCCATTGGACCTAATTTTGTAAACATGAGAACGGCCAGCAAATAACAATGCCATTTCTAGAATTTGCAAAGTCTTGTTATCTGTTTTCTTTCATATTTTTCTTTACATCAGGGGAAAAAAAATCAAAAGGAAACACAAAGGTCTTTTTTCATTTGTTTGTTTGTTTAGTGAGAATACCCTTCTTTTTTCCTCAAGGGAAAATCTGTGAGCAGCTACCATCATCACATTGGCATGAGAAGTAGAATGTCCGGATGCTATGTCTTGCTTTAAAAAGATGTATTTTTATCTAAGAAATGCTGATTCTGGCAAAAGGGAGACCTGTACAAGGGTCTTTTACAGCACAGATAAATGCTCAGTAACAGCCTAGACAAAATCTGTATTCTTCTTTACTTTTCCTCCTTGATGGTTCTTATACAAGAATGTTCCAAAATACTTGACAGAACACATTTTCAAGTGATGAAACAACAGAATATAAATGGCAGTGATAGCCATAAAGAAGCAAAACTAATTCAGCAATATCTTTAGACGGGGAAAATGTAACTTTTGATTAGACAGCTGACCTTGTTTCACAACTCTATTACTATATATATTTTTTACTGAACTCAATATATTTGAGTGGATCAGAGGATAACTGAGCTTATTCTTTTATAATAAATGTATGCTAAATTCTGCTTACTTTTTTACACTGGAAAATGCAATTACCATTTCAGAACATAATAATGTGGCCCCAATTTGTGACAGTCACATAAAAAACATGATTGCTTAAAAGTTACAAGAAAGCCTTTTTTGTTTTACTGTTTAAAAAGTAGCTATACTTAGACTTAACTCTTAGACAGTGATTAACTTCATCTTATTTATAGCATTGTAAACTTCACTTTAAGCTCTTACAATGAATCATCAAGTTTTTTAATTCAAGGTTATTGCCTACCTGTGCCAGTGTTGTCTACATAGGGCAATAGAGTACTGATATGTGGACATCATGAATAGTCCTACCTTTACTGAATGAGGACATGTCTTCACTGTGGTTCTCCAAAATGCATGAGTAACCATTGGCTACTGCCTGTAACAGGTACATAATGCACAGAGCTGATCTGAAAGCTAAAGCTCAGGACTGACAAGTTGAGAGAACATTGCCTCAGTAAGAACAAAGCTTTTGCTTTATTGTTGCAATTTAAGCTTGCTTTCACTGGGAGACATCCCAGAGCACTTGCCAGTGCAATTTTGAAGAGACCACGTACAAGATATCTATACCACCCTTCTTGAAAGAAGGCAGTACAGAAGTCCTTTCAACCTGTAATATTTCCATGATTATGTGATCTATGACATGTAATTCTAAGGAATTTATTTTAATATATCTTGATCAGAGTTAGAAATATACACATCATTTCCTTCTATTGGCTAATGTATGTCCTCAGCCTAGACTTCCCAAAGCTCTTCAATGGTCTATACAAGCTTTACTTTTTTTCACTTGTCGTTTGAGCAGGTAAGCACATCAAAGCCACGTAATACAAGAACTACTGTGACGTTTTGGAAGTTTAAATCATTCAGATCAGTTGCCTTTCTGTTTTCAAGTGAGTTACACTAAACACAGGTCAGTCTCTCAGTATACAATTTTCATTGTTAGTGGCCTTCATCAGGTTTTGTCTCAATCTTGTTACTTATCTATTGATTCTATATCTATCCATGTGAGGATAAGGCTGCAAAACTGATAGTTTTTAGGAGGTGAAAGTCATTCCTTAACACTATTAAAGCCTCAAACCAAGTTAGTTTATCTTGCTTGCTCTGCTAAGTAATTTTTCAACATTTTTGACAGTTTCTTTAACCAGTGAATAAATAGGACATTTTTTTTTCCCACTCTATTTTCTTCCTCTGTATTCTTCAGAATCTTTAACAAAGATAAGTAAAAGCAGCATGCATTTCATCTGGACTTCTGCAACACCACAGTGGTGGAGTGGATTTGTAATTATATATAATTACACATCCCTGCATGACAGTGAAAATGTTTGTTTTCTTTTCAGTCACATTTGTCAAGAACTGAGAGTAAAAAAGCAAACTTCTAGTCTTTCTTCACGTGAACTCTGACATAAGGCCACATGCTGCTTTACTCCAGCAGATTTTACTAGTGACAGTCAAACATAGAATCTGAGACAAGGTGATATCAGCTGGATACCTCCAAGTCCCCAGTACAACTGGACAGGAGACAAATTTCTTATCCAGAAAAAAAAATATTTTCAGAGTTACAGAACAACTTCCGTTATGCTTAGAGGTGAAACCAAAGCCTACAGAAGCATGGCCCAAAGTACACAGGGGACTTCTTTCTGCAGTGTAGCTAATACTTACCATAACAGAACTGCAGACTGTAGACTAGAATCTGGATCTCTACTAACGCAGGATCATTGTTATGTTTGTGGCTTTCTGCACTTCTTTATCTAAAAAAAAACCCTTTAATTTTTTTATTGCACCTGATATGTTCTCTCAAGAAAACCTTTTGTTTCAATGTTATGCTATTTTCCAATTAAAAACAACAACAAACCACAAACAAAACCAAACAAACAAACCCGAACAACCCCCCAAATCAAAACAACCAAACAAAAAACCAGCCAACAAATGAACAACACTCCTCCCCCCGCACCTTAAACTGTAATATTACAAGGTGGAAAAATATACATTATAATAATTCACAGCTTCATACTTGTGAAATTATCTAAATATTCATATGCATAGCAGATTTACACAAGGTATATATGAGAAGACAGAAAGACAATTTTCAACCAACAAAGAGACTTTTGAATTTGCAAAAGAAGTTGTGTGTTTTCTCCTCTGGGTAAACAAGGAAAACACCTCAGAATAGATGAAGATGCTAAGCGTAAGCATCAGAAATGCATCAAAGGAAGAAGGTTTGGGTAATTGCTTATAAATAATCTCTAGGGCCAAGGAATTCTCCATTTTCCTGTAATATTTGCCACCTATGCAAAACAAACATATTTTCTATCATACTGAAATAAATACCTTTCATCATATTAAAGACCTATGAGCTTGTACATTTGTGGCCTCTTTTTATGGCACAGTTAAGCAATCAAAGAGTGGTTTGCACTTTCTTAAACTTACAGTTTCTCATTAAAAATGTTAATAAATAGCTTACCTTAAAGTAAGAAAAGCAGATCAGTGCTCACATGTAGCTTGTTTATGAATTTGTTTATGCAGACTAATGCAATATTTTAAATGACCGTAAGAATTCCTTGTGTCAGTATGTAACCATACATTGAAAACTTAGGGCACCTGCTATCTAATCTGATCAAGGCAACTGAGAAAATAAAAGCATTTGTTTTTGAAACCAAACGATCACAAAGAACACAAGTGCTGAATTAGAGTTTATATGATGTTGTGATGACATAGGCTTTGCTGTCTTTTTCTTAGTTAATCAGTCTATTGTCATATTTTAGACAATTTTATGCATTTTGCTTTTGTCCTTAGCCAGTGGACTTTGAATTTTCACTGTGCGTTAGCTAGGATGGTAACCGCTTCGTGCTCACACATTGTGAAGTCTGAAATAACTAAAATCTGTAGGTAAAGAAAAATAAGGAATGTTCAGATTTTTCTCATTTTCTCTAGAGTGTATTTAAAGATTATCTTGTCCTGTCTATTTTCACTGAAAAGCTATTCTATATTTTTCGTTTGACTGTTTAAACACTTTCCTTTCTATCTCCTTTTACTTTGAGCTCTTATAAATGCTACGGCAAATCACCTACTGTGTCAATAACCTTGACCAAGCCTTACTCCTCCTTAGACTCGCTTGTTGTGTTTCCTTTTTTCTGTGTGAACTGAAAGTTCACATTCTGCCTTTCAAACTGGCATTTACGCAATTTACTGTCCTTCTCGCTTCTGCCTTTCCAAGCTGACAAAATGTATCTTCTATTGTGGATCCTCTTCTAATCCCATGTGTCCTTCTTCATAAAGTTCCTTCCAGATACATGTACTTATTCCTTCAATATAGGTCCATATACCTCCTTTTCAGTGTCCTTAAGTTATTCTTTTCAGAAGTCCATACACTCCTTACAGGATAAAGAGCAGGGAGAAAGAAAAGGAGGGAGACTACAGAAGGATAAGTATCATTCACTATGAGCAATTATTGTCATTTTTATCAAAGTGCTGCCTGACATTTTTCACCTTTTGCAATACTTGTTTAATTTCAAGCAAAGAAGAGGAATAAACATGAGATAGAAAAATAACAAAATTCCTGTAAATACCAAGAAAATACCTGTGGAGATAAAAAAAAATAGGTACTAGACTTCATACTGGATTTTATTACAAGTTCAATATCTTGCTCATATTTCTATATTCCTGCTCAAATCATGAAGTCTTCTAGGTAGATATTTCACATCCTAACATCCTTATAAAGACTGCAAAGCCCTTAGCACACTCTGGTATTTGAGACAGGTTGGCATATGCTCTGTTCATTTTCAGCCTGCAGCTGTGCTTAAGAAGGTGTGCTTGAGTTTTGTTTTGTTTTAGAATTTTGCTTTTTTACACAGAAGCACAAGCAGAATAAGTATACAGGTTACACTTGTTAGATGAGGAGGACAAAAGAGACATTAGAGGGATGCATTTTTTGAAATGAGTATTGATTTAGTAATAACCTATTTTAATTGCATGGTAGAAGGAAAAGGAACACAATTATTGTTCTGTGGGCAAAGAAATATATTTTTATGTTTAGAAACAATTCCTAACACAGAAAAAATTATAAAATTTTATAACCATCTCTTCAAGGGATTTAAATGCAAATTAACCCTGATGTATTCTACATATGTATCATGCCACATAACAGAATCTACCATTAGAGAAAAATAAAATGCACTAAAAAGAGTTGCTTCAGCCTTCAAAAACTAGCTAATCAGGTACCACAGAAGTTGAGATTAATCAAAGATTCTTTAATTGCTAGTTAACTAGACTCTATGTTGTGAAATATATTGTATTACTCAGTCTTAGTATTCTGACTGAGAAAAAAAGACCACCGAGGTTTAACAGGATACAGATTTTTTTTTTTAACAAGGTTGAAATTAGATGTAAAAAAAACCCTGTGGGCTGTGGTTTCAACAGGAGGCAACTTACCTCACTTCTTTCTTTTCTTTTCTCTTGTTATCCTGAAAGTTCACACCAGCAGGGTTGTCGTGGGGGTACAGAACAAGATAATTGGTCTAAAATAAGGTCGTTCAGTGCTTCTTAAAAGCTGCTCTGCAACCAAAGGCATAATACTGCCAGCGAATATTAGCATGTGTTTCAGAGCTAAACAGAGATTACAGCTCTGTGTATTAGAACTGGCTGACTCAATTTTGGCATAACTGCTAGAAAGCTAAGCAGGACAGTTCTTTTGGATATGATGCAGTATCTTTTAGATACTACTGGTTATTTTTGATTGGCGTGTTCAGAGGGAGCTGGATCACTGGTTTTTCTTCCTTCCTCTGCCACATGACTTTGCCCTCTACGGAACCGGAAAGACACAAAGCCAAATTCAGAGGTGAAATATGGTTGAAGTGCATGCACAAATGCACCTTGCTGAATTTTGGCCTTCCCTGTGGGGATAATACCTGTGATAATATCTGTGGGCTGTGGGCACAGGAGGGTATCAAAGAGTGTTTTGTGGTATAATTTCTTTCCTCCTTTCCTATTTACTTGGAAACCAAAAGCCTAATTTATAGTCCTTGTGCACTACCATTAATGTTCTATAATTTATGCAAAATTAACTTTTGCTATGATGGTTTCTTTGAAAGCTGCCTCACATTAGTTGTTCAGATTGTGTATGTGTAGCAGTATTACAGAAATATTACCATTATGTTTTAATTACTTAATATAACAAAAGCAGCAAAAACCCAGTCAGTTGCATATATTTTGTGACTCTTACAATTGCTGTAATTTTTACTGTAGAACTGCACACAAAAGGAGTGGAACACGTAGGTCGCATAGCGGTGGTCTGTATCACTCAGGTATCACTTCTTCAGAGAGCATCTACTTCCCATCTGAAGTGGTATAGCCTGTCAGGTTTCTTTAAATATTATCACTTTAAACTATTTTAAATTATAAGATCTACAGTACTGGGTTTGTTTTTTAAAAAACATTTTGTGCTAAAAATTAATTGTTTTTCTTCACAGTTTACCAAATTCTTGATTTTATCCATGTTATACTTTTAGAGCTCAGGTATGTACTAGATTACTAGAGTACAACCTCTATATTTAAAAGGTATGAAATTCATGCCTGTATCAACATTTCCAATTGGTCGTCTAAGTGGCCTGATTACATAATATGAATTTTACTAAGGAACCGGAAACAAATAATTTCCAGGTTAATATTTCAAGACCCTCAATTTCTTTTATGAGTGTGTGCATGGAAATCACAAACTATGAATGCAGTAATAAGCACATCCAGACGACATTCAGATTATGTTGAAGAACCAAGAAGATAGGCACGGAAGAGTCTGACACAGAAGAGAAGGTGCTGGCTGGGCTTTCTGAGAGGGTTGTGCTGAAGGAACAGATGGGAAAAGTATCATCTGATCAGTATCATCTGATTTTATGAGGCCTGCTTAAATGAATAACTAATCTAGTTAGTAAATATTCACCCATTAACTTTTTTTTACAAAATGTTTAAAAACAGGCATTAACTTTCTAGAATCAGAAGCACTATGTATAGAGAGCTGGATCCAGTAAGTAGCTGTCTGCTCTTGATTACTAAGGAAAGCAATAGAAATTTATAGCACTTTATATTTCCCAGGGTAAATGTGGAAGCATCTTTTAACTTTCTACTGGAAGAATAAAATAGAGGAACAACAACTCCTGCAATAGGAGCTGAGTCCACTGTGGACTCATATACAATTTCCTGGCTATACTACATCCAAACTAAATCACAAAAATTAAGGAAACTAAGTAACACTTAGAAATGTTGCCTTTCCTAATATGTTGCTAATTCAGAGTTTTTTATTTATATTTTTTATCTTATTTGTATTAAATCTCACTCTAGCTAAATGGCTGTCAGATGCTGCTGAAAAGTAAATAGCATATGGCCCAAACACCCCTGAGAAGATATTTTCAGAATTCTAATGCAGACCTTATTCTCCTTTCTCCCAGTGTCTTAATACTTTCTTCCAATCAAACTGACCAGTCCACAAGTGATCAGTTATCAATATGTGGAAGTATCCTATTACTAGATTGTTGCTAATTCAAACTTTTTATATGTTCATTCAACAATTATTAGATTAAAAGTTTAATTCATGTATGAAATTGTCAAAGTTACTACCCATGTCCCTCCAATCAGGTTTTAAGCATCCGTCAAACTCAAGAGAAATCTTCCTTTCCACAGCTGAAGTCTATGAAGCTTTTAAAATGAATCGAATCCTAGTGGTATAGTAGGTGATCAGTCTCATTTTTCACTTGTTCTCAATCAAGTGTCTTTAAGAGCTGGACTGCTGCTAGCAGATAAATCAATGTCTACTGACTGCTTCTTTAATTTTGTCTTTCTTATGTTCCAGTATCTTTAGTTCTGCATTTTCACTTTTACTTATGCATAAAAAAACGTTAGCACTGTATACCCACAGATGGAATGAATTATCTTTTCTGTTTTGAGCTAATGTAATGAATACTTGGAGCTCTAATCTTTGGTAATTAAAGTCTTATTCATACTGCATAACAAAGTGAGGCGTTTTGTAAATACACCAATGCATTGGATGAATACATTAAATATTTTCTGTAGAAATAAATAAGATCTCACTAGCCAATCCACAGCACTTTGCCTGATGGAAAATGCAATTTTCAGTTTATGAAGATAGATTAAAACACTAAAGCCATTTCAGAAAGTAAGTAGATTTTAGCTTTGAAGTTTTCTTTTATGTGGGTTCAGAATAAAACATGAAAACTTTGAAAAGGTCTCTAAAATTACGTTCAGAAGAAAAGGATTTTGCTTTATATTTTAAGACAAAGTGCCTGGGCCTTATCTAATGAGATGTTAATTATTTTATTTTTAAACCAAAGATATCATAACATTCTCTAGTGTTTAATTCTTAGAAAATCAATATTTTAATGTGGAAAATTCTTCCATTTCAGAATTCACAGATAACTAAAGGCAAAATGCTTTTATTGTGTTTGAGGAAAATTGTTTGCTACATGGGGACAATCTCTCCCTCTCCGCAGTTCCAAGAAGAGTACATGGGAGAACACCTCTGGATGGTTTGGCATTATTGCTTTTCTCCTAACTTTGTGTTTATTACTGAGATTTATTTATTTATTTATTTATTTAAACTTATGGCCACTACTCTCATAAATCAAGCTGAAGTTTTCAAGGGAGACATTCTAGGAGAAAGACTAGTGTGTGGGCTGAGAAATTAAGTCAGAGAGGTAATCGCTTTCAGTCAAGCAGCTCTGATCCTAAGATTACTGCACAGTTTACAATGAAAAAATAAACGGATTTAGAACTTAGAAGAGATACCCTTGTAGTGCTCTAATGCACTATGCAGAAGCAAGAGATACAAATGTAGCATGAATAGTGACACAGCAGTAAGTTTAAGTTTCAGCATAATGGTACAAAGTTGAAATTACATCTATACAATTTTCTTCATCAGCTCTGGATCAAGATCATTCTGCACTGCTAGATTTCAGGGTATATTTTGACTTGAAAAATGAACTATTACTTTGATTTTGTCTTTTTTTTTTTTTTTCTGTTTGGGGGGTAGGTAGACAGAATGAAGAGAGTAAATTCATTTGCTTTTTTATTTTGGGGAATTGCACTTTGAAAGCTGTTTCTGAAAATACATTTAAGCTGGTCATGTCTTTCACTTCAAAATCCCATCCCCCTGATTTCCAAAGCAGTAGACTCCTTCCCAGCTGTAAAACACGTAGTTTGGAATTCTAGCATTCCCAGTTATAAAGTGTGTGATCAGTAGACTCTCCCAGAAAGAAAGGACAATGAGCTGTATATCCACGTCACTGACCAGCCATGCTGGTGAGATGTCAGTCTACTGCTCCTGCCAGTCAGGCTTGGTGCACAACCTGGCTACTGGTCTGTTACCTTCCCAAATGGCTCCTTAGGTGTTTCCTTCCCAATCTTTTTTCATAGGATCCTTTAAATTCTCATGTTTCTTTTTATGCCAGAGCTTTATCTTTAACTTCTATCACTCTCCATTCATTTACAGTCTCCTATGCAAGAGTCCCTGTGTACGTTTTCTCCCTATATTTGCTGACTCTATTCAGCATTCCCTGGAACCCCCAGTCAAACTTTTTTTCCATTAATTTTTTTATCTTTTTGCTTTCTGTAGTTGGGTATCTGGATCAGCCTCTTGCTAATTTTCTAGGTCTTCCTCCTGTAAGAAGTTGTGCATGTTCTCCCTCTCCCTTTCCTAAGATCCCTCATTCTCCCAGCCCTGGAAAAACTCTTCATTTCTCCTTCTTCTGACCTCCCCCTTCTTCCTTTTTCAGGATCTGTCAGGGGCTCTGTGAGAACTTCATTTCCCCTGTTCTACTATTCTTTCTACAGAGGCAAAGGGTTCTTCAGGATACCAGTGTCTAAAATTCCATCGAGAGAATGATAGGCCAGTAGAAAGCTCTGTGATCTGCAGGCAGTTACAAATATCTTTCCTAGGGTGTTAAATCCTTAACAAGCACGTCCATTGCTTTTGCCCTTCTGATTTTCTTCTACTGTAATGTAAGACTATCCATCACTTATCTCTCTGTTGTTTTGGTGTTCCTTTACTGATCATTAAATACCCTGCTCTGTTAAACATTGTAATTATTCTATTTTTTCTGTCTTTCGCCCTTTTCTTATCCATGTTTTCTTCATAACTTTCTTGAAGCTAATGATTTTTTCATTTGTAACAATGATGATGTAATTAACATGGAGAATGCAGATACAGACATCTTTAATATTTATGCATCACACTGATGTTAGTGTAAATGCTGTGCCAGCAAAGCAGCAACCCTCTTGACTTTGTTCTGTATTTATGCTGTTGAGCACAATTTTATGCTCAGTTTCAGGATTTTTCTTTAAAAGCTTTCATATATAATTAGTCCGTACACTGTTTCTGGAGGTACAAGAGCTCCATGTTTCTTGGCCAGGGAATATCAGCAACCTCTAGAACAGAGGGAGTATGTTTGATAGAGGAATCTTGCAACAGCATATGCCGTAGAACAAATCTGTGACATACAGGCAACTCTGAGTGAGCTTGGTCAGATACTAAAAGTACAGCAAAGCTACTCTTGGGCATCACAGCTCCCTGTTGAGGGTAAATACCTAACTTCCGATCATCTTACATTTTTTTCCCAATTTATGTGATGTGAACAAATGTTGTCTGATTTAATTGTGCAATTCAATAAGGAGGACTGATTAAAGCCTTATGTAATTTGATTACATATCTGAGGAAGAATTGCAGTCATCACTGTTGCAATTAAAGTATTGCCTATACTCATGTCTGCAGTTCGGGGTCTTCTGCTTTCAATGCTCTGTCCCATGACTGAGAGATCAATCATCACATGATTTTCTCTGTACTCCTTCTTGATCATTGATGTAGAGCACCCATTGATCCCTGTGGAGGTTTTCTATCATATATTCACTCTCCAAGTGATCTGTCAAGAATTGTGGCATGTTAACCAGAGTCTTTTATATCCACCTAACTGCAAAATACTTAGATTTTATTTCTGCAGTAAGGCTTCAAACGTTTCTGAAATTATGGCAAATTGTTGCAATGTGGTTTTTTTACTAGCATCCATAATGAGCTGATGAAAAACCCACCACATAGATGACAAATTTTGACTACATAATATTAAAGCCAAAACATAGCTTCATCTAATTTAAATAGCCTTTCAATTTTGTTCTATTGATTTGTTATCACCACAGTTCTTTTAAAATTAAAGTTCTGTTGTAATTGATACTCTGATTGCATTATGGTTCTATTTTTCTCCACGTATTGCTGCAAACTTCTACAGGCGATAGGAGAATGGAAAAATAAAAGACCTTCTGAAAGCACTTGAAAAGCCTCACAACAAGCCTCCTCAGCTGTTAAACCACCATTACCAAATGTTCTGTCATTAAGAAATTGTCTAAATCCCTGTTTCTCTCCTTCAGAACAAGAGCTGTAAGCACATTGTCTGCTACAAAAGCAAGATGTGGGTGTTTTGGTGGGCTATGTATGTGGGAGTTACTTACCCAGTAGTTTTCTAGGTTTTAGAATACTATTTTAAGGTTGAAAGGTTCACCCGGTATATGTTTAGCAACTTGAAATATAGGCATCACATTTTCTCAAACTTTGATATTTTTAGTACAGAAGGTTTCAAACTATAAAAGCTTCAAATAACTTTTATTTTTTTGCAACATTCCTGAAACATGGGAATTGAATTTACTTTCTGCCCCACAAATTCTTTCACATTTTAAATGTTTCCATCTGTCACACTGATGCATTTTTTCTGAAGCTTAGCTTCTTCCTTTTCTTTCTGTTTTTCATGTGCCTCCTATGTCTTACATAGGAAAATATTGAATTGTTTTCTTTTGTAAATCCTGTTTTAGGTATTCCCACTGTTCTATTGCTGAATTATAGATAGTTTATGGATTTTTCCAGCATCACCACAGGCTGTGATCTTGTTTCATCTCACAGGCTAAAAGGCATAGAGATTCATTATTTTATTTACTAAGTGCTCAAAATGTTCTCACTTGGTCATATGCAGGATTTAGGTGGTAGATCTGAAAGGACAACGTGTATATAGCATTCACTGGAATCTGATCTTGCATTCAAAACTAGTTTAGTGTTAGTGAAAAATTAACATATTTGATTTATATAGGTAATTGAGAAGTATAGTTTACAATGAACTCAATTTTATGTCTTTTTGTTTGTCCATACAAATTCTGCATCACTGCTATTTTTAGATGAAAAACATAAGGAGATCTTGAGTACCTCAACAACTACAAATCTCCTAGTACTTTTTGAGGAACAGAATTATTTACCCTTCTTTAACAGACATATCCATTTGCCTGTTTGAATAGGCTTTTAAATATTGTTTAGGGCTCCTTCATTTTCTTGTTATTATTAACTGCTTCTTAGCATGCTGGTGTGCTTTGAATGTTGTCAGCTTTGAATGACATATCACAATTTTAAAACAAATGAAGTAATTCTAAGGATCTTAGGATAACGGTGTTTTTTTTAATTGGTGGGGGGTTTTTTGGGGGTTTTTTGGGGTTTTTTGGTGTTAAACCTCATGCACCCAAAATAGCAAGGGTTTAAACAGTATACTTTTCAGTCTTAAGCATGGACTTTGCATTATTACTGGGTTCTTATATGGTAGTCATCTTCTTGTGAAGTTGCATATTTTGCTTACTCAAGGCCTTTTTAAAATTTTCTTATTTAAGAGAAAAATCTGATGGTCTTGTAGATGAGTCTCATTGTCAAAATGCTATTA
Organism: Caloenas nicobarica; assembly: GCF_036013445.1. Taxonomy (NCBI): domain Eukaryota; kingdom Metazoa; phylum Chordata; class Aves; order Columbiformes; family Columbidae; genus Caloenas; species Caloenas nicobarica. The sequence goes on along the minus strand of NC_088245.1, from coordinate 23,834,547 downwards.
CTCAGTTTAGTGATCAAAATCCTTTTGAAAATCTAATATACATTCTCATGAAGCAGAATCTTGGACAATAATTTTGAAATTATGCCACGGTAAGCCATGTGATTCAATAGTTTTTATATTTTAAAAGTTATGTGTTGATAATATTTGCCTAAGGTTGTAAGATTTTGCATATGTTAACAAGCCTCTGTTGTGAATCCTTGTCTAATAATAACAATCTTTGACATTTGTCAAGTCTTGTTCTATAATGCTTGTTATGTATGCTAACATTATAGTGGAATTTGCATGATTCTTTAATATTGTTGTGTATATCTGCTAAGTGAGATAGACTTTGCAGATAAAATAAATTGGCAACAACAGTGACTTAATATTGCTTGCTCTTGCTTGTAAAATATTTATGACAACAATATTTTTTACTGGGATGCAGAAAAATTATTTATGCAATGATCATAATTCCAATTTGACTCATGTATGAACGTACTTTGTCTCTGTTTTACCTGAGAACATTTTACATTTATTATATTTCTAGTATAATATTCTTTTGAACAGAAGTCTGACACTGATGTCTAGGACTTTGGTCATCATTTGTATGAAGGTGTTCTGAGACCATGCACAAGACAGAGACCTAGAGCTATAGTTTCCATCACACAAATATAATAAGTCATGCAGTCTAACTTGTTCATGTAACAGTAATCTCATAAATCCAGATTGATACAACATACTAATACCTTTTGAGCTGATCATTGTGACAGTTTCCCAGTTTTTATATGAATATTGTGAAGCAACCTCAGGCTTTTCTTATGAACCTTCTGCCTCTTGTGAAGCCACAGGCTTTTAATGATGAGACCAGACAGAGTTTTATGAGAGTTTTGACATAATTTTGTGAGCCCTTTGATTTATCTTCAGACGTATTTTAAAAAGACTATATTTGAGCTCCATTTATAAGCCATCTGAATCACACTAGAGCATTTTGTCTATTGTGTTTTCACTTCCACAAGATAATGACATTCATTTCTGCAAATATTACATTTAGAGAAGCTGTTAGACTCACATTCATTTAAACTGATTGTTTAAGGTAGTTCACTTAACATAAGTTATGCATTTCTAATTCCACGAATAGTGGGCAGCAGATATTTCTAATAATGTAAGGTCACTTTGTAGCTTTGTATTGGGCGTTACAAATTGAGATCATTGTGGAAAGCCAGATAATGTTTCTGCATATTCATGGTTGTGCTGGTTTGACTGAAATCAAGTGAATTGTCTTCATGCAGTTAGAAACTCTTATTTTTCATAGCTAGCACAGTCGTTGTTTGGATTTAGTTTGAGAATAATAAGATAGCACCCTGGGGTAGAAATAATGTTTTTTTTCAAGTAACTTTCCAGTGCTTTTTGCTTGGAACAAAGAGGCTGTAAGAATGTACTGTTATCTTAGCTGCTGTCTGGCAGACTAAGGTCTTTCTGGATTTTCTATCAGCAGGTGTGAAGCAGCTAGGAAGATGGGCATAGATGAGACAGACCTTGACTGGTATCCAGGACGATCAGTGAGAATACTCCATGCCATTAGTGTCATGCTTTATATTTAACGAGAATCAGGTTTCCAGCTGGGGAGACCCATTCCAGTTCTGCTCAATTCCGGTTGAGTTCTGTTCTGGAGTTCCTTCAATTTGGCCTTTTGCCACTCTGCTGTTTTGCAGTTGGCCTCTGGGCCTTTCTGCCTC